>NC_090449.1:260938812-261544906 GCF_031143425.1 Pleurodeles waltl
GGTCTTTGATTTGCCTTCATAATTGACGTCTTCAGAGGTGGCACATCCGGCGTTACTTCATAATTTGGCATTCCTTGGCACATCCTTTGGGTCAGCAGATTTGTTGTTCACCGGTCTAAGTGACCTTGTACATTTCATTAATCTACATTTGTTTCAATTCATTTATAACTTTTAAATCAAGGCACCGAAGATGTGCTTGGGAACGGATCTAACATGGTTACATTCATCTTCCAAGTTTGAAGAAAAATAACATTTGTAGGGCCATGGCTCCTTGTGAGTCAGCACACTGAAAAACAGAAAAATGCATTTAATATGAGAGTGAGGCAGCTAAACTGCAGCTTATGCTAACATAAGGCCTATGAGGATTTTCAATACAGATTCAACAATACGAACGTTAATATAAGCTTGATTGAACATAACATAAATACTTTATTGATCATTATTAGTTTGCGTATACATTTGTGGCCACTCTTCGTGGTCACAATTCAAGAGCACGTTTAAGCAAATTGTTATTATTATAGTTTTCTATGCAGCATCATCACACATTAATATATAGACATTTCATTTTAATATAGGTTATGTAAGCTACGCTCTGTCACTTCAATGTTATCTGTTCAAGATATCCATAACCACATCGCATTGTATGTGAAGACACCAGACAGCTGGAGGAGCAAGAACTATGACTGATTTTTTGGAGGCAATCAACAGCGTGATACGCTCTGACTTCATGGCAGAACTGCGCAGTGCTCGGTATCACACATTGATAATTGATGAGAGCACAGATATTTCAGTTACACAATTGCTCATCCTCTACTTCAAATTCAGATCTGTAACATCAACAGAGCACAAAACAGTGTTTGGGGGAATTGTAACACTGAGTACATGCAATGCGGAGGCAGTCACTATAGCTGTAAAAGACTTCCACACTGCCAAAAAGCTTGACCTTATGAAAATGGTCATGTTTACATCAGATGGTGTATCAGTGATGATGGGAAAGAACAATGGTGTTGCTACCCGCCTCAAACAATCCATTCCCCATCTAGTTGAGCAGCACTGTGTTACGCACAGAGAAGATTTGGGAGTTGACAATGCCTGGAAAAAAGTGCCGATGATCAGGGAAATAGAAACATTACTGAGGACTGTCTACACTGTGTTGTCCCTCTCACCTGTAAGGAAGTCCAAGCTGAACAAAATTGCTTTGGCCACTGAGAGGGCCATTTTGACCTCGGCGGTCTTTTGTGAAGACCGCTGAGGGACCTCCGTGTGGAAGCACCCCAGTAGTGGCGGTCTGCCGCTCGGCTTATTATGACTGTTGACAGTTCTCCGTCCTGTTTCGGACGGAGAGCCGCCAACAGCCATACTGGCGGGCAAGTAGAGGTTGCTCCACCGCCACGTCAACAGAACACCGCCCACCGAATCACGTCCTGTGATTCGGCGTGGCGGTGTTCTGTTGACGGTGTGGTGTCGGTGGAGCAGCCCCCATGGCTCCCGTCCCCTCCTGGAGGATCGTCGGACCAGGTAAGTCGATCGCCCGTGAGGGGAGGGGGGTGGGAGGGTGTTGTGTGTTTTGTGCGTGCATGGGGGTGTGCGTGTGTGTATGTAGTGGGGATGTTTGAGTGCCTGTATGCTTGCGGGGTGAGTATGGGAATGACTGCATGTATTTCTGTGGGTATGTCTGTATGGATGTGTGCGTGTATGTTTGAATTTGGGTGTGCGTGTCGGACTGTGTGTGTGGATGTTCGCATGTATGTCGGTGTGTGTGCGTGTATGTGTGTTGGTGTTGCCTGCATCCGTGTCATGTGTGAGTGAGTGATGTGATGTTGGGGTTGGGGTGGGGAGGGGGGCCCTGCCACCTTTGGGGGGTGGCAGGGGTGTAGGGGAGGGAGTCGGGGTGGGGGAGACCCCTATCTGTGCCAGGGAAGGAATTCCCTGGCACTGATAGTGCTTACCGCCATGGATTTCGTGGCGGTTTCAAACCGCATGAAATCCATGGTGGTCAGCCGGGTCCAAATACCACCGGCGGTATAGAGACGGCCGCCGGGCTGAAGACCCAGGTCTCCAGCCCAGCGGTTGTCACCGCCCTGGCGGGCAGAACGGAGTACCGGCAGATGACCATGGCGGTGACCGCCATGGTCATAATTCGAAAAAAAAGACCGCCAGCCTGTTGGCGGTCTTACCGCCGCTTCTCCGCCTTCCGCCAGGGTCATAATGACCCCCTGAATGTGAAGCAGTCTCCTGACGGGCTCTCAATGAAGTGCGGTGGCTTTCAAGGCATTTTGCTGTTGGTGCACTCTTGCGTAATTATGAGGTAGCTCTCAAATACTTTGATCATGAAAGAGCTGAGGCGAATGATCCAATTGCTAAATATTGTTCCAAAAAAACTATCTGATGCCAACTACCATATTTTCTTTGCAGCACTGAATGACATTCTGGGTGAACTTGCATCTTTGTGCAAGTTGTTTCAGAAAAGCTCTTTGACCACTGTTGAAGCTGTACAATATGCAAGAGCAACAATTAGTCAAATAAAGGAACAGTACTTGGGCGACACTGTCTTTTGGAGCAACACAGTAAGAGATCTGATGGCTTTGAACAGAGAGGACCGAGAGTATGATAGTGAGCCGATGTTATCTTTCATTAAACTTCTTTGTGAGCACATGGAAAGAAAGATGAATTGAAGGAATGGACAAGCTTTGATTTCCATGCAGTAACAACACAATCATAGTTTGATTTTGGGACTGAGAATGTACAAAGACTTGTTGAAAAGTATAGGAAGGTCTTGGTCCTGGGTGATTGTGACACCCCTGATGATGTTCTTCAGCAATACGGAGATTATACATATGTGGTGGCAGAACATATAAAAAGCGGATTGTTTAGGACCTTTCAAGACATGGTGAATTTCACTCTGCAGAATGCTGCACAGAACAGTGTTGTATCTCAGCTTGTTGATGTCTGTGCAACTTTCCAGTCTTCAGGTGCAGACTGTGAACGAGGATTCAGCCTCATGAATGAAATCAAGTCCAAATTAAGAAACAGACTCAAGAAGAGTCACCTAGATATGCTGATGGGGACAAAGGCCTGCTTCTCAAATGGGAAGGTTGACATAGACCGAGTTTATGAGCACTGGAAGAATGGCAAGGACCGGTGAGAGAAACAAACATTTCACACATCTACTGTTGGCACCTGACTTGTCTAAATTCTGATGCCGCTCTTCCTACAGTCACTATGTGGCTTGGGTAAGAGCATTTCTCAGCCTGTCTCTTTGCAGGAGCCTCATGGCATTTATCAGTGGTGTGTTCATCAAATTGTAAATGTTAGCTAGTTGTACAACATGCTCTATTTGATGTACATGGTCCTCTGTAGCACATTGAGAGTATTCATTAAAGACTCATAATGGTTCAACCTCCTGATTTCTGTTTTCTCTAACTGGGGTGTAGGTGGCACTCAACCGGTCAGGTCCTTGGGGTGTGCCACCAGGAAACAAAACTGCTGTAATGCCCAATTACATGGAGCAATGTTTATACAAACATCTCTTTTTTGCTTTAGTGGTAAAACAAAGCTATGGAGAGGCAAATGGCAAAGATCTTGGTAGTTATGCGCTGCACTCGCGTGAATAGTAAATTTCTTGGCGTATGTACCCTTGGCTGCAGCGCACAGAGACCTTACACTGCTGCACACAGTGGAAAAAAATTACAGGGAACATTGATTGTCACACTCCTTGTTGCTCTCCTCTCAGTTGGCCATGCCCCCTCACCCAAGAGGGTGTGTGTGTCTCCTTTACTGCAGGCACCTCTGCCCCTGTCCCTGCCCCTGTTGCCCCTGCTGCTCTGAGTGAGGAGGCTATAAACCTCCTGAGGAGTATCTCTGTGGGT
Source organism: Pleurodeles waltl (assembly GCF_031143425.1). Lineage (NCBI taxonomy): Eukaryota > Metazoa > Chordata > Amphibia > Caudata > Salamandridae > Pleurodeles > Pleurodeles waltl. The sequence goes on from NC_090449.1 coordinate 260,942,682, forward strand.
CAGACTGCCACTGTGAATGCCATCCAGGGGTAGTCCACCCAACTGCAGCAGACAAATGCATTCCTGGACAGCATTCCTAGTGCCATGTCTGGCCTATAGAAATCTTTTCAGGCTTTAGCCTCCTCACTGACAGCAGCCGGTCACCCTCCCCTTCAGTTCTCCCTCCACCTCTCTTTTCCCCTTCCCAATCCCCCATTCCCCAACCTATCCCAAGCACACAGACAGATCTGCACGTACCCACACTAACACACAAAAGCAGCACACATAAACTCAAACACCACAAAGGAGTCAGCATACAACCACACACATCAGTCACCACTTCCCCAGATGCCCTCACCACCACCACCAGCCCACACAGCACATCAAGCAAACCTACAGGCACCACCACAACAGGCAGTGACACACCCAACACACCCACCATACCCACAGACACCACCCCAAAAGACACACAGATCCACCACTACAAGCATACCTGCAGACACTACTCCAACAGACATCCACACAACCACCAGTCCATCACCCAGTGCCATAGTAGCATAGCCATAGTGACTCTCCCACAGCCTGGACTAGGTCTCATACTGGGAGACACATTTGACAGACCCTGGTCTCTTCAGGCTGAACAGACAGAACCTATATGACACTCTTTTCCATAATTTCCATGCATGACAGTCCATCATCCATCTTCCAACCGCCACCACCCAGCCCCAAGACACACAAACACCCACACTCACACACGCAGCAGACACCACCCAAACAGAAGCATACCTCACACAATCACAAACACAAGACTTCCACACTGACACAGAGAAGCTGTTAAATGGTGGAAATTGCTGCAGAGTTACTCCTAATGAAATGGCGATGTCTTATACCATTGATACCATGAGACTGAGCTTAGTTGATTTTGCCAAGTGCTGGGGAATCCTGAGCTAGAGCTGTTGACGGCCTTGCATGCCCTGGTGCTTTAAACCCGCAAATGGATTGTTATGTGTTGGTAGACATGGGTCCAATCCTGGGTAATGTTCGAAGGGCCCTAAGTTAGGACATAGGTGTTTGAACCTGTTTCTGTAGGGCTATGAGAACACGCTTGGGTGATGATTGTATGGTGTCGTGGGACACTGATAATAATTTCATTCGATTCTCAGTGCCTTCTAATGTGTAAAGCTTCACGAACAGTAATTCTCGGCAAGATGCAATAATCAGTAATTACATTTTTTATCCACATTTACCCAATCGCTGGCAGGTATGCAGCACCCTTGCTGGTCTGGGACGTTGAAGTAAACATTTAGGTTACTGGTAGCATCTGGAGATATTTCTGTAGACTTCCTGATTGATATAGGCAGCAATTGGAACATATGATGATGGGGTCTCCACTAGTCCAGGAAAAGTGAGATATATCACTTCCCTTAGTGCAGAGTGTCTTTCTTTTGATTGGAACAGGATTTATGCTGGGTGTGTTTTCTCCACTGAGTGTGTTTATTTATTATTTCAACATGAAAGTAATTCAATATGAAACCGGTCTTTTCCACGTTGCTTCTGGTTCTTCTCCTTGGAAATACCTAACCTATCGTCTTTCAGCCTTAAATATATGATAGAGCACAAAAGTGGTCACTCAAAAATATACAGTTTTAAAATGTAAAGATATTGTGTTTATTGTGTATAACACCTGATAACAACCATCCCCTCACTCTGAAAACTCCTAATTTTGATAAGTGAATTAAATGAGGCACGGGAAGATACACAGGACTTTGTAGAGACTAGACAACTTGTACAAGTGAAGAATCTAAGGTGAGAGCTAAGATCAAGGGCCAGAATTATACTTTTTTTAGCGCTGCATTTGAGTAATTTTTTTACACAAAAACGGCACAAACATACAAAATTCAAATATTGTGTTTGCACCTCTTTTGCGTCAATAAATGATGCAAATGTGGCTCTAAAAAAGTAGAAATCAGGCCCCTAGGCCCTGATTTATACTTTTTAGTGCAAACCTGCACTAACGCAGGTTTGCACCAAAAAGTTTAGAACCGGCTTGCACCATTTCCGTGCACCAGCCGGGCACCATATTTATGGAATGGTGAAAGCCAGTGCAAAGGGTAGGCTAGCGTAAAAAAATATGACGTTAGTCTGATGGGGCTGGCTGTATGGAAGAAGGGGGGTTTTGGACCAACAAATGACGTTAGGCAGGTTAGAGTAAAAAAAAATATTCTAACCTGCCTAGAGTCATTTTCTGACGCAAAACCATCCATACCATCCTGTTTTAGAAAAGACAGGAGTCATGCCCACCACCTCAATGGCCAGCACAGGGACCAGGGTCCCCTGGGCATGGCCATTGCACTCAGTGCCATGTATGGTGGCCCATTTCAGGCCCCCCAATGGCACTTAAAATTTTTTTTACTTACATGTACTTACCTATACTTACCTTGGATGGGGTCCCCCACTCTGAAAACTCCTAATTTTGAAAAGTGAATTAAATGAGGCACGGGAAGATACACACGACTTTGTAGAGACTAGACAACTTGTACAAGTGAAGAATCTAAGGTGAGAACTAAGATCAAGGGCCAGAATTATACTTTTTTTAGTGCTGCATTGGAGTAATTTTTTGACACAAAAACGGCGCAAACATACAAAATTCAAATTTTGTGTTTGCACCTCTTTTGCGTCAATAAATGATGCAAATGTGGCTCTAAAAAAGTAGAAATCAGGCCCCTAGGCCCTGATTTATACATTTTAGTGCAAACCTGCACTAACGCAGGTTTGCACCAAAAAGTTTAGAACCGGCTTGCACCATTTCTGTGCACCAGCCGGGCACCATATTTATGGAATGGTGAAAGCCAGTGCAAAGGGTAGGCTAGCGTAAAAAAATATGACGTTAGTCAGGTGGGGCTGGCTGTATGGAAGAAGGGGGTTTTGCACCAAAAAAATGACGTTAGGCAGGTTAGAGCAAAAAAAAATACTCTAACCTGCCTAGAGTCATTTTCTGATGCAAAACCATCCATACCATCCCAATGGACAGCACAGGGGACCAGGGTCCCCTGGGCATAGTCATTGCACTCAGTGCCATGTAGGGTGGCCCATTTGAGGGCCCACAATGGCACTTAAAAAAAAAAATACTTACATGTACTTACCTATAATTACCTTGGATGGGGTCCCCCATCCTCCGCTGTCCCACTGGTGTGGGTGGGGGTGTCCCTGGGGCCTGGGAAGGGCACCTGTGGGCTTATTCCATGGTGTTCCACCATGAAAATAGGCCCACAGGTCCCCTAATGCCTGCCCTGACCCAGGCGTTAAAAATGGCGCAAAGCAAGCTTTGTACCATTTTTTGACCCCGCCTTCCCCCTTTGCCTGATTTTTGCATGGGAGGATAAATAAGGCGCTAGGGCCTTAGAGACATTTTTTGCACTGGAAGGCCTACTTTGCATCTCATTGACGCAAAGTAGGTTTCCACGTCTAAAAAATTACTTTAACTCCATAAATTTGTCTCTTGACAGGTCTAGTGCCAAAGTATAAATATGGAGTTAGTTTTGCACCAAATGTACGTTAAAAAAAATGACGCAAATTCGGTGCAAAACATATATAAATATGCCCCCAAGTGTCCAAGTTACAGTACAGCCTCAAGATCTCATGAAAACCTCAAGTGGTCAAATGTAGCCTCAAATGCCAAATTACCATTCCAAGATCCCAGCAGGCTCAAATCCCAATGACACACTCAAATACCTCAAAAGAGCTTCAAAAACCTAGGAATCTTATTTCATGGCAATGTACAGCCTTAACAACTAAGACACAAGCACAAAAACTATGACAACTATTATATACTCCCGTATACTTTACTTCAAATGTCAAGTGCACACTCAAACAATGAGGCACTGATTTAAAGATACAAAGGCAGCTCTACATTCTCCGTGGTATCCAAAAATCGGTTGCTTTAACTATTTATTGCATGTCCCGTAAAGCCTCATATATACAAGTATAGCCACATTTTTCAGTGCGGCCCAATAAATTAAGTTGTAGCCCAACATAGTCACAGAATTAGCAACTTGTTTTCATGTATAGCCCTATATGATTACTGCTGTCTCATATGTCCAGTTATAGCACTATGTCCTCAAGCATAACTCTCTATGCTTACTGCAGCCCAAGAATGCATGTATGGCCCTAATAAACCAAGACACATATACTTTTTTGCTCAGTGTAGCCCTGAAATAACCCTTTATGTTCAGGTGTAGATTCATATGCCCCATATATTTAGGAACATTGAAGTTCTCGATACCTGGCATGCAGCTTCCTTTCGTGCCACATGGCCATTGAAACATTAAGGCAGGCAACGGGACAGAAGAAATCAAACAGATCTGAGTGTAGGTCTGTCTCTTGCAGGCGTACATCATAGAAAGACCCAAACTATTGTCTTTGAAAGTGCTTGTTTTATCAGTTGGTCAGTTTCGCAGTTACAGGTACAAGAACATGTCAAAAAGATTTAATTCATATGCGTTGATGAACATATCCCATGGTGGATGTCTGTAGCCTCACGACCTTTACAGAGGAGCTTCTTCAAAGTTCAGTGGTACCAACTGGCAAGGACTGTGTCCAGCTTGTCTCAGGAGCTTCTCAAAAGCAACCCGAGTATGAGGTGTGTATTCTTCACCAAGGGGCATGCCCAGGACAATGGTAACAACTCCAGCATAAAGTTGAAAAAGAGACGGCCAACAGGTAATTATCAGTGAAGATAAATAACACAAAGGGCCTGAAGCACATGTTTGTTTGTGCCCTAGTGCAGCCGTATTCACACTCAAGGCATACACACATTAACCTTATTCATGAATAAAGCATGACTAACTGATAACTAAGATATGCTAAAGTGCAAACAAACAAATTGAATACCACCATAAAGCAATAACATGAAAGAGTAATGTATTTGGATTTACTGTGAAGTTGCCAGGATCCACATAAAGGTTTGTTATGGTGGATGTTACTTAGATCTTCATAGTATGCCTTCAGGTTGTTGTGGCCCTGCAGGGGGGAGCGCCATTACCAGGTGAGGGCAGCTCTGCTTCTAGAACAATACAAACACTGGGACCCAGTGGTATAGTGGTAATGGAAGATAGTGGTGCGAAGACCAACCCTTCCTTTCATTCCCTCTGCCCCTGACGTCAGGGGCATACCATGTGTTGCTCAGGATGAGGGAAAACGACCGGCCATGGGAGGACAGAAACTCCTCACAATAGCACGGCCAAAAAATAATATTCCTCCTATACCCACAGTAATAAACTGGAAAACTGGAAACTGGAAAAAAACAAAAGATTGTTCTAACTCTGACCAGCATAAAATAAAATAAAAACTAAATACGTGTAGAAAACATATAGAAGATACAAGAATACACTTCCCCACCTCCCAACAAAATCTGTCCTCAAACAGGAATCGAAAATACCCAGCAGACGTCAGGGTAATATGCAGCTTATATCAACACAAAATCTTTCAATTTGGTGGATGCCTTGGGTCTTAGATGGTATCGGCCAGTACCTTGCCTTTGGGTGAGAGCATCCTACGTAGATGGCAGAGAATTTGATCACTAACTGTCTCCTTCCTCCCAGGCCCCAGATGGGTTTGGGTTAACCATCACAAGACCTGACACCTCAACCCCACTGTCTTCAGGAGCCTGATCTGTGTCTCCTCCTGCTGAGCTACAAGATAGTCCCACTTCTCGAGGATTCACAACAATGTCCGAAGAGTCACTGGTCTCCTCATCAGGAGCAGACTCCATGGACAGATATTGTTTGGAAAATGCCATATTCTGCATTAAAGATTCACTTCCTTGCTGAGCCGTGATTAGAGTTCCTCTATCCAGACTCACAGTCCATGGGACGGGTTCAAAAGGTAGCCAGAATTTTCCCACAGCATGTCTATTATTGATCAATAGGAGATTCCCTACTTGAATATCCTGATTCTTGGCCTGTCTCTTTTGGGATATGCGACTGTTACGCACATGACGTTGCCGCAAATTGTCAGCTACATGGTCGCGCAACACCGAGGGACCTTCATGATGAGGGCTTGTGTCACACACCAGCCGGTTCATGCCCTAGACACTGGGGGCTACCTTGGTGGTAGTATGGGGAGTGAGCCGATATTCTCATAGAAAAGCATACAGAGAACATTCAATGTCACTTCCATTCGCCACAGCTATTCTCAGACCTCATTCAGTTTCACATGAACTATTCAGCCTCCCCATTCGCTTTTGGCTAGCAAAGAGTGATCTTAATATAGTGGATACTACGAGAGGCTAGGTAACATGCAAAGTCTTGACTTGAAATAGGTGGGCCATTATCCATCTGTAGCTCTTTAATAAGACCATGGGTGGTCATGATCTTCTCGAGGCGTGGCACAGTGTGGGCATGGTCAAGGATTTCAACCTCGGGGTACTTTGAAAAGTCATAAATGGTGACTAACATGTGTCGTCCATCTGGCAGGCTTCCAAAATCCACACTTGTGCAATACCATGGAGCAGAAGGAATGGGCTCAGTGATGATGGGTGTCGGAGCATCTGCAGGACCAACCGTTTGGTAAATGTGACAATATCTCTCAGTACGCTCCACATTTTCTCCGAGGCCAGGGAACCATACGTTGCACTTGAGGCGTACTTTGGTTTTGACAATCCCTTGGTGAGCGGCATGAGCAAGATCCACAACTCGCTGCTGCAGTTACGACTGGATCACTAATCGTGGTCCCCCTAGTAAGCATTCATCTGGAAATAGCACCAATTCTTGCTGAACTGAATGAAGCGATGACAACATCAACTGCGCCTCTTCGGTCCATCAGGAGAGATGATGTGTCAAAGTGTGCCACTTCCCAGCAGTAATGGCAGAGATGACCAACTGCAGGCACTCATCAGTCTGAGTCGCTGTTCTGATTTCCTCCAGTGTGATGGGTAGGGGCCAGGATTGTTCAAACACATTTTGCATATATTCTTCGAGCTCCCCGACATCTGCTTCTTCACTTGTAGCAGCTGGTCGGGTATGTCGAGAGAGATAGTCTGCCGGATTTTGGGCTCCTAGTCGATAAACTACCAAGAACTGGTATTCTTGAAGTTGGAGAATGGTGTGCGCTGACAACAACTGCTTGGAGGCTCAAAACGCCGCTTCCTGTTCAGTTCCCCACTCCCAGCTGACATTAGATTTGGTTTACTCCTGAAGGGGAAGGTAATGTTCTAGATTAACCTGCCACAATATGTAACCGTATCCAGAAAACTCCAAACTCCAGTTACGGAAGTAAGAGTCGGAGCAGACTGAATGTCTCTGACCTTGTCGGGGTCCTGCATGACTCCATTTTCTGAGAAGTGATACCCAAAGAAGGCAATTTCCAGTTGTAGGAATGTACACTTCTCTCTATGAAGTGTCAAACCATTGCCACGCAGCTGCGTGAAAGTGGCTCGCAACCTCTCAACGCGATCTTCAATGGTACGGGAATGTATCAGAATGTCATCGCTAACATTGATGACCCCCTACAACCTATCTAGCACTCCACGAATGGTATCCTGAAAGACCTCTGCTGCACTCGAGATGCCAAAACTGAGGCACTTGTACCTGCGGAGGCCCACATGAATTGAAAATGTGGTGATGGCTCGTGACTCCTGGGCCAGCAACACTTTGTGCCCTGAGATCCATCTTTGAGAACCTTCACGATCCATTCACCTCAACCACAACGTCATCAATGGTCGGTGTCAGGTGGCATTCCCTTTGGAGTGCTACGTTAGGCAGTCTCATATCAATGCATATGTACTTCGCCTGGTTGTTTAGGCTTGTGAGTGATCACGATGGGTGAGGCCCATGGAGTCGGCCCCTTCACCTGTTCAATGATATCCGCTTGCCGAGCTTCCTCAACTCCTCTTCTACTTTGGGACGCAAATTAAACGCAACCTGACAATGCCTCAGAGGTTGAATGGATTCATCAGTGTGGAGGTTGACTAACTTCCCCTTCAGGCATCCAATACCTTCAAAAAGCTGTGAGAATTCGGAGGCCAAACCATTGACCGTCCTCAAGTGCACAGTGAATGCGAATGACACCAGGTGGAGCTTCTCCGCCATCTTGCAACTCAGCAACATGCCGGATCCAGACTTGGTGACATACATTTTGGCACTTGTTATCTGCTCACCATGCACAATGTCAGTTGTGAAAACTCCCGCAAGGGGAAGTGGAGTCGATGACCCAAATGCATAGAGCTGAGTGTTGGTGGGACAAAGTGTTGGGTGGATAGGTAGAGTTTTGAGAACAGATTGTGGCAAGATGTTTATTGATGCTCCTAAATAAATAAACGTTACCCCATCGACCCTAAATGAGTACTGTGTTGACGAAGTACTAACATTCTGCCCAATTCTAAATTAGGTGGGAAGATTGAGTGGCGAACTGGGTACCCTATTACATCTGTGAGAGTACTTTTTCTGCAAGTTCTAATTCAGGCCCTTTGAGTTATTTGAAAGACACGTAAGGTAAAATATGTATAACTAATTACTTTTGTTATGCAGCATGATTGCTATCAAATAATGCTGTCTTGGTGTTCATCTAAAATTTAAAGACATTTTACAAACCCCTGAATGGCGATATCAGTAATAAGTAAAAAAACATCTATATGATTCTTCTTTCAACATTACTGTACTTATCTTTCTGCATAGTTTAGTAATTTTTGTGCATGTGATTTGCATGCTAGGTGTGCAAGATCTGGTTCCCAAAGCTAACCATAACTGGGGAATTTGAGGGTGTTCGGTGTTGTATTATAACCACAACTGCACTTTCACTATGGTTTTCAAATGAAAGAATAATATGCTATTTATTACATTTATTGAGTGTTGCAGGGTACCATAACTCATGAGAGACAGCTCTTCATTGTGCCATGATTCCCCTCACCATATTTATAATATTAATATATTATATTATATTATAATTATAATATTTAGCAAGATATTACACTCTGCACATATGCTTATATGATTTATGCCAGGGCAGTTTACAATCATACTTGTTTTTTTACATCCTGCTTGACAGTGCAGCTATCGGCATCCTTATGTGATTAACAGAAAAATAAGTATTCAGGAACTCTATAGAGAGCAGAACAGTTTCCACACCCTGATGCTGGTTTGAACAAGTACAGCTTTTTAGTTTTGGCAAAAGCTGTGAGCTTCCACAGGAAGAGTGCTTCCTCTTCAAGCTGCTGTCACCATTTGTTTGTCCAGCTGACTGAATCAGCTGCTGTGCAGCCAACTAAAGATGGCTCACTAACACCCATAAAATCTAAAGTCAAGCTATTGTGTTACACTGGAATGGAGCTTGCCTTGTCGGTCGCACAAATGTCATTGTAATACTGTGAAATAAAGTTTTCTAGATAAATAAATAATTAGTGTATTTGTTCTTCTCTGGCAGCCGCACAGATGGATGGAGGTCAGTCATGATATGTTGCTGCTTGCCACTCCTACCATCCTCCCCACTTCCTTTTTCATCACTATCTAGAGTGCTAGTCTGTGTTTGAGGTCAGTATGGGAAGGTCACGCCTATACTAATGCTTTTACAATATCCTTTAACAGGGAATACTTTGAGAAAATTGTGTTTTTAAACATTTCTAGTTTGTCTTTATTTCATTGTTGAATGTAATATTAGGGAAGAATAAAATAAAATAATTTTATTAAGACACTTGTCCATAGACCACACACATAGAATTAAAGTTAAAACATGTCTTTCACAAATACTAAATCAAGATTATTCCATTTCATCACTGATCTTAACCCCTTCTGTGCCCAGGCCATAATGGTTACGTCCTCAGCTGCAGCGCTGCTGTACCAAGGGCGTAACCATTATGTCTTGGGCCGACCCACGGGGAAAGCTACCCCTGTGGGCCACCCACCCACAGGCTCCTACCGGGAATGGCAGCGGAACACCTTCTGCCGCCACCTGTGCCCCCCCTCAGCGATCTGATGATGTTGGCATGCGCACGGCGAACCCTAGTCATCAGAGCAGGGAATAATATATGTGGTGTGTTTTGTGTAGCACCCACAAGGTTTACTTACCTAGTAGCACTTATAAATGCTCGATTTATCAATGCTATTTAGGGATCTAGGGCCAGATGCAGCAAATTCCGGCTTTGCGACTCGCAATTTCGAGTCGCAAAGCCGGATGCAGGATGGTGTACCTGACACCATCTGAGATTCGCAAGGGAGTTGCAAAGGCCCACCTCATTAATATTAATGAGGTGGGTCGCAATTTGCGACCCCCTTGCGACTCGCAGCACTCACAGCGATGGTGGCCTGCTGTAGACAGCAGACCACCATGTCTGTGACTGATTTTAAATAAAGCAGTTTTTGTTTTTTTTGTAATGCAGCACATTTTCCTTAAAGGAATACGAGATGCATTACAAACAAAAAAATTAAACGTGCCAGTTAGGACCACTGCCTGCTCTGAAATTTTTTTTTCAGGGCCAGTCACAAAGGGGAAGGGGTCCCATGGGGACCCCTTCCCTTTTGCGAATGGGTTACCACCAGTGTGACTCTGGTGGTAACTGCGAATTGCGATGCTACTCGCAAATAGGAAGGGGAACACCCCTTCCTATTTGCAACTCGCATTCCCATTTTGCGAGTCGATAACCAGGTTACTGACTCGCAAAATTGGAATGGGCATCGCGATGTGGCTTTTGCACCTCGCAAAGAGTGATTTTCGCTGTTTGCGAGGCGCAAAAGACTTGCTACATCTGGCCCTTTATTTCATAAAGTAATTGGTGGATCAAGTAATTTTTTATGAACCGTTTACTTACCCTCATGCCAAATCCAACCAATATGCCTGAGATGGACTAGTGGATGGGTATGCAATAATGTTTTGGTGTTTTCTTTGCTTTTTAATGTCCATGCATACTCTCTTCGTAGCGAACACCTTGCCGTCACATCTTATGGGAATCTGGTCACTAAAGGAATAATATATTGTGTGTTTTATGTGGATCCCAAACTGACCTAGAAGCACTTGTAAATGGATGATTTATATTTGCGGATTGGCAGACTGGAGTGGGCGCTTCCACCCATGGCTAGCCACAGCTTTTCACCCGGTGCTCGGTCATAGCTTCCCCACCCAGCCATGCCCAGTCATAGCTTCCAGACCCAGCCAGAGGCACTGAAGAACCAGAACTGACACTGGTAAGGTTTTTGTGTACCTTTTGGACTACTTGAACTGCTTTTTTGTTCACCTCCATCCAAGGGAAAAACCATAAATCTTACCATACTCTGAGCTCCATACCCCTGGGTAGAAGGAGTGACTGTGTCCTTCAACCTGAAAATCTAAAAATGTAGAAAATATCACTAAAACAGGTGCTGGGAGGCTAGAAATGGGCCATAGGCTCTGGTGGCTCAGTACTAACTCTGGGAAGGAGTTTGTGTACCTTTTGGACTATGGAAAGTTGTCTTTTGTTCACCTGCATCTAAGGTAAAAACCTGGAATCTAACTCAACTTGAAGCTCCATGACCCTAGGTAGAAGTAATGGCGTTCTCCCCTTTAACCTGAAAATTTCAAAATGTCAAAAATATCACTAAAACAGGTGCTGAGAAGCTAGAAATGGACCATACACACCCAAGGCTCAGACATGACACCAGGAAGGAGTTTGTGTACCTGTGGGACTATGTGAAGTGTTTTTATTGCTCACCTCCATCCAAGGGAAAATCCGGAAATCTTACCCTACTCAGAGCAAAATGTTGAAAATATCACTAAAAAGGGAGTTGGGAGGCTAGAAATGGACCAGAGGTACTTAAGGCTTACAACTGACACTGGGAAGGGTCTGTGTACCTTTTGGACCTTGTGAAGGGTTTTTCGTTCACCTCCATCCAAGAGAAAAAAGTAAAATCTTACCCTACTATGAGCCCCATAGGCCTTGGTAGAAAGAATTACTTTGTCCCCTTGAAACTGAAAAACTAAAAATCTCGAAAATATCACTAAAACAGGAGCTGGTAATCTAGAAATGGGCCAGAGGCACTGAAGGCTCAGAATTGACACTGGAAAGGAGTTTGTTTACCTTTTGGACCATGTGGAGTATTTTTTTTGTTCACTTCTATCTAAGGGAAAAACCTGAAATCTTATATGACTTGGAGCTCCGTAGCCCTGGGTAGAAGGAATGACTTTGCCCACTTGAACTTGAAACACTCAAAATGTCGAAAATATCACTAAAACAGGTGATGGGAGGCTAGAAATGGGCCAGAGGCACTGAAGGCTTAGAACTGACACTGGCAAGGAGTTTGTATACCTTTTGGACCATGTGGAGTTTTTTTTGTTCACTTTCATCTAAAGGGAAGAACCTGAAATCTTACATGTCTTGGAGCTCCACAGACCTGGGTAGAAGGAATGTGTTTGTCCCCTTGAATCTGAATCACTCAAACTTTTCAAAAACATCACTAAAACGGGTGCTGGGAGGCTACAAATGGTCCAGAGTCACTGAAGGCTCAGAACTGACATTAGGAAGGAGATTGTATACCTTTTGGACCCTGTGGAGTGTTTTTGTTGTTCACTTCCATCTAAGAGAAAAACCTGAAATGTTACGCAACTTGGAGCTCCATAGCCCTGAGTAGAAGTAATGACGTTCTCCCCTTTAACCTGAAAATTTCAAAATGTCAAAAATATCACTAAAACAGGTGCTGAGAAGCTAGAAATGGACCATACACACCCAAGGCTCAGAAATGACACCAGGAAGAAGTTTGTGTACCTGTGGGACTATGTGAAGTGTTTTTTATTGCTCACCTCCATCCAAGGGAAAACCTGGAAATCTTACCCTACTCAGAGCAAAATGGCGAAAATATCACTAAAAAGAGAGCTGGGAGGCTAGAAATGGACTAGAGGTACTGAAGGCTTACAACTGACACTGGGAAGGGGTTTGTGTACCTTTTGGACCTTGTGAAGGGTTTTTCGTTCACCTCCATCCAAGAGAAAAAACTAAAATCTTACCCTACTATGAGCCCCATAGGCCTAGGTAGAAAGAATGACTTTGTCCCCTTGAAACTGAAAAACTCAAAATTTCGAAAATATCACTAAAACAGGTGCTGGTGGTCTAGAAATGGGCCAGAGGCACTGAAGGCTCAGAACTGACACTGGGAAGGAGTTTGTATACCTTTTGGACCATGTAGAGTATTTTTAAATTCACTTTCATCTAAGGGAAAAGCCTGAAATCTTACCTGACTTGGATCTCCATAGCCCTAGGTAGAAGGAATGACTTTGCCCCCTTGAACCTGAACACTCAAACTGTCAACAATATCACTAAAACAGTTGCTGAGAGGCTGGAAATGGGCCAGAGGCACTGAAGGCTCGGAATTGACATTGGGAAGGAGTTTGTATACCTTTTGGACCATGTGGAGTGTTGTTTTTTGTTCACTTCCATCTAAGGGAAAAACCTGAAATCTTACATGACTTAGAGCTCCATGGCCCTGGGTAGAAGGAATGACTTTGCCCCCTTGAACCTGAACACTCAAACTGTCAACAATATCACTAAAACAGTTGCTGAGAGGCTGGAAATGGGCCAGAGGCACTGAAGGCTCGGAATTGACATTGGGAAGGAGTTTGTATACCTTTTGGACCATGTGGAGTGTTGTTTTTTGTTCACTTCCATCTAAGGGAAAAACCTGAAATCTTACATGACTTAGAGCTCCATGGCCCTGGGTAGAAGGAATGACTTTGCCCACTTGAACTTGAAACACTCAAAATGTCAAAAATATCACTAAAACAGGTGCTGGGATGCTAGAAATGGGCAGAGGCACTGAAGGCTTAGAACTGACACTGGGAAGGAGTTTGTATACCTTTTGGACCAAGAAGAGTATTTTTAAATTCACTTCCATCTAAAGGAAAAGACTGAAATCTTACCTGACTTGGATATCCATAGCCCTAGGTAGAAGGAATGACTTTGCCCCCTTGAACCTGAACACTCAAACTGTCAAAAATATCACTAAAACAGGTGCTGAGAGGCTGGAAATGGGCCAGAGGCACTGAAGGCTCAGAATTGACATTGGGAAGGAGTTTGTATACCTTTTGGAACATGTGGAGTTGTTTTTGTTGTTCACTTTCATCTAAAGGGAAGAACCTGAAATCTCACATGTCTTGGAGCTCCATAGACCTGGGTAGAAGGAAGGTCTTTGTCCCCTTGAATCTGAAACACTCAAAATTTTCAAAAACATCACTAAAACGGGTGCTGGGAGGCTAGAAATGGTCCAGAGTCACTGAAGGCTCAGAACTGACATTAGGAAAGAGATTGTATACCTTTTGGACCATGTGGAGAGGTTTTTTTGTTCACTTCCATCTAAGAGAAAAACGTGAAATGTTATGCAACTTGGAGCTCCATAGCCCTGAGTAGAAGGAATGACTTTGCCCCCTTGAACCTGAAACACTCAAAATGTCGAAAATAGCACTAAAACTCGTGCTGGGAGGCTAGAAATGGGCCAGAGGCACTGAAGGCTCTTAACTGACATTGTGAAGGAGTTTGTATGCCATTTAGAACATGTGAAGTGATTTTTGTGCACTTTCATCCAAGGGAAAAACCTGGAATCTTACAGGACTTGGAGCTCCATAGCACTGGTTAGAAGGAATACTTTGTCTCCTTAACCCCTTATGTGCCCAGGGCGTAATGGTTATGTCCTCAGCTGCAGCGATGCTGTCCAGTATGGGCCCTGCTAAGGGCTTCTCGGATCTCCCCAGGGCTCCTCTTCCAGCTTGTCACTTGAGAGGAAGGGGGGGAGCTAAGCCTTCATGAAGGGCTAGTCACCACTCTAGGCCTGAACCAGGTGGGGGAGCACAAGAGACCTCTCCGGTCTGCAGCCACCCTGCCCTGGGTAGTGACTGCCTTCACTTTACTGTGGGCTCTGGGTGCTGCCTTTGGGCGGGTACCTTCCACTTTCCTGGAGCCCAGGCACGGGAAAACCAAGAGGCTTAAGCCCGGACTGCCCCACACCCTCCCCCCACTGGCCTGCCCATTTTCTTTGACTTTGAAGCTCTCACGAAGTGGGGGCTTACAGGGCCCCGGGGGGGAGACAAAAGTCAGAGTTAGTCTGGCGGCCTGCCCCACTGGACATTTGGTCACCCAGCCGGTGAGCCATCTGGTTGGCAAGCCCAGTGACCAGATGGCCTGCAACGACCCAGCGGCCAGAGTGAACCAGGCAGCACGACAGTCACCCCGGCGAAGACAAGATTGGCCGTGCACTCTGAGAAGCTCCTTTTTGGGACAGCTTGCCTCCCGGCGATGTGTGTGAACCAGGGTTTTCCACTCTGGAAATCTGGTCACCATGCTGACCGGCAAAGGATTGTGGGCCCCGTCCCGGCACCCGAGGGCGCAGGGCAGGAGAGGGAGGCCCCCGTGCCAGGTGGCTCATGGTGGGAGCAGTCTCTCAAGGGCCCACAGCCCCCTCCCTACCTGCCAGCCTGGCGGCAGAGGGACCCCCAAATCACAAAAGGTGAAACTCTCTTATCTTATAAGCAAAACATGAACAACAATCGTTCTGATATATACTTGAGATAAAATACTTTATTTAAAGAATACAAAATTAAATACTAAGCCTGACACTGAACAACAAATGACATATATATCAAATGATAAAATGTTCAAAGGACGAACAACATAAACCCAACAGTCAACAATCAACAAGACATCAAACAACCATATATAGACAAACACAGACCAAACAATTGTCATATAATCAAAAACAACATATGTATATCTGAAAAAATCTTTTCAATAAACCTTGACAGAAAATTCCACTAAGATAATAACAAATAAACATACAAGCACCTCATATATAAGTAGATGTCCTTTCTCAATGGTGGCAGTTCCACATATATTAACCACATAGGGTACTAAGAGTTTATATCTGCCACTTTCTGTGAGTTTCTTAAGTTTGTATCCAGATTTGTGCATATTTCTTGCCCTTTATTGTTTTTTTTTTTTTATAAAAGGCTGACAATTCTTAGCTCCCATATTTGCATTGTTTATCTTCTTATAAGAAAATCAACATTCAGTACTCCCTCACCGACACGCGTTTTGATGGATCCAACTCTCCAATATACTTGTAATCTCTCAAGCCACCTTCTTCAGGGCAAATACATTTAGAGCACCAAAGCAAACAATATAAATTTGATAAGGGATTAAAAGGATGTATTACTTAATTGTATAGTTATCTATGTTAAACATTACAGAAAATCGTTCAATGCCATCCAAAAATTGCCAGTGTACTATATAGGTGGATGTGAATATTAATAGCATGAATAGTTTAGAACACCCAAAAAGTGAAGGAATGATAGAAACACCTGCACAAAAACCATTTCCAATACACCACACAACATAATCAACTAAAGAATACATTTAGTGCCAACACCAATCGTGTATACAATACCTAAAAAAGACCCACACCAGATAATGGGGAAATCTATTTCCAGGAAAAAAACAATATGTGCAAATAGGTTCCATACCTAGCAGGACTTTCACATTTGATTAACTTAGAATCTATTCTTAATCAAAACCCTAAAAAAGAATAGATCAGATCTCATTGAGGCTCAGACAGATACTGAAATACACATATACAAAAAATATGCAAAACATATATCATGGCAACATCACCTTACACTCACAATATGCGTATCTATTGAACGCACAGAGTCAATTCTTAGGTAAATTTGAGGGTATCTATCTAGTACTACATCCTAAGTGTCGTTATCTGACTCCAGCTGATCAAAAATAAAGAACAAACATTTAACGTGAAATTAAGCCAAAGCTTGCGATCGTAAAAGGCGTGTTGTTTCATGCCGACACTGTGTCATAACACACGAGCGAAACCAATGCAAAGATCTCCATGCAATTAGCACCTTTCGCCTAACACTATGTATAAGCTTATCCTGAACCTGTATTTTTTAAATAATCTTGAAGGCGCCCTAGTTTTAAAAAGATCATTCTCCTTCTGGTCTAGGAGCAGCTTAATTTACTCAGTATCCACCTCTTTATAGATGACTAACTGAGTCAAGAAGTGTGCGTTTAAGACTGAAAAGCACTAAAAAAACAAAAACATTCTTAATTTTGCAAACAAATACTCTTCTCTATAAATAGTTCGGTTTACACTTACTTCGCGGCAGGTAGATGAGAACATTCTTGCCGTCTATCAGCTTAGGTGATCTGGAATACACTGAGCTTCCATAACTGCTGAATCAATCCTTGTTTTTACTCAGAAAAGCCACAATATATGCAGAGCATAGATGAAGGACTACTGATAAGAACAGCTTCACAAATTTCTAAATCACGGCGGCCATCTTGAAAGAGCTTAAAACTAGTACAAAATCATACAAGATGCAACTAGAAGGAAAATCGAGTCCTTCATAGGCTCTACAAAAAGGGCTCACTACATAAAAAGTTAATCTCATTAAAATATGGATGGACTCAAATCTTCACTAAGTCGACCCATGCGTCCTGCCCTAGATCTCTAGACTTGGTGCTTTACATAAACTGTCCTATAAGGTATTATGCCAAGACATTTAATCGTGCAATCCATTTTCATATGTGTATAAATAAAAAATCCAAAAGACCACGTTTTTTCCTAATCCTATCCAGATTATGGCCACTTTTAGAGACGATTTTCTCCAAAATCGTCCATCTAATTTCATCTTCTTTGTGTTCATGTTTGGACCAATGTGTAACTAATGGAGCATTCTGCTTATGGGTCTTCAAAGCCGATCTGTGCTCATAGTATTTGGTTCTGAACTCCCTAGATGTCTCACCAACATACCCTAAATTGCATGGACATAGGATCGGATAAATGACATTCTTTGATCTACAGTTCAACATAGTTATCAGATCAGTTGTTTTGTTGTTACATACAATTTTGTCTAAAACTATAGCTCCCATGCATGCTTGACAGTTTCCACATTTGTGGTTGCCTCTGATCGGTTCTAATCCTGTGATAGATTTTTGTACAGGTTGTCTACTGGAATTAATAAATGACTTTACTAAAATGTTTCTTAGATTGCGATTCTTCTTGAAGGCAAAAAGAGGTTTGTTCAATGTTTCTGAAACTGACCTGATGTTTAGAACGTGCCATTGAAAATTGATAATTCGTCTGATTTTATCATTCAGGTTCGAGTGATGAATGGCACACACCAACCTCTAATCAACTTTCCTGTCACTTTTTTGAAACATTGATTGACGATTATAGTAATTAGCTCTTTCCAGAGAATCCTTTTTTCAGTTTAGGTGAATACACTCTTTGTAGAAAGGAGCAATCTCATTCTAGATAAACTTTTGTTCAAAGGATCCAACATAAAGGTTGGCTACACTTGGAGCGCAAGCCGCTCCCATGCTTACTCCTTTGATCTGTTGAAAAATAGTCCCATTAAATTCAAAATAGTTATTATACAGAACTATCTTCAAACAATCACTGATAAATTAATTTAAGGGGCTGGAATTAGAGTCCATCAGAATTTGTCTAACACATTCCAAAGCTTGTTGTTGTGGAATGTTCATATATAATGCTTCCAAATCCATAGTCACCAAAATCTCATTATCTGGATTGAATTGTATACCTTCTATTTTGGAGATGTGATGACCTGTGTCTTTAACATAAGAGGGAAGTTCAATTACCAAAGGTTTAAGGAAAGTTTCTACATATTGTGACAATGGTTGAATAGCAGATTCTATAGTGGAATCGATAGGGCATAAGGGAGGATCTAAAAGATACTTATGGATTTTAGGAAGCCCATAAATCACAGGTAATCGAGTGCAATCAGGAGTAAGAAACTCAAATTCCTTTTGGCAGAGGGACCCCCCCCCCCCAAGTGTGGTGGTGGGGGGACACCGGCACCAACAGACAGAGACAAAAGCTTGGCTCAGAGGATGAGTTTCAATAGATGGCAGCAAGGTAGCTGCTTTTTCACTTTAGAAGCCCTGGCCGCGAATCAGGTTGCCTGCAAATGATGTAGCACTGGGTGCCTAATGAACATGCAGTGCACTAACAACGATGGAAGCACCCCACCTCCGTCCACATCTGCTTAAATTCAGCATGTTGCCACGCCTGGTATGAGGTCGTAGTCAGATGCCGTAGCAGTGGGGGGAAGCCAGGACCACTTACCCCTGAGCTACAGGGGACAGAGGGGCCAGGGCAGCACACCCTTTTTCCTGGATTGCAGCCTGAGGCCAGCAGTTGTCTCTCTCCCCGGTGAACCAGCCACAGAGGTGGGCACCCAAGGCGGTGTGCACCGGCAGCTGTGGGACACAACAGACAGCCATGCACAGCATGCAGCCAGGTGACCCGGTACGTGCCCAGGGCAGATCTGTCCCCCACCCAAACTCCGCCAAGGCAGGGTGACGGAGAGGTACCTTAGTGACAGGACTGGGGATGGGATCCTGCTGCAGGCAATCAGGTGGGTCTGACCTTGGAGGGGGGGACAAAGGGAGCAGAGCTACCCTGCAACAGCCTCAGCCACACCACATGAAAGCCCCAGGGTGATTGACAATCAAGCAATCCTCAGACAGGCATAGCTCCAGAAGGAACACTGGGCAGCAAGGTGTGTTCGATGTGTCAATGATCAATGTGTCCTGCAATTCACACTAATTCTCACAGCTAGCTGCGTTCTTTATCGACACGTAAGCTGAGTGATCCACCGCCAAGAATCACAGGCATCTTTTCTCAATGTTCACCCACCTGCGGGTTGATAGAGCAGAACGTGGTAACAATTTACCTGTGTTCGGACGCTCTTTAGGCCGATGAATCTTTTGACTTAGTGGGAACTCTCCGTACTCTTAATCGATCAATCTCATCAAAATCAATAATCAATAACGAACATAAGCAACACCTTGAACAACATAACACTTAACAATTAATCCAGAATACATTTCGGCGAACCCTGACCTTTCAGTCAGGAATAACCACACCAGTTTATTGCAAAGTTAGTGAATTTATTTCCCTATATTAACAAAGCTAGCACAATATAAATGTGTCTCAACACCAAATGATAAACATAAATGAACATTAATAGCTGTCCATAACGTCGAAACAAATGTAATCTATGTAGCATTTGAATCACAAGGCATTCGGTAATGGCAATGCAAAGCACTAATACGATAATCTGTAATGAACTAATGGCATACATTTAGTCAGCATAACAAGATCTCAAATTGCATCGTGCGACATATGGAATCCTCGTCTAACCTCAAATTAGCATCAGCATGTGGGACTTCATGCAAAAACAATTTAGCAACATAAATTTAGAAAAACTCTTAACTAGGGATCTTACCAAAAATCAGCAGTTGGTTACCTAAAAGAAACACAATGCAATTTTACAATCTCCTTTCATATTTACCAATTACGATCAGCATACAAGGAAGTCTTCGTCTCACAGGTACCGTTCTTCGGTCATCATGGGTACCGTTTCTCGATCAGCATGGGACGGGACAAAGGGGCAGGGGTGGACGGGGCAATTGCCTCACGGCGGCAAGGTAAAACTATTACTTCATGCAAAAGGATCAAATCAAAGTTACAGTCTCTAGGGCAAGAATCATTTAAAGTCTCTTTCTCTCGATTAGAGAAAGACTCAAAGTCTCTCAAAATGGCGTCGCAGCAAAGTGGGCCATAATAGCTACGAAGTCAAAATGGCGTAATGTCCGGGTAATGGCCGTAATGATCTCATTTCTTCTCGTGCACCTGGTTTTTATAGACAACAGTTCAAGTCCAGTAGGGTCTCCATTGGAGGGTTCATAGGTTAGCTTCAAATTGACCAATCAAAAACGACAGTTCTCAAGCTTTTACTTAAGCATACATTATCCTTGGAGATGGGTACGCAAATCGCAACATTGTCTCCCAATTAGCTTACTCTCAGAGCCTCCATTGTCCGCACCTGCAAGTCGACTTTGAATTAAAGAGAAAATATGCCAGGCTGGCACGAAACTTTAAGATAAGCATGTGAACAGTTTCTGTGGAAAAGTACAGCTTCAAGCTAAAATACACGTTTATTAGCACAATGGAAAAATACGAGCAGCTAATCCGTGAGACCAGGCAACTAGGCCAAAGCCTCAGCTAAAGTAATGTTAAGCTAAAGCATTTCAAACAAGCAAATCGTAGCACACGTTTATGATTATGTCGGATTAGTGCAATTCTAATTCACCACGTTATATAAAGCACGCGTATAAATGATGGCAAACTACTCTGAGGGCACATTTTGTCCCCGTACAATCTTAATTAGTTCGGTTAATGTCACACATGATTATTTCAGCACTACGTTTAAGCGTTAATAAATCAAAACCTTCATTTTCTGCTTCATCAATCCCTCCTCTGATGACTACTAGTCATCACACCAAACCACGCCCACAAATTTTATTCCATTAAAATTCTGTCAGTTCCCTTTTCCTTTTAATTCCCCTAGTTTGCGCTTTGTATTCTTCTGCCATTCTTTTCATAATCTTCTCCTCCTTTCTTCTTTTAATTCTTTCCATAATCATTATTATTCCCCTTTTTATTCCCCAAATTCCAAATACACAAATTATTACTATTAATATTCCTTCTATTATTTTCAATAATATTCCATTCCAAATTCCCCCAATCCAATGTCCCACTGAAGCTATTCCCTTTCCAACCTTCTCCCACACTCCTGGTTCTTTCAGTTCTTTCAAATCTGCACTTTCTTTTGTTAGATTAGCAAGCATAGTTTTAATCTTCACACTATTATCCGGTATATAGGTACAGCAGTGACGTGCACCAATCATTTTGCAAACGCCTCCATCCTTTGCTAAAAGAATGTCTAAAGCAAGCCTATTTTGAAGAATCATGGCTCTTTCCGCTGCAAGCTCAGCATCTATCAGGATTATAGCACCTGAAAACTTTGTCAACATGTTATCCACTATAGTAGCCAACTTTCGTATCTTGATGGAATTCAGCACAACTCCCAATGAAGGAATCATGGCTCCAAATATATCACCTACCACAGCAGCTGCGGTCTCTCTTTTCTGGATACTATGAGATCCAGATGTCTTTTGAATCATCGATACGTCATCCAGCTGATAAACCTTTGGGAACACTATACCCAAATAACATCTCCCCCACCATCCCTTTGGAAGACGATAATAAGCATTATGCCCACAAATGTAATATACACCTGGAATGACAGGGTCAAGTCCGTCCATCATGAATGTCCATTTGGCCTTAAAAATAAACGTATGTTTGCACTCACTCGCTCCTACAAAAATATTGTGATAATAAGATTCACCTCGATATATACAAAACTTCCCTACATGCCAAGCATCTAAAGCTATTTTCCCTTGTGTTTTTATAGCAGCAAAATCATAATTATCTACTGAAGTCCTCTTATGTAGCTCCTTTTCTAATTTCGCTTTCATTTGAGCCCTTCTATCATCGGTGCGATCTAAAAAGCTGATTTCTACAGCAGAGACTGAGCAAGTAAGATTCTCCCTATGAGCATGAGCCGTTTCAAAAGGTTGCATTGGCTCGAAAAATTCCCCCATAATTTTATAATCCCAATATTTTGCAGTCTGGCTTAGCTGCGCTATTATAGGAACATAAGCAAAGGTAACATCATAATTCGAGTAAAAATACTGTATGTTAGATTGACCATAAAACCTAGACATTACTATACTACATGTAATCCCATATGTAAGAGGCATGTGGTGATAAGTTACCCCTTCCTTTACTGATGTCGGTATCTGTGTACACACATAACAATCCTTCGCATCCATAGTTTCAACATACTCTGTTAGTAAGCGATAGAAAACGTTATACAAAAGCTCTTTCTTATCATGCAAGAGTCTCTCATCCAATGCCAGTCTTTTCAATGGTGTTAGTTCAGTGACAGTAACAGGAGCAATGGTAGAAGCAGCAATAGTCTCATTCTCACCCTTTCAATGCATTCCAAACACAATTGCCATTATTATTATTACACATGTTACTACCAAGCCTATACACACGTATTTACAATATTTCTTTCTATTGGTTTGCGTCATGATCTGTATAGAATCAGAGAGCTAGAAGCACTTATAAATGAAACTATTTAGCAATTCAGTTGCAAAGCTGAACGAGGGCAATGTTCACACCGTCCTTTTCAAAAGGCCAGTCACTTATCGGTTAGCAGCATTTGTCTCAATTCGGCAATAACTCAGTCTTTATCGGTTTAGCAAATGTCTCATCCGGTTTAACAATGTCTCAGCTGGTTGTTTCTTTCACGTTATATTGTAGCAAGCAATATCATTTACTCTTTCAATCGACAGAGTCTATGAAACTTTTCTTTTCTATTGGTATCTCTTCTTCTTCTTCGTTCTCGATGCTTAGAGATACAAACTCGTCAGTCCAATCATCATTTACTGCGTATGCCCATTCAGGACCGGAATACCTCCTGTTTGGTATCCTTTTCCTCTTCAATTTTGCTTCTCTTTTCGATTCTGCTTCGCTGGCACTTTCCTCTTTTGTCAAGTCTTTTTCTTCACTTGACGATTGTTCCACGACAGTTACTTCCTTTCTTTTCTCTTTCACTTTTGGTCTTCCGCCCTCGTTCAAACCTTCTTTACCCTTTTCTTTTATTGGTGAGATACTTAGGCCCTCATTCTGACCCTGGCGGTCGGTGATAAAGCGGCGGCCAAGCCGCCAACAGGCCGGCGGTCTAAAATATGCAATTCTGACCCTGGCGGGAACCGCCAACACAGCCCGCCAACTTAACACTCCGACCGCCACAGCGGTACAAACAAACAGCGCGGCGGTTCCCGCCAACAGCCCGGCGGCAGACAATGTACCGCCCACCCTATTACGACCCACCAATCTGCCACCTTTTCCGGGGCGGGAGCACCGCCGATAAGAACACGGCGGAAACAGACTACGAACGGGAAAATGCTCACCTCTACGCACTCCACGCGAGATTCCGGCAGTATGGAGCCAGAGTTGCAGGTCATCCCCGCACTCCTATTCCTGCTCATATACCAGGAGCACGCCCGGCTGCGCGGAAGACATCGGTGAGTACTGCACCTACGACACAGGGGAGGGAAAAGATTACCGGCACACACCCACCCACCCACACCCACTACAACACACACATCAATGCATTCCCACAGATCACTGTCACAAGCCACAAACCACCCCCCTCCGAAATAATGCAAAGACCAAAAGAAGAGATCATAAACGGGCAGATATATTGAAATATGTACACCAGTAATCCCAATAAATAAATAAACTATGTACAAAAGATATACAGCTACTAAATGTAGTCCAACCACTGTCCGTGGATCACAGGGGTCCTGTGCAAAGGGGCAAGGCCCAGTCCCACGACAAGAACTCCACGGAGAGAACACTGCAGGGGCATCAGAAAGAAAATAGGACAGGCACCTCAGGGGGAAGGGAAGGGGGGGCACCTCAGCCACTTGAGTACACGACGCCAGATCCACGAGGGGACTCCATGACCACTGGCCCATCCTGGGGAGAGCAAAGCCACAGTCCAAACAGTCCATACAGTGGGTGGCCTGCCCACTGGGCCATCCTGGGGAGAGCAAAGCCACAGTCCAAACAGTCCATACAGTTGGTGGCCTGCCCACTGGGCCATCCTGGGGAGAGCAAAGCCACAGTCCAAACAGTCCATACAGTGGGTGGCCTGCCCACTGGGCCATCCTGGGGAGAGCAAAGCCACAGTCCATACAGTCCATACAGTGGGTGGCCTGCCCAATGGGCCATCCTGGGGAGAGCAAAGCCACAGTCCATACAGTCCATACAGTGGGTGGCCTGCCCACTGGGCCATCCTGGGGAGAGCAAAGCCACAGTCCATACAGTCCATACAGTGGGTGGCCTGCCCACTGGGCCATCCTGGGGAGAGCAAAGCCACAGTCCATACAGTCCATACAGTGGGTGGCCTGCCAACTGGGCCATCCTGGGGAGAGCAAAGCCACAGTCCATACAGTCCATAACAGACCCCACTGGAGGAGGCAAGTTGGCCAGAGGACATCCTGCAGCCCTGCCCGAGATAGATCCTGCCCTGCCACGTCTGCCAAAGGGCCAGCGGTTCTTGCCCTGAAGGGCCCAGTTCAGCGGTTCTTGAGACGGCGGGGCCCAGTTCAGCGCTCCTTGCCTTGAAGGGCCCAGTTCAGCGCTCCTTGCCTTGTAGGGCCCAGTTCAGCGGTCCTTGCCCTGAAGGGCCCAGTTCAGCGGTTCTTGAGACGGCGGGGCCCAGTTCAGCGCTCCTTGCCTTGAAGGGCCCAGTTCAGCGGTTCTTGCCCTGAAGGGCCCAGTTCAGCGGTTCTTGAGACGGCGGGGCCCAGTTCAGCGGTTCTTGAGACGGCGGGGCCCAGTTCAGCGCTCCTTGCCTTGAAGGGCCCAGTTCAGCGGTTCTTGCCCTGAAGGGCCCAGTTCAGCGGTTCTTGAGACGGCGGGGCCCAGTTCAGCGCTCCTTGCCTTGAAGGGCCCAGTTCAGCGCTCCTTGCCTTGTAGGGCCCAGTTCAGCGCTCCTTGCCCTGAAGGGCCCAGTTCAGCGGTTCTTGAGACGGCGGGGCCCAGTTCAGCGGTTCTTGCCCTGAAGGGCCCAGTTCAGCAGTTCTTGCCCTGAAGGGCCCAGTTCAGCGGTTCTTGAAACGGCGGGGCCCAGTTCAGCGCTCCTTGCCTTGAAGGGCCCAGTTCAGCGCTCCTTGCCTTGTAGGGCCCAGTTCAGCGGTTCTTGCCCTGAAGGGCCCAGTTCAGCGGTTCTTGAGACGGCGGGGCCCAGTTCAGCGCTCCTTGCCTTGAAGGGCCCAGTTCAGCGCTCCTTGCCTTGTAGGGCCCAGTTCAGCGGTTCTTGCCCTGAAGGGCCCAGTTCAGCGGTTCTTGAGACGGCGGGGCCCAGTTCAGCAGTTCTTGAGACGGCGGGGCCCAGTTCAGCGGTTCTTGCCCTGAAGGGCCCAGTTCAGCGGTTCTTGAGACGGCGGGGCCCAGTTCAGCGGTTCTTGAGACGGCGGACGGTCTATGGCCAACTGCTAATTGCCTGGTGGTGCCCTCCTGGGCAGCGGGGATGGTGCTCCTTCACTGCCCACCTGGGCTGTGGGTGGTGGGGCCCTCCTGGCCAGCTGGGCTGGGTCCTCCCTGGGCAGCGGCTATGGGGGTGGTGGGCTCTCCCGGGGCAGCTGTGCCTGTTCCTCCCGGGGCAGCGGCTAAGGGGGTTGTGGGCTCCTCCTGGGCAGCAGGCCTGCTGCCTGACCTCTCCGACTTGCTGCCCTTGCCCTCCTTAGTCGTGGGCCTGTGGCCCTTTCCTCCCTTTGGAGCTGTGGCTGGTGACTGTCTCTGGGTGGTGTCCGGGGGGGATGTAGAAGGCGGGCTCCTGCGGCGACCCTTCCGCCTTCTGCTCCTCTTCCCAGGGGGTGGGCTGGCTGTCCCCTTGCTGCTGGGCGAAGATCCAGACATGCGGGCTGGCGGGCTCCAATACCCCTGCACCCTTGTCAAGGGGGCTGCAGGGCTGGTGGTGGCTGAGGTGCTCTTCTTACCCCGACGAGAAGGAGGGGGGGGCTCAGGGTCAGGAAAGAAGTTAGTAGTGGCGAGGAAGAGCTTCTTGGGACAATGGAGAGTGGTAGGTACAGTGGGAATGGGAGTGGAGGGAGAGGATGTGGTTGTAGGTGAGTCACGTTTGCTGTCTTTGGGTGCAGGTGCAGGAGGGATAGGCTGTCGTGAGGTGGATGGCTGTTGGGTGGGTGGGTGGCTGCGTTTGTGTGGTGTGGAAGAGGGGGTGACAGACACAGTGGGAGAGGACACAGGGGACGTGTAAATGGCAGTGGGGGTGGTGACTGCACGTGTGCGGACTGGAGTGGAGGGTGTGCTGGTGATGGAAACACTGGCTGATGGTGAGGTGAATGGAGGTGTGAGTGTAGACGTCACAGGGAGGGAGGAGGGAGACGAGGAGGTGGGGGTCACAGAGGTGGTAGTGACTGTTGGCATGTCTGCATCGGAATGTTGCGTGTGTGAATGTCTGCGTGATCTGTGGTGCTTATGTTTGGATGAGCTTCTCTTGGGTGTTGAGGTGTGTGCAGGCTGGTCTGATGGTGTGGGTGGGACAGGCAGAGGAACAGGAGACTGGGAGGAGGGAGTTAGTAGAGGCAGGCAGGAGACAGGGACAATGGCTGCCGTCAGTGCTGAGGCCAGAGCCTGGAACGATCGCTGATGGGCAGCCTGACCCGAATGAATGCCCTCCAGGTACGCATTGCTGCGATGAACCTCCCTCTCCACCCCCTGGATGGCATTCAAAAGGGTAGTCTGCCCAACAATGAGCGTTCGGAGGAGGTCAATGACCTCCTCACTGAGGGCAGCGGGGGTAACAGGGGCAGGGCCTGAGGTGCCTGGGGCGAAGGAGATGCCCGGCTTCCTGGCAGAGCGGGCACGGGGCGAACGCTGAGGGGCTGCTGGGAGGGCGGAGATGGTGCGCTGGGTGGCGGCTGTACCTGCAATGGCGGGGGGCACGGATGGTGCCACCCCCGCAAGGGAGCCCCCTTCCGAGGACGTGTCCGTGTCGCTGCAGGGTCCAGTCGTCCCCGTCGTGGAGCTCCCCTCGCCCTCCGTCTCACTGGTCCAGTCTGACTCTGTGGCATGGCCCTCCTGGGCCATGTGAGATGCAGCTCCCTCCTGCCCCGATGCCACTTCTCCTCCGCCTGATGATGCTGATGCACACAAGCACAGAAAGACAAACAAAAAGGGGGGGGGGGAGAGAGAAATAAAGGGATATTGAGTACATGGATCTCCGGTACAGTTAGCGGACATGACAGACACAGATGCCCCCTGCACTAAGTTGCGCACTTGGGGTCCGCTACGCATTCCGTGGAACATGCCCTACACGCCTAGAGTTGACAACTGCACCCATGGATGACACGGCCCAGGGATGGCTGTACTGACAAACTACTGAGGGTGGTGGCTGGGGACACAGGGGCTTACGGGGGTGCCCAGCCTACAGATATAGCCCTGGCCTTGGGGGACCCCCTGCCCTCCTCCCCCACCCAGACACCTCCACTGCGCGACAACAGAGTAGATAATGCTTGTACTCACCCCCTTGTGTCTGCTGTGCTGCCCTCACGCGCCCATCCAATTCAGGGTAGGCCACCGCCAGGATCCGGAACATCAGGGGGCTCAGTTGACGGCAGGCACCCCGCCTACGTTGGGAGGCCATCCCCAGCAGAGACTCGGCGGTCTTCTTGGTCCCGCGGCGGATGTCCTCCCACCTCTTGCGGCAGTGGGTGCCCCGTCGATGGTGGACCCACAGGGTCCGGACTTCCTTGGCGATGGCACGCCAAATCCCGATCTTCTCATGGGCGCGGACCTATGTGACACGTACAGGGAGGGAGAAATACCACGTTCAAGTTTCTCAGCATTTTCCTTTCCAGTGGCCCAACGCCCCCCATCCCCGCCAGGCCCCCCGCCATGCCCCCCGCCAGGCCCAACATGCCCCCCATCCCCGCCATGCCCCCCGCCAGGCCCAACATGCCCCCCATCCCCGCCAGGCCCCCCGCCATGCCCCCCGCCAGGCCCAACATGCCCCCCATCCCCGCCAGGCCCCCCGCCATGCCCCCCGCCAGGCCCAACATGCCCCCCATCCCCGCCAGGCCCCCAAGCCAGCCAGTGGCCCCAAATCCAGATTGAATTAAACTCACTTGTTGGTCTGGAGGACCGTAGAGTAGCGCATACTGGGGGAGGACCCCATCCACAAGTTTCTCCAACTCCTCTCCAGTGAAGGCAGGGGCCCTTTCCCCAGGTGCAGCAGCCATTGTCCCTTCCAGACCGAGGTCAGAGCAACACTTGCAGTATAGGTCCTCTCCTGTGAAAGTTCAAGTCGCAAGTGGATAAGTAGATAGACAATGGCGGTCACGTCCGCGGCGGTGCGTACCGCGGCGGTGCGTCCCGCCACCGCCGGCGCCCTTCGCCATTGGCTCCTGAAACCCATAGGCTTCATTGTTAACCAATGCGGCTTGGCGCCGCGGTCTTGGCCCGCCGCCCGCCGCGGTGTGCCACGCCAGCGCATTGACCTCACATCCCATTGTCACACTTCACAGGTCAGGCAGCCGCCATTTCCAGGGCCCACATGGCTCAATTTCAACTGCGTCACACAGGCCTAGGCCTTGCATAGCCACTCAGACACGCCATTCACTGCATAGAGAATCGTTTACTGTGCTAGCTGTGAGTACGTACCTGTGGGTTGCTTGACTGTGTGCTCCATGTTGTCCTTCCTAGGCACCGTCCGCTGGGTTGGGCGAGGAGACGGATGAATCCTCCCGTGTACCGACCGCTGGTGGACCTGTCGACAATGGAAGAACGCCACATTATCCTGACCTACCGTCTTAACCGTGCCACTATCCATGAACTGTGTGCCCAGCTGGAGCCCGACCTGATGTCCCCCATCCGCCAACCCACAGGGATTCCCCCTCTGGTGCAGGTCATGTCAGTACTCCATTTCTTGGCAAGTGGGTCATTTCAGACAACCGTGGGAATTGCTTCTGGGATGTCTCAGCCCATGTTTTCGAAGGTGTTATCCAGAGTGTTGTCTGCCCTGATTAAATCCGTGAGGAGCTACATCATTTTCCCTGAGGTGGGCGAATTGGCTACAGTGAAGGGTGATTTCTACGCCCTTGGACATATTCCCAACGTAATTGGTGCCATTGATGGGACCCATGTGGCTTTGGTTCCCCCAAGAGACAGGGAGCAGGTGTACAGGAACAGAAAAAATTACCATTCAATGAACATCCAGGTGGTGTGTTTGGCTGACCAGTACATCTCGCATGTAAATGCCAAATTCCCAGGGTCAGTGCATGACGCCTACATCCTCAGGAATAGCAGCATCCCTTACGTGATGGAACAGCTACAGAGACACCGTGTATGGCTAGTGGGGGACTCTGGGTACCCCAACCTGTCGTGGCTACTGACCCCAGTAAGGAATCCCCGGACCAGGGCAGAGGAACGGTACAATGAGGCCCATGGGTGTACTAGGAGGGTGATCGAACGTACCTTTGGCCTCCTAAAGGCCAGGTTTCGCTGCCTGCATATGACAGGTGGATCCCTAATGTACTCACCTAAGAAGGTGTGTCACATCATCGTGGCCTGCTGCATGCTTCACAACCTGGCTTTGCGCCGCCAGGTGCCTTTCCTGCAGGAGGATGGTCGAGACGGTGGTGTTGTGGCAGCGGTGGAACCTGAGGAGAGTGACGAGGAGGAAGACGACGGGGCTGAAACAGACAACAGGGACAGAATCATTGAACAGTACTTCCAATAGGACACAGGTAACATTTCAAAGATAATTTAGTAAATGTTAACTACTCTCCAGCATCTCTGCTGCCTGTCTACTTGCCCCAGTGTATGATGACTGAGTTTTGGCTTTTCCCTCCCTATTTCAGATCTGGGGTCCCCACTACGAGTCCTGTGCTTCGTTTCCCCATGGACTACAGCTTTGTGGCAGCTGTTTGTTGACTTCACCATGTACAAGGACATATTTGCACTGTCATGTCAATTACAATCTATTGAAATCACAGCCAGACTCCAGATATTTTGGTGCAAAATAGGTGTTTATTTAAGTGCTCAAAATGGGATGGGTGGTTTCAAGTGGGTGGGGGCTATGGTGAAGGAATGTCCATGGCAGAGTCCAGAGTAACAGTCACACAGGTGCATTGTCCAGAGGCCTGTGGAGAGATGGAGCATGGGCAGTTCAAGGATGGACAGGGTGACAATGTGGGACAGTGGGATGACATCAGGTGGTATCCATTGCTGGCGGGGGTCTTGACATCCTACTCTGTCTTCTTGCGAGATCTCAGGGCCCTCTTGCGGGGTGGTTCTTCTCCTGCAGGAGGTGGGGGTCTGGTGGGCTGCTGCTGTGCGGGGGCCTCCTGTCCACTAGCGCCGGCGGAGGTGGTTGGCTGTTCTTGGTCCAGGCTAGTGGCAGGGGCCCTTGGGTGTTGTTCAGTGTCCGCCCTGTTGTTGACGAGGTCCTGCAGCAGCCCTACCATGGTAACCAGGGTGGTGTTGATGGCTCTGATGTCCTCCCTGTACCCCCGATAGTGTTCCTCCTGCAGCACCTGGATCTCCTGGAACCGGGCCAGTACCGTCGCCATCGTCTCCTGGGAGCGGTTGTATGCTCCCATGATGGTGGTGAGGACCTCGTGGAGAGTGGGTTCCCTGGGCCTCTCCTCCCCCCCCTGTCGCACAGCTGCCCTCCGAGTTGCCCTGTTTCCCTGGGCCTCTGCCCCCTGGCCGGTGTGCCCACTACCACTGCCCCCAGGTCCCTGTTGTTGTTGGGGTGGTGGGTTATCCTGGGTGCCCTGTAGTGGTAGACACACCGCAGATTGACGCGCCCTGGAGACAGAGGCATGGGCCCGCTGGGTGGGAGCTGTGCTGGTGTTCCCAGAGGGGTTTGGGTCTGTAGTGGCCTGGGCCTGTGTGAGGGGAACCGACTGTCCAGAGGTCCCCGATGGTCCGGGCTGGTCATCGGTGTCCAGGTCGACAGAGCTGCTGTCATCGCTGACGGCCTCTTGGGTGGGGGGTGTGGAGAATTCTGGCCCCTCCGCCGCGGTGTGTTGACGGTCGGGTCCTGCAGGGGTATAGAGGTATGGTTATAGTTTCAATGTGTGGCATATGGGTGTATCTGTGGGTTCTCGTGTCCCCAAGTGCTGGCATTCGTCTGTGGGGGCTTTGGTGAGGGTGGCTTGTGGGGGGAATGTGTATATGCATTGGGCATGCTTTGGTGATGGGTGTCCATGCTTAGTGGACGCATGCAGGCCTAGGTTTTGGGATGTGTGGGTTGTGATGGTGAGACATTGGCGGGGAATAGGTGTGCTGGGGGTGGGGGTGAGGATGGTGGTGGGGGTGAGGATGGTGGTGGGGGTGAGGGTGGGGGTGACGATGGGGGTGGGGGTGAGGGTGGGGTTCGAGGATGGGGGTGAGGTTTGGGGTCTGATTTGGCATGCAGGTGGGGGGGAAGCAGTATTGAAGCTTCAACTTACCAGTATCCATTCCTCCGCCGACTCCTGCGAGGCCGTCAGGATGCAGGATGTTCAAGACTTCCTCCTCCCATGATGTGAATTGTGGGGGTTGAGGTGGGGGTCCTCCGCCAGTCTTCTGCACGGCGATGTTGTGCCTGGATACCATGGAACGCACCTTCCCCCGTAGGTCGTTCCATCGCTTCCTGATGTCTTCCCGATTTCTGGGGTGCTGTCCCACTGCGTTCACCCTGTCGACAATCCTCTGCCATAGCTCCGTCCTCCGGGCAATGCTGGTGTATTGTATCTGTGTGCCGAACAGCTGGGACTCTACCCGAACGATTTCCTCCACCATGACCCTGAGTTCTTCGTCTGTGAAGCGGGGTTGTCTTTGGGGTGCCATGGGGTGGTGTGTATGATGTGTGGGGTGGAGTATGTGTATTTAAGTGAGTTGAGTGTGGTGGTGTGTGTTGTTTTGTGTGTGGATAGTGTGTGGGTGATGGTGTTGAGTGGCTGTGGCTGTTATTTTTTGGATGCTGGTGTCTCGCTCTTGCCTTCTTGACGAATTTTTTAGCGTAGGGGTTTGTGGGTGATGTGGGTGTGTGTTTTATATTGTATTGTGTGTGTGGGAGTGGTGTGTGTATGTGTATCAGGTGTGTGGGATTCAAATCGTCCAATGTGGCTGAGTTTTGTTCGTTTGTGTGTATTCTGACCGCGGCGGTGTGTCCCGCCAATGGAATACCGCGTTTGAATGACCGCCGCGTGGATTCGTGGGTCGTAATGGGATGGGCGTATTTATGTTGGCGTGACGGTGGAGGTTTGGTCACCTCCACCTTTCCGCCGACCGCTGGTCTGGCGGTCTGTTGTGGCGGTCGGATTTTCGGAGGTTTGCCTTCTGCGGGTCAGAATGACCGTGGCGGGTTTCCGCGACCGCGGCGGGATTATGGAGGATTTCTGACCGGCGGTAGGCGCCTTTTACCGCCGAGGTCAGAATGACCCCCTTAGTCTTCTCTTTGCACCATGTCCATTTGATGGACCTGCGATCTTTTCTGTAGAGGCTTGAACTCTTTCGTTCTGTTCTGCCTCGTTCCCTCCTTCTGGGGAATCAATCACGTTCTCTTTTTCTTTTTCTGTATCATCTGCTTCTGGGAAAGCCCTCCTCTGATCAGGCTCTCCTGCCTTTTCACCTTTCTCGAGCCCTTCGTCGCCGTTACTTTCTTCAGGCTCTGTATCACTTTCAGCTGCTTCAGGTTCTTTGTCACCTTCAGCTGCTTCAGGCTTTTTGCTACCCTCAGCTGCTTCAGGCTCTTTGTCACCTGCAGCTTCTTCGTCGCTGTCTGAACTTTCTCCTTGGTCTCCCCCAAGTGAGTTGGTGTCTTCGTCGTCGGAGAATATCTCTTTTTCTCCTGCTTCTGCCTGTTCGCTTTCAGTTCGCTTTTGTTCTGTCTCAGCACTCGGCACTGTTTTGTCAGGCACTGGTATTTTCAGCGCTTCAACTTCCTCATCTGTGGGACACAACACCTTCTTTGTGTGACTGGCGTGAATCCAGTTGGGAACCCCCGCACACTTCACAGCGGTAGTTGTCGTCAGGATCACTTGGAAAGGGCCTTTCCAACGGGGTTCCAGACACGATTTTCTCACGTGCTTCTTTATCACGACCCAGTCACCTGCTTTCAGTGCGTGTCCTGGACCTTGGATCGGTGGCCAGGTGGTCGCTTCCACCTGGTGAGAGAAAGAGCGAACCACGTCAGCCAGTCCTTTGCAGTAGTCTAACACCATATCATCTGTAATATTCAAAAGCATGTTTGCGGGAACTGCAGGAAGTCTCATAGCCCTGCCCATGAGTATTTCATGCGGAGACAATCCAGTCTTTCTATCAGGAGTGTTTCTCATTGACATTAGCACTAAGGGCAATGCGTCAGGCCATTTCAAATTTGTCGATGCACATATTTTTGCCATTCTCGATTTCAGCGTACCATTCATCTGCTCCACCAGTCCTGATGCTTCAGGGCGATAGCTACAGTGCAGCTTTTGCTCAATGTTCAGTGCTTCGCAAAGTAACTTTATCACCTCGTTATTGAAGTGACTTCCCCTATCTGATTCTAAAGAGATCGGGAATCCGAAACGTGGTATCAACTCCCTCAACAATAGCTTGGCAACTGTAAGGCTGTCATTTCTACGTGTAGGGTATGCCTCAATCCAGTGACTAAAAATGCACACAATCACCACCACATATTTCAGACCCCCATGCACAGGCATCTCAATGAAGTCCATCTGCATGCGGCTAAAAGGACCGCTTGCCCTACCAATGTGACTCGCGCTCACAACTGTTCCCTTTCCTGGGTTCATCTGCTGGCAAGTGACACATCGATGGCAAACTGCTTCTGCAGCTTGGCGAAATCTGGGGTTAAACCAATCAGTTTTGAACAATCTTATCATGGCATCTCTCCCTAGGTGAGCCTGCCCATGATAGAACCGCGCAAGCTGTCATAAGAGACTATTTGGCAAAACAAATTTTCCCTCATGTGAAACCCATAACTCGTCTTGTCTCTTTATACATTGTGATTTAATCCAGGAATCTCTTTCATCCTCCCTGACATTATTCTGTAGTGCTTTTAGTTCCTCTATTGTATCTACAACCTTCAAGGCAAATGCTTCAGCTGGTTCGAGCTCTGGTTCACTTATTGTATTCCAATCATCCCTTAGCAATATACAGTTCAAAGCACAAAATCTTGCGACTTGATCTGCATATGCATTTCCCAGAGACACATAGGCCCTCATTCTGACCCTGGCGGTCGGTGATAAAGCGGCGGCCAAGCCGCCAACAGGCCGGCGGTCTAAAATATGCAATTCTGATCCTGGCGGGAACCGCCAACACAGCCCGCCAACTTAACACTCCGACCGCCACGGCGGTACAAACAAACAGTGCGGCGGTTCCCGCCAACAGCCAGGCGGCAGACAATGTACCGCCCACCCTATTACGACCCACCAATCTGCCACCTTTTCCGGGGCGGGAGCACCGCCGATAAGAACACGGCGGAAACAGACTACGAACGGGAAAACGCTCACCTCTACGCACTCCACGCGAGATTCCGGCAGTATGGAACCAGAGTTGCAGGTCATCCCCGCACTCCTATTCCTGCTCATATACCAGGAGCACGCCCGGCGGCGCGGAAGACATCGGTGAGTACTGCACCTACGACACAGGGGAGGGAAAAGATTACCGGCACACACCCACCCACCCACACCCACTACAACACACACATCAATGCATTCCCACAGATCACTGTCACAACCCACAAACCACCCCCATCCGAAATAATGCAAAGACCAAAATAAGAGATCATAAACGGGCAGATATATTGAAATATGTACACCAGTAATCCCAATAAATAAATAAACTATGTACAAAATATATACAGCTACTAAATGTAGTCCAACCACTGTCCGTGGATCACAGGGGTCCTGTGCAAAGGGGCAAGGCCCAGTCCCACGACAAGAACTCCACGGAGAGAACACTGCAGGGGCATCAGAAAGAAAATAGGACAGGCACCTCAGGGGGAAGGGAAGGGGGGGCACCTCAGCCACTTGAGTACACAACGCCAGATCCACGAGGGGACTCCATGACCACTGGCCCATCCTGGGGAGAGCAAAGCCACAGTCCATACAGTCCATACAGTGGGTGGCCTGCCCACTGGGCCATCCTGGGGAGAGCAAAGCCACAGTCCAAACAGTCCATACAGTGGGTGGCCTGCCCACTGGGCCATCCTGGGGAGAGCAAAGCCACAGTCCAAACAGTCCATACAGTGGGTGGCCTGCCCACTGGGCCATCCTGGGGAGAGCAAAGCCACAGTCCAAACAGTCCATACAGTGGGTGGCCTGCCCACTGGGCCATCCTGGGGAGAGCAAAGCCACAGTCCATACAGTCCATACAGTGGGTGGCCTGCCCACTGGGCCATCCTGGGGAGAGCAAAGCCACAGTCCAAACAGTCCATACAGTGGGTGGCCTGCCCACTGGGCCATCCTGGGGAGAGCAAAGCCACAGTCCATACAGTCCATACAGTGGGTGGCCTGCCCACTGGGCCATCCTGGGGAGAGCAAAGCCACAGTCCAAACAGTCCATACAGTGGGTGGCCTGCCCACTGGGCCATCCTGGGGAGAGCAAAGCCACAGTCCATACAGTCCATACAGTGGGTGGCCTGCCCACTGGGCCATCCTGGGGAGAGCAAAGCCACAGTCCAAACAGTCCATACAGTGGGTGGCCTGCCCACTGGGCCATCCTGGGGAGAGCAAAGCCACAGTCCAAACAGTCCATACAGTGGGTGGCCTGCCCACTGGGCCATCCTGGGGAGAGCAAAGCCACAGTCCATACAGTCCATACAGTGGGTGGCCTGCCCACTGGGCCATCCTGGGGAGAGCAAAGCCACAGTCCATACAGTCCATAACAGACCCCACTGCCACTGGAGGAGGCAAGTTGGCCAGAGGACATCCTGCAACCCTGCCCGAGATAGATCCTGCCCTGCCACGTCTGCCAAAGGGCCAGCGGTTCTTGCCTTGAAGGGCCCAGTTCAGCGGTTCCTGAGACGGCGGGGCCCAGTTCAGCGGTCCTTGCCCTGAAGGGCCCAGTTCAGCGGTTCCTGAGACGGCGGGGCCCAGTTCAGCGGTTCTTGAGACGGCGGGGCCCAGCGG
This sequence comes from Pleurodeles waltl, assembly GCF_031143425.1. Classification (NCBI taxonomy): domain Eukaryota; kingdom Metazoa; phylum Chordata; class Amphibia; order Caudata; family Salamandridae; genus Pleurodeles; species Pleurodeles waltl. Next base: position 260,979,277 of record NC_090449.1, read on the forward strand.
AGCGGTGCGTGAGACGGCGGGGCCCAGCGGAGCGGTTCTTGAGACGGCGGGGCCCAGCGGAGCGGTGCTTGAGACTGCGGGGCCCAGTTCAGCGGTCCTTGCCCTGAAGGGCCCAGCGGAGCGGTTCTTGAGACGGCGGGGCCCAGTTCAGCGGTTCTTGAGACGGCGGGGCCCAGCGGAGCGGTGCTTGAGACTGCGGGGCCCAGTTCAGCGGTTCCTGAGACGGCGGGGCCCAGCGGAGCGGTGCGTGAGACGGCGGGGCCCAGCGGAGCGGTTCTTGAGACGGCGGGGCCCAGCGGAGCGGTGCTTGAGACTGCGGGGCCCAGTTCAGCGGTTCCTGAGACGGCGGGGCCCAGTTCAGCGGTTCTTGAGACGGCGGGGCCCAGCGGAGCGGTTCTTGAGACTGCGGGGCCCAGTTCAGCGGTTCTTGAGACGGCGGGGCCCAGTTCAGCGGTCCTTGCCCTGAAGGGCCCAGTTCAGCGGTTCTTGAGACGGCAGGGCCCAGTTCAGCGGTCCTTGCCCTGAAGGGCCCAGTTCAGCGGTTCTTGAGACGGCGGCCGGTCTATGGCCAACTGCTAATTGCCTGGTGGTGCCCTCCTGGGCAGCGGGGATGGTGCTCCTTCACTGCCCACCTGGGCTGTGGGTGGTGGGGCCCTCCTGGCCAGCTGGGCTGGGTCCTCCCTGGGCAGCGGCTATGGGGGTGGTGGGCTCTCCCGGGGCAGCTGTGCCGGTTCCTCCCGGGGCAGCGGCTATGGGGGTTGTGGGCTCCTCCTGGGCAGCAGGCCTGCTGCCTGACCTCTCCGACTTGCTGCCCTTGCCGTCCTTAGTCGTGGGCCTGTGGCCCTTTCCTCCCTTTGGAGCTGTGGCTGGTGACTGTCTCTGGGTGGTGTCCGGGGGGGATGTAGAAGGCGGGCTCCTGCGGCGACCCTTCCGCCTTCTGCTCCTCTTCCCAGGGGGTGGGCTGGCTGTCCCCTTGCTGCTGGGCGAAGATCCAGACATGCGGGCTGGCGGGCTCCAATACCCCTGCACCCTTGTCAAGGGGGCTGCAGGGCTGGTGGTGGCTGAGGTGCTCTTCTTACCCCGACGAGAAGGAGGGGGGGGCTCAGGGTCAGGAAAGAAGTTAGTAGTGGCGAGGAAGAGCTTCTTGGGACAATGGAGAGTGGTAGGTACAGTGGGAATGGGAGTGGAGGGAGAGGATGTGGTTGTAGGTGAGTCACGTTTGATGTCTTTGGGTGCAGGTGCAGGAGGGATAGGCTGTCGTGAGGTGGATGGCTGTTGGGTGGGTGGGTGGCTGCGTTTGTGTGGTGTGGAAGAGGGGGTGACAGACACAGTGGGAGAGGACACAGGGGACGTGTAAATGGCAGTGGGGGTGGTGACTGCACGTGTGCGGACTGGAGTGGAGGGTGTGCTGGTGATGGAAACACTGGCTGATGGTGAGGTGAATGGAGGTGTGAGTGTAGACGTCACAGGGAGGGAGGAGGGAGACGAGGAGGTGGGGGTCACAGAGGTGGTAGTGACTGTTGGCATGTCTGCATCGGAATGTTGCGTGTGTGAATGTCTGCGTGATCTGTGGTGCTTATGTTTGGATGAGCTTCTCTTGGGTGTTGAGGTGTGTGCAGGCTGGTCTGATGGTGTGGGTGGGACAGGCAGCGGAACAGGAGACTGGGAGGAGGGAGTTAGTAGAGGCAGGCAGGAGACAGGGACAATGGCTGCCGTCAGTGCTGAGGCCAGAGCCTGGAACGATCGCTGATGGGCAGCCTGACCCGAATGAATGCCCTCCAGGTACGCATTGCTGCGATGAACCTCCCTCTCCACCCCCTGGATGGCATTCAAAAGGGTAGTCTGCCCAACAATGAGCGTTCGGAGGAGGTCAATGACCTCCTCACTGAGGGCAGCGGGGGTAACAGGGGCAGGGCCTGAGGTGCCTGGGGCGAAGGAGATGCCCGGCTTCCTGGCAGAGCGGGCACGGGGCGAACGCTGAGGGGCTGCTGGGAGGGCGGAGATGGTGCGCTGGGTGGCGGCTGTACCTGTAATGGCGGGGGGCACGGATGGTGCCACCCCCGCAAGGGAGCCCCCTTCCGAGGACGTGTCCGTGTCGCTGCAGGGTCCAGTCGTCCCCGTCGTGGAGCTCCCCTCGCCCTCCGTCTCACTGGTCCAGTCTGACTCTGTGGCATGGCCCTCCTGGGCCATGTGAGATGCAGCTCCCTCCTGCCCCGATGCCACTTCTCCTCCGCCTGATGATGCTGATGCACACAAGCACAGAAAGACAAACAAAAAGGGGGGGGGAGAGAGAAATAAAGGGATATTGAGTACATGGATCTCCGGTACAGTTAGCGGACATGACAGACACAGATGCCCCCTGCACTAAGTTGCGCACTTGTGGTCTGCTACGCATTCCGTGGAACATGCCCTACACGCCTAGAGTTGACAACTGCACCCATGGATGACACGGCCCAGGGATGGCTGTACTGACAAACTACTGAGGGTGGTGGCTGGGGACACAGGGGCTTACGGGGGTGCCCAGCCTACAGATATCGCCCTGGCCTAGGGGGACCCCCAGCCCTCCTCCCCCACCCAGACACCTCCACTGCGCGACAACAGAGTAGATAATGCTTGTACTCACCCCCTTGTGTCTGCTGTGCTGCCCTCACGCGCCCATCCAATTCAGGGTAGGCCACCGCCAGGATCCGGAATATCAGGGGGCTCAGTTGACGGCAGGCACCCCGCCTACGTTGGGAGGCCATCCCCAGCAGAGACTCGGCGGTCTTCTTGGTCCCGCGGCGGATGTCCTCCCAACTCTTGCGGCAGTGGGTGCCCCGTCGATGGTGGACCCCCAGGGCCCGGACTTCCTTGGCGATGGCACGCCAAATCCCGATCTTCTCATGGGCGCGGACCTATGTGACACGTACAGGGAGGGAGAAATACCACGTTCAAGTTTCTCAGCATTTTCCTTTCCAGTGGCCCAACGCCCCCCATCCCCGCCAGGCCCCCCGCCATGCCCCCCGCCAGGCCCAACATGCACCCCATCCCCGCCAGGCCCCCGCCAGGCCCAACATGCCCCCCCATCCCCGCCAGGCCCCCCGCCATGCCCCCCGCCAGGCCCAACATGCCCCCCATCCCCGCCAGGCCCCCCGCCAGGCCCAACATGCCCCCCATCCCCGCCAGGCCCCCCGCCATGCCCCCCGCCAGGCCCAACATGCCCCCCATCCCCGCCAGGCCCCCCGCCAGGCCCCCCGCCAGGCCCAACATGCCCCCCATCCCCGCCAGGCCCCCCGCCATGCCCCCCGCCAGGCCCAACATGCCCCCCATCCCCGCCAGGCCCCCCGCCATGCCCCCCGCCAGGCCCAACATGCCCCCCATCCCCGCCAGGCCCCCGCCATGCCCCCCGCCAGGCCCAACATGCCCCCCATCCCCGCCAGGCCCCCCGCCAGGCCCCCCGCCAGGCCCAACATGCCCCACATCCCCGCCAGGCCCCCCGCCATGCCCCCCGCCAGGCCCAACATGCCCCCCATCCCCGCCAGGCCCCCCGCCATGCCCCCCGCCAGGCCCAACATGCCCCCCATCCCCGCCAGGCCCCCCGCCATGCCCCCCGCCAGGCCCAACATGCCCCCCATCCCCGCCAGGCCCCCCGCCAGGCCCCCCGCCAGGCCCAACATGCCCCCCATCCCCGCCAGGCCCCCCGCCAGGCCCCCAAGCCAGCCAGTGGCCCCAAATCCATATTGAATTAAACTCACTTGTTGGTCTGGAGGACCGTAGAGTAGCGCATACTGGGGGAGGACCCCATCCACAAGTTTCTCCAACTCCTCTCCAGTGAAGGCAGGGGCCCTTTCCCCAGGCGCAGCAGCCATTGTCCCTTCCAGACCGAGGTCACAGCAACACTTGCAGTATAGGTCCTCTCCTGTGAAAGTTCAAGTCGCAAGTGGATAAGTAGATAGAAAATGGCGGTCACGTCCGCGGCGGTGCGTACCGCGGCGGTGCGTCCCGCCACCGCCGGCGCCCTTCGCCATTGGCTCCTGAAACCCATAGGCTTCAATGTTAACCAATGCGGCTTCGCGCCGCGGTCTTCGCCCGCCGCCCGCCGCGGTGTGCCACGCCAGCGCATTGACCTCACATCCCATTGTCACACTTCACAGGTCAGGCAGCCGCCATTTCCAGGGCCCACATGGCTCAATTTCAACTGCGTCACACAGGCCTAGGCCTTGCATAGCCACTCAGACACGCCATTCACTGCATAGAGAATCGTATACTGTGCTAGCTGTGAGTACGTACCTGTGGGTTGCTTGACTGTGTGCTCCATGTTGTCCTTCCTAGGCACCGTCCGCTGGGTTGGGCGAGGAGACGGATGAATCCTCCCGTGTACCGACCGCTGGTGGACCTGTCGACAATGGAAGAACGCCACATTATCCTGACCTACCGTCTTAACCGTGCCACTATCCATGAACTGTGTGCCCAGCTGGAGCCCGACCTGATGTCCCCCATCCGCCAACCCACAGGGATTCCCCCTCTGGTGCAGGTCATGTCAGTACTCCATTTCTTGGCAAGTGGGTCATTTCAGACAACCGTGGGAATTGCTTCTGGGATGTCTCAGCCCATGTTTTCGAAGGTGTTATCCAGAGTGTTGTCTGCCCTGATGAAATCCGTGAGGAACTACATCATTTTCCCTGAGGTGGGCGAATTGGCTACAGTGAAGGGTGATTTCTACGCCCTTGGACATATTCCCAACGTAATTGGTGCCATTGATGGGACCCATGTGGCTTTGGTTCCCCCAAGAGACAGGGAGCAGGTGTACAGGAACAGAAAAAATTACCATTCAATGAACATCCAGGTGGTGTGTTTGGCTGACCAGTACATCTCGCATGTAAATGCCAAATTCCCAGGGTCAGTGCATGACGCCTACATCCTCAGGAATAGCAGCATCCCTTACGTGATGGAACAGCTACAGAGACACCGTGTATGGCTAGTGGGGGACTCTGGGTACCCCAACCTGTCGTGGCTACTGACCCCAGTAAGGAATCCCCGGACCAGGGCAGAGGAACGGTACAATGAGGCCCATGGGCGTACTAGGAGGGTGATCGAACGCACCTTTGGCCTCCTAAAGGCCAGGTTTCGCTGCCTGCATATGACAGGTGGATCCCTAATGTACTCACCTAAGAAGGTGTGTCACATCATCGTGGCCTGCTGCATGCTTCACAACCTGGCTTTGCGCCGCCAGGTGCCTTTCCTGCAGGAGGATGGTCGAGACGGTGGTGTTGCGGCAGCGGTGGAACCTGAGGAGAGTGACGAGGAGGAAGACGACGGGGCTGAAACAGACAACAGGGACAGAATCATTGAACAGTACTTCCAATAGGACACAGGTAACATTTCAAAGATAATTTAGTAAATGTTAACTACTCTCCTGCATCTCTGCTGCCTGTCTATTTGCCCCAGTGTATGATGACTGAGTTTTGGCTTTTCCCTCCCTATTTCAGATCTGGGGTCCCCACTACGAGTCCTGTGCTTCGTTTCCCCATGGACTACAGCTTTGTGGCAGCTGTTTGTTGACTTCACCATGTACAAGGACATATTTGCACTGTCATGTCAATTACAATATATTGAAATCACAGCCAGACTCCAGATATTTTGGTGCAAAATAGGTGTTTATTGAAGTGCTCAAAATGGGATGGGTGGTTTCAAGTGGGTGGGGGCTATGGTGAAGGAATGTCCATGGCAGAGTCCAGAGTAACAGTCACACAGGTGCATTGTCCAGAGGCCTGTGGAGAGATGGAGCATGGGCAGTTCAAGGATGGACAGGGTGACAATGTGGGACAGTGGGATGACATCAGGTGGTATCCATTGCTGGCGGGGGTCTTGACATCCTACTCTGTCTTCTTGCGAGATCTCAGGGCCCTCTTGCGGGGTGGTTCTTCTCCTGCAGGAGGTGGGGGTCTGGTGGGCTGCTGCTGTGCGGGGGCCTCCTGTCCACTAGCGCCGGCGGAGGTGGTTGGCTGTTCTTGGTCCAGGCTAGTGGCAGGGGCCCTTGGGTGTTGTTGAGTGTCCGCCCTGTTGTTGACGAGGTCCTGCAGCAGCCCTACCATGGTAACCAGGGTGGTGTTGATGGCTCTGATGTCCTCCCTGTACCCCCGATAGTGTTCCTCCTGCAGTACCTGGATCTCCTGGAACCGGGCCAGTACCGTCGCCATCGTCTCCTGGGAGCGGTTGTATGCTCCCATGATGGTGGTGAGGACCTCGTGGAGAGTGGGTTCCCTGGGCCTCTCCTCCCCCCCCTGTCGCACAGCTGCCCTCCGAGTTGCCCTGTTTCCCTGGGCCTCTGCCCCCTGGCCGGTGTGCCCACTACCACTGCCCCCAGGTCCCTGTTGTTGTTGGGGTGGTGGGTTATCCTGGGTGCCCTGTAGTGGTAGACACACCGCAGATTGACGCGCCCTGGAGACAGAGGCATGGGCCCGCTGGGTGGGAGCTGTGCTGGTGTTCCCAGAGGGGTTTGGGTCTGTAGTGGCCTGGGCCTGTGTGAGGGGAACCGACTGTCCAGAGGTCCCCGATGGTCCGGGCTGGTCATCGGTGTCCAGGTCGACAGAGCTGCTGTCATCGCTGACGGCCTCTTGGGTGGGGGGTGTGGAGAATTCTGGCCCCTCCGCCGCGGTGTGTTGACGGTCGGGTCCTGCAGGGGTATAGAGGTATGGTTATAGTTTCAATGTGTGGCATATGGGTGTATCTGTGGGTTCTCGTGTCCCCAAGTGCTGGCATTCGTGTGTGGGGGCTTTGGTGAGGGTGGCTTGTGGGGGGGATGTGTATATGCATTGGGCATGCTTTGGTGATGGGTGTCCATGCTTAGTGGACGCATGCAGGCCTAGGTTTTGGGATGTGTGGGTTGTGATGGTGAGACATTGGCGGGGAATAGGTGTGCTGGGGGTGGGGGTGAGGATGGTGGTGGGGGTGAGGATGGTGGTGGGGGTGAGGGTGAGGGTGAGGATGGGGGTGGGGGTGAGGGTGGGGTTCGAGGATGGGGGTGAGGGTTGGGGTCTGATTTGGCATGCAGGTGGGGGGGAAGCAGTATTGAAGCTTCAACTTACCAGTATCCATTCCTCCGCCGACTCCTGCGAGGCCGTCAGTATGCAGGATGTTCAAGACTTCCTCCTCCCATGATGTGAATTGTGGGGGTTGAGGTGGGGGTCCTCCGCCAGTCTTCTGCACGGCGATGTTGTGCCTGGATACCATGGAACGCACCTTCCCCCGTAGGTCGTTCCATCGCTTCCTGATGTCTTCCCGATTTCTGGGGTGCTGTCCCACTGCGTTCACCCTGTCGACAATCCTCTGCCATAGCTCCGTCCTCCGGGCAATGCTGGTGTATTGTATCTGTGTGCCGAACAGCTGGGGCTCTACCCGAACGATTTCCTCCACCATGACCCTGAGTTCTTCGTCTGTGAAGCGGGGTTGTCTTTGGGGTGCCATGGGGTGGTGTGTATGATGTGTGGGGTGGAGTATGTGTATTTAAGTGAGTTGAGTGTGGTGGTGTGTGTTGTTTTGTGTGTGGATAGTGTGTGGGTGATGGTGTTGAGTGGCTGTGGCTGTTATTTTTTGGATGCTGGTGTCTCGCTCTTGCCTTCTTTACAAATTTTTTAGCGTTGGGGTTTGTGGGTGATGTGGGTGTGTGTTTTATATTGTATTGTGTGTGTGGGAGTGGTGTGTGTATGTGTCTCAGGTGTGTGGGATTCAAATCGTCCAATGTGGCTGAGTTTTGTTCGTTTGTGTGTATTCTGACCGCGGCGGTGTGTCCCGCCAATGGAATACCGCGTTTGAATGACCGCCGCGTGGATTCGTGGGTCGTAATGGGATGGGCGTATTTCTGTTGGCGTGGCGGTGGAGGTTTGGTCACCTCCACCTTTCCGCCGACCGCTGGTCTGGCGGTCTGTTGTGGCGGTCGGATTTTCGGAGGTTTGCCTTCTGCGGGTCAGAATGACCGTGGCGGGTTTCCGCGACCGCGGCGGGATTATGGAGGATTTCTGACCGGCGGTAGGCGCCTTTTACCGCCGAGGTCAGAATGACCACCATAGTCCTGTCCTTTCGTGTGAGCACTGCACTTTACCACTGCAACTTCAGCTGGCACTTGAATGGCATGTAACAATTCCCTTATTCTTTCCCCATTCTTCACTGGAGATCCTGAAGAAGTCAGGAAACCTCTCTGCGACCATAGCTGTCCAAAGTCATGCACAATCCCAAACCTGTATTGACTATCAGTGTAAATGGTGACTTTCATCAATGCAGACAGTTGACATGCTCTGGTAAGGGCTACAAGTTCTGCTACTTGTGCAGAATAGACTCCTTGAAGCCATCCCGCTTCCAAGACCCCTGTTACAGTACATACAGCATATCCTGCTTTCAAAATCCCCATCCCATCTCTTAGACATGAACCATCAACAAAAAGAATTTGATCATTTTCATCAAGTTTAGTATCCTTGATGTCCGGTCGGGGTTTTGTGCAAAATTCAGTCACCTGAAGGCAGTCATGCTCGACGTCTTCAGCGTTCTCAATTTCAGCATTTTCTCCAGGAAGCAAGGTAGCTGGATTCAACGTAGTGCACCTTTTCAGCTGCACATTCGGTGAGCCCAGAATTATCGTTTCATACCTTGTGAGTCTAGCTCCAGTCATGTGTTGCGTTCGGGAGCGGGTCAAAAGTATTTCAACTGAGTGAGGGACCATGACTGTTACTGGGTGTCCCATCACTATTCCTTCACTCTGAGTGAGGCTGATACCAACTGCTGCTACGGCGCGCAAACACCCTGGGAGTGCTGCTGCAACCGGATCCAAAGTAGCTGAAAAATACGCTACTGGTCTGTTTACGCCACCATGGGCTTGGGTCAAGACAGACAAAGAACATGCATCACGTTCATGACAAAACAATGTGAAAGACTTCGGGCCTGATTCTAACTTTGGAGGACGGTGTTAAACCGTCCCAAAAGTGGCGGATATACCACCTACCGTATTACGAGTTCCATAGGATATAATGGACTCGTAATACGGTAGGTGGTATATCCGCCACTTTTGGGACGGTTTAACACCGTCCTCCAAAGTTAGAATCAGGCCCTTCGTGTAGTCAGGCATACCTAAAGCTGGAGCCCTGCACATGCATTCTTTCAGTTCAACAAAAGCATCCATCTCGTCTCCTTTCAGCTCAATTTCATCCAAGGCATCCTTTTGGGTCAATTTCAGTAGGGGCTTCGCTAGAGACGAAAAGTTGGGAATCCACTGGCGACAATATCCCACCATTCCCAAAAACTTCCTCACCTCCTTCTTTGTCTTTGGTGGACTCATTTGGAGTATACTTGTAATTCTTTCCTTCATTATTCTCCGTGACCCTTTCTCTATTTGGTGACCCAAGTATTTCACTTTCTTCTGACAGAACTGTAATTTGGAAGGAGACACCTTATGTCCATTCCTTCCCAAATGGTTCAACAGAGCAATGGTATCGGCTGTGCAGCCATTTTCCGTTTTGGATGCAACCAGTAAGTCATCAATGTACTGTACTAGAATTGACTCGAATGGCAATTCTAATTCTTCCAGATCTTTCTTTAGAACTTGATTGAATATTGACGGTGACTCAGAAAACCCTTGAGGAATTCGACACCAACTGTATACTCTGTCTAGGAATTTGAAACAAAAGAGGAATTGGCTGTCCTCATGAAGAGGCACAGAAAAGAATGCCTGTGACAAATCGATGACTGAGAACCATTCAGCATCGCAAGGGACTTGAAACATTATCACAGCTGGGTTCGGCACGACAGGGCAGCACTTTATTATGATGTCATTTATTTTCCTCAAATCCTGCACGAGTCGGACTTTCCCACTTGGCTTTATTAGTCCCATTATCGGTGAATTACATGGACTGCTTAGCACTTCTTTCAGTACCCCCTGTTTTACGAATTCGTCAATGAGTTGAGCAACTTTCATGAGAGTATCTTGTGGCATGTGGTATTGTGGGGTCTGGGGAAAGATCGCATTGGGCTTTACCATCACTTTTACTGGTTCCACTCCTTTCATCAATCCCACCTCTTTCCCTGTCATGTCCCACACTTCCTTTCCGACTGTTTCCCGTAATTCTGCTGGGATATCTTCTTCAGTTATCATCGGGAAAAGACAAATCAGAGGATACTCTTCGTCGACTGTTTCCATCTCATCCCCCTCTACACTGTCCTCTTCTTCCCCATCATTGCTCGTTTGTATTGTTGTTCCTTCGTTTGAACACATTATCGAACAACCCAATTTACACAATAGGTCTCTTCCTAACAGTGCTATCGGGCTTGAGTCACACACCACAAACTGATGTACCCCTTGATAGTTACCAATGTTGACTGGTACCGGATCTGTAATTGGGTTCGTCAGATGTCTGTTTGCTACTCCCACCACTTGAACTGTCCTCCCTGAGAGTGGCAAATTTGGTACTTCACTGCTCTTAACAGTTGAACGCGTGGCTCCCGTGTCAACCAAGAATGAGACACGATGACCCATTACTCTTCCCTCTACGTACGGACCCCTTTGATCAACTTCCAAGGATGCCGCAAGCACACAATCTCCTTCTTCTCCTGAACTTTCGCTCTCCCATACGTTGTTTATTCCACTCTCACTGTGTAATGGGAACTGTTGTACTGTGCCGTTTGTACTCATTACCTGACCCGTTACCTGTGGAGGAACCATCACTTGCTGCTGACTCATTGGTGCCAAGGGTATTTGCATTTGCTGATTAGGTACCATAGGTAACTGCTGTTGCATTGGCTGCATTTGCGTCATCTGCATACGGGGCATCTGCATCTGCTGCGGCTGCATAGGTTGCAATCCCTGCAATTGATTTACAGTCTGAAAATTTGAGTTTGGACCTCTCATTTTCGGCCCTCTCATTGTCTGAAATGCATTGACATCATTGTTTTGCTGACCAACACCTACACCTGTACCTGCACCTACACCTGCACCTACACCTGCACCTTCCTGCACCACCATCGGGCACTCGCGTTTCCAATGACCGACGATTCCGCACACGTGACACGGCATCACCTTCTTCATTGCCTGCACACCCGTCACAACAGTGTTCAAATCCGGACCATTATTCACAAAACCTCCTCTGCCTCTGGCCTGTGGTTGAAACGCCATGTTTCCCTGCAACTGTGGCTGCGGTTGCGATACCTGCTGTTGGAACCCTTGCATCCCTTGCAAACCTTGCAGACCTTGCAAGCCTGTTTGAGCTGCCTTAAGCTGCATCATCATCACCTTCTCTTTCAGCTTTTTCTGTTTTACCTCAATTTCGTCGCTACAGTATTTCGCATAAGTCAAGACCTCATCAATCGGTTTCGACTGCCAACAAATCAAATGCGACTTTATCATCTGACTTATCTCTGGCCTCAGCCCTTCCACAAATCTGAAAACAAAATGGAGCATGTCCTTCGCCTCTATTGTTTCCGTGCCACTGTAGTTCTTGAACGCCTTCAACAACCTCTCATAGTAACTATGAATCGATTCTTTAGTCTCTTGGGCAGTTCGATCAATCTTCTGCCAATCCACGTTCTTCGCGGGTACCTTCGTTTTCAAATGCTCAATCACCTTATAGTACAAGCTCATCACCAAAGGTGACGGTGCACCTGTCTCCCTGTCCCTCTCTGGTTCACTTGTCGGCCAACCTACAGCTCTTTTGCAATCCTCCCACAAATCTGCGGGAACCACAATCTCAAAGAGAGTGTTCAGGTCTTCCCAAAGACACTTTGCAAGCTTCACAAACCTGTCAGTCTGTTGATACCATTCAATCGGTTTCTCTCTTAGTTTGGGAAAATCGTCCGTAAAAGACTGAATGTCGCTTCTGTGCCATGGTACATGTACTAATTTTCCTCCTGCTGTTTCCCTCATTGGTAACATTGTTACTGTATCACCACTCTGCGGTCTTTTCTCATTGTGCTCTGTAGCACTGTCCCTCCTCTTATCCTTCCTCTTTACCAACCTGCTTTCCCACTTGTCTAAGCACCTCCACACTTGTGCACTCTGCAACAATTCTCTAAGGTGTGCCTTCATGCCTGCTGATCTCATGTGTTCAAAATCTGTGGTCCCAAAATCCAACCTATAGCTCCTGCTCAAGTGTTTCGTCTTGCCTATGTCAATCCCATTTCTGTCCGCCACTTCCTGCAAACTTCTATGTACTTTGTTTACTTCTTTCGTGATCTTTGGACATAGATACCTCAGCTCCTCTTCCGTGTAGGACTCTAACCTGTTCACACCCATAGTCCCTTCCACCAATTCTTGTGCTTCCATGTTCAGCCTCATCCTATTCAGGTAATCTTCTCCTTTCCCACTGTCTGAACTTTGAGTGGAATTCAGACTGTTGAACCACTGGGTCAGCTGTTGCGCATTTACCCCCATCAGTGTAGCATTCACATCGACTGCCATCGATGGCTGCGGCAGCTTTTCAGTGTTCGATGTGAGAGGTATTATCAGTGGGGGGCTCGACCTCACCAGTGTTGACTGAGCACATATGGGACTAAACTCCATCAAGGACCCAGACCCAGTTGGCTGAGCCGCTATCGGAGTTATCCCTGGAGTGTTTTCTATGCACCTTCTTTCTGTCCCATTCTGCAGCATTGATCCCTGACTGTTCAGACCCGAATTAGGCTGACTATACAGAGGTACCGCTGGACCTACGGTAATGGGTAAGGATATCGCGTCTGGGTTCTGTCCATTCCCCATGTTCTGTGGCATGTTCATTCCCACACCATGGGTCATCATTGCCGGCATGACCATCTGGCTCCCCGTCATTTGAGCATGTGCGTTTCCTCCCTGCACCTGCTTTTGAGGCATCAAAAACTGAGTTGATTCAGCTTGTGCCATTGTTTGGTTGTAACCATTCTGTACGCCCCTTACGGTTGGATCTAGGATCATCCCTCCACTATTTTCACTACTGTAGTACCCTGGCATCTGCGGCTGATAATTTTCTGCTGGTTTCAACACGGGCACATCTGGATATATTCTCCTAACCTGCGGTATCTGCGGGGTGAACAATAAACTCGGGTCCTTAGATCCCGATGACGCTCCTGAACTCTGGGTTTCACTGTTCTGTACCGGTGCCGGAGGGGCAGAACTGGTACTTGGACCTTGTCCATTCTCTGCATAAGGCGGTGGACGGTCGTTCAGCAATTGCATTATCAACTCCTCATCCTCTAACTCCTCTTCTCTTCTCAACTTTTCCTCGTCCTCTCTATCCTTGGAACACTTTCTGTCTGTCTTACAGGTGGCTTTCTTACCTGTCTCCTCTCCTTCCTTAGTAATTGCGGGGAATAATTTTATCCCCTGCAATACATCTGACCTCCACACCTTCTGTGCATTATCCCACCTAGCGTCCGCTAGTGTCTTTTCTACTTTCCTCATTCTGGTCTCGAACTTCTTTTGCTGTTGCTGTCTGGCCATTAGTTCCCAAATTGCTAGAGCCTCAAACTGTGCTGGCCTTGGAGGCACCTTCATGTCGTACATCGTGAATCTCAAATTCTCTAAAATCTTTATATTGAATGTCCCATATATCGGGAACGCTACGCTCCCATGTTTCTCTGTCAACTTGTGCCATTGCTTTAGCCAAAGGCACAGAGCTACCCCCTTCTCCTCCATTACAATATAAGCTGGTGTACCCTCAGGCGGCGTCTCTTCTCCTACGCTCGCTTTAATGTAAGACTCCCCCTTCATCGCACTCCTGAATGCTTTAAGGAATTTCATGTTTCTCGTCTTTTATTTAACCAAGTTTACAACCAATATTTGACTTCAATTCCACAAACTTTAATCAATAGGTAACTTTAATTCCACAAAATTTGTAATCAATAGGTGACTTTAATTCCCGGAATACTCTTCACCTGCCTTTCCCCTTCCAATCGAGCCCCACGGACTGCGTCCAATCCGTGCGCGACCCTTCTCTGCAACCAACCTATCCCAGCGCGGCTCTTAGTGACGTCACACACACTGCGGCTGACAAAGCCTCGCGGCTAGTCTTCCTTCACTCACCCCTTTTCGTAACAACTTCTGCATATATTGCGAGCTACCAAAAATAAAACAGATCTGTCGGTTTACTACAGGAAGGGTAACACAGTCGCTTCAGGACCTTAGGGACCTTTCACTAGCCTCGGGACTTTTCACTAGCCTCTGGCCGCTATTCCGTCTTTCTCAGTCCCCACATTCGCAAGCAAATCTGACCCGCAGACCTACTCTCAACTTGTCAATGATCTGTTCTAGTGCACTTAGAATCTTGTCAAAGCCCGAAGTCGAAGTTTCTTTCACTCCCTAACACACGTACCCGACTTGTTGACCACGCCCGATCAACCTACTAAACCGCCCAGACCACAACATGGATCAACCTACTCCGGAGTCTCTTGACCTCGCAGGGCCCGTCTCAACAACAACAACCACGTGGACCTTTTTATGCACAAAGCGCCACACTCACATGAAGTTCGACGACTTCCCTACTCTCACACTCGGAGCCGCACCTCCGCTAACTCTATGAAGTTCGACGACTTCCCTACTTCTACACTCGGAGTCGCACCTCCGCTATCCTTAAAAAAAGAAAAAATCCCTCGCACCCTTTTCACACACCCTGCGGCAATAAGCTGTGCAAGCGCAAAACCCTAACTTCACTCATACCATCACTAGTACCGCCAGCGCTGATTCCACACCTCCGTTCTCTCCATTCGCAAGCTCCGAGATCCCGGGAAAGTCGCGGTGTACCTAGCCCATCATCATTCTGTCAATCTGTTTTACCCAAGAAAATCTAATTCAACTTCCCGAGTGGGGTCTCAAAATGCGTAACCGTTAATTCAACACCATGTACTTTAATAGTACAGGGTCCCAAAAGACGTAACCGTCCTCTGCTACCATATACTGATAGAGCGGAACGTGGTAACAATTTACCTGTGTTCGGACGCTCTTTAGGCCGATGAATCTTTTGACTTAGTGGGAACTCTCCGTACTCTTAATCGATCAATCTCATCAAAATCAATAATCAATAACGAACATGCAAAGCACTAATACGATAATCTGTAATGAACTAATGGCATACATTTAGTCAGCATAACAAGATCTCAAATTGCATCGTGCGACATATGGAATCCTCGTCTAACCTCAAATTAGCATCAGCATGTGGGACTTCATGCAAAAACAATTTAGCAACATAAATTTAGAAAAACTCTTAACTAGGGATCTTACCAAAAATCAGCAGTTGGTTACCTAAAAGAAACAATGCAATTTTACAATCTCCTTTCATATTTACCAATTACGATCAGCATACAAGGAAGTCTTCGTCTCACAGGTACCGTTCTTCGGTCATCATGGGTACCGTTTCTCGATCAGCATGGGACGGGACAAAGGGGCAGGGGTGGACGGGGCAATTGCCTCACGGCGGCAAGGTAAAACTATTACTTCATGCAAAAGGATCAAATCAAAGTTACAGTCTCTAGGGCAAGAATCATTTAAAGTCTCTTTCTCTCGATTAGAGAAAGACTCAAAGTCTCTCAAAATGGCGTCGCAGCAAAGTGGGCCATAATAGCTACGAAGTCAAAATGGCGTAATGTCCGGGTAATGGCCGTAATGATCTCATTTCTTCTCGTGCACCTGGTTTTTATAGACAACAGTTCAAGTCCAGTAGGGTCTCCATTGGAGGGTTCATAGGTTAGCTTCAAATTGACCAATCAAAAACAACAGTTCTCAAGCTTTTACTTAAGCATACATTATCCTTGGAGATGGGTACGCAAATCGCAACATTGTCTCCCAATTAGCTTACTCTCAGAGCCTCCATTGTCCGCACCTGCAAGTCGACCTTGAATTAAAGAGAAAATATGCCGGGCTGGCACGAAACTTTAAGATAAGCATGTGAACAGTTTCTGTGGAAAAGTACAGCTTCAAGCTAAAATACACGTTTATTAGCACAATGGAAAAATACGAGCAGCTAATCCGTGAGACCAGGCAACTAGGCCAAAGCCTCCGCTAAAGTAATGTTAAGCTAAAGCATTTCAAACAAGCAAATCGTAGCACACGTTTATGATTATGTCGGATTAGTGCAATTCTAATTCACCACGTTATATAAAGCACGCGTATAAATGATGGCAAACTACTCTGAGGGCACATTTTGTCCCCGTACAATCTTAATTAGTTCGGTTAATGTCACACATGATTATTTCAGCACTACGTTTAAGCGTTAATAAATCAAAACCTTCATTTTCTGCCTCATCAGGGTACAGGAGAGGCAGGAGGAAAGTGGCACCGCCCATCCGCCGACTGCATGGCAAGACGGCCTGGCACCACGTCTGTCTTCTCCTCTGAGAGTCATCCTCCACAGTTCAAAGAACATCACCAGGTGCTCGGCCTGTGAGCCTACCCGCGGGCAATGGGGTGCTCCCAGAACAGCTCAGGGGCCAGGCAGCCCCACTACCACGGGTCCCTCCCAGAGGACTATGAGAGACCACATAAGTCTTCAAACCCTTATCCCAGCCACACAGGACCAGGACAAGCCGGGTACCTGGCAACAAGTGAGGGTCGCCCCATTTGCACACCAGACATACACCACCAGGTCTACACCCCTGCATGTTAAGAGTCATCGGCCTAATGCAGCAGCCCAAGCTGTGCCGGTGGGCTGGGGGATAGCCCACCCCCACTGCCCTGGTCAGAGGCGCCAGAAGGGAAGAGCCCCCCTCCAGCACACCCCTACCGAGGGGAGACAGGGTTCCCTCATGGCCCCAGCTCCTCCTTATCCAGGCTACGCTGCCGCACAAAAAGGGCCACTCCTCAGTCACTCAAACCCTAGGCAGGCCGGGAGTTGGGCATAGGCCTTTAGGGTAATGGTTCCAGCCCAGGGAGGAACTTTGATTTGGTTTCCCTCTCATGTCATGCTGGGTGAGCGTGTGGTCTGTCTGAGGAGGGGCTTTTCATCTTGCCACTCCCAGAGGGGCCAGATCTGGAGGTGGTGGGGGCATGCCCCTCCCCAACTCCCCAGTCCCACCCACATAAGAGGGTCAGATCCTCCTGGGTGGAAGAGCCCATTCCATACCCAGTCCTCTCCCAAGAGCCCCAGCTGCTGCAGACCACTCCTCCGGCCAGAGAGCACAAGGGGAGAGCCAGGCCATGTGCCTATGGGTGTACTAAACTTGAAGGCAGCCGAGACTCCGGGCTGGTGCAAGCAATCACTCAGACTGGTGCGCCCTTAATGATCCATCTGCAGGTTCACCTACAGAAACCTTGTTACAACTTTTACTTACTCTAGATAGTCAAGTTTGATCATTTTCTCAGAGCTCTGCCAGGGTTGTTGCAAACCCTGGCAGGGCCAATCTGAGGACCTCACTAAACCCTCCAATCGGTAGTAGCAACGGCTGATTTGTACAAAGGGCAGGGACTTAATCAAAGCAGGCTTATGACCCGCACTTACTGGGAATTCCTCATTCATTGGAAATATTTGCAATCCCTAATCCCTATAACGAACTGGGTTCAGTGGGTTACCCGCACCTGTCAGCGAATGGTAGACACACACTGAGCCGTTCAGGGTAGCGCATGTGCAGCCCCCAAGATCTAAGGGTTCCCACAGACCTGTTATTGTTCAATCTCGTGTTGCTGAACGCCACTTGTCCCTCTAAGAAGTTAGACACCGACCTCTGGGGGGTCACATAACTAGTTAGCATGGCTGAGTCTCATTCATTATCAGAATTAACCAGACAGATCGCTCCACCAACAAAGAACGGCCATGCACCACCACCCACAGAATCGAGAAAGAGATATCCATCAGTCAGTCCTTTCCATGTCCGGGCTGGGTGAGGTTTCCCGTGTTGAGTCAAATTAAGCTGCAAGCTCCACTCCTGGTGGTGCCCTTCCGTCAGTTCCTTTAAGTTTCAACCATACTCCCCCCACAACCCATAAACTTTGAATTCCCGTAAGCTGCTCAGCGGGTCATGGGAATAACACCGCCGGATCACTAGTCGGCATCGTTTATGATCAGAAATACAACAGTATCTGATTGTCTTCAAAACTCCGACTTTGTTCTTGATTAATGAAAACATTCTTGGCAAATGCTTTTGCATGGTTCATCTTATGCCGGTTCAAGAATTTCACCTCTAGCTGCACAATACGAATGCCCCAGGCCATCCCTCATAATCATGGCCCCAGTTTGAAAAACCAACAAAATAGAACCGGGGTCCTATTCCATTATTCCTAGCTGAAGTATTTAGGCAACCACCCTGCTTTGAACACTTTAATTTTTTCAAAGTAAATGCTTCAGACCCCCAGGACACTCAGTCAAGAGCATGAAGGGGACACCGAGAGGCAGGGGCTGGGACAGGCGGTAGCTCACCTCACGGCAGACCACCAGCTCAATCCCAAGAATCAGCTATGAGCTTTTTAACTGCAGCAAATTTAATATAGGCTATTAAAGCTAGAATTACCACAGCTGCTGGCACCAGATTTGCCCTCCAATGGATCCTCATTAAAGGATTTAAAAGGTACTCCTTCCAATTACATGGCCTCAAAAGAGTCTTGTTTTGTTGTTTTTTGTTATTACCTCCCAGAGTCAGGAGTGGGTAATGTAGTGTTGGGGGCCCTAGGCCCTCATGCTATTAAATGATGTGACACAGACATATGGTTAGGGTTCTGGTAATTGGCCCCGGACACGTGCGCCTGGATCTTTTTATTGGCAGAGTCACCTGACTAGGGACACCTGTGTTGAATGGGTGTGGGATGTGTGTGTGTGTGTGTGTGTAAAGCCAGCCCTCAGCCGAGTGGCTGGAGGAACATTAGAACATGTCTTGCAGGACACTACATTCCTCCCAAACTTTATTGAGGGTCAAAACAAAGTCAAACCTGTATAAGAACTCACAATAACTAAATACCACCATCAGTCTTTTGGCCTCAAAAAGGCAGGCTGCTGTATTGCAGTGGACAGGTGCAGCTGGGAGCACCCGGACACCTCCGCAAGAGTCCACAATTTAACCAGGTACAGCTGGGCACGAACACTGTGTGGATGAAGTCTGGACTCAGTGACATTCAGATGAGTTGGTCAATTCCCACTCGTGCACTGTGGGTCAGTCCTGCGGCACTTGTGCTGAGGCTCTTGGTGGGTACAGTTCGTTTTGTTTGAAATAGGAGCATCAGGAGCCTTGGTGGAGTCCGCTGCAAATATACTTCTTGAGATATCCTGGTTTCATGAAGGCCAATCCCTCGAAGACTGACGGCATCTGTGATGGCGTGAAGTCCGCCTATGAAGCCTTGGCACATCCTGATACTTTGTTAGTGAAGCAGCTTGCAGACCACCTCTCGTTTGTGGATTCTTCACTCTGAATCTTCTTTGAGGCCCTTTAAATGGGCTTGTCATGGGACCGGCGTGGACTATGCTGTGCTGCGTGTGGGTCATCTGCGGGCCGCTTCAGGCTCTCCGACAGGAGCCACGGTCAAGTCATTCATGCAACCACAAGGGTGGATGTTTCGTAGTCAGGGCAATTGCCAACATGGACCAGGTGTAGGTGGGCTCTCAGACTGTCTCAGACTGTCTCAGGGCAATTGTCTCTCACGTTGCCAAGAGGGTCTCTAGTTGGTGTCATATTAATTCACTGAAGACAGTCTTGGTGTGCTGTGACCTGTTGGAGTCTCCATTGCACAGCCTTGCTCTCTCCTCGACTTCATCAGTAGGGCAATGTCAAATCGCTGCCACGCGTTTGGGGAGGACCCTTTTTTAGTTTGCCATGGGACTGCTTGTGGTCTGTGCTGGGGCTGCTTGTGTGCTATGTCAGGGCAGCAGCACGACTTCCGAGGAGCCACTGCCTAGTCTCTTGTGCAATCACAGGGGTAGATGGGTCCTGCTCACAACTCGCTCTTGCCACCAAGAGCAGGATACAGGCAGGGTGAGCAGGTTATCATTGGTTGACTTGTTCCTCAGAGCATCATAGCAACGGTGTAGGACTCCAGCCTGCTCCTTTAAACAATACCGTGATGCACATGACAATGATGGTGCTTGCCATTCAGTGACATGGACGACGAGTGATTGATGCTGGAGTGAGGGTGACTGGAGGGACTTCGCCATAGCTAGGGCAGTCTTTCTTTTCCTCATGTGCAGATGCTAGCAGTGATGCCATCTGCTTCAAGCAGCTGGTGACAGGTGGTTTGGACGGTTGCACTGCGAAGCGTGGGGCAAGAATGCGGTTCGCGCATGCAGGTGTCCTGCATTTGGTACTCCTGTTGAGCTGTCTACAGTGGCGTCACTGCACCCCAGTGGCTATCTTGTCTGTGGGTGCACGCTTCCTCTGTGGCATGAGTCCTCCATCTCTCCACCCTGTGATCATCTGCTCTTGTACTTCTGTGGTCGTCAGGTGTCGCAGTGTGACAGGTGTTGTCACACAATCTTCTCTTTTCGCTTTCCTTCCTTACAGTGTGGTGTTGTGCTACGCTCTCATCTTCCTTTTGTGTGGACGTTTTGAAGATCCTGACCTGTGCAAGGACTAGGGGGGTCATTCTGACCCGGGCGGGCGGCGGACGCCGCCCGCCTGGCGGGAACCGCCAAATGGCCACTCCGCGGTCAGAAGACCGCGAAGGCCATTCTGACTTTCCTGCTGGGCCGGTGGGCGCCCGCCAAGGGAGCGCCCGCCGGCCCAGCAGGAAAGGCCCTGCAACATTGAAGCCGGCTCCGAATGGAGCCAGCGGTGTTGCAGGGGTGCGACGGGTGCATGGCAGACAGTGAGAATCCTGCTGGGGCCCTGTTGGGGGGCCCCTGCACTGCCCATGCCAGTGGCATGGGCAGTGCAGGGGACCCCAGGGGCCCCACGACACCCGTTCCCGCCATCCTGTTCCTGGCGGTGAAAACCACCAAAAACAGGCTGGCGGGAAGGGGGTCGGAATCCCCATGGAGGCGCTGCTTGCAGCGTCGCCATGGAGGATTCTCCTAGCCGGGGGAAATCCGGCGGGAAACCGCCGGACCCGGCTGGGCGACCGCGGCTGTAAAGGAAGCACCGCCAGCCTGTTGGCGGTGCTTCCGTGGTCATCCACCCTGGCGGTCGATGACCGCCAGGGTTGGAATGACCCCCTAGGTGTCTTCTCAGTGTTGCATTGGTGGCTATTTGCCACCCGGGGTGTGCTACTATCCTCTTGCCTATTGTGAGTCACTGCTGACTTCGTCTTGAGGCAGTGTGGGGGAAGACACTCCTTGATCAGTCTGTGGCCCATTTCAGGGCATTGAAGGGTCATTTCCTTTCCCGCCTCTTCTTCACTTAAGGGCGCAGTGCTTGCGCCTCAAGGCACTGCCCTCGCAGCACAAGGTCCTGCTTGAACCTGGGTGTGGTTTGCAGGGTTTGTTGCTTCTCTCGACATGCTGTATGATGGGCCAACGGTGACCATCTTGTGTCATGGTGTGGTCGGCTGGCAGGGCCTCATCTCCCAAGCGTTCCGTCACACTCTTGGGGGCTCTGTCCATCTTCTCGGGCTCCTGCCTGTGTTGTCTGGTTTGGTGGTGCAATCCTCTACGCACCTCTGACATTGTCTCTTTTCCTTCTGGGTGTCCTTTGCTGATGCCTTGAGTGTCCCTCTCGTGTCTTGCGGTGATGTCCATCACTGCAGGAGACCTGTGGAGTTCCTTTGGTGGTGGTGGAAGACGGCCACTAAGGGTGGCGCAGGCCATGCGCACTCTTCTTGTGCCTCAAGTGGCACTTGCATCCTTTGCCTACTTTTGCAGCTTGGCTGGGGCAGCTGCAGTCTTCTCCTCTGCTGTGCAGTAGTTGCACACGTCGCTCTCTCTCTTCTGCACCGTTTCAGTCCGTGGGCACGCAGCTGCTCTGGCGCAGTCACAGTCTGGGGGTGCTGCTGTCAGCTTGCCTTCGCCAATGCTCGTTTTCCCCTTTAACATAGAAAGGGGTGCAGTAACTTTCTTTGGCCACTGAATGTCACTGTGATGCTGTTTTTCGGTTGAGAATCTGTCTTTCTCCCTACCAGGCCTTGTTGATTGAAACAAACACAGGTGAGGAGCCATGCTGCCCGGGAGGAGTTCGTCAGGCTGGTGGGGGCTCCAATTCTCGATGTCTGGAACTGGAGGTAAGTGCAGTTTTTCTTCTGTTTTTTGTTTCTGGAACAGCCTCGTGGTGAAGAGGCAGGCTCCTTGCAGGATGTGCTGTAGTCGGGGTGGCCCTGGGCACTTTGCTTTGGTTTGGTGTATGTCAGCACCATCGCACCTTCCATCCACGCTACAGGCTGTGTTGCGGTCTTCCCAGGCCTTTCTCACATTATTGCAGGGAAGGGGGTGAGGCCCTGGGCATTTCTTGTGTTGTTTGGTTCGTGGCAGCACCTCTGCTCCTTCCTGCCCGCGGCCGCAGCAGCTTTACCATCTCTGCAGGCCATCATGTTACATTCTGGTTGTCTGGGGGAGGTGGCCGTGGGCACTTCCCCGGTTCATTGGTGCATGGCAGCACCATCTGCTTTACGTGTTGGTCGCATCACTCACCTTCACACTCCCTTTTTTTTTCACACCTCACAGGGCTCCGCTGTACTCTCTTATGCCCGTAAGCTCACCTCATGCCAGGCGGAGTGTCGGGTAGTGTTCTCTGCTGCGTTCTGCCTTTTAGGGGGTTATGGCAGGGAGGGGTTGCGGTAGGGTGCTTTACGGATGCAAGATGGGGAAGCACCTCATGCTTTTCCCTCCTCATAGCGTGACAGCTGCATCCGGCTCATGTGTGGGGCAGACCTACTCATCACCATTGTAGTGTTGGGGGCCGTAGGCCCTCATGCTACTAAGTTATATTACCAACACATGGTTAGGATTCTGGTAACTGGCCCTGGACACATGCGCCTGGACCTTTTTATTTTATTGGCAGGGTCACCTGACTGGTGACGCCTGCATTGGATGGGTGTGTGTGTAAAGCCAGCCCTCAGCTGAGTGGCTGGTGGAACACTAGAATGTGTCCAGCAGGACACTACAGGTAATTTGTGTGCCTGCTGACTTCCTTGGATGTGGTAGTCGTTTTTCAGGCTCCCTCTCTGGAATCGAACCCTCATTCCCTGTTACCTGTGGTCACCATGGTAGGCACAGAAAGAACCATCAAAAGTTGATGGGGCAGACATCCGAATGTATCGTCGCCATCACGGGGAAGTCCAAACGGCCCAAGGTTATCTAGAGTCAGCAAAGCAGCCGGGCGAGCTTGGATTGGTCTTGGTCTGATAAATGCACGCATTACAGGAGGTCAGCGCTCATCGGCATGAATTAGCTCTAGGATTACCATAGTTATACAAGTAACAGGTGGAGCGATCAAAGGAAGCATAACTGATTTAATGAGTCATTCACAGTTTCACTGTACCTGATGTGTGTACTTACACGTGCATGGCTTAATCTTTGAAACAAAACCTATGCTACTGCCAAGTAGCCACACCTGCTGGTCGAGGGGAGCCGCATGCTTGTCTCAGACCATCCTTCACACCCCATCGGGGGAAGCCTGCTGTGGGGACCTCCTGTCTGGGGCTTGCTGGGTAGGATGGGGCAGTCACACAGGCACCGGCGGGCACCAGCCATCTCCACAGGAGGAAGACGGCCGGGCCAAGGCACAGCCTGAGTGAGACATAGAGATGCCTGTCAGCC
Organism: Pleurodeles waltl; assembly: GCF_031143425.1. NCBI lineage: Eukaryota > Metazoa > Chordata > Amphibia > Caudata > Salamandridae > Pleurodeles > Pleurodeles waltl. Next base: position 261,002,865 of record NC_090449.1, read on the forward strand.
GAGCTGTTGCGGAAATGCACTGGGTGGAGAATGGGAAAGGAGCGCAGGTGCCCGGACCGTCAGGCGGCTTGCAGGACCTGCCACCACCCAACCCCTTCCACTCTGGTCAGACCACTGGAGGGGTACAAGCTGCTGGGCTGCTTAGCCTTTGCTCTGCCGGGTAGGGGAAGGGCCTCCGCGAACAGCAGGCCCTTGAGTTGGACGGTTCCTGGCAGGGTAGAAGCTCTTTGCTTGAAACAACAGCCAACGCTGGCCCAGCAGTCGATCCCCAAACAGACCAAATGAGCCTATTCAATTGGAGTACAATCTTGGCTGGACCTCCTTCCCAGTGGGTAGGGGGGAGGGGGCAAGCCGCCTTGCATTGGGATGTCGCTTTGCTCTCTGAGAAGCCAGGTTCCGAGGAGAGGCTCATCGGGCAGGGCTGCAAAGTGGCTGTACACCTGGGCCCTGGGGCAGGCCGGCCTGGGCCTGGGCCCTGGCAGCACCTGGTTGAGAACCACTGGACCACAATGGGGTCTGCATACTCTGTCCCTAGTAATCTGGAGGAAGGATACCCCCCTTTCTTGTACTCCGTGCACACTGAGGGATGGAGGGGACCATCAGCAAGAACACACCCGACCTCCTGGAGCTCTGGCTCTGCTTGAGGAAGCAAATGAGCCCTCATCGGGACTTCTGGGGCAGTCCAGCCATCCGGAAATGCCATAGGAACGCATCGAGCGTTACCAGATGGCCGGGCTCAGATAACGGCCGACTGGTCGCACTGTGTCTTAACGTAAGGAGCCTGCGCTGTCCCCTGCAGGTGACAGAAACTCTGTGGCCTGGGGTTTCAGAGCCCCTGATGGCCCTCAGGGACAGGGCTGCGAGGGGCGCCTCAATGGACCTCCGACAGTGGGCTCAGAGGCCTCTTTACATGCTGACAAAGCTCTCCCAGGAGGATGGGCCGGAGGAAGAAGCCCAGGACTGGGGCTCCCACCTCTGGGACCCTGAACCAGAACTGGCATGGGAATCCTCCCCTGGTCTGGTGTACTCCCAGGCCTGTCATAAAGCAGAAGACTGGAGGAAGGGAGTGCCCACCAAAGGGTCCAGCGGGAGGCTGGTTAGGGCTTATTAACCCAGGCATGGAGGAGAGGCCTCCCTTGGCTCCATGGGACCCCATACCGGGCGCCTTGCCACATGACAGGCTGAAGGACAGGGCCCAGGATAGGGATTCCCACCCCGACCCTTGGCCCGGGGCTTGGAGGGCCTCTGAGCATGACCTGGCAGGGGAAGCCTCCCCCGGTCAGCCTGTCAATCTGGACACGCCATAGGAATGCACAGAGCGCAACCAGATGCCCTGAGGTCTCAGAGCAACCAGATGTCTGGGCTCAGATGACAGTCATCTGGTCGCATTGTGCCTTAGCATAAGGAGACCGCCATCGCCCCTGCAGGGGACTCAGCAGCCTGGGTTCTCAGAACCCCAGCTAGGCCTCAGGCACAGGGCTGCGAGGGGACCCAGACGGACCTCTAACCCGGGGTACGGTGCCCTATTTACCTGCCGTTGAAGCCTTCCTGGGAACTGCGGGACCCCATCCCAGGCTCTTTGACACCCGGTGGGCCAGAGGACAAAGCCCAGGTAGGGGGCTCCCACCGCATGGGCCTACTGGAGCCCTTGCCCAGGGCCCAGGCAGTGCCCCTGAACCCAAACCAACAAAAGAAATCTCCCTGGGTCCTGTGGACTCTCAGGCCCGGGCCCTTCAGGGTACAACAGCCAGGAGGAAGGGCGCACCCACCCCGGGATGTCTGTTTGCTTTCTGGGAAGTCAGGTTCGAATTGGAGAACCATAGGACAGGGCTGCAAGGCAGCTACGCACCTGGACCCCAGGGTGGGCTGGCCCAGGCCCTGGGAGCACCCAGTCAATTACCTTTGGACCACAAGGGGGGTCTGGAGTAGCCTGTCTCTAGTAATCTCGAGGAGGACTACCCTGTGAGAGAATGGCTCCTTGTTGCAGTATATCCCCCCCCTCTTTTTGCCTGGTTTCTGAATGCAACATGGACTGGAGGGCGCTGGGATCATGCTAACCAGGTTCCCAGTGCCACTGTTCTTTCCCTAAAGCATTGTAGAAGTAATTGGAAACACCTTTAGCTGCCACTATAAGTCCCTAGTAAAAGGTACCTAGGTACCCAGGGCATGGGGTTCTATGGGTAAGCCCCTGAGGGCAGCAGCACTGACTGTGCCACCCTCAAGGGCCACGCATCCAGATACACCGAGCACTGCCATACCAGGCTGAGTGTCCTGGTGCAAACCTAAATACAAACTCGACATGGCACACTCCCTGTGTGCCCTGTCCACCCTACACAGCATATGTTATGGGTAAGTCACCCCTACAGGGTGCACATACTATATGTGAGGGCATAATTGCATGAGCAATATGCCCCCAATGTGTCCTTGCCAAACCTCAGACATAGTGAGTGAACAGAGCAGCCATTTTAATATATGTCAATATGGTTAATACGAGTTTCCCACCTACATAATGGCTACTCTGAACCCTGGGTTGTTCTCAGAATGATAAATCCAAACTGGTACCAGTGCTGGATTTATTATAAAATGTACCCAGGGTCACCTTAGTGGTGCCCCCTGCAAAAACTAACTATCCTGGCATGGTTGCTGACTGGTTCCAGCAAGCCTGCCACATCCAGACAGCCAATATACAAACCTGGGGGAGAGCACTGTCTCTCTTGTTTGAAAAAAAAAATGCCTTTCCTGGGTGGAAGAGCTAACTCCCCCTCCCTCAGGAATGTGCAGTGCCCTGTCAGTGTGCTTCAAATGGCTACCACCCTTGAAACTCGATCCCCAGGCCTGCTGCTAGAAGCAGATGGCCTCCCCCTTTGCAAACGTCCACTTTTGGAGGAAGCAAAGGCGGGAAACTACACAAAGGGTAGGAGGAGTGGCCTCACTGAGCATGCACCACCCCTTGGGGCTTGCAGGTGAAGTGGACCCTTCATTTCATTTTCCTCCATGTTGGATGGCAGAAAAATAGCCAATAAGGTTTAGGAAAGTGGCCCTTTCCATAGAAAGTGGTCACTGTAGTGGGTGTAGCCACCCAAGGGTAAGTGTTGGATTGGACACTGCCAGGTTCCCCCTAAAATTCCCACTAAATTCAGTATTTAGTGGGTTCCTCTAGACCAAGAAATCAGATTGGAAAAGACAAAGAAGACCAGCACCAAAGAAGATCCACAGCAAGAGAACCATGGACCTGCTGCACAAGAAAAGGTGCCAAACCTTGCCTGATGCACCCAGGACCCGAAAATCGCCACTAAGGAGGAGCTGGACACTGGACCAACACCAAGAAACCCAGGGGACCTCCAGGCTTCAAGAATCACCCTAGATCTCCCTTCTGAGTGGAAGCACCACTCAAAAACCAAGCAAGAACCAACAAACTGGTGAGGGTCACTTCACTGATCAGCCAATATCTCTGCACCCAGACATTGCAGACAGACCCGATGACAAACTGACAACTGCCCGGATGTGACCTATAAGTGTGCCAAGTCTTGTGGCACCGCACCCTCCAGTGGTTGATTTACATTAATATCCTGGGTACTGGTCAGCTGACATCGGACAACCAGAAAACCAGCTCCCTCAGAGCTGAAAAAGTATCAGGAGGAATCCCCAGTCAAGGAACTTCAGGAACACCCCAGACCTCCGACCAGAGTTGCCCCCGTTGTCCTGTAAGCAGTCCTCAAAGAGACTCACCTCCAACTCCAAAGGACTCCATTGCGCACAGCTCCTGGATTTCCAACTCGCCCTGCATCCGGCCGACCTGCAACGAGGAACCAGCTGTGCTCCACGGGTCCCCAAGCCCTTGTGACCTCTACAGCCCAAGGGTACCTCAAGGCACCATCTTTAAATCTGCAAACCAGCTACTTTTCCAACTGTCCCCTCCAGATGGCCCTGTGCTTGTGCCAAGAAGTTTTCCAACACTGCTTGCGCTGGAACCGGAAGCCTCCCAAGGCACTCCAGCTGACAGTGTGCTCACCGACCACTCCGGCCACCCTGCAAGAGAAGAGACTGGTAACCCAACTGTACGATTTTTAATGCATTTTTAAAGGTGACTGTGCATTGATTCAAATGGTGCGTAATTAGGCACAGAAAGACTAACTTTATTAAAACTTCAAAAAGTCATAGTACAAAAAGTACTTAACGTTTCTTAAAGGTCTTGGTCATGAAATTTACATAAATGTCTGAAGCATTCTTATAAATTCTGGTCGTGAGATATGTATTGAGTATGTGTGGTGCATGATTGGATTTGTGAGTACAGCAAATACTTAGCACATTTCCTAGATTAGCCTAACTGCTCGACCAGCTACCTTAAGAATTGGAGCATTAGGTGGTCTAATTTTTACCTCTGGATACCAATGTGTGGTTGCCTGGACCCCCTGCACAGTGTGCCTAGTTTTTCACACTACATAGAGGGCCAGCGTCGTCCATACCCCACTCTCTTCTACTCCGTGTACACCGAGGGACGGAGGAGACTGTCGGTAAAAATGCACCACCCTCCTGTAGCCCTGGCTGGGCTTTTGAGGAAGCGAATGAGCCTTCATTGTGACTTCTGGGACAGCCCAGCCATCTTGGAGCCGCATGGAGCATGACCAGATGCCTAGGTGGTCTCATAGCGACCAGATGACCAGGACCAGAGGACAGCTACCTGTTTGCGCTGTGGCTCTACATAAGGAGCCCCTGCTTGTCCCTGCATGGGATGGGAACTCTATGGTCTGGGTTCTCGGAGCCCCAGCTGGCCCACAGGCATGGGGCTGCAAGGGGAGGCCCAAACGCACCTCTGACCAGGAGCCCAGATTCCTTTTTACACACTAGCAAAAGCCTTCCCAGGGCCTGCAGGACCCCATCCCAGGCTATTTGCCACCCTGCTGGGCAGAAGATGAAGGCCAGGCAGGGGATTCCCACCCTGGGGCCTGCCAGAGCCCTGGCCTGGGGCCCAGGACCCAGCCAGAACCCCTGAACCCAAACTAGCAGGGGAAGCCTTCCTTGGCCCACTGTACGCCCAGGCCCTCCAGGGTACAGCAGGCTGGAGGAAGGGAGCACTCACCCCTGGCCCTGGGATGTCAGTTTGCTCTCTGGGAAGGCAGGTTTGAAAGAAAGACCCATCACACAGGGCTGCAAGGCAGCCACACACCAGGGCCTTGTTGCAGGCCGGCGGGCCCTTGTGATGCCCAGTCAAGAACCATTGGACCCCAAGGGGGTCCAGAGTAGCCTGTCCCTGGTTCTCCGGAGTAAGGCTATCCCCCCTTTCTTGTACTCCTGGCTGAGGTTGAGGAAGCGAATGAGCCCTCGTCTGGAGTTCCAGGGCAGCTTGGCCATATGGACATGCCATTGGGAGGCATTGAGCACAACCAGATGCCCTGGGGTCTGGGAGTGACCAAATGGCCAGACCACGAGGATCGCCATCTGATCACGCTGTGCCTCAACATAAGGAGTCCCTACTCACCCCTGCAGGGGATGGGACTCTGCAAAAAGGTTAAAAGCACACAAAAATAGGAAAAATTGGGTATGTCGCAGTAAAATGCCAAAACTGTGTTTAAAAACGTGCTTTTCTGATTCTAGTCTGCCTGTTCCTGAAAGCGTGGAAGATGGCGGTTTTAGCACTGCAAGCCCTTTGTTGATGCAATTTACAGGGAAAAAGCCAGATGCTTTCTTCTGCAACACTTTTTTCTAACTTTTCATCAAAACTCCAAATTTTAGCTGTATTTTGGCTAATTTCTCAGTCCCCATCAGGAGAATGCACAAACTTTGGGTACCTTTAGAATATCCAGGATGTTGGAAAAAAAGGACACAAATTTGTTGTGGATAGCTTATGTGGACAAAAGGTTATGGGGGCCTAAGTGCAAACTATCCCAAGTAGCCGAAAAGAAGCTTGGCACAAGAGGGGGGAAATGCCTGGCAGCGAATGAGTTAAGAAACCTCAAACCCCACAACAGCATCAAAAAAGAGTATATTCGCTCGCAGGTTAATGGCTTAAAAAATTTACGATGCAACCTTAAAAATACAGGAAAGTCCATTAAAAGATGTTTACTTGTACATTTCATTGCCTGGTCACATAAACACATTCTCTCCTTTACTATAAATATCACCCCTATACTTGGTACCGGCAAAGCAGGATTATATCCTTATCTAAACTTTTAAAGTTTCAGATCGAAGAGTTGGATCTGGTAAACTGGATATGTATGGGAACATGTCAGAACTGTAATGTTAAAGAAATTAAAAATGTGTGAGCTAAATAAGTCCTATCATTTTGCAAAGACATAATTAAGGCAGCCTACCTTAATTGCTTTAGGTAACAGCCAATCCTCCAATAACTTCTGTGGCTGAGTAATAATCTTGGTACCCTTAATATGTTTAAAAAATTCCATTGACCTCTTAAGTTTACTATGTTACGTCTCCAGCCAACAGATCTGTGCTAACTTCAACACTTCATCTTAAATTTAATAGGCAATTATGCCTATAGCTTGAAATAAAACATGCTCTGATATTATTAAAAACAGTTCCACACTAATTTTAACATCTTGTCTGATTGATGAGCTTGGATGTAATAGGAACAAATGTTCCTGTCCAGTGCACTAGTTTTGTTGCAGCAGCGGACAAGGGGGCCACCAGCAATCCAGCAAACATTTCTGTGATTCGTCCACATGCCTGACCCCCACATGCACAGAGTGCTTTTTGGGACAATTACTGCCTCAAGAACTGCAATGCCACTTTCATTCCAATGCTACCACTATTGCTGTTTACCATGACCACAATATTACTTTGACCACACTACCAGCTCATGGCACCACCCACATCATTGCATTGTACTACCTCTTTACCCTGTACTACTGCCTCAAAACTCTACATCACCAGCCCCACTACTGAAGCAGTACAACTGCACTACAGCAACATAGCACTATATTACCTCATCATTCATTTCTACACTGCTGTCCTCCACACCACACTACCAGGTTCAAGAACCATTATACTTCTCCTGGGCATTGTACTCCCCTCAGAGCAGCTTTTTAGAAAAAAAAACTCAAAACCTTTATTTTCTGTAGATAACTCTCTAAATTCCTCCTGTTGCCAGCACTGGTCATGTCTGGTTAGCGCTGGGATGCCTCAGGGTAACTACGCGCTTTATAAATCCTTAAATCTAAACTAAACTACTCCAACTTCATTGCCATACTGCCACACACCAGCATATCACTTTTCTTTCCTAAAGGCACACCATTACTGCACAGGGTGTGAGGATTTGGGGTGCACTATATGGTATAGCTGGGTAATCCTACCATGCAGTACACATACAAATACTATCTTGGGTCCAGCCAGGTATGTTTAGTCAACCTTAAGCTCAACCCTGGATAGCTGTGACTGCGAGCAATAAGGCTTTGCAAAGGAAAAATGTGTAAAGGGTTTAACAACACCAAACAATAGAATAGGAAAGTCACAGAACACGAAAGAAACAAGATACCAAATTAGAGTAATACATCCAATTTTTATGTAACTTTAGAGCACTTGATCATCAAAAATATAGATTTTTAATGGAATAAATCACTTTAGCATCTATCGCAAGCAAGCATTGGGCAACAAAAACTTTGGAAATTTTTAAGAAGTTTGGAAAAGTTAATTTGGCAACCCTGGCCCGAGTTGGGTGACCAAGTCCAACAAGACAGAGGTCCAGGGGGCCAGAGAGGATACTTTGGGCACTTACCCGACCACCAGAGTGTTTATAGAGCAAGATTCAAACTTTACAGGATGAAGGCAATAAGAAAATAATGCAGTGGTTTTGATGCTGAGGGATGCAGGCTCAAGGATGTTCCTGATGCTGTGCAGTCCACGGGGATAAAGATCGGTTGAGTTCTAAGCCCACGGGTGAGTGGCGGCAACTCTGGCCACAGTGCTTGAGGTCCAATGCTGTGCTCTTTGCAGGGTTCCAAGGACTGCCAATGCAGACCTTGCACTTTTTTAATACAGTGGTCCCGGTGCAAACCTTTGGTGGAGGCTGATGTCTATATGGGTTGATGAATCCAGTCACAACCAACACCCATGGATCCAGCAGACATGGGTGCACCTTTTGGCTATCCCAAATTGTCTTTAGGAGGTGGCTACTGTAGGTGTGACTTGGGCTCCTGCAGCTTTGATGTCCACAGTGCTGTTCTGGGGGGGGCATTCAGCTGCCCTTGGAGTCTCTGCTTTGGTCTAGGGCTTGGGATTAGTATTTCCCCATGTTAGGCATGGAGAACAGGGTCCAAGCCCATGGTGCAGCAGGTGCAGTCACTATGGTGGCGAATCCGCTCTTTGTGTGCTTCCAGTGGGTGCAGAGTGGCCTTCTTCTCATCATCTTTCCAGATCCAGTGAGTACTGAGGACTGACATGCCAGTGGTACAATATTTATCCCAGGAAAGTGCCCTGAGGAGACCCCGGGGTCACTAGCCAATGGGGTATGGGGTCTCCTCCTACCTAGTGATGAACTTCCTTTGATGCATGGCATCTGGCTATCCCAGAATGCCACATTCTTCCCCTTCCAAGATGGCATGATCCCTCCTCAGTTGTGAGGAGTGAGGTAGCCCACCCTAGAGATGTGGCACTAAGGACAACATGCCTATGGTAGAACTGGATTTGGGGTTATTTTCCTGCCTCTGGCCCTGTCTCGTTACTGTCTTCAAGGGAGAAAGGCCTCCTGTTCAGGGGTGATGGGCCAAGCAGCCCATCAAAGGAGGCTTCTCCATTGAAGCATTTCCTGAGGCTAATTACCAGAGTGGTTATCCTGGCAGAGGAGTTGACACCTATCTACTACGGCACTGCCTTTGTCCTTGAACCTGGGAATCATTACCACCACTCCCCAGGCGGTCAGAAAGCTGTCTGTGTGCATGTGTATAGTAGGTTGGCCTGTTTTGTAGTGGGTACCTAAGGTACTTACTCCTTATACCATGTCCAGTTATCCCTTATTAGAGAAATGTAGGCAATGATTTAGCAGCTTAGGCTGTCTAGAGGTAGCTGTAGCAGAGCAGCTTAGGCTGAACTAGGAGATATGCAAAGCTCCTGCAAAACCTCTATAGTTACACGGTACTTATACACAATAAAAGACAATACTCAGAGTTACCAAAAATAAAGATACTTTATTTTAGTGACACAAGGCCAAAAATATCTTAGAGGCAAAACTCCTTCTGGAGGTAAGTATTATACACAATATATACACTAGTAACTAACATCAGGTAAGTAAACAGTCTTAGAATAGTGCAAACAGTAGAAAATACAATAGATTGCAATGGGTCTAGGTGCAACACAAACCATATACTAAAGTAGTGGAATGTGAATGTCGAATTCCCCCCTAGACAAGTGTAGTGTGAAGAGGGGCACTGGGAGTGTAAGACAACACCAAAGGTAAGTAAAATACCCAATCCCAGAGCCCAGGAAAGTAGGAGTAAGGTACAGGAAGTTTCCTCAGGACACACTACAAGTCGTGATAAAGGATTTAGCAAGAAGAAAGCAAAACTGCAAGCAACAAATGATGGATTCCTGGACCTGAAGGCCTGTGGAGAGAGGAGACACAGTCCAGAAGTCAAAGAAGAGTTCAGGAAGGACAGGTGCCCCTGCCAACCTAGAAGACGGTGCAAAAGTGAATTCTCCGGTCAGAAAGAAAGTACAGAAGAGCACCAAAGAAGATGGCTGCTTGGTACAGGAGATGTCCCACGTCGAGTTGTTGGATGCAGGCTGTTTGCCTCACTGGATTCCGCCAACAAGCCTTGGTTCAAGCAAGTACGCGGTTTGCTTCAAAAAGGAGCTGCCTAGAACCAGGAGGGACCTGGGGGTCTCAACTCAGACTGTGGAGACAGAGGTGGCTCTCAGCACTTCACAGAGTTCTCAGAAGATTGTGGGAGTCCCAGAACATGGGGACAAAGAAGATGCAAAGTGTGGTAATCGCAGCACCACACAGGAACGTCCCACGCCACCGGAGAACAACTCAGGGAGCTGTGCATTGCAGGATGGAGTGCTGGGGACCTGGGCTACGCTGTGCACAAAGGATTCTCAGAAGAAGTGCAAGAAGCCCAAGGAGCTGCAGAAGATGCAGTGCACAGGAGTACTGTCGCGGCACGGAGAGGTAAGCTCTTACCTCCACCAAATTTGGACAGCTGGAACTTTGGACAGTATGGGTCACTTCAGTCCACCACATGTGTTCCAGGGAGCATGCTCGTTACCAGGAGAGGAATCCCAGAGTACCGGTTGTCATCGCAGAAAGGTGCATGAAGAAGCACGGAAGTGACTCCATCACTCCATGGGAGATACCTTTGATTCTTCTGTTGCAGGGTGAATACAGGCAGTCCTCAGAGTGTGCACACCTTGGGCACTGTTGCAAAAGCTGGCTGGAGCTGAAGTTTCAGGTCACAGGAGTCGCCCAGGATACTTTGTTGCAGTTACAGTGGTTCCTGGAGCAGTCTGCGGTTCATCCAACGGTCAGAAGCTAAAGCAGAGGATACAGAGGAGTCCTGGAGGAATCTTGCAAACCGAATCTGAGGGAACTCCCAGAGGAGAGACCCCAAATAGCCCTGAGAGGGGGATTGGCTACCTATCCAGGTATTCATCTATCAGGAGGGGTCTCTGACGTCACCTGCTGGCACTAACCATTCAGAGGTCTCCAGAGGGTCCCCACACCTTGGAAACCAACATGGCTAATGCCAGGGACACTCTGGAGGAGCCCTGGGCACCACCCCTGGGGTGGTGATGGACAGGGGAGTGGTCACTCCCCTTTCCTTTGTCCAGTTTCACCCAAGAGCAGGGACTGGGGGACCCTGAACCAGTGTAGACTGGATTATGCAAGGCGGGCACCGTTTGTGCCCTTCAAAGCATTTCCAGAGGCTCTGGGAGGCTACCCCTCCCATTCCTATAAGACCTATTTCCAATGGGAGAGGGTGTAACACCCCTCTCCTAAAGGAAATTCTATGTTCTGCCTTCTTGGGATTGAGCTGCTCAATCCTCAGGGGGGCAGAAAGCTGTCTATGAGGTGATAGCGGTTGGGGCTGCAGTGGAAACCTCAGAGAGCTGGTTTGGCCATACTGGGGGTCCATGGTGAAGCCTGCAGGGTGCATGGGATTGGCCCCCCATACCAGATTTGGATTGGGGGGACAATTCCATGATCTTAGACACCTCACATGGACATATTCGGAGTTCCCACTGTGAAGTTACATATATGATTTGACATATATGTAGTGCACGCTTATAAAGGTATTCCTGCACTCACGAGGTCCAGCGAATTGGCCCTGGACAACGTGGGGGTACCTTTGCTAGTGCAAGATTGCTCTCACACACAGTAACTTTGCACCTAGCCTTCAGTAAATGAAGGCTAGACATATAGGAGACTTATAAGTTACCTTAGTGCAGTGACAATGGCTGTGAAATAGTGTGTGCACTATTTCATGCAGGCTGCAGTGGCAGTCCTGATGAAAGCTTTGTATGAGCTCCTTATAGGTGGCAAAAGAAATGCTGCAGCCCATAAGGATCTCCTGGAACCACAATGCCCTGTGCACCTAGGTACCATACACTAGGGACTTATAGGGGGTGGGGTCAAGTGTGCCAATCAGAATTGGAATATGAAGTCACTAAATTGTAGTGACAAATTTGGTAAGTGGAGAGAGCATAAGCACTGGAGTTCTGGTTAGCAGAACTTCAGTGACACAGTTAAGCATACTGACAGCACACATAGGCCACAAACTATGAGCACTGGGGTCCTGGCTAGCAGGGTCCCAGTGAGACAGGCAAAACACACTGGCAAACAGGCAAAAATTGGGGGTAACATGCCAAGAAAGACAATAAAGCAAATCTTGCCCAGATGAATCAACATTGTCTAAGTGGAAATATCTGGAGAGTCCATCTGCAATTGAGTGGTTACTCCCAGGTATATGTTCCACTGTAAAGTCAATCCCCTGTAGGGAAATGGACCACCTCAACAATTTAGGGTTTTCTCTTAAGTATGGTCTCAACTTCTTCATGGCCCAGACCACAGCAAAGGCCTCCCTCTCTATGGCTGACCAAAGTTTTTCTCTAGAGGTCAACTTCCTACTGATAAAAGCAACAGATTAACACTGGCCCTCTGAGTTCAGCTGTGATATGCATCTTTCTGGACAATTTTTTTTTTTTAGTATTTTGGGCTTTCTTTTAGGACAGGTGCAGTACACAAAGCCTGCTTAAGCTCCCCTAAAGCTCTTTGACAGCTGGATGTCCACAATACCTTTTTAGGCATCTTTAAAGTGAGGTCATTAAGAGGGGCAACAATGGAGCCATAGTTCTTAATGAACCTCCTGTAAAACCCAGTGAGACCAAGAAAGGCTCTGACCTGGGTCTGAGTAGTAGGGGGAGCCCAGTCTAAAATAGTTTGTTTCTTCCCCTGTAGTGGTTCAATCTGTTCTCCACCTACCAGGTGGCCCAGATAAACCACTTTCCCACTGCATTTTGAAGCCGTGATAGTGAGGCCTGCCTTTTGCAGGGCCTCCAGAACTATCCACAGGTGGACCAGGTGGTCATCCCAGGTGGAGCTAAATACAGCAATATCATCTAAGTATGTTGCATTGAAAGCTTCCAGACCTTGGAGTACTGTGTTCACCAGCCTCTGGAAAGTGGCAGGTGCATTTTCCAAACCAAAGGGCATAACTTAGCAACCTCTGATAATTTGATCTACCAATACCATGCAGTCAAATCAAAGGTGCTTAGATACCTGGCAGAGGCCAGTGTATCTATGAGCTCTTCTGCTCTGGGTATAGGGTGAGAATATGTTTTAGTTAGAGTATTGAGCCCTCTATAGCCCACACAAAACAACATTTCTCTCTTTCCTACTTTGCTATGAGAGGTACAGTGGCCAATGGTGATGAACACTGGCGGTGACGGTATGCACCGCCGCGGACGTCACTGCCATTTTCTATCTGTTCTCTCACTTGCTACCTAACCTTCAACAGGAGTGGCCCTACACTGCATGTGCTGCTGTGACCTGTGTCTGGAACTGACCATGGCTCGTGTGACTGGGGAAAGGGTCCCTGCCTTCACCTCGGCAGAGTTGGAGCGACTGGTGGTTGGCGTCCTACCCCAGTACCGAATGCTGTATGGGCCTCCAGACCAACAGGTGAGTACACCGAGAGTGCGATGCATGCGGCGTGAATGCAAAGAGTGCTGTGTGTGAAGGCCTTATGTAGGGGGTGTGTGGTGGATGGACCCTGGGCAGCGTGCTACATGTTTGGTGGGCCATGTCTGTGCTAATGGGATGGGAAGGGTCATGGTGGGCCATGAGTGTATCAGGCATCACGGTCGTACTAATATCTTCCCCTGTGTCTATTTCCTTGCAGGTCAGCGCCCATCAGAAAAAGGGTATATGGCGTGCCATCGCCAAGAACGTGCGGACCCTGGGGGTCTATGGTAGGCGGAGCACCCACTGTCAGAAACGATGGGAGGACCTGAGACGCTGGCCACGGAAGACGGCGGAGGCCCAGCTGGGGATGGCCTCCCAAAGAGGAAGGACTGCCCTCCCTGTAGCGCCCCACCCAGTTGCCTGTGCCGCTCACGTAGGAGGGTGGGCGTCTCATTCGCCGCAGGCACCTCTGCCCCAGTCAGCCCTGCTGCCCTCAATGAGGAGGCTATTGACCTCCTGAGTCCATGTCTGTGGGGTAGATATTCATCGTGAATGCCATCCAGGGACTGGCTTCCCAAATGCAGTAGTCCAATGCATTCCTGGAAGACATTCACGTTGCCTTGTCTGGCCTACTGAGATGGTTTCAGGCTCTGGCCTCCTCGTTGACGGCAGCCAGTGTCCCTTCATCTTCTGTCCCCCCTCTAGCTATTTGTTCCCAATCCAGAACCCTTCTCCCTACACCCATCCAGGGCACACATAGTGACTAGCTTACACCCACTACAACACACAAGGTGCGCAAAGACAGACATCAGCATCACAAACTAACACACAGGCATGCACACACACAACAGACATCTGAATGCACAACAACAGACACTTTCCCCACCACCTCCTCCCTTGCAGTCACATCTCCACTTACACCGACCAGCACTGCATCATCACGCACTGGACCTGCTAGCATTCCTGTCATACCCTCAATCACCACAACAGCAGACTCACAGACACCTACCTCACACAACACATCTGCATTCACCACAACTACCTTCTCTGCTACCTGCAGGACATCCACTTCACTTGCATACACCACCCCAACATTCACTCACACATCTCCCTGCATCTCTACCCCCTCCTCCCAATGAATGCACATGCATCCACTCACCCACCATACATTCACCCACCACAGACATGCAAACATTGCACACACTACCATTCACGTACAGCACACCAACACGTCAGATGAGCACTCCCTCTGCCTCCACTCCCAACTCTCAATCACGTGACTGCCCCATGTACCTAAAAGTCTTCCTTGCCACCCTTGACCTCTTCCCTACTCCCCTTCTACCCTGTGTTTCGCCTAAACGTCGTGTCCCCCTGCCCCTCCCAGGCCCTTCCACCTCCCATTCCTCGGGTGTCCCCTCTGGAGTTTCCCCTGCTCCTCCTCCCAGGAAGAAATCCACCCCTCCCAGAGCTAAAGTTCCCCCTTTCAAGCCCAAAAAGAGACATGACCATTCCAAATCAAAGCCACCCCACCCCCGCACCACTCCCAAACGCCTGAGATGCCTGCCTATCCCATTGATGCCCCTATGCTGTGGTGGCCTATGTGCTGTTAGGAGTCAAGTTGGGGCCATGATATCTGGACAATGTGTCCTGCATTACTGGACAGTGAACTTGCCATTTGGCATTTATTGTAAACTTTTTAATATATTTTGTGTCATAATAAATCTGCCCACATTGCTGTGGTTGGCAAGTTGTGATGCTTGTCCTGGTTTCCTTCAACATGGTAGTGTGACATCTGTGTGCAACGGTGTGTGTGTGGTCTCTGTATGGGTTCTGTCTGTGGTACTGCATGTGTGGATCTACTTGTATATTTTTTGTACGTGACATGTCACCTGTGTCATTGTTTGGATGTGTGTTCACTATTCTTGATTGTGAGCCATTACATATACAGTTTATGGTGTGGGTGTGTGTGTGGTGTTTCACAATGTAACTGTCTATGCCTGCTTTGAGATGTTTGTAGTCTAGTTGTTGTTGTGTGGTTATGGGGTGTTGTGTATGAATATGTATGACTGTGTTGGTGTGCGTTGTGCTGTATGTTTGGCACGTATCTGCTTGGCTTTGCATGTGTATTGGGTACCTGGCTTTGACGTATTTTGTGTGTGCTTGTGTGTGTGTCGATGTGTGTGCTGTTACGGTATGTTTGTATGCATGCATGTATGGCCTTCGCTGTCCATGCCGGGAACGTGTGTTATGTGTGGGTGTGTATCACTGCCATTTCCTCCACTCTGTGCTAGGTGTACTTACAGTTGTCTTCGTCGTTGTCGCTGGCCCTGAAGGTGTGTGGTGAGATACAACACTGGGAAGACTAGCAGTTCATTTGCTATGGCGGCCGCGGATGCGTCTCTGCGCCTCGAGGTGAGTGTTGCCTTTTGTACGTTCTGTTTCCGACCAGGATTTTTGTTACAGCCAGTCTGCCCTGGATATTCTGGCGGTGTGGTGATTCAGAACGTGGTGGACAGCACTTAGGTTTCCACCAGCCTGAAGTTGCCTACCGCTACCGGATGCTGCTTGTCGGCAGTGGCAGTACTGGCAGTCACTTGTCTCTGTTGCATTAGGTTCACCGCCTTACTTGTTATAAGGTGGTCTGCACCGCCACCCTGGCGGCACTCCCAACACCGCCACCAGTGTGGCAGTCAGGTTACTGCCAAACTCGGAATAACCACCGTAGTTTGGACATTGGTTGGGGATGGGTAAAGACGTCGGAGAGGGGTGGTCTGTTGTGGTGGTGGCGTTTGTGTTTTACAGTTTATTATTTATATTTTTATATGCTAGTAAAGGGGAAATCTGAAGTCTGAAGTGTTTTTGTGTTTTACTTTTAACTTTGCAATGATGTCTTTTTGCGCAGCCTGTCTTCAAGCGTATGTCAGTTAGGAGGATATTCTGCCATCCCCTGTATTTCCTGCAGAAACCTAGATAAACAAGCAAGCACTTATCTCTGTAGTATAAGTTAGCTATGTACTAATTAAGGTAGTTCACTTTACTGCATGGTTCTCTTACCTGAAAAGATGAAGTGAAGGCTGGTAGCTGCTCCCTCTGTCAATCTTCCAAATTCCAACATCTTACTGAAGGGTTTCCCAATGTGTCTTCTTTACAGTGCATGTAGTTGGCTAACAGGGACGGCATCACAGTGAGGTCCCATTCCCACCTAGATGATCTGATCTCCAACTGTAGGATTAATCAAAAGGATCACAGTCAACTGCATTCAAAGAAAACATGAGTTGGTAGGTTATTCATATACATCTATATTATAGCTTTAGAAAGACTGAGGAGAAACTACTACTATCACAACACATCAAAGAATACAACATATCAAAAACTAGCAATAGTAAATTATTCTGAGCAATGGTGAGCATTGAATTTGAAAAACAAATTCATGAAATTCTCATGTCATTAAAGATGTACTCAAAGACTACAATGTAGTCAACAATGTTAAGCATTTTATTGACAGATAACAAATGCCTTAAAGATGTTATGTGGACTTTAAGGAATGACCTTCATTCTTACTTATGGGTGGTTGGGTAAGTGGGGCTGGTGTGGGCTACTGCTCAGTTAATAGAAGATTCAGCCGTAAGTTGGTGTCGCATTTTACCACATCCACCCCACCAAGTGGGGGATCTATTTGGTGTAAATTTGCTTAAGTCACACCGCAACAAATCACACAAACCCCGAGGGAAAAGGGTTTGGGCTTGATGAGTGGATGGGAAAGGGGATTTGGAGAAAGGTGCAATGAAGACAAACACAACAACAGTATTCATCACGGTGATCAGCAGCACATTATCATTATCAATCAGTTCTGTAAGGAAATAAATTGTATTGTAAGTGTATTGTAAGTGTATTTATTAGTGCTATAGCGCTTACTACCCCTGACAAGGCACTTATCGGCGAGTAGCACGCTACTCCGGAACCCCAGAGGAATTAGTGGTGGATTAGTATAGGGAAATAGGAGTAGTGTATTAGTAGGAGTTCATTTGAGAAGAGGATATGCGAGGTTGTTAGATGGACTGACTAGGGTAATGGAGGGATAAAGGAGGGAAGAATCCAGAAGTGTGAATTGGGAGTTTATAGTAATAGGATGAGGCTTGGGATGAGTAAAGGAGAGATGGAGGAGGGAGGAGTCCGTGGAAAGGGGTTAGGGAGATCATAGTAGCAGAAGGGGTTTTGGATGAGTCAAAGGTGTGATAAATGAGGAAGAATTTAGTAGGGTTGTCTGGGAGGTCATAGTAATAAACTGAGGTCTGGAGTGAGCCAGGAGCGGTAGAGGAGAGAAGAACTTAGGCAGGGTTATTTTATAGATCAAAGTAGTAAAATGGGTTTGGATGAGTCAGAGTGGGTATGGAGGATAGATTGATGAGACACAGGGTGATGGAGAGAGAGTAAAACTTACAAGAGAGCACCTTTAATTTTTTTTATTTAATTTTATTTTTTATTAAATGTTTCTCTAGTACAGTACAGCTAGAGCTATACATAGATATGTAAGTACATAGTAAGTGAATATATGTTTAAGGAATATAATACTGGGTATAATATGAGAAGTAAAGTTGTATTGTATAAACACAGACTTTCAAGGTTTGTAACATTTGATGTTAATTAATAAGTGTACTTTTCTAACATTCATTTATCTTTCCTCAATTTTTCAATAGTGAAATGCTTGCTGTTAAATAGTTAAGATAACATTTGCTCATTGTGATAAATATCTAATATACCAACTTATCTAGGAGCTATGCAATGATGCAGTGACCTATGAACATATTAAGTGCACAATGATATATATATATATATATATATATATATATATATATATATATATATATATATATACAAAATTGTGAGTAAATATACATTTGTTAAACAGTAGGCTTAAAGTCTATGTATATCATTTATTATTACCAAATAGTAACTATACATATTTCTTAAAGAACTATACATATCTGGTATATACACAATCAGATTATAAATATTTATCAACATAGGCATATGCAGTCCATTGTTGTTTAGATATGGTGGTTATGAAGGAAAGACCCAACTCTTGAGTAGTCTTCTGAAGACAAGATAGTTATACATGGATCTTATATTTGGGGGTAATTAATTCCATAGTTTGGATGCTTGAACAAAGAAATACCTCAACATCCGTTCTTGTCTTTCTACTGTATTTTTCAGCAGGTGCGACACACCAGAAAGATACTTATGTTCCTGTACAACAGGATGTGACCTGGAAGTTTAGTCAGGGCCCTTACTTGTAGCCCAGGGCCAAGACTGATTTGCATTTGGCTGGTTCCTTTTTGTAAAGGCACAGACAAGCTAAAACGCTGATGGAATACAAAGCAGCCCAATGCGGCTGACATTAATTTATTGTGAAACCTATCCCTGGATCCAGCACACTTTCTTCCCACAACCGGTCTACCTTGTTGGAAAAGGAGCTTGAGGCTTGTATGTCAAGCTCTCAGCACACATTGGAGAAAACATGTCCTGGACGCAACTCAGACTGGCTTCCAAGTGATGCATTATTTCTTCCACATAAAGGAAGGGGGGCAATCCATGCCTCCAGGTGCATTTGGAACACTAGTAAGCTTAATATGGTTAATAGCATGGCTTTACTTAACAGCCAGAAGGTACGATCTCAAGGACGTGGTGCAGAGAGTAAATATGTGTTGGTCCACCTGGGAGCCAAAAGAATGCACACACGTTTCATACTTCTTTTGAAATGTGTGGACCTATTTAAAAATTAGAACTTGGAAAGGCATAACAAAATTATCTTCAGGAACACTGCTTCAACAAAGTCTGGATCTAGCCAAACCAGAACTCTAAGGAGCTGCATTGTGTGATTTCTCTAGAGATTGAGGATTATTCTTGAAAAAAACAATGAATAGAGATAGAAAAATCACAGTTTCTTTTAGTTTTCACGTATAAGAGACACGAGTCAGCCTGGTTGCCTTTATGTTCAAGCAGTGGCTAAGTCAATGTTGAAGAATCAAATTTTTTAGCTTGCAGTGTTCATCAATACATCTATTGTAGTTTGCACAGCTGAGAAATGGAGTACCTTCTACTTGAGGAGGGAAAAAAGTTACAGTGGTGCTGCTGATCCATACAAGAATGTTTGCTTGCAAGAGTGTGGGAAAGCATATTACCCTCACAACCTATTTCAGGCCACGGATGGTAATGTGATGGTACCTACTGATAGAAGCTTTACCATATGGAACAGTAAAGGGGGCAAAAAATCTTCCCATCCTGATTTGAATATGCCATCCTCAAGTAATCTCCAGGTCCAAAATAAGGACTGAACTCCCCACAAAAGGTTGAGCAAAGTAGCTTACCATCCAAAGTTAGGGCCCGATTCAAGAAGGTAAACGTGTACATTTGTGCAACTTTACTCTTTTTCAGGATTCACAACACTGCACTTTAATAGTAATTTTATGACTGTGGAGATTCTGCAGTCAGAGTAGAGAACTCAACTCATAAAAAGATAGCCCTGTCTTATTTGTTTTTTATTACGTGTACCTTTCTGAATCCCTTAGGGTCTAATTTCTAGAGCTTTGGACGAGATGGAATTGAAGGTCTTTTTAGGGAGGGTTACAAAACTGAGACATGTGTAGATAAACTTGGTAGTCCTAAGAAAAGCACAAGGGGCCACTACAATAAATAACTCAACAGAACTAAGAGGGAGTGTAAATCCTCAGGGACAGCTACCACTTGTTTTTGGCTAACAGGCACTTTGCTGTCACATTCAGCACCTATGCATCTGTCTGTTTCTGGGATCATCTGCAGCAGAAGCATCAGTAAAATTGTTAAATGTTAATATGAATCCTACAGAGGCACTTGTGTACCTGCAATTGTAGCAGCCCACCACCACCTCTTAACAGAAGCACAGTGAGAAGATGACAGTGATGGCCCAGATGGACTGATGTCTATTAAAGTGGATGTCCCACACATCTTGTAACTTTTTAATATGTGCTAAGAGAACCCAGCCAGGCCTCTTTGTGAAGGGTCAATGCCAGCTCTTTATTGGGATTGAACGATGAACACCTCTTCTACTGTGGTTCTAAATTTGTTGTAGAAGTTGATGACAACAGTGGAGGAGCTGTTTCTCTGAAGCTTCCTGTATGACAAACACAGGATTATATTTATATAAGGTTATGTGAGGTTAGCCAGACCTACCAGGAGTTTAGGATGACAACATACCTTTTCTTTGAATACAAATAAAAGAAATAGTTAATTTTCAAGTAAATGATAAAGCTGAAACACTTTTAACGCCACACAATGTGCATACTCGAAAAGATGTTTCTCCTAAATTATTTGTCTCAGTCCTCATGCGAATGGCCATGCTGATGGACATGAGCGAGTCCCATGTTAAGTAAATTCTGATAGGCTAGGCTCTAGATCTCATAGACATTTTTACCTGAGGGTCTAATTCTATGAAGAAGCAGGTGTAGACCCTGAAATCAGCTAATTCAGATGCTAAGTTCTTAGGAAGAGCACTTCATAACAGGTGATAATTAGGGACATATGTACAGACATTTGTATTTGAGATTTTCTACTTGCGCTTCCATGTAAATCACAATTTCAAATGCAAGAAACTCCACTGAGTTTCTTTTGTGATTCCTGGTGGGTCGCAAATAGACCTACCTCACTAATATTAATGAAGTAGGTCGCAATTTGCGACCCACTGGGAATCATAAAAATCACAGGGATGGTGGCTGGGGTCAGCAGACCACCATGTCTGTGTTTGCTTTTAAATACATCAATAGATTGATTTTCTTTTTTTAAATGAAGCCCGCTTTCCTTAAAGGAAAACAGGATGCGTTTAAAAAGAAAAAATTAAACGTTTCAGTTTCATTTTTTAGGAGTAGGCAGTGGAACCACTGCCTGCTCTTAAAAATGTTTTCGCATGCATTCACAAAGGGTAAGGGGTCAAAAGGGGAATGGGTCTATTCAGGACCCATTATCCTTTGCGAATGGGTTAGGACCAATTTGAAAATGGTGCTAACTGTGATTGTTTTGAGACTGCATTCACGCTCAAAAAACAAACATACATACTGTTCAGATTCAGTATTAGGAAGGGCTCCCTGACCACGCCCCTTCTGAAGACCGAACTGCAAAACCCAAACTGCGATTCAGTAACAAACTACCAAATTCAAAATTGGGCCTTGTACATCCCCTATCCCCTACAATAAGTAAGTAGGAATAGTGCAGGCTTAGGTGGAAAAGATGGCAGAAGTAGTACAATAAGTAGCCCCAAAAGAGAAGGAGTTCAATAAAGGGCAAGTCATTTCGCTAGTGCACGGAAAAGGCTGCCATGGAGAACAGAGCAAAACCCAGACTTAGGGGGTCATTACAACATTGGTGGTATAAGGCGACTACCGCCGTGCAGAAGACCGCCAATACACCGCCGCCGCGGCGGTAGACCGCCACAGCTATTATGACACACATCACGGAATACGCCGAAATTCAGACACCCACACAACCCTGACACACCAAAGGTCAGCGATAAACATGCGGAAACAAATCCTCCACCTCCACGCCAACAGAAACACGCCCATGCTATTACGACCCACGAATCCACGCGGCGGTCTTTCAACCTCGGTATTCCATTGGCGGTACACACCGCGCTCAAAATACACACACATCTCCAAAACACCGCCACTTTGGACAATTCCAAATACACACACCTGATACACATTCAAACACCACTCCCACACACCCAACACAATATAAAACACACACCCACATCACCCACAAACCCCTACAACAGAAATTCTGAGAGAAGGCCAGAGAGAGAGCACAGCTATTGACAACCCCATCACACAGAGGCACACAACACCATCACCCACACAACATCCAAGCACAAAACACCACATACACACTACTCTCACCACACTCATCACCACATACACCACCCCACACCTCACATACACCACCCCATGTCACGCCAAAGACTCCCCCGCTTCTCTGAGGAGGAGCTCAGGGTCATGGTGAAGGAAATCGTACGGGTAGAGCCACAGCTATTTGGCTCACAGGTACAGCACACATCAATAGCCAAGAAGATGGAGTTATGGCGCAGAATAGTGGACAGGGTGAACGCCGTGGGACAGCACACAAGAAATAGGGAGGACACCAGGAAGAGGTGGAACGACCTACAGGGGAAGGTGCGTTCCACGGTCTCCAGGCACAACATAGCGGTGCAGCGGACTGGCGGCGGACCCCCACCTCCTCCCCCACAACTAACAACATGGGAGGAGCAAGTCTTGACCATCTTGCATCCTGAGGGCCTCGGAGGAGTCGGTGGAGGATGGGACACTGGTAAGTCAAATCTTAACTATCACATCCCCCACCCTACCTGCATGCTATCACACACCCCCACCCTCACACCCTCCCCTATCACCCCAAATCCTCAGTAATGTACCCATAACACAAACCACCCATCCCAACACCAAGACCTGCATGACACAACTAAGCATGGGCACCCCTCACTAAAGCATTCTCACCGCACATACACAGAACACCCCCCCAACCATCATCACACAAGCCCCCACACAGGAATGCTTGCACTGGGGTACACAAACACCTACCCTTTGCAAACCATGAAACACACACATGCAATAATCATGTTCTCATGCCCCTGCAGGAACCCAAAGGACCGTCACCACACCAGAGGGTCCAGACAACACCACTCCACCCCCAGAAGACGCCCACAGTGACAATAGCAGATCTGCCCCACTGGATCTTGATGACCAGCCCGGACCATCGTGGGCCTCAGGACAGTCGGTTACCCTTCCCCAGCCACAGCCCAACACCGAGCTGCCACCCTCTGGTAACACCAGCACAGCACCCACCCAGCGGGCCCAAACCTCCCTACCCAGGACAGGTCAATCAGCGGTGTGTCCACCACTACAGGGCACCCAGGCTAACCCACCACCCCAACAACAACAGGGACCTGGGGGCAGTGGTAGTGGGCACACGGTCCAGGGGACAGAGGCACAGGAACACCGGGGAACTGGGAGGGCTGCTTTGCGACAGAGGGAGGACAGGCCAAGGGAACCAACTTTCCACGAGGCCCTCTCCTCCATCATGGGAGCATACCACCACTCCCAGGAGACGATGGCGACGGTCCTGGACAAGTTGCAGGAGACCCTGCGCCTGTAGGAGGAGCAGTATTTGGGGTTCAGGGAGGAGCTCAGGACCATTGGCTCTGCCCTGGGCATCATCATAGGGGTGCTGACGGACATTCAAAAGACCTTGAGGGACACCGTGGCACTCCAAGGGGCCCCTGACACTAGCCACGACGATGACCTGTCCACCACCTCCGCCGATGCTAGTGGACAGGACGCCCCGCCACAGGACCACCACACCAGCACCCCACCCCCTGCAGATGGACAACCACCACGCAAGCAGTCCCTGAGATCCAGGAACAGGACAGAGCAAGATGGCAAGACCCCCGCTAGGAAATAAGACCACCCTGATTGTCCTCCCACTGTCCCAAATTGTTACCCTGTCCATATTCGAACTGCCCCAGCTCCACTTCCTATGCCCAGATGGGCAGTGCACCTGTTAGACTAATAGACTGGACTCTGCCATGGACATTCCTCCACCATCACCCATCACCATTTTATAACCCCCCTTCATTTTTTGAGCACTTAAATAAACACCCTTGAAACACCACAAAATCTGGAGTCAGTCTATGATTTGGTACTTTGTAATATCAATCACAGTGTCATAATGGGTTACCCATTGTAAGGCTAACATACCTATGTCACACATCAAAAGCCCTTGAAGGATGCAAGCAGTTGACACGTAGGTTACCACACTTGTGAAACTGAAATGGAAGGGTACAACTCAATTAACAAATAGTAAGTGAAATGTAGGTACAGGATAGAGGTAGACGTGTTAAAGTTAATGTAATGTGAAACCAGAAAATGTTCTCACCTGTGTGTCACTGGAAATATTTTGCTGTATGACTGAATCCCTGTTGTCGTTTTCTCCTTCCTCAGCTTTATCCTCATCACTGTCCACAGGCTCCAACACCGTCATCTGGATCATCCTCCTGCAGAAAATGCACCTGGCGTCGCAATGCCAAATTATGGAGCATGGAGCAGGCGACGATGATGTCGCACACCTTCTTCGGTGAGTAGAATAGGGATCCACCTGTCATATGGAGGCAGCTGAACCTGGCCTTAAGGAGGCCGAAGGTGCGTTCGATAACCCTCCTAGTCCGCCCATGGGCATCATTGTACCATTCCTCTGCCCTGGTCCTGGGATTCCTCACTGGGGTCAATAGCCAGGAAATGTTGGGGTAACCAGAGTCCCCCAATAGCCATACACGGTGCCTCTGGAGTTGACCCATCATATCAGGGATGCTGCTATTGCGCAGGATGTAGGCGTAATGCACAGAGCCAGGGAACATAGCATTTACCTGCGAGATGTACTGGTCTGCCAAACAGACCATCTGGACATTCATAGACATTCATAGAATGATAACTCTTCCTGTTCCTGTACACCTGTTCACTCCTGCGGGGGGTGCCAGAGCTACATGGGTCCCATCAATGGCACCTATGATGTTGGGGATATGTCCAAGGGCATAGAAGTCACCTTTCACTGTAGGTAAATCCTCCACCTGAGGGAATATGATGTATCTCCTTTCGTGTTTCAGCAGGGCAGACAACACTCTGGACAAGACGTTGGAAAACATAGGCTGGGACATCCCTGATGCCATGGCCACTGTTGTCTGAAATGACCCACTTGCAAGGAAATGGAGCACTGACAGCACCTGCACGTCAGGGGGGATTCCAGTCGGATGGCGGATCAGTGACATCAGGTCTGGCTCCAACTGGGTACACAGTTCCTGGATAGTGGCACGGTCAAACCTGTAGGTGACGATGACATGTCTTTCTTCCATTGTCAACAGGTCCACCAGCGGTCGGTACACCGGAGGATTCCGCCATCTTCTCATATGTCCCAGCTGACGGTGCCTACTAAGGACAACAGCGAAGAACCCGTCATTAATCCTCCAGGTATGTATCCACTGTTACACA
Organism: Pleurodeles waltl; assembly: GCF_031143425.1. Lineage (NCBI taxonomy): Eukaryota > Metazoa > Chordata > Amphibia > Caudata > Salamandridae > Pleurodeles > Pleurodeles waltl. The sequence goes on from NC_090449.1 coordinate 261,028,077, forward strand.
CAAGACTACACCAGACACAAAACCCTTCCTGTATGTGTGTTGAGTGTAGGCCTAGCTATGTGTGATGCAGTAGTAAATGAAGCCATGTGGGCCCCTGAAATGGCGGCTGCCTGACCTCTAAACTGGGACAATGGGATTGTGGGGTAACTGCGCTGGCGTTGAACACCGTCGCGGTAGGCTGTCATAGACCGCGGCGCAATGCTGCATTAGTTAACATTGGACCCTATGGGTCCCAGGAGCCAATGAACAGGTGCGCCGGCGGTTATGATGCGCACCGCCGCGGACGTCACCGCCGCGGACTTCACCGCCATTTTCTATCTGTTTAATCACTAGATACCTGACCTTCGACAGGAGAGGACCTACACTGCTAGTGCTGCTGTGACCTCGGTCTGGAAGCGACGATGGCTGCTGTGTCTGGTGAAATGGCCCCTGCCTTCACTGCACAGGAGTTGGAGAAACTTGTGGATGGGGTACTCCCCTAGTACACGCTACTCTACGGTCCTCCAGACCAACAGGTTAGTACATAGGGAGCACGTTGTATGGGCTAGGCCTGGGTGGAGAGGGCTGGGTGGAAGAGGGAAGGGGGCAGAGTGCATAGAACAGTTATGCATGGGAATGAATGGGCCACATGGCCAGAGTAGGGAGGGGGGCACTCACATTGACGGTGCAGTTGGTAATGACTGTACCTCTTCCCTTGTGCATGTCATGTAGGTCAGTGCCCACCAGAAGAGGGACATTTGGCGTGCCATCGCCAAGGAGGTCCGGACCCTGGGGGCCCATCAGAGGTCGGGCACCCACTGCCGGAAGAGATGGGAGGACATTCGCCACTGCAGCAAGAAGACGGCGGAGGCTCAGCTGGGGATGGCCTCCCAACGTGGGAGGGGTGCCCGTCGCACCATGACCCCCCTGATGTTCCGGATCCTGGCTGTGGCCTACCCGGAGTTGGATGGGCGCTTGAGGACATCACAGCAGACACAAGGGGGTGAGTACAACCTCATTCTGCAGACTTTGTGTGCAGTGGAGGGGTCTGGGTGGGGGAGGTGGGCTGTGGGTGTCCCTAGGCCAGGGCGAATTCGGTAGGCAAGGCCCCTCTGTAATGTAGGCCATGTGGCATTCTACCCCACCTCACCAGAGTGCCAAGTTGAGGTATAGTTGCCCCTGTGGCATCCATGTGCGCAGATGTCCACCATTGCCATGTAGACCATATCCCAGAAATTGCATGTGCAGAGGGCAGGAGCACGGCGTAATGCAGGGGGCTGCTGCGTCTGTCTTGTCCGCCAACGGTAGCGGAATGCCATGCACTAAAACTCTCTTTCTTCTGTCTCCCCCCCCTTTTCCTGCTCTCCCTGTCCTTTTGTACATCAGCATCATCAGGCGGAGGTACAGTGGCACCGGAGCACGAGGGAGCTGCATCCCACATGGCCATGGAGGGCAACACCACAGACTCTGAATGCACCAGTGGGACGGAGGGCGAGGGGAGCTTCACGTCGGCCATCGGATCACCAACCAGCGACACGGACTCGTTTGCCGATGGGAGCTCCCCTGTGGTGGCGGCCCCATCTGTGCGCCCCACTTCCACAGGTACAGCCGCCACCTCCCCTACCAGCACCGCCCTCCCAGCAGCCCCTCAGCGTTCGCCCTGTGCCCGCTCACCCAGGAGGGTGGGCATTACCTTCGCCCCAGGCACCTCAGGCCCTGCCCCAGTCACCCCTGCTGCCCTCAGTGAGGAGGCCATTGACCTCCTCAGGTCACTCACTGTTGGGCAGTCTACCATTGTGAATGCCATCCAGGGTGTAGAACGAGAGTTGCAACACAGTAATGCATTCCTGGAGGGCATTCATTCTGGTCAGGCTGTCCTTCAGCGAACCCTGCAATCTCTGGCCTCAGCACTGATGGCAGCCATTGTCCCTGTGTCCAGCTGCCCGCCTCCAACTTCCTCCACCCCAGCCCATCCCAAGCACACCTACAGACCAGCATGCACACAAGTCAACACACACAAGTAGCTCAAGCAAACATAGGCACCACACACACCACAGGCACTCACACAAGCCTCACCCACATACAGACACAGCAACATCCACTGTCTCCACTGTGTCCCCCTCCTCCTCTTCTCCCTCCTCCCTCCCAGTCTCGTCTACACACACACCTGCATGCACCACATCTACAGGCACTAGGACTCGCACCAGGACACCCAGCACCACAAGCCGCTCACCTGCACTCACCACCTCCACTCCCATTTACACGTCCCCTGTGTCCTCTCCCAGTGTGTCTGTGACGCCCCCTCCCAAAGTACACAAACGCCGGCAATCACTCACCCAACATCCATCCACCTCACGACAGCCTCCAGTACCTGCACCTGCACCCAAAACACCTAAAGTGACACCTCCTACAACCACCTCCTCTTTCTCCACTCCCAGACCCCCTCCAGCTACCCATCCCAGTGTCCGTCAGAAACTGTCCCTATGTCAAATTGACCTTTTTGCCCCCACTCCCCCCTCCAATTCATCAGTCCCGTCGTAGCGCCTCAGCCAAAAAGCCTTCAATACCAGTGGTACCTGTTCAAGGTTTGTGGAGTGCACCGGCCACCAGGGCAGGCAGTGGGACCCAGAGCCAAGGCACTGGCAGCCCACCCCCTGTAAAGGCTCTAAAATTGGAGAGTGGATGACGGGACCGTGTTAAGACTCCTGGTGGGACAACAAGTGACATGGGTTTGAAGGGGATTGGTGAGTCAGCTGTAACTCCAACAAAGGTGGGGAAGGTCCAGAGGAAGCCTGCCTAGCCTGTTGTGAGTGTCACGGCGGAGAAGTGGGCCATCATTTCCGGCGGTCCAGACACAACTGCCAGCACCGTCGTCACTGGCCAGAGACCACCGCCACCGCCGGAGTCACAGCCCAGGAGGGCCCAAGTATTGTTACTGGTCCAGAGACCACCGCCAGAGTCACAGCCCAGGAGGGCACAAGTATCGTCACTGGTCCGGAGACCACCGCCACCGCCGGAGTCACAGCCCAGGAGAGCCCAAGTATCGTCACTGGTCCAGAGACCACCGCCAGAGTCACAGCCCAGGAGGGCCCAAGTATCCTCACTGGTCAGGAGACCACCGCCGGAGTCACAGCCCAGGAGGGCCCAAGCATCGTCACTGGTCCAGAGACCACCGCCAGAGTCACAGCCCAGGAGGGCACAAATATCGCCACTGGTCAGGAGACCACCGCTACCGCCGGAGTCACAGCCCAGGAGGGCCCAATTATTGTCACTGGTCCAGAGACCACGGCCAGAGTCACAGCCCAGGAGGGCACAAGTATCGTCACTGGTCCAGAGACCACTGCCAGAGTCACAGCCCAGGAGGGCCCAAGTATCGTCACTGGTCAGGAGACCACCGTCTGAGTCACAGCCCAGGAGGTCCCAAGTATCGTCACTGGTCCAGAAACCACAGCCGGAGTCACAGCCCATGAGGGGCCCAGATGCCACAGCCCGCTGGGCAATGATGGAACATCATGCCACCCACCAATGCTCATTGTAGAGAACGTCATGCCACCCACCAATGCCCATTGGAGAGAACGTCATGCCACACACCAATGCCCAGTGTAAAGATCATCATGGCACACACCAATGTCCGTATCAGAACCGCCATGGCAAAGCACCGCTGAACAGTCCATAGACCGCCAAGGCAAAGCACAGCTGAACAGTCCAGAACCGCCATGGCAAAGCACCGCTGAACAGTCCAGAACCTCCATGGCAAAGCACCGCTGAACAGTCAATAGACCGCCATGGCAAAGCACCGCTGAACAGTCCAGAACCGCCATGGCAAAGCACCGCTGAACAGTCCATAGACCGCCATGGCAAAGCACCGCTGAACAGTCCAGAACCGCCATGGCAAAGCACCGCTGAACAGTCCAGAACCGCCATGGCAAAGCACCACTGAACAGTCCATAGACCGCCATGGCTAAGCACCGCTGAACAGTCCAGAACCGCCATGGCAAAGCACTGCTGAACAGTCCATAGACCGCCATGGCAAAGCACCGCTGAACAGGGCAAAGACCGCCATGGCAAAGCACCGCTGAACAGGGCAAAGACCGCCATGGCAAAGCAACGCTGAACAGGGCATGCACCGTGTAGGAATGAAAAGGCCGCCACATCAGGCATCCTTCTCCCATGTGCAGCTGGGACAGTGACAGGACATGAACTTTCACGGGGAGACTCATCCAGTCTGGGCACCAGTCCCCCCCAGTACCAGTAGAGAACTGCATCTACTTGAGAAACTGTGGCTTTGCACTCCCCAAGATGGCACAGTGGGCAACCCACCCACTGTAGAGACTTGAGAGACTGTGGCTTTGCACTCCCCAGGATGGCACAGTGGGCAACCCACCCACTGTAGAGACTTGAGAGACTGTGGCCTTTCACTCCCTAGGATGGCACAGTGGGCAAACCACCCACTGTAGAGACTTGAGAGACTGTGGCTTTGCACTCCCCAGGATGGCACAGTGGGCAAACCACCCACTGTAGAGACTTGAGAGACTGTGGCCTTGCACTCCCCAGGATGGCACAGTGGGCAAACCACCCACTGTAGAGACTTGAGAGACTGTGGCTTTGCACTCCCCAGGATGGCACAGTGGGCAACCCACCCACTGTAGAGACTTGAGAGACTGTGGCTTTGCACTCCCCAGGATTGCACAGTGGGCAACCCACCCACTGTAGAGACTTGACAGACTGTGGCTTTGCACTCCCCTGGATACATCAATGGGCATGGAGCTCCGTCGTGGATCTGGCTTCGCATTCATCTGGCTGAGGTGCCCCCCCTTCCCTTCCCCCTCAGGTGCCTGTAGTGTTTCTATCTGATGCCCCGGCAGTGTTCTCTTCGATTGTGGTCAGGTATAGTTTGTGGGCCTCACCCATGCATTTTTGGATTGTTGGTGCACGGACATTGTTGTGTACATATCTGCACCACATCTCGGATTGTATGTGTAAATAAGAGTGATTTTGAGATATGTATATATATATATATATATGTATATTTTTGTATGACATGTATATTGGCACATTACAATGTTTGACCGAATTTCGCATTGTCTTTTCATTCTTCCGGGGGGATTGTGGGTTGTTAATGTGATTTTTGTGAATGCATTGGTGTGTATGTTGTAATATGCGAGGGTGGGGGTGTTTGGTGGGTGTCCCCCTAACTTTCGCCTCCCCCCTCCCCCGTGTCGTAGGTGCAGTACTCACCGGTGTCTTCGGCGCCTACGTAGCTGTTGGTCATAGAGGAGCAGAAAGACAAGGGCAGGTAGGATTTGTAATTTGGCCTCCATGGTGTCCTCCTTCCTCGTGGAGTATGTTGAGGTGAGCGTTTGCCCATAGCAAAAGCTGTTTCCACTGTGTTTTTATCCACGGTGAATCCGCCCCGGAAAAGGTGGCGGATTGGCGGGTTGTAATAGTGTGGGCGGTACATTGTCTCCCGCCTGTCTGTTGGCGGTGACCGCCACGCTGCTTGTCTGTACCGCCGTGGCGGGCGGTGTGTTAAAGTGGCTGTCTTTGTTGGCGGTTTCCGCCACGGTCATAATTCCCTTTTTTTGTCCGCTGCCCTGTTTGCAGTATTTCCGCAGCTTTAACACCGTCTGCCAGGGTTGTAATGACCACCTCAGAGTCTTCACATGCATGGATTTTATAAAAACGTTATCATATTATTTTACATGATGTGTGTTGTCTGATTTACATTGTAAACATTTTCAGGGTTTTGATCAAACACGTGCTCTAAGATCCAAGCCAGACCCTTGGCTCTACTCACCCTGTTATTTTGTTGGCTCTCCCATCTCTAACCAATGGCAGCTACAACCCCTGCTGTTTAGTGCCCCTACCTCCACAGCCAGGCCCAGTGCTTAATCTGAGCCAGTGGTTGTCGCATTTAGCTGCCATTGATTGCACAGAACCTTAGATTCAAATCCTACGCACTTGTTTTTTGTCTGGAGTGCACGCCAGCCCCCTTGGCAAAAAGATAGCAAATGTAACTAATATATATACACGTCATGTTGAACAACAAGCGGGGCAGGTTCTGTGGCGTCGGATTTCTGGAAATGCCGCACAGGTAGCAATGGAAACAATACTTGTAAGAGCCCATGTTGATGAAGTCTTTGATGGTTCTTCCAGTGTGTCTGATCGTCCAATGAAGGAATGAGTATGACACAGGTCAATTAAATGCATTCCACATAGTACTTCTTCCCCAGAGACCCAAGGTATTAGATATCCAAATGTTCCGCCATCTAGGTTTGAAATGACGGATTGAATTGAATCCACCCAGTTCGAAAGAATGTGATTGTTGAAAGTAAAATTATACTGTATTGTCAAATTGGGAGGGGCACCTGCATTCTATTTGGAATGTCAGGTACTCTAGGGTGCCTGTCGCAAGACCAGTTCAGTAGGTAAGAAGGAGTGTCGAGCTCATCTTTCGCCTTTTGTTCATGTAGGAAAGGAGGAGGCCTACGCATTGTGCAACAGAAACTATGTTGGAGAGTCAAAGAAAAGGTCAGTAAGAAGGTAAGCTTCATGAGGGGTGTACCAAGAAAAATTTGAGGCAGAACAAAAAAACAAGAGGAACTTCACTTTTGCCACCAGTGAAAGACACACACACCAGCATTTCTCAAATCAACGCACCTCTCTCCATTTCACGTATCTGAGTACTAGGCCTCAGAGTTATAGTTTTCCTTTTTAAGTCAATAACTATTCTTTTAGAGTCGTTGATTAGATAGTCCCACCCTGAGTCCTTCCATCCTCCTTCTGACTCTGAGTAGTCCTGACACAAGCATGATAGACATGTAGTGCACTGCAGTTTAAGAACAAGTAGAGAAACTGAACTGCCATTTGTTGTATAGAATTGTGTTAGTTAACTAAAGTGACTGGTTTAGTCCTGAATAACTGAAAAACATGAGGCAACCGTAAATGCAAATTTTCACTTAGTAAGTGTGTAAACGCCAATCGCCTTCAGGAAAAATTATCATGCATCAGGCATCAAACTTTGCAATTTACCAAAATCAAGTTTACTATTTATTGAACACCCTCCCTTACTGTCTGCCACCACATAAATCATCCATCATCACTCACAATCATGCACTCATTTTTGTAACAGTTGTACTTAGTTATAGTTACCTCTTCCAATCCAAACAATGGTAGGTTAGGTATACAATTGTATCTTTGATGCAGTCAAATTCATGTGAATTTGGTAGTGGCACTCTTGTAAATAAATGATCTTCTAAGGCAGCCCTGCGAAGTGATGCAGACAAAGGTTAGGCATGCGAGGGAGGCAGGCATTTTCTTCAATCTCATGAAGGTATTGTAGAAACGTCTTCAATGTACGCTGGGCTCAATCGAAACTGCCATATATGTGACAAAAAAATTGTTTGGCAGCATAAAATTAAATCCAAAAACAAAGAATTTTCCACTAGCTTCTTTTTTTCTTTAGGAAATAAAGAAGTTCAACCAGAAATAAAAAGTTCTATAAGGGCACTGGCATACTCATTCTGGGAAGTAGAGTTTGCCCTTAAACTCAGGTGGATCACCCGGATGTTGGTCAGCTAACACACCTGATTCTGACCAATGATCCTCCTCCTGTGGCATTTCAGGAACGGTGTAATCAGGTGGTATGAAATGTTGGTTCATTTTGATCACGGTTAATCTCTCCACATTTTGAGGCAAGAGACTGGTCCTTCTTACTGTAACAACTGTATCAGCTGCACTTACTTCAGGGCAAGCCAGATACGTTATTGCCAACTTCCTGAAATCTGGCCATTGGCACATCTTCTCATACCAATACACAATTGGGTTTTGATCCACATACACCTCTGTTTGGGCCATCTAGACACTCCTAGAACATCTTCTGAATGGTCATTGTTGCTGCCACTTAGAGCAACTCTTTTGCCTTTGCCTCTGCACTGTACTTAAGGCCTGCCACTTGAAACCAAACCAATGCAGAGGTTAGGTCCTTCATGTTGTTGTTATTGTTGCTGGTGTTTTTGTTGCTGGTGTTGGCTTCTGTGAAACAAGAGTGCCCTCTCTGGAAATGGAAGGCAGCACCCCAGAACTGAGGACAGGGACTCTACGTTCCAGCTGTTCTTCTTCTAGGTCTCTGGCTTGCTCAACAATATACCACTTGTATTTTGAAATAACCCCTTCACAAAAAGGAGTGAAAGTGGTAAGAATGTTTTTGTAGCGTGGATCAAGTAGGATGGCACAGATGTACTCTTTGGACAAGATAATTCCATTGTGCAGCCTTGCATTATAAGTCAAGCAATAGCTTAAGCTCTCAACCAAGGCATTTGCTTCTGGGTTTTTGTTCCCACCTCCGAGAGTGAACCTTTCAGACACCTTCTTTAGCTGTTCCTGCAGCAGATGCAATAACGGGATAGCTTGGCCCATTCTACTGTCCTCCTTGCTAACTTCACACGTGAAAACCTCAAAAGGGAGCGGAATCTGTGTCAGGCACTTGACAAGGCCCCATTTGTCCACCTCCATGGTCACAGCTTTCCCAATTGCATCCCCTCCTCTTTAAATGACATAGGGCCTCATTATGACCCTGGCGGGCGGCGGAGGCCGCCCGCCAGGATCCCGCCCTCCAAATTACCGCGCCGCGGTCAAAAGACCGCGGCGGGTATTATGAGTTTTCCCCTGGGCTGGCGGGCGGTTCCAGTAAAACCGCCCGCCAGCCCAGGGGAAAACGACCTTCCCACGAGGATGCCGGCTCGTAATCGAGCCGGCGGAGTGGGAAGGTGCGACGGGTGCAGTGGCACCCGTCGCGTATTTCAGTGTCTGCAAGGCAGACACTGAAATACTTTGCGGGGCCCTCTTACGGGGGCCCCTGCCGTGCCCATGCCATTGGCATGGGCACGGCAGGGGCCCCCAGGGGCCCCGCGACCCCCCCCTACCGCCATCCTGTTCATGGCGGCTTTCCCGCCATGAACTGGATGGCGGTAGGGGGGGTCAGAATCCTCATGGCTGCGGAGCGCGCTCCGCAGCCATGGAGGATTCCAAAGAGCAGCGGAAAGTCAGCGGGAGACCGCTGACTTTCCGCTTCTGACCGCGGCTGAACCGCCGCGGTCAGAATGCTCATTGGAGCACCGCCAGCCTGTTGGCGGTGTTCCCGTGGTCGGTGGCCGCCAGGGTCAGAATGACCCTCATAGTCATTGATCAGTTTGTACTGCTCAAACAGATGTTGAAACATATAATAGTTCCAATGTGTTGGCACCTCCTGTATCAGGGCTTTAACTCCTACCATATTAGTATGCTGAATAACCCGCAACTACATCTGGGCTTTAAAATAATGCTGAAATGAGTGCAGATTCATCTGCAGGGGGTCAATATGTTGCTGACGATTTCTACTTTTTTTAGAAAAAGGTTGATGCAATGCACCAAACACAGGACCCTGAAATAGCCCCCATCTGCCATGGCCTTGACTATGTTACTACCATTGTCAATCAATCAATCAATCAATAATGATTTATAAAGCACAGCTAATCACCGGAAAGTGTACCCAGGTGCTTGTCCGGGGCAACAAATCCAATTGGGAGACTTCTGGGTCGCAGCCATTCAGACACCTTGCTATTAAATTCGTCCAAGATGTTTGCAGCTGTATTTGATTTTTTCATGATGAACATGGCTACTGTGGCATGCCCTGTAAAAAAAATTCTTCAGGGCCAAGACCTGTAGATAGCTTTTGCTTTACCACCGAAAAGAGATCCAGTGTGCAGTGATGTACATGTAAGCAGTAGTCTGACAACTGGGCCATATGTGTTTCATCAGGTTGATAGTGTGGACAACACTTTACTGCATAGTTTGTCTAACCAATTGCAGTACATCATGATGCAGCTCTTGAACAGCAACTCTAGTAAAATTGGACTGACTTGGAACTTGGCCTGGGCAGAGTTCATGGAGTTCCACTATGTGGAACTTTGCAAAGTGACCAAAAAACTCTGCCATGCTCTGCGCAGTTCCGCAAGCGGCACAGTGCATTAGGTCACGCAGTTCATGCTGATTTTTAGCACTGGTTCTTTGTCCCACTCTGAAAGGTCAGCGCAAACTGCACCATGCACAGCACAAGAGGGAGCTGCTTCTTTTCATCCCCGCGAGTAGATTTTGTACTCGACGGGCAGCTTCCTCAAAGGGAACGGAAGCTTTCTCAAGGTGAGCGGTAGTGACCCTCTGTGACCCTGCGTTGAGAAATGTCTCCGGGAGGTGCTCTGGAGTACAATTTTCCTTGCTCACACTCACTAACATAACGTTGGTGAGTGCAAATGAGTAAAAAACTCAGCTATACAGAGTTTTTTTAAAACTCCGTGCTCTAAGCAGAGTCTGGAGTGGGAAAAACTCTGCGCACTCTGCAAGCAGAGCAGAGCTCACCACCCACACCTACTTGGAACCATCCATGTCGGGCTGATGGCTGCCACAAATTCTAAGAATTCCACTCTTTCCACAAAAGAAAAAGGGACGAGGTCAGCACTAACATGTTTGCCATCTTCCTATTGTACAAACGTGACGTTGGGTGGTTGCGGTCATAGGGCTCCTCCTCACTCAACATGTCTGTAAAGTAGCCTGGATTTTCATGTTTTCTGGAGTCACTGATGCGGACGACTTTTGATAAGTAGGTCTTGGTTGACTAAATGTATGTCGTGGGCAGTTACTGTATTCCGTGGGGTCTCGATCTGACTTTGCTTGAGTCTTTCTGTGTCATTTTGAGGTCGCTAAGGTGGTTGATTCTGGCGCACTGCTGGGGACAGGGCTACTTTGTGTGAGAATGTGACCCTCTTCTTCCTCACCTCCCACCATAATAGGACGAGCTGTGGCTGACCACCGTAACCACCACGTAAGCAATTTTTTTAAGGTGCTTTTCCCACTGGATAACATGATGTTTTTTCATATGGGTTGTTTGACTTCCAGTACCATATTGTGTACCAGGCTTACCCTGACTAACACTAGTGTGGCAAATTGAGCATATTCCAATGTTTTCCTCCTGTTTGCTAAGTGTAAAAAAGTCCCAAACTGGGGAGGAGTACTTTTTAGTGGGCCAATGCCTGAACAAGAATTGGAGGTAGGTGGGTGTATCACTGATTGCCTCTTTGTAGTGTACGTCTCCTGAGGTACAGGTTGGTGCTCGACTCAGGTGGGGCTTTACAAGTATAGGAGCTGGTGGTGCTACCTGTGCCACATCCCTCAGAGCAGGTTGAATAGTAAAGTGAGACTGTTCTGTGCCAGCTTTCACAATGACTGGCTCATCGTGGTTACCCTCCTCATCATCCGTTTTCATGATTCTTAGACTTTCAGGATCATTTTTTTACCCTTGCCTCTCCTGGTGTCTCCCGGACTCTGTCAGGGTCCACTCCATGTCCCTGTCATCAGAAGTGGTGCTTGGAGAAGATGGTGGAGTAGCAGCCTTCCTTTTTCTTTCTGGAGATCTGAGAGCCATTGATTCTAAAAGAGGAGGCTCTTGCTCAGCAACAAGTTCAACCTCCTGTCCTGCTCCATCGTCAGAAAATCTATTACTGGCTGAAGCTGCTGTCCACTTTGCTCTGTTTCCTGAAATGATCAGGTATTCCTTTGCAAAAGGGAAAAATCCAGTTCAACATTGCTGCTCACTGGCATGATTGTAGTAGCTGACTCACTGACAGACTTGGTCTTGGGCTGAGGTTCTGGTGGTGCTATTGATGTGGGAGTGCTGCTCCCAGGGTCCTCCCCGGAGGCCAATGTGGCAGGCACACATCTTGTCACAGTTAAGGGCGGGTCTTTCAGGACTCTGGTTAGGGCACTCCTTGAGGTCACAGAATATCTCCCTATAGAGGTAGTGTACCGAAGCAGAAGAGCAGCGAATGGTATACTGGGAAGGGACAGCTATGGTAAGGCACAGTGAAGTCAGAGCAACCTTAGTGTCTCCAAACAGGGAACAAATCAGTAACAACGACACGAGTTACCACTAAAGTTGAACACAGGTAAGGATCAGAACCTCTCACAGCAACAGGGAATATCGATGCCTCTGTGTAGATTACTCTTACAGATAGTCACCCCGCAAGCCCCATAGAAAGGAGGCAGCAGATGTTATTCTGTCCCTGGACCCTTAGGGGACAAACAAGGATTGAACTTACATACACGAGACAAGCCCTTGTGGGTCCAGCTGGAAACACAGTGGCAATTCCTGGAAAACAGCAATTGCACGCTGTCATTGTTAAGTACTTAAGACCACATCCAACACTAGACAAAGGATGGGGCAGGAATTGCCTCCTGAAAACCAGGAGCCAACCCCAGTACAAAGGAAAACACTTTTACACAGGTGAGGACTAATAGTACACTCACCAGGCACAATAACCCAAGAGCAAACAGAACAGAAGGAACAACTAGGAGGCAAAAGCAGGAACAGGAAACAGGCTCAGGCTGAAGCAAGCAGAAACAGGACTGGGAAAAATAGGGAGCAGGCTCTGACTGACGGAAGCAGAAACAGGACTAGGAATCAGAAAGCAGGCTCTGGCTGGAACAAGCAGGAACGGGACTGGAAAACAGAGAGCAGGCTCTGACTGAAGCAAGCACGAACGGGACTGGAACACAGGGAGCTGGAACAAGCCGAAACGGGATTGGGAAACAGAGAGCAGGTTTAGCCTGAAGCAAGGCAGGAACAGGACTGGAACACAAGCCAACAAAAAGTCTGGTACACAAAGGAAACAAACTCCAATGCACAACGAGAAGCTTGAGAAAATGGCAGCTTAGAAGCAGTTTCAGGCAGCAGCAAGCCCAGGGCAGAGTCTCATGGCTGGACTGCACAAGAGTGATCACAGGTGTGTGCAGTTCCAGTCTCACACAAGTCCTGGAGGAGAGAGTCCAGTACAAAGGAACAACAAGACTATTCCTATAGGAAACAATGGATAGCAGAATCCAGGTCTTACTGACTACCAGGCAGTGCATTATGAAACCTAAATTCCATGGAAGCAAAGGTAGTTCTACAATAGTATACCATATCCACATGGGAAGCAAACAGGGGTCAGAAAGGGACTCTGGATGAGTATTAATGGTGAATCCCAGGCTACAGATAGTCCATTTACAGCACCCCCTAGATATGGGACGAAAGAGTTGTAACACGTCTCCCCAAAAAGGTTGCAGTTGGCATGCCACAGGTGTAAAGCTGCTTCTTCTCATTGACCACTTTCTTGCAAGCAACTTTCTTTGGGGCCATCTTAAAACTCTTATTTGGCTGTGGCAGTTAGCTGCACAAGTGGAAGAGATTGGAGGACTAAATTTGGACAGGCCTTCTCTTTGAAAGTGCTGCGGGTGATGTCTCTTCTTCTCTTGTGCACCTAAAAGGAACCAAACAAGAAAAACTTGTAGTTAGTGAAAAATGGCATTGTTGCAGGTCGAAATAGTACAGACTAATGCAATAGTAGTGTTGCTGGTTAGTTATGTAATAAATAGCAATTGATTCAAACATTGTAAAGTCAAACCACATCACCACACCATAACATTTCATTTCAAATCTGGCAGCACAGCATGCAGTTATAGCTCTTTGCTTTATCTCCATCTATTTTGAGGGCGACAACTTTGGTAGTCATAGAGAGGTGCATTAGTAAAAGAAATAATGCTTAAACAATCTATGATGACAAGGTGGTCCAGGGGAAATGGAATAATCATTAAGAAATGAATTATGCTGCTGATGTGTCTGCAGTGCACTGCAGCTAGGGTGTCCAGGAAGAAATTAAATTAAACCCCTAAAGAAAACTGAATGCTGCAGCAAGGCTGTACGCCTATTGTGAAGGATATATGGATGGATGGATAGATGGATAGATGGATCAAGGCATAATGTAGAATTAAAGAAGTCGAAAGAATAAAAAAAAATTAAAAAAAATGTATAAAAACAATTAAAAAAATTAAGACACAAATAAAAAAACAAGAAATTAAATTAAAAAAATAAAATACAAATATAAAATGACAAATTAAATAAAAAAAAAATACAAAATACAAAAAAAACGTAATTAAACAAATGATCAATAATTGCTGATGTTTGTATGGCAGGACAAGAAGAAAGAAACCTATTAGTGATGAAAGGAGCTGCAACATAAACAATTTAAAAAATAAGGAAATAATAAAAGCAATGTTCATCAGAATAATATTCTTTTAGTGTACAATTACTACCAGTGATCCCTGAGCATATCACTAAACTTTTGCATCCAGCTAGTGTGGCAAAGACACACTGGCTGGATGCACAAAATGGCCACCAGTAACATGGTCAAACATGGGTACGTGCTTTCATCACGCCTGGGGGGCCGCAGGAAACAGCACCAGTACGTGCAAAGGGCAGGAGCCCTTTAAATTCCTTCTAGCACTCCCGCCTCGCGGGACGCGCTTTCATCACGCCTTGGGGGCCGGAGGAAACAGCGCCAGTACGTGCAAAGGGCAGGAGCTCTTTAAATTCCTTCTAGCGCTCACGCCTCGCGGAACGCGCCCGGGCGAAGCCCGGGCCAAGGGCAGGCCCGTCCTGTGCCCATCAGAGGCTGGGCTGGGCCCCCCCTCTTTCGTTTGCAGCAAAGAGCCTAGCTGTTACTTAAGAGAAACTGCACAGTTTATCTGAGCAGCCTAGTTCATTACTACAGCTGCATTACCAACAGGCCCCTTTACAAGCTCCTCTCTGTTAGTGGAGGCCCTAACCCGGAGGGTCCTACTTAATAAGTATTTAGTCGGAGAGTGGGACGTTGTTTTTTTCTTCCGGAAGAGGCTTGGTAGACAGTGCCAGTTATTCCAGTGGCAGGACACTCAATATACAAGTAAGAGAGTTATTTTCCTTTTCCTTTCCTCTTGCACTTGTATTTATTGATCCTACGAGTGTTCTTTTTTTAAATTTTATTATTATGGGGAAAAGGAAGGCTACAGATTTACCAGCGCAGGCTAAGAGAACTAAAATACCGAAAAATCGCCCAAACAGATCCCTGAATTCGGGCTCATGTAACAAGCTAAACCCACTTGACGAAATTGACCTCTTAGTCAAAGAAGTCGAGTCTATGTTAGGAAATCACACCACGGGGATAAACAATTCAAGGAAAGCCCCCCCCCCCCCCCAGGACAGAAAAATTTCAGAGATATTTATAAAGAAGGGGAAAAAGACTCCTTTAGATGTAGCAACAGGGCTTGAGGGGGATGGGGCTCCACACACTTGCAGGGACCCCACTCCGAAACCCACTTCTAGTATAGAGAGTTCCTTAATACCCCAGGGGGGTTCCCCATATGTATCAAACACTTTGTTTTCCCTTCCGTTGAGCCCGGTGATTAAAGTGGTTCCAAGTCTATTGTGTACTAATCGCTTTGAACCACTGCTGGCAATAGAGGACCCGCCTGTGCCTGCGAGTGCGATTACGCTTGTAGTTGGAATATCTAGTTCTAGTGCTATTCCAATGATCTCCCAGCCCGATCCGGGAGGCAATGAACCAGTAGCTTGTAGGGGCAATCTGGCTAAAGTTCTCCAGAGAGTTGACGAAGTCAAGGGACTGGTTCTATTATTAATAGATCTTTTGAAGAGTAACCTTGTGCATCAGCATGGGAACAACTGTGCTTGTGCAGGGACATGTAGGGTTTGTGGAGAGGCCAGGGGGAAAGAAGCATTCCCCTCCTCTGCCCCAAACAAGGGAGCTGAGCTAAAGGTTAATTCTTGTCTCCCTGTTAGAGGGGTGACAACTCCACAAGGGAGGGAAGTTAACCAGTGCAACCCTACCAAAGATAACCTGAGGCCCAAAGGGAGCGTTGAAAATGTACCCAGGAACGGGGATTGTTTAGTGAACCGGGCGATTAATTCTACTGGTGGTAGAGTCAGATGTAAGATCAATGGATCCGACCCCCCTAAAAACAGCAATTTCCCCGGTAACATTACTGAGAACACAGCTAACAAAGAACAAGATTTGTGCTCAAATTATGGAACAAATAAAATCTACTTGACTAATGTCCCAAAACTATTGTCAGGGTCAGTTGAGAATTCCTCCTTGATTAATAAAGTCATACACTGGATACGCTCCCGACGAAGTTGCCTCTCTGTCATTCGTTCGTATATAACATCAGCCGAGAGGAACAGCATCTCAGTGTCAAATTTCGATATAATTACTATCCATTTCCAAGATGAGACTATAGTGACTCAACTAATGGATTTTGACTCTCGCACCCACTTGAACAGAGCAGCAACCATGGGTGGGATAAGACTTATGTTAAACCCACCCAATCACGGATCACATAGCGAACCGGATGGACCAGATGGACCAGATGGCTTAATTAGTTCCTGTGGAGGTGTTGCATGCAAGGCAGCTACCGATTTTGGGATGCTGCCTGCTTCTGTATGACTGACTCCCAATCCAGTGACACATGTGATGGCCAGCCCCAAGGTCTTACATCTAAAGGGGAATAATAGAGTACCAACATTTGATACTTGTACCGACGACTCGGGCCCAGGGGTTGTTGGTTGCTCAACTGTGGTGATAAACAAAGGCAAATGTACTTAGAACTCATGTCATGGAACCTTGCTGGGTTGGCAAAGAAACTAGATGATAGCGAATGGGCCTTTTTTATCAAGGATATAGATGTTTGTCTCTTTCAAGAAACTTGGGCAGAGTATGCTACTATCATAGATGGATTTCTTTCATTTAGTGTTCCTGCTATACCTTCAGAGAAGGGGTTGGGCCAGGCAAAAGGTGGGCTGTTATTACTTGTTAACAAGAACCTGCAGTGTGATTACAAGCATTTGGATATTGATTCTGTAGATATAGAAGCCATGTGTATCACATTAAAAAAAACTCTATCAATTGTTATTGTTAATGTTTATATACGATCGGTCTCATGCAGCTCCGAGTCTCATACCCTGACTATTTTGTCCGAATTCATAGGAAGCCTTCACCCCTCGACTATTTTAATTGTAGCTGGAGATTTTAATTGTACCTTTGAACCCTCCACCCTCATTAATGACCAAACTGACGAAGAGGACGAGCTGTGGGGGATCCCGCAGCTTTTTCTAACTCGGCCCTGTAAAAAATCTCGGGTGGCCACACAATTAGCTTTATTATGTCTAAAACAGGGCCTTAGGGCCTGCAATGGCAGGACGCCATCTGATATGAACATTGCATCTACGTTTAAAAGGGGCAATTCCACAAGCACCATAGATTACTTAATTGATGTTAGGTTATTGCCCCATCTGGAAGATATGGAAGTAATAGTGAGAAGTGATAGTGATCACTTTCTCCTGCTTCTAACCCTTTCTGGAGAAATGTTCAGGAGAACATGCAATAATCATGCTACAATAATCCCGCCACTATTCTGGAACAATAAATTCACCAAGGTTACTTGGCCAAAAGTGATGTCTAACCCATACCATATTAGAGAAATATATCAAATCTTTTTAAATAACTTGGCATAGTACGAAGAGCAGACTGTAGGGAACATTCCGATTCTAAAAATCCATGACAATATGGCTATTCAGCTATGTTTTTTTTTTAATCAAGCAAGGCGGCCAAAGTCATGTGAAGCAAAAGGGGCACGCAAGGGATGGTTTGATGAGAGGTGTTCAAAGGCTAAGTCTGGGCTCAAAGCAGCAGTAACGTCTGGTTCCCTGGGGGAGATCAAGCAAGCTAGGACACTATATAAAGAAACTGTGTCTAATGCAAAAAAGCGGTGGGAGGATTCCCTGTGGCAGGAATTATTAAATGCTTCCAGAGAGAAGGATAATAAGCGCTTTTGGGAACTCCTGTCTAAAAGAGAAAATGAAGGCAGGAGCTGTCCCAGCAACCACATACAACCAGAAAGCTGGGTAGAACATTTTTCCACTCTTTATGCCCAACCAGAGGGCTTAATGGATAGCAATGTAGTCAACTCCTCACCTATGTTACTGGACTTGATCCCCAGTACGTCAGCTCAAGTGGGGGCCATCTCACCTTTAAAGTAGAAGAAACCCTTGAGGCTATAAACAGTCTGAAACTTGGCAAAGCACCCGGACCAGACAAACTCCCTGGAGATTTGTATAAATCTGAACCAAATATCTGGTCCTGGAACATTAATGCCATTTCAAATAGCATAGCTGCAGGGGGACAAATCCCGGGCACATGGAAGGGGGCTGAAATTGTACCCATTTACAAAAATGGAAATGCTAACCTTCCAGCCAATTACAGGCCAATTAGCTTTATAGATAACATGCAAAAGATTTTTGCTAAACAAATTCTGCAGAGGCTAACTAGCTGGGTTGAGGAGCGTCAAATTCTTTCTCAACTACAGGCCGGGTTCCGTGCCAAGACTAGCTCAGTAGACCAGGTCTTTCGACTGGCTATATTGTACTGGAAATATGTCCTTATTGCTAAGCAATGTCTATATGTAGTATTTATAGACCTGCAATCTGCTTTTGATCTGGTTTCAAGAGCTAAATTATGGAAAGTGCTGAGTAGACTTGGAGTTCCAGAGGACCTACTACTCTTGCCAAAACGTTTGCATGAAAACACTTATGCCCAAGTGAGGTGGGGCGAACAAGGTGAATTGACAGAACAGATCCCAATCAGAAGGGGAGTCCGTCAAGGTTGTGTACTAGCCCCCTTATTATTTACTCTATTTATTAACGAAGTAGTGAAGATCCATGTCCATATGCCAGAATGACGCACCCTCCCTGAACACACAAAAAAGTCCTATCCTGCTTTTCACAGATGACTCGCTCCTCATTTCCAAGACACTGATGGGGTTACAAATCCTTGTTGATCGATTCCACTCATTTTGTCGCGATCACGGGCTGGAGGTCAACATAAACAAAACAAAACTAATGGTGCTATCCAAAGGGCCTAGTAAAAGATGTTCCATCCACATCAATGGTGTTTTTCTGAAGGAAGTTAGCTCTATAGACTATTTGGGAGTTAGGTTAACTAGCAAACTATCATGGGAAGAGCAGATCACAAAAAGTGCAGGGTTGTTACAACATAGAGCTTTGTCTATATTGCGCTTTTACCAGGGCTCTCTTGCAAAAACTGTTTCCCCAGCATTGAAGATTTACATAGCCTACGGCACAAGTAGCAGCTCTGTATGGAGCGGAGATATGGGGTTTCACCAACTGTAACAAGATCTCAGTGGGAGAAAACAACTTTGCAAGGGACCTGATAGCGTGTCCACGCTCCACACCCCTGCTCCCAATGTTTTGAGATCTGGGGATAAGTAGAGCAGCAGATTTAGCTACTTTAAGACCTCACCTGTACTGGATCAGGTTGTGGACTACCCCTGAATTAGATATATATAAGATCTCATTGCTTGACCTATTAAAATGTCAAAATGCCAATATTGTCCCCTGGATTTGTCATGTGTCCCATTGTTTCCGTTTGCTGGGCTTGGGTGACTATTGGGAAAATCCCCGTAAATTAGAGAGACGGCACAAACATGTTTTAAAGTTAACTTATTGGTCTTATGTCACGAATAACAACATAACCTGTAAATCCCATGGCCGTTTAACTAACCTTTTTACTGATCTTAAATGGACTCCAAAGTTTGAAGCCTATTTGGACATTATACCGGATCTGCATGGCAAAAGCCTATATGCAAGGTTTTGTTTTGGATCCCTGCCCCTGATGTCATTGATCCACAGGTGGGGGCCGATTGGTCTCCCTGATATATGCCCTGCTTGTGGCAGTACCTCCGAAATCATTGAACATTTTATGTTTTTTTGTCCAGCCTATGCGAACCCGCGATCAAAATGGATTCGCAACACTTGTAGGGCTATGGGATTTAAGACCTGTTCTTTGGCTCTACGGGTTTTTAAAAGTCATAATTCAGCTGATGTAATTCTCCCTGTGAGCAAGTATTTAGTAACAGCCTGGTGCATGCGTTGCTACTTCCAAAAAGCAACCTGCGGTTATTATCTCCTCCTAGAGCTTTTATATGTAATTTGAGCTTATTGTCTTAATGTTTTAATTACTCCAAATTATTTTATTCATTTATAGCTGCTGTATCTTATCAAAATGATTATTTATTTTTGTATTTTTGCTAGCTGGTTTTATGTGCTTTTATGGTCAATTGATCGAAATAAAGCTGTGTGTATGATGATGGTCAAACAAAAACAACAGAGAGTAAAGAGGCATGGGAAACAGGAACATATGCATCAACAAGTGTTTGCACTGAGCATTATTTACAATTTGTGCTTTTTCCTTTTTTTCCTTTCTTCGTATAGCAACTCCTGCTGGCCCACCATCATGGCAGGAGATAGTTTCCCGGCTCTGGTGTCCTTTGATGGAGGCCATCTAGTCTGGATATCACAACCTGCCAGCCACATAGCCAAGCAACAACAACGAGCAATGAGGCATGGGGAATAAAGAACACACAAAAAGCCCTTGGCAAAAAAGCACTGGCTGGATGCATAAAATGGCCTTCAGCCACAGGGTCATACCACAACAACAAGGAGCAAGGAGGCATGGGGAACAAAGAACACATGCAAGCCTATGGCAAAAACACAGTGACTTTGTACACAAAATGTTTGCCAACTGCATGGTCAAGCAACAACAGTGAGTAAGGAGGCAGGGCAAACAAAGAACACATGGAAGCCTATGGCAAAACACACGGGCTGGATGCACAAAATGGCTGCCAGCCACATGGTCAAGTAAAAACTGGAGGAATGGGGAACAAAGAACACATTTAAGCCTATCATAAAAACACATTGGCTGGATGTACAAAATGTCTGCCAGCCACATGGTCAACCAACAACAGTGAGCAAGGAGGAATGGCAAAGTACACATGCAGGCCTATGGCAACGCCACACTGGCTGGATGTACAAAATGGCTGCCAGCCACATCGTCAAACAATAACAACAGTGAACAAGGAGGCATGAGAATCAAAGAAAACATGCAAGCCTATATCAAAAACACACTGGCTAGATGCACAAAATGGCCACCAGCCACATGGTCAAACAACAACAACAGCGAGAAAGGAGAAATGGGTAAAAAAGAACACATGCAAGCCTATGGCAAAAACACACTGGCTGAAAGTGCAAAATGGCTACCAGCCACATAGTCAAACAACAATAATAGCGAACAGGGAGGCATGGGGAACAAAAAACACAAGCAAGCCTATGACAAAGACATATTGGCCGGTTGCACAAAATGGCTGCCAGACATATGGTCAGACAACAACTGTGATAAAAGTGGCATAATGTACAAAGAACACATGCAAGCCTATGGACATAGATTACACAAATTGACCCCTGGCCACACGTCATGAAAAACAAAGACAAATGGTGAACAATGACAAACACACATGCACACCCACACACACAGTCTGGCCAGAAAAAGAAGGCAGTAAAACTGCAGAAAACACTAACAATAATTCAGCAATGCAAAACACCAAAATTAACTGAGCGATACAAATTTTACGACACACATCCTCCTATTCCATGAAATACATATACACGTTTTGCAAAAAAATTGAAATGCAAACAATAACAATTTGTTTTTAAAAACCATATACCACAGAAAAATGTATTTCATGCAGTGATGACTACTAGGACTGGGCCTACTGGCTAGATGTCCCTTTGGAAGTCTCGGCCATATAGTAAAATAAATCAATATTGCAAATGCAATAAACACAGAGAAAAGGTTGTTCAGCAAATTTCTTTTACAAAAGAAGAAAAATCAATGAAAGGCAAAATAAATAACTAGGCCCCTACTTAAACTCCAGGCCACCCACCACTATAAAATGTAAAGATCAAATTAAAGTACAAAGAAATATTGATGCATGCCCACACAACCAAACAACGCCCTTATACAATAGTTTCTGAACTTACTTGTGTGATATCAGAAAACCATCCAAAAACAACCAGTGGCGGACGAAGATGTAGGGACAGTGGTCCCAGAGAGGTCCGCCACCACAAGGGAGCTGCCATCTGAGGAGGAATCAGAGTCTGATGTTGCAGTGGTAATAGACTCCCCCGTGATGCTCCTCTTGCCCTCCAACCCACTAGTTCCCTCAGCGTCGGTGGACTGTGCCTTCTGGTTGCAGCATCCCCACTCGTCGGTGCCTCTGCTCCTTCGCCTGATGATCCTGATGATCCTGATGCACACAAGGACAAAAGAAAACTGAGAGGGAGGGGGAGACAAAGAAAGGGATGCAGACTGTAAGAAACTCAACTATGATGCAGTTAGGCACACATGCATTACACTTCAGTCTCAGACCTCACTTACCATAGCCTTTGCACTACAGGAATGTTCCACTGATAGGGATTACACCTACCTCTTTGGAGTACACTACACTGACAGAGGCGCCCTACAGATTCATTGTACATGTCCTACAACTCCAATTGAGTTATCCATTTAATACTCAGATGTTTTGAGTACCACTATGTTACTTTGCAAGACAACAGGGACACTACCTGACTGACTTTACTACCCAATTTTCACCTTACCTGGGTACACATGCCCCCTACACAACAACATAACGTAACCTGGTCAAGAAGATGAACACCTGCATACTTGACACCAATGAGTCACTGTAACAGCATACTTTCTCCACATTGCCTACCATCCCCCCAATACAGTTGACATAAAGGACATTGTGAGAACTCACCCCCTTGTGGCTTCTGTGATGCCTTCAAGCACCCACCCAAGGCTGGGTTGTCCACCGGCAGTATGTGGGCCATTAGGGGGGTCAGGGTCCTACGTGCTCCTCTCCCTCGTTGGGAGGCCGTTCCCAGCTGGGCCTCCGCAGTCTTCCTGACCCATCATCTCAGGTCCTCCCACTGTTTCCTTCAGTTGGTGCTCCACCAGCTATAGACCCCCAGAGTTGCATGTCCTTGGCGATGGCTCACCATAACCCCTTCTTCTGGTGGGCGCTGACCTGCATGGGAGACACATAGGAATAAACATTAATGTAGACTAACCACACGCATGCTGACATAGGGTACAATCGTACTGACTGTAGTCCACCATACATTCCATCATCTTCCTACAGGTTCACATTGATGGCCTACTCCACTAATCCTATACGCTTGGTAATCCAACATTCACACACACATGCACCCAAGCAATCACACTCACTGCTAGTACACTGTTAATCCACTCACCTGCTCCTCTGGTCGCCCACGCAACTTGACATACAGGGGTAAGACCCCATCCACAAGCCTAGTCAGCTCCTCCTGGGTGAAGGCTTGGGCCCTCTCCCCTGCAGCATTTGCCCTCATTGCGACCAGATGCAGGACACAGAAGCACACACAGTGGAGTTGGGGTCATGGTGAGTGCAGGAGTGGCAGAGGGAAATCAAAATGGGGGTGACGACTGCGGTGGCACACACTGTCACCGCTGGCGGCGATAATGATTGGCCCCTGTTCCCCATAGACCCCAATGTTAACAAATAAGGAATTGCATGGTGTTACATACCGCCTAATGCCACCAAATGCCATGAAGACTCACGCCAATGGAGTCATGTCTATCTGTCCTCAGCATGTAGGACAGGCAACCACCATTTGAAGTGTAAAATGTATTGTGCAATCTCTACGCGTCGTCCATGCTGTGATATCTTCTTGTACATGTTAGGCACATCAGTCAATACACAGCAATACATGCCATATGTGATGTTCACTGCATTTGTAGGTTCCATAGCACTGTGATCACTTGTCAATTGCCACAATGTTGGCTGTATACAACCCTTCCATTATATGAAGGCTATGTTTGTACAGTTATGTGTGTATTGGCATCATCTGTAATGTGTTGGTGTGGTGACATATGTGTGTTGGCCGTCCCTAGGTACGGACCTATGCAGAGACTGAGGAAAGAACTGATGTATCGGCCCCTAGTTGACCTGGCAACCATGGAGGAACGACACATCATACTGACCTTCCGTCTTAACCGAATGACCATTCATGAACTGTGTGCGCAATTGGAGCCAGATCTACTGCCAGCTCTATGTAATCCTCATGCTATTCCCCCTACTCTGCAGGTACTATCTGTGCTATATTGTTTGGCCAGTGGGTCATTTCAGGTGACAGTGGCCTTGGCAGCAGGTGTGTCACAACCAATGTTCAGTAATATCTTAAGGGATGTTCTCACTGACTTGCTGAAACGCTTCCACAGCTACATCAAATTTCCCCAAACTGCTGACTTCCCCAATGTGAAATCTGATTTCTATGCCATTGCACACATTCCACATGTGATTGGGGGTCATAGATGGCACCCATATTCCCTTGATTCCTACCAGGGTAAATGAACAAGTGTACCAGAATAGGAAAAGTTATCACTCCATTAATGTACAGGTGGTGTGTCTTGCAGACCAGTACATCTCCCAAGTGATTGCCAAATTCCCTGGATATGTGCATGACTTTTACATTTTGAGGAACAGCAGTATCCCACACCTGATACAAAGAGAGAGAGCCTGGCTTGTGGGTGAGAGTGGGTGAGAGTGCAGTAGCTAGCAACCTGCCTTTCTTACTCTTTACCCTCATCACAATGGTGACGAGCTATGTATTCCCACTCTTCCCAGGTGATTCTGGCTATCTAAACTTGTCCTGGCTATTGACACCAGTGAGGTATCCCAGGTCAGGGGGTGACATGCACTACAGTGAGGCACATATCAGGACACAGAGTCATCGAAAGGACCTTCGGCCTACTGAAGGCAAGATTCCGGTGACAGCATTTGTCAGGTGGATCCCTCTGTTACTCCCCAAACAAGGTTTGCCAGATCATTGTGGCCTGCTGTATGCTGCACAACTTGGTACTAAGGAGACATGTACCCCTACTGGAAGAGGAGGAATGGCCTGATCCGCTGGTGGTAGCTGAGGGGACAGAGGACAGCGATGATGAAGGGGAGAATGATGTGGACTCCAGCTCTCAGCTAATTCAGCTATACTTTCAATGAGTTGAAGATACATTTTGCCTACCGTTTCCCACAACATTGCCTGTGCAGATTTGTGTACAATTGACAGAAAGTACAACCAATGCTGGAGACACAGCAGTGTGTTTATGGTGCAATGTGTGTACTGTCACATACCCCTTACTGCTTCATGTGTTTGATGACTCCCAAAGGTAGTGCACACACAGAAGTTTTGTTTTCCCGGATGTGTTTCTTGCCTTCACATGTACGGACTGTTTGAACATGCTGCACGGATAGAGGGTGTGGGCAAGTTTGCTGACAGTACTTGTGACTTCACATCTCCACAGTACTTGCACACCAACCTAGTGTCCCTCACACAGTGGGTGAAGGTCACATCAGCTGAAGCAGATGGCCCTACAGTTGTACTAATCTGCAAAGCTGCATATTTGAGTGTGTAACTGACGTGTAATGAAACTCACAAATGGTAATACTGTTCAGTAATGAAGTGACAGTACTCTGGCAATGATGTCCAACTTTGGACACAAAACAGGTACATGTGTCATTGAACAAACTGTACCTAAATGTATGCTACATATCTGTTCCTCACAGGTCTTCCTATGGTGGGATATCCTTTGCCATGCCGTGTACAAGGAAGATTAGGACATTCCTGGTGCAAGTGTTAAAAACCCATTTTACAGATTGGAATGTTATGCCAATTTCTGGTACAGTTTCAACATTTTACATTGACAAAGTTGTTCATCACATGCATGAATTAGGAATAAAGCACAAATGCATTGGGTGGGAATGTACAGTGTTTATTAAGTGAATCAAAACAAGGGATGGGGAAATACAAGGGAGTGGACAGATGGTGGACAAAATAGTCAGTTTGGTGTTCCCAGCTGTTAGTAGCACAGGTTCAGAATCCATGGGTCCATGGTTTGGTCATGGCTACAGTCTCTGAGGGATGTCTGGTTGGGCGGCCACATTTGCAAGGGTGTTCTTGGGGAACAGAGGAAGGGGTGCTGGTGTCCTGTGAGTCCCCTGTGTCCAAGTTCCCTACCAGCAGCAGATGTGGAGGGCTAAGGTGTCTCGTGGCTTGTGGATGGGCCTGCATGGGGGTGGAGATCTCAGGCAGGATTGCAGTCATGTCCTGCACTACCAATTTAATGGAGGCCATGGTGGCATTATGGGCCTGCCATTGCTCATGGCCTCCTGATGGTGTTCACTCAGCAGCCTCTGAATCTCCTGCAAAGTAGGCAGGATCTGGCACATCCTGTCCTGGGAGTGATGGTATGCTGCCAGGACTTGGGAAAAGGCCTCCTGGCCAGTCGCCATCCTGGTTTGGCTCCCCCCTTGGCCCACAGATGCCTTCCCACTGGCCCGGGCCCCCAGTGCCTGTGAACCCGTCACAGTATGGCCACTCCCACTTGCACCAGGACCTTCATCGTCTTGCCTAATGACGGTTGGTGACTCCAGTCCCTGTAAAGGTGGGCACACAGTGGCTGACCCGGAGACATTGGTTTGGGGGCATTGAGCCACAGCTGTTGGTGGTGGCTGAGTAGTGGGGGTCTGTCTGGTGGGCTGGGTGGGGCTTCTGGATGGTGACTGACCAGAGGTTCCCGATGGGCCAGGGTAGTTGTCCAGATCCAGACATCCCTCTGTACTTTCATCAATGGGGCCTTCTTCTGCTGGGTGACTGGCACTTCCTGGCACCTCCTGGCGACTGTCATGAGCAGTAGTACCTGTGGAGTAAAAAACCTAATTTATTGTGTGTCCTGCAGAGTGTTTGACTGTGCGTCAGCTAGGTGGCAGTAGTGTTCAACAGCTTCAGGGTATATGGCATTAACAGTCAGTTAGTTGTCGATGGTGGACATTGAAATGTGCTTTGCTTTCACACATTAGCAGTGGCATGTGTTTCCTTCTGTTTTTGTCCTCTGTCCTGTCATTGCCATGTCCCTGTCATCATCTGCCACCAGTTTCTTGTACTTACAACCCCATACATCTGAATGCAAGACTCCCATTGGGATGGGTGCAGTGCATAGAAATTTGTAGGATGGGTGATGCATTGTTGCACTTGTTGTATTTCAAGCATTACATGAAGGGACTGGTAGTTGTTTGCACATTGTTTGGGTAGGTATTAGTGGGGTGCGTGGGCATGCAGATGATGGGTGGGGAGGTTGATGGGGTGGGATGGATATGGGATAGGGTGTCTTGGGTTCGGTACAGGGGGTAACATGCGTTTCAGGTGCAGGTGTTGGGAGGGGTGTGTTATTGACTTACCAGAGTCCAGTTCTCCAGTGAGTCCAGTGAGGCCCTCCGGATGCAGGATAGCCATGGCCTTCTCCTCCCACTCAGTCAACTCATGGGGGGGGGGGAACGACCTCCAGTCCCCTGGATGGCAATCTGGTGTCATGATGCCATGGACTGGACCTTCCTCCACAGGTTGTTCCACCTCTTCCTGATGTCGTCCCTTGTGCGTGGATGGTTTCACACTGCATTCAGCTTGTTGATGATCCTCTGCCATAGCTCCATCTTCCTTGCAATGGATGTCTGCTGGACGTGTGCACCGAAAAGCTGTGGCTCCACCATGATTATTTCGTCCAACCATGGTCTAGAACTCCCTGTCAGTGAAACAGCGTTTCTTAGGGGGTGCCATAGTGGGTTGTGTGGGAAGATGTGTGCTGTGATGTGGTGGTGGTGTTTGAGGTAGTGGAATGTGTGAGTGAGTTGGTGACAGGTGTGGTGATATTTGATGATGCAGTTGTGGGATGCATGATTGTGTGTTTGTGAGTTATATGTGGTGTGTGGGGTGTGCAAAAATGTGACTTGAGTTCATGGTCTCCCTTTCCACCTGGCTGGGAGCTGTGTGGCAGGGATTCTGGATGTTGTG
This sequence comes from Pleurodeles waltl, assembly GCF_031143425.1. Classification (NCBI taxonomy): domain Eukaryota; kingdom Metazoa; phylum Chordata; class Amphibia; order Caudata; family Salamandridae; genus Pleurodeles; species Pleurodeles waltl. The sequence continues at coordinate 261,055,759 of NC_090449.1, forward strand.
GCTGTGTGTTTTATAGTGGTGTGTGTGGGTGAGTAAAGTGCATGTATGTGTCTCAGGTGTGGAATTTTCAAAATGACCAATGTGGGGTGTTGTTGTTGGTGAGTCCATTACGTGGCCACGGCGGTCCGTATCACCGTTGCACAACCGCTGTGCTGATTTGTGTATCGTAATTGGGAGGGCCGTTTATTTTTGCCATGGCGATGGTGGATTCAGTGAAGCCTATTTCCCGCTGTCGTTCGGCCTGGCAGGGTCAGATACCTCGCTCTTTTCTGGCGGGTTTTGCCTTTGGGATCGTATTACGGTGATAGGTTTCCTCCATCCACGGCAGTCTTTTGCCGGCAAACTGCACAGCTGTTGGCGGTTATTACGGCCAAACTCGTAATGAGGGCCTTAGTCTCTCTTTACTTCCTGGCCTCTCCTTCCATCACAAATTATTTTTGACAAATACCTTAACTTGCAGTAAGGACATTTACTCCACTGCAAGGTAGGTTAGATGCATTAGGCTAGAATGAGGTTTTGCTTTTGCTGTATAATACTGGGTGTCACTGATAATCATGTGCAAAGCTTTTGCTTAGTCAGTCATTGTAGCTGATGAATAAAAAAGGACAAAATGTGAACAGGCGTTCATCTGTCATGGAAGCCATGAAATATATGTATGTATATATATATATATATAAACATACACATAAATCACTTAGCCAGAAACATGTGGCGCATGCCAAGAATGGATTTTTGAGTTTTTAGTAGGCTGGGGCAGAACTTAGGAAAGAATAATGGAGTGAATATTAGTAGGAGGTGACCGAATGGAAACTGGTAAACACCTTGTTTTTGGTTTGTGAATGCATTAAAAACCTCATAATGCTCCATTAACTGAAGCAGATGCACATTGCAGAATCAACTCTGCAGTGCTGGATTGAGCCATGCTGCAGTTAGGTCACAGGTGGTGAATTGAAATGGCCAGGGAGGTGTTGACGATGGGTGTCATATGTACCTCATTTAACAAACACAGTATACTCAGTTTGTCAATAAGCAAACAACGTGACTTACCACCACCACTCGTCTCTTCCAATACTGGGACACATCCCTCACCCAACCTCCTGGGCCACCTCCGCCTCAATGGCACTGCTGGTTAGAAAAAAAATGCCCATTTTAGATACCTGATTCACCTCCTAATCATTATCATTTTGAACAAATTACTACAGCAATATCTCACTACAGTTTGTTTATCAGTACCTTCTAATGAAACTATCACTTTGGGAGGTTTGTTAGTTGACATGTTAGAAAAGCCAGGTTGTCAAGCCAACCAAAACCCCTTTTTCTCAGAATACATGGACATAGCTATGATGAGTTATTGAAGTGCAATCAAAGGCTGAAATGGTCAATGAGGGACACATGGTCTTGGTTGGCCAATGCAATGGGATCTCATTCATTACTTTCCCGCCGTGCTGCACTGTCATGGAGACTGTAGGTATACTGTATAAATTACATTATACCTGTAAGTTGGAAACGGGGGGGTCCATCATCATGGTGACTCTTGTTTTAACTGTTTGTGGAAGAGCAAGAAAGTCTTCTTAACAAACCAGAGGTAAATATATATAATAGCTTACTTGGGACTACAATATTCACAGGTTTAACAATATGTTCTCTTAGTCTTACAGTAACACTAGAAATATAAGGGGGAGGGAAAGCTTACTGAAAGAGCAGAAGAAACCTACAGACAGGAGGATGTAGGCTACAGAAACAGGGATAATGCAGGAATACTAAGAATGTAACAAACCTTAGATTGAGGAGTTGAAAAAAGGAGATTTATGAAAAAGACACATGGCAAAAGTAGTTTTCTAGTGTACAGAGGTAATAGTAACCTAGAAATAATAATAACACAACTTACTGAGACCAGCAGAAATATTTGCCAGGGTGCTGGTGGTTCCACCAACCGCAGTGCTGGTGGTGGCAGCCCCTTCGCCCTGCTCCTGTGCTGCCTTCTTGCCCTTGGTCGCTGCTGTAAGAAATAAAGAAGATTTAGAAAAGATTAGAGGTACAGTTGATCTCTAAAAAGTATTTTGACAGGCAGATGCAGTAGCAGTTTACTTTTCTACATCAAATAGCCTATTGCTCTATTCCTAATTTCCTAAACCTAAGCCCTATTCCTAATTTCCTAAACTACATTTTGAACTAGTAATGCATTACAACACTATATATTTGCTTCTTCCCCATTTTGATGGACCAAATGATTCTCTCTTTTCAATGCTGCACATCACTGGAAGGTTGGGGCTGAGTGAGCTATATAGAGAAAAGCACAGAGAATGCTAACTCCCTGATATACTACTATACTACTATCTTAGTACTTAAATAATCAGCCCAAGAAAGTACCAAATAGGTAGCACTGAGCAGCTATCAAGCTTACCTCTGAGTGTGAGCATCATTCCATTAAAAAAAAAAAAAGACTACATTTTTGGAGAAAAAAAAATATTTATTACTCGGTGAGCCCCGCAACCTAGACACACTTGCAGGTCGAGCAGGTCATGTTCAGGATCAATGATTTCCACCCAGCGGTGTGTCAGCTGCTGTTTTGTGCACTGTACCCCTGTGCTGCAGAGCACACACTGCTGCACTCTCCCCCACAGCAGCTGACACTCACTTAGCGTGTAACCTCTCTCTGGTCTGCCGCCTGCTCCTAGCATGGAGGGAGGTGACAATGGACCCAAAAAAACAGCATGGCCGCCTCCGCCTCCAGCTCAGTTAAAATGGGGTGGGCAGCATCCGTGAGTGGTGCCGGCACCCACAGAGTGTGCAGCTAGTAACACCAATGCTTGCTTCTGATTGCTGTTCTACCGTGAGGCAGAGTGAAAAAAATGTAAAAAACACACAGCAGAAACGAAGAACTAGGAAGTGGAATACAAGTAAGGAAAGGGAAAACAAAAAAGGTACAAAAAGTTACAAAAAGATAAAAAAAGCCCAAAACATAAAAGTCACACAAAGCAAGCCACACACTGATAAAAATAAGTAAATGAGGGGTGGATGAGTGGAATAAGGGGAGGATTGGCATAGGCTGAAACTTAAAAGTAGGACCAGCACCATGCACAGAGGAGCAGAGAAAGTATTATAACAATTTGGCCACACCCATGTGCACCGTACGATGACATTCGCACTGATTTTCAGTGTGAAGTGCCCCACTGGCAAGACAAAAGAGCATGAAGAGTCAGAAGTGTTTTTCTGCCCATCCACAGAGTTCCACAGAATCTCGCTGAGTTTTTTTGAAAGTCTATGGAATTCTGCGGAGCAAAAGTCACTGAGTTTTTTCTACTTTTAACTCCTTTAGTCAATAAACATTGGAACCTTTATTTAAAAAAACAAGCATAATATGTTTTCCTTCATGATCATTGTATTTTACTTACTGGTAAAATGTGGTATCTCTGTGTAATGCTGGTCTAACATGATAGGCTTATCACAATGAGATCCTCTGGAAAAAGTGCTGTTCGCAACTGTCCCCCCATTGTTTATGTGGCCCTTTTTAACCCTGCATGCAACCGCTCCTGCTATTTATTGGCTTAAAGTAGAGTAAAGGGTGCTGCTTCTCTGTAGGACAGCAAACTTTTTCCATCATCACAGAGGAGGTTCAGGGTTTTAAATTCCATACCTGCTCTGATCAGCTACTTAAAGATTTATAAATGCAATAGGTTTAGCCTTGCTCAACTGTCTATCAAAAATGTCAAAATTCGAGGCACTTTGAAAGTCTTATTTATCCTGGATTTTGGCAAGAGAGTTAGAGAAACTTATACACTAATGTATGAAATACATATGCTCATTTACATGGCCCTTTTCTTCATAGAGGCATACATCTCAGAAGGAATCAAAGAAAAGAGAGGCCCCAGTAAATACGTAGCATGTGTTCATGATCCCGACAGTAATGGGCATCAATTTTTCAAGACACCAATTTATTCTACCCGTGATAGCAACATACATTAATGTTTCCGCACTGTAATGATACTTAACAGCCTTGACACATTAGCTAAAATAATGGCCCAATACGAGAAATAACTTTAGCATTACCATTGATTAGCAAGCTTTGATGGCCCCACTCATCAGAGAGCTATAACAGTCCCACTCAGCAAGGAGCATTGATAGCCCCACATTATTGACCCCAAACAATAACTGGTATCAATAAAACTGCATTGAAAGGCAGGTAGAAAGAGAAGCAAGGCATGAGAAGCCGGTGGTGATAATGGAGACAAGGCAAAAGCTGGGAACAGGGAGGACAAGCAGAAAAGGGAGAAGAAGTAGGATTGAGGAAAAAGACGGGACATAAAAAGAAAAAGCCGACAAATATGTGGGAGCCAAAAAGGCATGGGGATGAACAGTTCCAGTTGAGCAGAAAGAGATAGGGAGGAACTAGCAGGCATGATTGAGTAGGAGATGAAAAGAATAAGTATAAGGCAAAAATCAGAGGATAATCTGGAAAATAAGAGGCAAGAATGGGTAAATTCAGACACGTTAACATTGAGAAGAATCAGGGTAAAATGTGAGCTTTGATAAAGGGATGCAGGTAGCTGGAGTTGGCAGCCCTAGCAGAAGGGTTACAAGAGTGAGGTAGAGGAGTTGGAATGGACAGGGGAGCAGCACCAGGGATGCTCTGCTATCTCTCTTTGCTTCCAGCTGCATCTTGTGGCCCCTTAGTGCATGTAATTGGTGACACTTGGCATCCAGAGCAGGGCAAAGCAGAGCAGGCATATAACTTCCTGTTAATGGTTCAGGATGTGTGTCCCCAAATCCAGGCTGTAGGGATGGGCAGAGTTTGCAGAGCTCTGCTTTGCAGAATTCCACGGAGTGAAATAAAAACTCTACAAACACTGCCTAACTCCGTGCAAACAGGCGTGGTTGTTCTCAACTGCCCATTCACGCTGACTGGTGTGAGTAGTGCACTCCAAGTTCCAACACGAGTTCTGATGCCACCATGCAGTCACCCGCACGCATGGCCATCTTGTTTTTCTTATTCTGTGTATAGTTCTGGGCCTACTTTTCAATCCCTACTATATCTTAGCCATCATTGCTTCACCAAACCTATCCTCCCCTCTTTTTTATTTATTTCCTTAGTGTGTGTATTTGTGTTGGTGTGTTTTATGTTTTTGCCTCTTCTATTTTCTGTGACTTTCTTGTCCCTCTATTAGTTTTCCCCTAACTTTCCCTAACTTTCTACTTGCTCCCTCTACTCCTTCTCTTCCTACTGTCTTTTTTTTTATATTGCACTAGGCCGGCACACCAGTGGGTGCAACTTTGGACCATTGCTAGATTGCAGGAGGTGGGCATACTTGTTTGTTTTGCACAGCGCCAACTCCTCTCCATGCTGGCAGCGGGTGGCAGGCTCTGTAGTTGGTACAGCTTGCAAGAGTGTCAACTGCTGTGGGGGAAGGTGCACCCTTGCGTCCCCCCAATGTACTATGGTTCAGTGCACCCATCAACAGCTGATGCACCCCCGGGCTAATATCCTAGGCCGGGACAGGGACCTGCTCAACCTGCTGGGTGTCCAGGTAGCAGGGCACGGTGAGAACTAGTAATTTATTATTACTTATTTTGTTGTGTTCTATCCTATAATGCAACTTTTTCAAATAGCATGCTGCTAACACTGAAAGGTAAATTAAGTTCATGTAACATAATATTATGAATATTATGTGATCCAAATTTGAGCAAGCCAGGTTCTGGGTGCTACCTAGTTCTGCTTGTTGCTGTAGAAGCTCACGTGGGCCCATTATTTAAGAAGTTATGCTGACTCATCTGTTCTCCTGTAACTAAGATAGTGATACTGTGATAGTAGTAGTAATATAATATCAGTGAGTTAGTGTTCTCTGTGTCTTTCTTTTTGTGTAATTCATAGGACTGAGAGCACTGACATTGGGTTCCTGAGGTGGGGGAGACCGAGCTGACTGCTGTTACAGGCCTGTTCCTTGCAGCCTGCTCCGATCGCTGTGGCAGATTTCCCTGTGGCACTGCTTGCCAACCATTGGAGACTTGATTATTGGAGAGAGGGGTCGGCGGAGGAAGAGACCGGCCACCTGGGAGAGCGCACTCAAGGCCACAAGTGCTGCTGTGCGGCCTGCAGCAAGCCCTGGAGATGCACTGACCCTGGGGACTATGGGCAGAGCATGAGCGGGCCTGACCGAGTCCTGCAACTGGATGCTTCTAGCACTTAAAGGGGATAATATCTTGGGATCAGTTACATGGTGAGGATTGTTTCCCCCCTCATTCTGCTTCTCCCCCACACAAATGCAGTACATCGATGCAGCGCTTGAGAGGCAGACTGGACTTTGGACCCTTAGCTACCCCATGATTGTGCAAGGGGCCTGACTATCGGCTGTGGGACTTGGAGGGCACCCCTGCTTCGCCCCAATTAATCCTCCACAGAGGTGGGCAAATGGGGGCCCCAGGATTATGCAGGGAGTCCCCGTGAATGTGTTGATGTTTGTGTGATAGGGCCCTGCTACTGCCCTGAAGGGTGGTAGTGTAGAACTGGTGGCTGATCGTTGGAGGCCCCAGCTTCCTGGCGGGAACCTTGGAATTACTGCCTTAGTAGTGCAATGGGGAAAAGGATGGTAACGTGATCTGAGGATTGCCTGATTTTGTGTGTGCTCTTCTGTTGAAGAAATAGCTGCCCAGACTTTGGTGTTAACATGTGGATAGTGTGACACATGTAAGGAACCTGTGGCGACTGTAGAGCCTGAGGTGCATACCAAATACCTAGGAGTGATTGGCCCACTTTCAGGGGAGGGGTATTGGTGGGATCTCCCAGATAGTGCGTTAACTGGGAGAAATAAACAGACTGAACCCTCCCAGGGGAATCCTATGGAGCATCACACCACACCAACCCCTCTCCCGCAGCACCACACAAAACAGGTAGGGCAGAGGGAGAACCATGGCACAGTTGCATCCACAGAAGAGTCTTCCTGTGCGGAGCTGCTGGCGGCTATCCAGGGTGGCGCTTGGGGGGAAAATTTAGTCAATGATTCTTGAGGTCAATATCCTCCAGGCAGATGTCAGAAAGGTGTCGAATAAAGTCCGAGTGGCAGGAGGCTCCATCCCGGAACTTCAAATGGAGGTCACCTCCCTACAGAAACAGATGGCACTAGTCAATTCCAAGTCTGGGATCCTGGAGGCGAGAATTGAGGATGCTAAAGGCAGGTCTTGCTGTAATATTTTTTGGCTCATTGGATTCCCGGAGTGGGCTGAAGGCAATGCTGCAAAGTCTTTTGTGAAACGATGGATCAAGGATGTGCTCATGCTGGCAGGATTGTCTACCATGTTCACAATCAAACAAGCGCATCCTGTGCTGATGGCTCCCCTGGGACCCGGTGCACGGCCACGCACCATTATAGTTCGGATCTTGAATTATAGCGCCCGGGACTGCATCCTTCATGCCCAGGAGACAAACACTGCCATATTCGACAATCACAAAATATCCATTTATCAGGACCCTACCAACAAAATCCAGGGCTCCGGGAAGACCTTCTTGGAGGTGAAGGCTAAACTACAAGATATGGGTGTACTCTACATGCTCTTGTACCTAGCACATTTGCAGCCCATTTCTGGGGGCAAGTGAAGTGCTTTATAGGAGATCCTGATCTGCATTGTTGCTCACACTGCTCTGTTGGGGGCTGTGATGTCTCAATATGCTATGTACGAATTGCTATTTACATATACAGTACCTTTTATCTTGGGGGCAAAGGTTGGTACCTCCACATTTGGGAAAGGCTCAGTTTCGAGGTGGGGGATTAGGCTGCGGTCCTGGCAGCAAGGATACAAATGGAAATGCAGTATGTGTTATTACAGCTTTTATGCTGTTTTCCCAAGTGGGGAGGGCTGATGGGGGGACCTTTTCACCCTATGTTCCTATGAAACATGTATGTTCTTGTTGTGCTTCTCACCTGCCACAGGAAGGAGAAGTTGGAAGGAATCCAAGGCTATTGACTTTCCAAGTTGGAGACTGTTTGGTTCTTATTGAAGTATAAGAGAATGCGTGGGATCCGGAGGAGACTCATGGGGATTTCCAGACTGCTCTTGGGTGGGCGTGGGGAGATGCTCACGGGCATTGGTGGGTGGACATATGAGATATGAATGTTGCAACTTGGAACGTTAAGGGCTTAAGAATTACTCTACATGCTATAGGGTGCATTCTTTCCTTTGGCGGCACAGGGTTCAGATAGCCTTTTTACAGGAAGCAAATTTGATGGAAGGGGAGTCCCAGAAATTGGGTAGGAAATGTCGAGGTCAACTTTTCTCCTCATCATATTCATCCTATGCGAGGGGCGTAGCCATATGGGTGGCACTAGGTGTCTCCTTCAGACACATTTACAGTGAAGCAGATGTGGAGGGGCATTATCTCCTTCTCCAGGGCACTCGATATGGGGAACCACTTGCTATCCTAAATACATACGTGCTTAACACTGATGATCGATCCTTCTATGATAATATGCTGGATTTGCTGGAGACTAGGGTGGGGTCCCCCATTATGGGGGTGGGAGATTTCAATTGTGTTCTGGATGGGGAAAGGGATTGACACATCTCGAGACAGGGTACTAAGCCAATGATGCTGGGGTCTCTCGCCACAGTCATACATAATTTGGGACTCTGGGTTGGTTAGAGGGAACTGTTCCCAGAAGGCAGAGAGTATTCAAAAATGCATAATATGTTTAGTTGTCTGGATTGCTTTCTGTTAGGTGTCCTGGACCACTCCCGGGTGGCAACAGTGTCACATCTGTGGTGCTTCCTATCTGACCATACCCCGATGCTCCTTAGACTGGATTGGGGGGCAGCAGGGGCAGGACTCGGTCCTCACACATATCTTCTGACCTCTTTAAAGATGCAGGCTGACAGGAAGTATTGCCTACCTCCGTGACTGACTATCTAGAGGTGAACTGAGGAACTATGGACATGAGGGCAGTCGAATGGGAAGCACTGAAAGCTGTTGTCCAGGGGACATGTATAGAGACTGTATGTGGGGTTCACAGGGGGATGGACTGAATAACCTGGAAGGGCATTTGACAGAGGTGCAAAAACTGGATACACTTAGGCCCTCATTACAACCCTGGCGGTAAATCCCGCTTGCCGCCGTGCAGACGGCCGCTAACATACCATGACCGCGGCGGAATCCGCTACGGGTATTATGAACCACACTGAGAAATCCTCCACTATATAGACACACACACACAAGTCTGCCACACCACAGGTCAGTGATAAACTGGCGATAGCAAAACCCACACCGTCACGCCAACAGGAATAAGCCCACAGTATCACAACCCACGAATCAACGCAGCAGTCTTTCAACCCTGGTAAACCATTGGCGGTACACACAGCCACGCTCAAAATACACACACACACACTTACAAAACACAACCACATTGGACAATACAAAATACACACACTTGACACACATACTGACACGACACTCACAACACTATAAAACACCCACCCACATTACCCACAACCCTTTACATGCAACAATTTTGAAGAAGCAGAGAGAGGGAAAAGCAAAGACCACACCATCATCCAGTGGCACAAAACACCATCACACATACACCATCCACGCACCTCACACCACACATACCAACACATCACCCCACACATCACATCACATATCACCTCACACATCACTCACACCACATCATGGCACCTCAAAGACACCCCAGGTTTTCTGAGGAGGAGCTCAGGGTCATGGTGGAGGAAATCATCCGGGTAGAGCCACAGCTATTCAGATCACAGGTGCAGCAGACCTCCATTGCCAGGAAGATGGAGCCATGGAGGAGATATGCGTACAGGGTCAACGCAGTGGGACAGCATCCAAGAACCAGGGATGACATCAGGAAGAGGTGGAACGACCTACGGGGGAAGGTACGTTCCGTGGTATCAATACACCAAGTAGCCGTACAGAGGCTGGCGGTGGACCCCCACAACTAACAACATGGGAGGAGCAAGTATTGGCGATAATGCATCCTGCGGGCCTCATAGGAGTAGCAGGAGGACTGGACTCTGGTAAGACAAATCTTTACTACTATCTCCCCCCACCCTACCTGCATGCCATCACATACTCCCACCCTCACCCTCACCCTCACCCTCACTCCCATGACTCCACCACCTGCTACACACCCCACCATCACAACCCCCCACTCCCACAACCAAGCCCTGCATGCAAAAACAATGCATGGACACCCATCACAGACATGCATGGACACCCATCACCAAAGCATGCCCAATAGAGAGACTCACCCAGGCCACAAAATCACCACTCACAAAAGGGCCAAGGTGATAGTGCAAGCACATTAGTACAGGGAAACACACCCATTCAACAAGATGGCACACACAGATACAATAACAATGCATTTACATCCCAATAGGACCCCTACCCAACGTCACCAAACAAGGGGTGCCAGCCATATCCAGTCCTCCCACAGAAGAGGCCCACAGTGATGACAGCAGCTCTGCACGCCTGGATCACGATGACCAGCCTGGCCCATCTGGGACCTCTGGACAGTCGGTTACCCTGCCACAGTCCCAAGCCACCACAGAACCTCCCCCCTCAGGAAACACCAGCACAGCACCCACCCAGGGGCCCATGCCACTGTCCCCAGGACACGTCAATCAGCAGCATGTCCACCACTACAGGGACCCCAGGCAACCCCACAAACACAGGACGATCAGGGACCTGGGGCCAGTGGCAGTGGGCACACGGTTCAGGGGACAGAGGCACAGGACAACAGGGAAGCTGGGAGGACTGCTGTGCGACAGGGGGAGGACAGGCCCAGGGAACCGACACTCCACGAGGCACTGACCAACATCATGGGAGCATACCACCATTCCCAGGAGACCATGGGCACGGTACTGGCCAAGTTTCAGGAGACCCAGTGCCTGCAGGAGGGACAATACATGGGGATCAGGGAGGACCTCACCAACATATACACCATCCTGGTCACCATAGCAGGGGTGCTGGCTGACATAGGCAAGACCATGAGGGAGGCAGTGGTACAACAAAGGGCCCCTGACACTAGCCAAATCGAGGAACAGCTGTCCACCTCTTCCGGTGCTAGTGGACAGGAGGCCCCGCCACAGGACCAACAGGCCACCACCATCCCACCCCCTGAAGAAGGAGAACCACCCCGCAAACAGTCCCTGTGATCCAGGCAGAAGACAGAGAACATTGCAAAGACCCCCGCCAGAAAATGACACTCCCCTGATTGTCACCCTTCTGTCCCACTATGTCATCCTGTCCAAATTGAACTGCCATTACTCCCCTTCCTATGCCCCATTGGACAATGCACCTGTGATACCAAGAGACTGAACTCTACTATGGACCTTCCTCCACCATCACCCCAGCCCCATGCACATACCCCAATACTTATTAGCCCCTAAATAAACACCCTTTAAGCACACACCAATCTGGAGTCAGTCTGATATTTCACAAATGTATACTGACAACATTAGTAACAAATAGAAATGTAAATGTTCATTTACTCATACCAATGTATGACAGTTGTTGGGCACCAGTACATATAGCAGGAGGCAGAATGGGGTACCCAGATCTGAAAAATGGAAATCAGTGTCCATAGACAGAGGTTAAGAGGCTTACTTGTACAATGTCCTACAGTATTCTGAAATGTGAGGAGGAGTTACAGTCTCTTACCTGTGTGTCACTGGAAGTACTGCATGATGATGTTTGTTTGGTTGTCAATATCTTCTTCCTCTGCCTCCTCTTCCTCACTGTCCACAGGCTCCACCGCTGCCATAAGACCATCACCAGGCTCATCCTCCTGCAGAAAAGGCATCTGGTGTCGCAATGCCAGGTTGTGCAACATGCAGCATGCCACGATTATCTGGCACACCTTGTTCAGTGAGTAGCATAGGGAGCCATCTGTTAGATGGAGGCACCAGAATCTGGCCTTCAGGAGGCCGAACGTCCTCTCAATAATACACCTAATTTGCCCATGTGCCTCATTGTAGCGGTCCTCTGCCCTTGTCCTGGCATTTCTCACTGGGGTCAGTAGCCATGAGAGGTTGGGATAACCAAAATCACCTGCAAATGTCGAGGGATACCTGTTAGGCACACACTAACCCTTAGGGACAACCCCATACCTAGACACCTAATCATACTGTGTGGGGACCTTGGCCTCACCTATTAGCCACACCCGGTGCCTCTGAAGTTGGCCCATCACATAAGGGATACTGCTATTCCTCAAAATGTAGGCGTCATGCACAGAGCCAGGATACTTGGCATTCACATGAGAGATGTAATGGTCTGTCAAACACACCATCTGCACATTCATCGAATGGTAGCTTTTTCTTGTTCATTTCTGCGGGGGGGACAAGTGCCACATGTGCACCATCAATGGCACCAATGATGTTGGGGATATGTTTCAGGGCATAAAAGTCAGCCTTCACTGTAGGCAAATCCTCCACCGGGGGCAACACGATGTAGCTGCGCATGTGTTTCAGCAGTGCAGACAACACTCTGGTCAACACGTTAGAAAACATTGGCTGAGACATCCCTGATGCCATGGCCACTGTTGTTTGAAAGGAGCCACTTGCCAGGAAATGGAGCACTGACAGGACCTGCACTAGAGGGGGTATTCCTGTGGGATGGCGGATAGATGACATCAGGTCTGGCTCCAGTTGGGCACACAGGTCTTGGATTGTGGCACGATCAAGCCTGTAGGTGATTATGATGTGTCTGTCTTCCATTGTCGACAGGTCCACCAGTAGTCTGTACACAGGAGGATACCGCCATCTCATCACCTGCCCCAGTGGTTGTGGCCTATGGAGGAGAACGGTGAGCAGAGGGTCATTTTCCACATAGGTTGCACAAGTGGGTATGCAGTAATGATAGTAAATCTGTGTGTGACGTAGTTAGTCTGTATATGTGCCAAAATCTGCTGTGACAAAGTCATGTGCCCCTCTGAAATGGCGGCTGCCTGACTTGTGAGGAGGGACAAGGGGAAATGAGGTAACTGCGCTGGCGTTGCGGTAGGTGGTCGAAGACTGCCACGTAAGTCAGCATTGGTTATCATTGGGCCCTATGGGTTCCAGAAGCCAATGGCCATGTATGCCTGCGGTGACGGTACGCACCGTTGCGGACGTGACCGCCATTTTCTATCTGTTCACTCACTTGATACTTGACCTTCAGCAGGAGAGGACGTACACTGCAAGTGCTGCTGTGACCTCAGTCTGGAAGCGACAATGGCTCGAGTGTCTCGGAAAGGGCCCCTGCCTTCACCGCGGAGGAGTTGGACAAACTGGTGGATAGGGTCCTCCCCCAGTACACGCTACTCTACGGTCCTCCAGAAAAACAGGTGAGTACACTGTGAGCATGATGTGTGGGCAATGCCTGTTTGGAGTGGTGTGGATGGAAGATACATGTTGGGGGGCGGCTGAGGGCTGCATGTGAGGATGGTCAGTGTATGTGCATCAGGGCATGGTTGGGAACTAGTGGGCAATGAGTCTGACGGTCCGGACGGGTGAGTAATTTCCTTTTCTCCTGTACCTTTACTCTAGGTCAGCACCCACCAGAAGAAGGGTATTTGGCGTGCCATCACCAAGGAAGTGCGGACCCTGGGGGTCTATCATAGACGGAGCACCCACTGCCCCAAGAGATGGGAGGACCTGCACCACTGGAGCAAGAAGACGGCGGAGGCCCAGCTGGTGCTGGCCTCCCAACGTGGAAGAGGTGCCTGTCGCACCATGAACCCCCTGATGTTCTGCATCCTGGCGGTGGCCTATTCAGAGTTGGATGGGCACTTGAGGGCATCACAGCAGCCACAAGGGGGTGAGTACAGTGTCATAAAGCTGACTCTGCGCGGTTTAGGAAGTATCTGGGTGGGGGATGTGGGCTGTGGGTGCCCCTAGGCTAGGGCGAACATGGCAGTGTAGGTCCCTTGTTGGGCAGGCTCTGAAACACTCCAACCCCAACAGTGGTAGTGGGCATCTACTACTGGGCAGGCTCCTGTGGGTTTCAGGTGTGCAGCTAATGGCATTAGGCATTGTACCCCATGGGCTGGTGACTTTCCTACTAACTGGTAGTGCATGGCCTAGTGCATAGGGCTGCTCCCTGTGTGTTGTGTCCGCCAACGGTAGTGGTGTTGCTTGCATTGACCATGTATGTTCTCTGTCTTTCACCCCTTCTTGTTTTGTCACCCTGTCCTTGTGTGCATTAGCATCATCTGGTGGAGGAGCAGAGTCACTGGCGACGGAGGGAGCTGCATCCCACATGGCCCAGGAGGGTGAATCCACGGAGGGTGAAGGCATCAGTGGGACGGAGAGTGAGGGGAGCTCCACGATGGGAACAGGAGGGGATACCCGCGACAGCGACTCCTCCTCTGATGGAAGCTCTCTGGCAGTTGCCTGGGGGTACCCACCCCAACAACAGGTACAGCCGCTACCACTCCTACCACCACCTCCCTCCCAGCAGTCACTCAGCGAGTTTCCAGTACCCGCTCACCCAGGAGGGTGGGCATCTCCTTCGCCCCAGGCACCTCAGGCCCTGCCCCAGTCAGCCCTGCTGCCCTCAGTGAGGAGGCTTTTGAACTCCTGAGATCCCTCACTGTTGGGCAGTCAACCATTCTGAATGCCATCCAGGGTGTGGAGAGGCATTTGCAACCAACAAATGCATACCTGGAGGGCATTCATTCTGGTGTGGCGGCCCAACTGAGAGCATTTCAGGCTCTGGCCTCTGCACTGATCGCAGCCATTGTCCCTGTGTCCAGCCTCCCCCTCCAACTTCCACTATCCATCTCCAATCCCCTCTACCTCAGCCTATCCCATGCACACCATCAGACCAGCATGCACACACATCAACAGACAAAAGTGGCTCAGGAAAACATAAGCATCACACATCCCACTGGCACTCACACAAGCACCATACCCATGCACACATACCAACATCCACTTCCTCCACTGTGTCCCCCTCCTCCATGTCCTCCACCTCCCTCCCAGTCTCGTCTTCACACACACCTGCATGCACTACATCATCCGCCACTGCCTCCATCACCAGCACGCCCATCACAACACACCGCTCACAAGCAATCATCACCCCCACTACCATTCACACATCCCCTGTGTCCTCTGCCAGTGTGTCTGTGAGCCCTCCTCCCAAAGTACACAAACGCAGGCACACATCAACTCAACAGCCATCCACCTCACAACAGCCTCCAGCCCATGCACCTTCACCCAAACTCAGCAGACGTACACCCCCTACAACCACTACCTCTTCCTCCACTCCCACACCCTCTCCATCTTACCGTCCCAGTGTGTCTAAAAAACTTTTCCTAGCTAACATTAACGTCTTCCCTACACCTTCCCCCCGTCCTTCCGCTAGGGCCAGGATGTCTAGATCCCAGCCCAGCACCTCAGCCACCAAATCTGCATCCGTTGTGGTCCCTGCAAGTCTGGTACGAACGAAGGGAGCACCCGTCAGACCTGCCAGTGTGCCACCAACAGATATGAAGGACCACCCTATTCGTCCAACTGCATAGGTCAAAAAGGGGCCAGCTTCCAGCAGGGGAAAGTCACACCACCCACCCAGCAAGGCCTCACCCAAACACAGAGAGGACAGTGCCAAGGTCCCTGCAGTGACTGCCAAGGTGGGGAAGGGCCACAAGCCAAAGGGCAAGTCACCTCAGGGCACGATGCCTCCTGGTGATGGGCTGGTGACCACCATATCATCAGGGAGGGCAGCGACCTGCACCACAGTCAACACCGCCGTTTCGACCGCCACCTGCACTGCCACCTGCACCTCCACCAGCACCGCCACCTGCACCTCCGCTGCCACAACGTCAGGCTGAAGCATCCTCCCCAAAGATCAGCCATCTGAGGCTGCCGGAGACAGTATGGTGTCTCCCTCCATCACAACAGACACTGGCACCTCGGCCAGCACTGGCAGCATCTTCGCCGCAACCACCGCCACCTGTACCACCATCAGCACCGCCACGTGCACAGCCGATACCACTCTGTCAGACGCCAGCACCATCCCCAGTGGGCAGCCGTCCACATCTGCAGGTGAAGTCCTGGACCCTAGACACGCCACTTGAGGCACCACCTCCAGCACTGACACGAACCAGCAATTTCCGGCCTAAGTCACCGCAGGATGGAGTGTGGCTCTGCCTCTATGGAGTATAATGCTACCTGTTCCATGTACATCGCGTGGCTAAGACACCCAGGTGAGAGGATGTCAACTGCCACACCCCAGGTGCAACATCACTGGGCACAAAGCCCCCTCTAGAACCAGTGGAGAAATGCATCCACTCACGCAATTCTTGGCTGGATGAAGCAACCTGGGCACAAAGCCCCCTCGAGCACCAGTGGAGAAATGCATCCACTCACCTAATCCTTGGCAGGATGAAGCAACCTGGGCACAAAGCCCCCTCCAGAGCAGGTGGGCCACCCACCCACTTGAGAGACTTGAGAGACTTTGGCTTTGCACTCCCCAGGACCAAGCAGTGGGCAACCCACCCACTTGAGAGACTGTGCTTTGCACTCCCCAGGACCAAGCAGTGGGCAACCCACCCACTTGAGAGACTGTGGCTTTGCACTCCCCAGGACCAAGCAGTGGGCAAACTACCCACTTGAGAGACTGTGGCTTAGCACTCCCCAGGAGCAAGCAGTGGGCAAACCACCTACTTGAGAGACTTGAGAGACTGTGACTTTGCACTCCCCAGGACCAAGCAGTGGGCATGGAGCCCCCTCAAGGAGCAGTGGCGTTGTACCATCATCCAGCTGAGGTGCCCCCCCCTTCCCCCTGATGTGCCTGTTTTTTTTCCCGCCCTGATGCCCCTGCAGTGTTCTCTCCGTTTTGAGGCAGGTGTCATGTGTGGGCTTCGCCGATGCTTTTTGGGACCACTGGTACACGGACATTTACAAGGGACAGTGTACAGACTTGTGTACTTAATGTAAATATTTGTGTATACTGATTATTTACTCTTCTCTTGATCTGTCTGATTGTTCCAATATAACACTAGTGAAACTCATTTTGTTTTGTCCTTGCATTCTTTCACGGGGTGGCAGGGTGTCTCTGTAATGTTGCTGGATATGTGTGTGTGTATGTTGTTGGTGAGGGTGGGGGGTGGGAGTGTTGCGTGCTACATGTGTGTGTCACTCTCTTTTCCCTCCTCCCCTCCCCTGTGTGCTAAGTGCAGTACTCACCGTTGTTGCCTTCTTTCTACTTTGTGGTGTATTAGTAGATACACCAACATGGGTAAGATCTGCAATTCGGGCTCCATGGCGTCCTGGTTCTTCGTGGAATGTCGAGGGGTGAGTAGTTCCCCTTCATTGTTCAGTTTCCGGTGTGCTTTGGATGCGCTGGTAGCGCCCCAGAAAAGCTGACTGATTGGTACCTTGTATTAGTGTGGGCGGTACATTGTCTTCCGCCTGTCTGTTGGTGATGGCCGCCGGGGAGGTTGTTGCTACCGCCACGGCGGTCGGAGTGTTAAAGTGGCTGTCTGACTTTAACACTGACCGCCAGAGTTGTAATGAGGGCCTTAATGCTGAAACATGCAGGGAACACCTCTGGGTGTAGGGAGTTAGGCAGGAGCTGGGAGATATTGCATAAACTGACACTTAAGACCTATCATCAGAGGTTACATAGTGAGGGAGATAAATCAGGTCAACTTTTCGCATGGATACTTAGACGGGAGGTGGAGGCTTCTCCTATATTCCATCTCAGGAATGCTGCTGGGACACTGGTCACGAACCAGCAGGACGTCCTGGCCGTGTAGGTGGTTCATCTGCTCTCTTTTTATCAGGCCGGTCTGGTAGGCCCTGATGAAGCTTTCAGTGGGTCTATCCAGATAGAGGAGTTTCCTCATCTGGGACCTAAAATATGCGGGAACTCGAAGAGGTTATATCAATGGAGGATCAAATCCAAGGCCCTGGTGGGGAAGGATATCCCATCGAGTTTTATCAGACATACTCTGCTATTCTTTGATAGAGGCTCTTCTTGAGGCTCGAGAGAAGGATATATTGCCTGAATGTGTTGTTTTCTGCCTTATGCTCAAACCTGGGGTGACACAACATATCCCTCCTCTTCTACGCTGCTCACAATGCTAAATTCTGATGTCATGATCTTATGCAAAATCCTGAACACTATGCTACATGGGGTCGTTCATGCCCTGGTCCATTAGGATCAATGTGGATTTAGGCCGGTGCGAAGCATGACCTTTAACTTGCGGGGATAAGCACATGTCTTACATGAGACAATAGGGGTGGCGCAAGAGTTGGTGCTGGTATCTTTGGACCTAGAAAAGGCCTTTGATACAGTTGAATGGGGATATCTGATGGCTGTGCTGCAGGGTATGGGGTTTGGACCCAAATTCTGTGCTTGGCTGCGGCTTCTTTACACTGACCCCCTCTGTCCATGTGCTAGTAGGTGGTGATTTATCTGAGACCTGGGTAGTCGGCAGGGGGAACAGACAAGGGTACCCTCTGTTGCCGCTTCTCTTTTCTTTAGCAATTGAACCTGTGGCTCTGTTGCTTCACCGAGAAATGGATTGTTGGGGAACTCAGATGGGAGACTGCACTCATGTCAACTCCTTTTATGCTGAGAATGTGTTGGCGTATCTCAGGTTGTCCAGCGAATCGGTGCACTTGCTGTTGCTTCTGTTGACGGAATTTTGGCCCATTTCCAGACTCAAGGTGACTGCTCACAAATCACTCTTAATAACTTTGGGGGAACTCTTTGGTCGGTCATTGAACAGGCTACCGGTAGTAGGCCTCCATTAGGAGCTGGAGGGGTTCCAATAGGTATCTGGGTCACTCACGCCAAGGTGGCCCATAGGTAGCTCAGTGTGGAGAGGGTAGTATCCGGCCTTGAATGCTCCATTCTGTTTTGGAATAGGCTGCCCCTTTCAGTGATGGGTAGGGCTGCAGTCACAAAAATGGTGGTCCTCCCACGTTGTCTGTACCTGGTTCGAAATTGGTTGTTTCCTTTGACCCCACAGCTGTTTTCTCGACTGGACAGTCTGCTGGTCTCTCTTATCTGGGCTGGGTGCCAGAGTAGAGTGGCACTGACCACTATCGGAAGGGATTTGGAAGATGGGGATTGGCTGTCCGAGATATTTAGTTGTTCTTCTGTGTGGCGCATCTGCAGCATACTGCGAGGTTGCTCACTGAGACTGATAAGTGGGAGAAGTGGCTTTTCAGGGACTTGCTTGGTATGGACAAGTTGGCTCAAATTTGATGAGGGGAGCCACTCAGAGCATCCAGTTCTGTATTTGGTTAGTACTACTGCGGCTATATGGGAACAGGGGGTGGTAAGGGTGCTTCTTTGGGCCCCGTTTGACAGGGAGTTGCGATTATGGGCTCTCATCCCATTCCAGGCTATCTAGGATAATATGTCCATGGAAAAATTGAGAGTGAGGGGTTGTTTGCTGGCTGGTGACTTGTATCCTGGGGAGCTGTTTATCTCAATTAAAGATGCTCAGGAGGCATTTGGGTTAGGCCCTGGTCAGTTCTACACCATGCCAAACTGGAAAGTGTTGTGAGGAAGATGTGGTATGGCTTCCTGGCCTCCCTATGGGTGACGGAGGTCCTGGGGGGATGAATCCTCTGGGGAGAAGGACAGGACACCTTTTTACTCTGATTTATAAGACGCAAAGGGGGAGATATGACACAAAAGCTGTTTGCTGCGCGTTGCACCTGGGTACGAGAGTTGGAAAACCAATTATCTGACACTGATTGGGCTAGAGCATTAGAGCTGGTACTTACTGACTCATACAATAATAGGTTTAAGCTGTTACATTTCAATTGACTGCACAGCACTTATGTGACGCCTTATAAATTGAACAGAATGGATCCTTCCAGGGGAGTCAGCTGTGAGGGCTGCGGGAGGAGGATGCCACCTTCTTACATCTTGCGTGGTTACGTGATAGGGTGCAACAGTTTTGGAGGGAGGTGATCCCCACAATTGTGGAGGTCACTGAATTGTAGATAGCTCTGACCCCTGATAGCTTTTCTTTTGGGAGCCATGGTCAGGCTTAGGGGGTGTAAGATCCATTATAGACATGCCCTTTTGTTGGCTAAATGTAGGTGGCCATAGGGTGATTAGGCTCCAGGAGACTGTTGGTTGATCATTGGCTCAGAGATCTCCTAGAGTGGGGAGTGGAGGAGGAACAACATATGTGCTTAGTGTACACCGTTGATGCGGCAGGGGCAGAAATATTGGCATAGGGACAACGGTTCAATTGATTTAATGACGATGATAATTCAGCTTCTGAAGTCAGCATTGATGATGAATCACTCTGTATATTTGAGGTTCATTCATATGGCAACCAACTGTGTTACTAATAGACTCATTGTACTCTGATTGGGTATTAGACTTGGTCTGTGTACTGTACCTAGACATATGTGGCTTGATTATTTCATATGCAGTCTGCCCTGACCATGCACTGTGTTACCCGCCTATGGACCCTTGGGTCTCTCTGCAGGAAGAATTGTCTTAGTGATCTCGTAACTATTGCAATGTGATGTTTGGTTTGAATTATGTGAAAAGCCAATAAATAAAGTTTAAAAAATATATATTTTCTTGGTGATTAACTATACCACTAATCAACTATTGTTATCTTTTTTATTTCTTACATCAGCACCCAAGGGCAAGAAGAGGGCATCAGAGTGTCAGGCCAAAGAGGGTGCCACCACCAGTGCCACGGCGGGTGGAAGATCCACTACCAGTGCCGCGGCCACAGCAGACTGCTCTGCTGGTTCCAGTAAGTTCTCCTTAATATCATTTATCTCTCTAACTTTTACCTTTCCCCATTGATTAATTCTTCCTCCTGTCTCTTATACTGGAACTTTTTTGTTCAAATGCTCTTCATACTATTTAATATTTATTCTTGTTGTCCTTCCCTGCATTATCCTTTTTTCTGCATTTCTTGTTTCTATAGCTGACTTCCTCCTGTGTCTGCACTAATCAGCAGCTTAAACGTTCTTCTGTTTGGTTATGCTGCCTGGTATTGTAAGACTAAGACAATAGTTTAGGTAGTCTACTATGAACATTGCAGAGTTTGCAGACTCAAGTAAGCTCTTCTATGCTTGTTTGTTTAGAAGGCTTTCTATTTTTTGCTCATGCTCAAATGACAAGAGAGTGGCCATGGTTATGGTGACCCCCCCCATGCTGTGTTGTACGTATTTTTATTCAGTACCCCAGACATTTCTATGACAGTGCAGGATGGCAGGAAGGTAGTATGAGGATGGTCCCTTTGCATTTGCCAATCAAAACCATATGTCCTTCATTGCCCAATTTATTCTACCTCTTCATTGTGCTTCAAATGACTCACAGTCATCATTATATCTTTGCCCCTCTATTACATTACGTTACCTGGTTGTTGACAATTACTAGTATACTCACTATGGTGGTCATTATGGCTATGGCGGCAGTGCCGTCGCCAGGCCGGTGGTAATGACCGCCAAATAATGACCATGGCAGTGATCTTTCCTATAGACAGCCAATGTATCACCCCAACCACCAGTGCGACCACTGAACACGGTGGTAGCAATCAGCAGGCAGGCGGAAGACAAGGATCGGCCCAACAGATTATGACATAGCACACAGCCAGGATTTCCGGGGCAGCAGCAATGCCACCAAAAGCCTGGCGGAAACAACTCATTTAAAAGGAGACCCTCACTTCCAGGGACACAGAAGAGTCCCCGGCCGCCATGGAACCAGAACTGCAAGTCTTCCCAATGCTGTACTATGCCATGGCCGTCCTGGAGCATCAAGGCCGACGATGACTGTGAGTACAGCCGTCTAGCACACAAGGGAGGGAAGGAGGGAGGGGAGAGTGACACACACATGCACAACACACACCGTACACACACACCAAACACCCAGAACCACGTGCAGAGTAAATTGACAATAACGGGACCTAGGAGCAAAGAAAGCCAGGACACATACGTCTGTTTCTCTTAATTCAGTAGGATGAAGAGCCCCAATCCAAACTAACACAGAATTGAATATATACATGCAGGGCCATTGGCCAGTTCAAAGTCTGAAAATGCCCTCAGGGCAAAGTCCAAGCCCCAACTTGACGCCTGACAACATCGAGACTCCACTGTGCAGGGGCATCATGTTGGAAATAGGCAGGCACCTCAGGGGTCAGGGGGTTGGGAGGGGTTGGGGGGGTCTTCTTTTTAGGAGGGGGGTCCTTGGGTTTGGGTTTGGGAGATGTAGGAGGCTGGACTGGCTTGTAGTGAGTACCAAGGGGTACTTACACCTTGCACCAGGCCCAGGTATCCCTTATTAGTGTATAGGGTGTCTAGCAGCTTAGGCTGATAGATAATGGTAGCTTAGCAGAGCAGCTTAGGCTGAACTAGGAGACGAGTGAAGCTCCTACAGTACCACTAGTGTCACTTGCACAATATCATAAGAAAACACAATACACAGATATACTAAAAATAAAGGTACTTTATTTTTATGACAATATGCCAAAGTATCTCAGTGAGTACCCTCAGTATGAGGATAGCAAATATACACAAGATATATGTACACAATACCAAAAATATGCAATATAGTCTTAGAAAACAGTGCAAACAATGTATAGTTAAAATAGGATGCAAAGGGAACACATAGGGATAGGGGCAACACAAACCATATACTCCAAAAGTGGAATGCGAACCACGAATGGACCCCAAACCTATGTGACCTTGTAGAGGGTCGCTGGGACTGTAAGAAAACAGTGAGGGCTAGAAAAATAGCCCACCCCAAGACCCTGAAAACTGAGTGCAAAGTGCACTAAAGTTCCCCAAAAAGCACAGAAGTCGTGATAGGGGAATTCTGCAGGAAAGACACAAACCAGCAATGCAACAACAATGGATTTCCAAACGAGGGTACCTGTGGAACGAGGGGACCAAGTCCAAAAGTCACAAGCAAGTCGGAGATGGGCAGATGCCCAGGAAATGCCAGCTGTGGGTGCAAAGAAGCTGCTACTAGGCAGTAGAAGCTGAGTATTCTGCAGGACCGACAAGGGCTAGAAACTTCCTCTTTGGAGGATGGATGTCCCACGTCGTGAAGAAGTGTTTTCCCACCGAAAGACCGCCAACAAGCCTTGCTAGCTGCAAATCATGTGGTTAGGGTTTTTGGATGCTGCTGTGGCCCAGGAGGGACCAGGATGTCGCCAATTGCGTCAGGGGACAGAAGGGGTTCCCAGCAAGACAAGGAGCCCTCTCAGAAGCAGGCAGCACCCGCAGAAGTGCCAGAACAGGCACTACAAAGAGGAGTGAAATGGTGCTCACCCGAAGTTGCACAAAGGAGTCCCACGCCGCCAAAGGACAACTTAGGAAGTCGTGCAATGCAGGTTAGAGTGCCGTGGACCCAGGCTTGGCTGTGCACAAAGGATTTCCGCCGGAAGTGCACAGAGGCCGGAGTAGCTGCAAAAGACGCGGTTCCCAGCAATGCAGTCTGACGTGGGGAGGCAAGGACTTACCTCCACCAAACTTGGACTGAAGAGTCACTGGACTGTGGGAGTCACTTGGACAGAGTTGCTGGATTCAAGGGACCTCGCTCGTCGTGCTGAGAGGAGACCCAGGGGACCGGTGATGCAGTTCTTTGCTGCCTGCGGTAGCAGGGGGAAGATTCCGTCGACCCACGGGAGATTTCTTCAGAGCTTCTAGTGCAGAGAGGAGGCAGACTACCCCCACAGCATGCACCACCAGGAAAACAGTCGAGAAGGCGGCAAGATCAGCGTTACAGAGTTGCAGTAGTCGTCTTCGCTACTTTGTTGCAGTTTTGCAGGCTTCCAGGGCGGTCAGCAGTCGATTCCTTGGCAGAAGGTGAAGAGAGAGATGCAGAGGAACTCTGATGAGCTCTTGCATTCCTTATCTAAGGAATTCCCCAAAGCAGAGACCCTAAATAGCCAGAAAAGAGGGTTTGGCTACTTAGGAGAGAGGATAGGCTAGCAACACCTGAAGGAGCCTATCAGAAGGGGTCTCTGACTTCACCTGCTGGCCCTGGCCACTCAGAGCAGTCCAGTGTGCCAGCAGCACCTCTGTTTCCATGATGGCAGAGGTCTGGAGCACACTGGAGGAGCTCTGGGCACCTCCCAGGGGAGGTGCAGGTCAGGGGAGTGGTCACTCCCCTTTCCTTTGTCCAGTTTCGCGCCAGAGCAGGGCTGAGGGGTCCCTGAACTGGTGTAGACTGGCTTATGCAGAAATGGGCACCATCTGTGCCCATGAAAGCATTTCCAGAGGCTGGGGGAGGCTACTCCTCCCCTGCCTTAACACCTTTTTCCAAAGGGAGAGGGTGCAACACCCTCTCTCTGAGGAAGTCCTTTGTTCTGCCATCCTGGGCCAAGCCTGGCTGGACCCCAGGAGGGCAGAAACCTGTCTGAGGGGTTGGCAGCAGCAGCAGCTGCAGTGAAACCCCTGAAAAGCAGTTTGGCAGTGCCAGGGTCTGTGCTACAGACCCGTGGGATCATGGGATTGTGCCAACAATGCCAGGATGGCATAGAGGGGGCAATTCCATGATCTTAGACATGTTACATGGCCATATTCGGAGTTACCATTGTGAAGCTACACATAGGTAGTGACCTATGTGTAGTGCACGCGTGTAATGGTGTCCCGCACTCACAAAGTCCGGGGAATTTGCCCTGAACAATGTGGGGGCACCTTGGCTAGTGCCAGGGTGCCCACACACTAAGTAACTTTGCACCTAACCTTTACCAGGTAAAGGATAGACATATAGGTGACTTATAAGTTACTTAAGTGCAGTGGTAAATGGCTGTGAAATAACATGGACGTTATTTCACTCAGGCTGCAGTGGCAGGCCTGTGTAAGAATTGTCAGAGCTCCCTATGGGTGGCAAAAGAAATGCTGCAGCCCATAGGGATCTCCTGGAACCCCAATACCCTGGGTACCTTAGTACCATATACTAGGGAATTATAAGGGTGTTCCAGTATGCCAATGTGAACTGGTGAAATTGGTCACTAGCCTGTTAGTGACAATTTGGAAAGAAATGAGAGAGCATAACCACTGAGGTTCTGGATAGCAGAGCCTCAGTGAGACAGTTAGTCATAACACAGGTAACACATTCAGGCACACTTATGAGCACTGGGGCCCTGGCTGGCAGGGTCCCAGTGACACATACAACTAAAACAACATATATACAGTGAAAAATGGGGGTAACATGCCAGGCAAGATGGTACTTTCCTACACAACCCCCCCACAAACGAAGGACAATAAGACTAGTCATTACCTGATGGGTCTTCATTGTCTAAGTGGAAATATCTGGAGAGTCCATCTGCATTGGAGTGGGTACTCCCAGGTCTATGTTCCACTGTATAGTCCATTCCCTGTAGGGATATGGACCACCTCAACAATTTAGGATTTTCACCTTTCATTTGTTTTAGCCAAAGTAGAGATTTGTGGTCTGTCTGAACAATGAAGTGAGTGCCAAACAGGTATGGCCTCAACTTCTTCAGTGCCCAGAACACAGCAAAGGCCTCCCTCTCTATGGCAGACCAACGCTTTTCTCTAGGGGTCAACCTCCTGCTGATAAAAGCAACAGGTTGATCCTGGCCCTCAGAATTAAGTTGTGATAGGACTGCCCCTACTCCTAATTCAGATGCATCAGTTTGGACATAGAATTTTTTAGAGTAACAGGGGCTTTTCAGGACAGGTGCAGAGCACATGGCCTGCTTCAGCTCCTCAAAAGCTTTCTGACAGTTTGCTGTCCATAATACCTTTTTAGGCATTTTCTTTGAAGTGAGGTCATTAAGAGGGGCTGCAATGGAGCCATAGTTCTTTATGAACCTCCTGTAGTACCCAGTGAGGCCTAAAAAGGCTCTCACCTGAGTCTGAGTAGTAGGGGGAAACCAATCTAAAATAGTTTGGATTTTCCCCTGAAGTGGTGTAATCTGTTCTCCACCAACCAGGTGTCCCAGATAAACCACCTTCCCCTGCCCTATCTGGCACTTTGAAGCCTTGATAGTGAGGCCTGCCTTTTGCAGGGCCTCTAAAACTTTCCATAGGTGGACCAGGTGATCATCCCAGCTGGAGCTAAAGACAGCTATATCATCTAGATATGCTGCACTAAAAGCTTCCAGCCCTTGCAGGACTGTGTTCACCAACCTCTGAAAAGTGGCAGGTGCATTTTTCAATCCAAAAGGCATTACTGTGAATTGGTAATGGCCTCTAATGGTTGAAAATGCAGTTTTAGCTTTAGCATCTTCTGATAATTTGATCTGCCAATACCCTGCAGTCAAATCAAAAGTGCTTAGATACTTGGCAGATGCCAGTGTATCTATGAGCTCATCTGTCCTGGGTATAGGGTGAGCATCAGTTTTGGTTACCTAGTTGAGACCTCTGTAGTCAACACAAAACTGCATTTCCTTCTTTCCATCCTTGGAATGATGTTTTGGTACAAGTACCACAGGAGAAGCCCATGGACTTTCAGAGTGCTCAACCACTCCTAGTTCTAACATTTTCTGCACCTCTTGCTTTATGCAGTCTCTGACATGGTCAGGCTGCCTATAGATCTTACTTTTGACAGGCAAACTGTCTCCAGTATCTATAGTGTGCTCACACCAAGAAGTGGTACCTGACAATGTAGAGAAGAGTTCAGAAAACTGACCCAGGAGATTTATGCAGTGGTCTTTCTGCTCAGCAGTAAGACAATCTGCCAGTACAACACCTTCCACTAGAGCATCTTGTTCTGTGGAAGAGAAGAGATCAGGGAGAGGGTCACTCTCTTCTTCCTGTCTCTCATCAGTTGCCATGAGCAGGGTGAGATCAGCCCTGTCATAGTAGGGTTTCAGGCGATTGACATGGAGCACCCTAAGGGGACTCCTGGCAGTGCCTAAGTCAACTAAGTAGGTGACTTCACCCTTTTTCTCAACAATTGTGTGGGGTCCACTCCATTTATATTGGAGTGCTCTTGGGGCCACAGGCTCCAAGACCCACACTTTCTGCCCTGGTTGGTACTGAACCAAAACAGCCTTCTGGTCATGCCATTGCTTCTGGAGCTCTTGGCTGGCCTGAAGGTTTTTACTGGCCTTTTTCATGTACTCAGCCATCCTTGATCTGAGGCCAAGTACATAGTCCACTATGTCTTGCTTTGGAGCTTTTAAAGGTTGTTCCCAACCCTCCTTAACAAGTGTTAGAGGACCTCTCACAGGGTGTCCAAATAGGAGTTCAAAGGGGCTGAAGCCCACTCCTTTCTGGGGTACCTCCCTGTAAGCAAAAAAGAGGCATGGTAAAAGGATATCCCATCTCCTGCGGAGTTTTTCAGGGAGTCCCATAATCATGCATTTGAGAGTTTTGTTAAATCTCTCTACCAGTCCATTTGTTTGTGGATAATAGGGTGTAGTGAATTTGTATGTAACACCACACTCCTTCCACTTGGCCTTTAAGGAAGCAGACATGAAATTGCTTCCCCTGTCTGATACCACCTCTTTTGGGAAGCCCATCCTGGAAAAGATTCCCAGGAGGGCCTTTGCCACTGCAGGAGCTGTAGTGGTCCTTAGAGGAATTGCTTCAGGATATCTGGCGGCATGGTCCACTACCACCAAGATAAACCTATTGCCTGAAGCAGTAGGAGGGTCAAGGGGGCCAACTATGTCAACCCCTACCCTTTCCAAGGGAACCCCAACCACAGGCAGTGGAATAAGGGGTGCCACCTGTCTTGCCACTGGCTTGACAGGTTTCACAGGACTTACAAAATTCCTTTGTGTCCTCTGACATTCTAGGCCAATGAAACAAGGGAACAAGCCTGTCCCAAGTTTTCATTTGCCCCAAATGTCCAGCTAAGGAAATGTTGTGAGCAAGAGTTAGGAGGAACTTTCTGTACTCCAGAGGAATCACCAATCTCCTGGCAGCTCCAGGTTTTGGATCCCTTGCTTCAGTGTACAAGAGGTTGTCCTCCCAGTAAACTTTGTGAGAGTCACTGACATCCCCATTTGCTTGTTTGACAGCTTGCTGTCTTAGACCCTCTAGTGTGGGACAGGTCTGCTGTGCCACACTCAGCTCCTCCCTGGCAGGCCCCCCTTCACCCAAAAGCTCAGCAGTGTCTGCTTCCAGCTCCTCTGGTGTAGGTTCTGCACAGGGTGGGAATTCTTCTTCCTCAGAAGTAGAATCCACTGTAGAGGGAGGGATAGTAGGTACTGATTTACCTTTGCTACCCCTAGCTTTAGGGAGCACTTGGTCCATTCTTCCAGGATCCAAGTCACCCTGTCCTTTTTGCTTTTTGGCCTGAGCCCTGGTCAAAGCAAAAATATGCCCTGGAATGCCCAGCATTGCTGCATGAGCTTCCAACTCCACTTCTGCCCAAGCTGATGTCTCTAAATCATTCCCTAATAGACAGTCTACAGGTAAATCTGAGGCAACCACAACTTTCTTTGGGCCAGTAACCCCCCCCCCAGTTGAGATTCACAACAGCCATGGGTTGGCTAAGGGTGTTGTTATGAGCATCGGTTACTTGGTACTGGTGACCAAGTAGGTGTTGTTCAGGGTGGACCAGTTTCTCTATTACCATTGTAACACTGGCACCAGTGTCCCTGTAGGCCTGAACCTCAACACCATTTATTAGGGGTAGTTGCTTGTACTTATCCATGTTGAGGGGACAAGCAACCAAGGTGGCTAAATCAATAGCCCCCTCAGAGACTAACACAGCCTCTGTGGTCTCCCTAATCAGACCAACCCCAACTAAGTTACCAATAGTGAGCCCAGCTACTCCCTTGGATTGGCTATTAGTAGGTTTGCTCCCACCACCACTGCTATTAGTAGGGACACTAGGTGTAGCAGTAGGGGTTGTAGTGGTAGGAGGCTTGGTGCTTTTCTTTGGACAACTGGAATCTGTTGTCCAATGGCCTTCTATTTTACATAAATAGCACCATGGTTTCTTTTCTTTGTTTTGATTAGAAGAGAATTCGGGCCCACCACCCCCACCAGAGTGTTTTTGTGGGCCTGATGAAGACTAATTTTTAGATTTGTCCCCACCTTTGTCAGAAGACTTACCATCCTTCTTCTTATTGCCATCTTTGTCACCCCCTGTATGAACTTTTCTGTTCACCCTTGTTCTGACCCATTTGTCTGCCTTCTTTCCCAATTCTTGGGGAGAGGTCAGATCAGAGTCCACCAAGTACTGGTGCAACAAATCAGACATACAATTATTAAGAATATGTTCTCTCAGGATCAAGTTATACAGGCTTTCATAATCAGTAACTTTACTGCCATGTAACCACCGCTCCAAGGCCTTCACTGAATGGTCAACAAAGTCTACCCAGTCTTGTGAAGACTCCTTTTTGGTCTCTCTGAACTTCATCCTGTACTGTTCAGTGGTTAAGCCATAACCATCCAGGAGTGCATTCTTAAGAACTGTAAAATTATTGGCATCACTTTCTTTCACAGTAAGGAGCTTATCCCTACTCTTTCCACTAAATGATAACCAGAGGATAGCAGCCCACTGCCTTTGAGGGACATCCTGTACAACACATGCCCTCTCAAGTGCAGCAAAACAATTGTTAATGTCATCCCCCTCCTTATAAGGGGGAACTATCTTATGCAGATTCCTAGAATCATGCTCTTTTGCAGGATGACCATGGGGAATACTGCTGCTGCCACCATGGGTTTCTAACCCAATTTTCTGTCTTTCTCTTTCAATTTCTATGGACTGCCTATCTAAATCCAGCTGTTGCTTCTTGAGCTTCAGCGTGGATTCCTCCACTCTCAATCTATTGAGCTCCCTTTCTAACACTCTGTCATCAGGGTAGGTGGGAGGGACATGCCTAGAAACAGAAGTATGGTGAGAATGGACAGAAGGAGACCTGGCCCTAACAGATGGCACCCTAACAGCTTGGCTAACAGAAACAGCACTTCTACTATGATGAGAAGGAATACTCTTACTGTGATGAGAGACCACACTATCTGTATGGTGTAACTCTACATCAGTACCAGCTATGCTAGTTTGTCTGCTAATGGGCAGGCTAGGAAGTTTCCCTTCTAAATCTTTTGCTAGGGGTGCCAAGGATCAGATTAGGAACCATCAGCTAACTTTTCAACAGAAGTGCCACCTTTGGCCTTATCCTGTTCAACAAGCATGTTAACCAACAGTTCTCTAGGGGGATTCTTCCCTACACTTAAACCTCTTTCTATGCAGAGACTCCTTGCTCCTTCCCAGCTAAGGTGATAATAAGCAAGTTTGGACAGATCAACAGTTTGGCCTGTGCCAGACATTTTAGAAAGTGTTTAAGTGATAGAAAAAGTGAGAAAAAAGTTTTTCAAAACTTTTGGAAAGACAGAAAAACAACTTTTTAAACTTTTTAAGAACTTTTAGAAAGTTTAGAGGTACTTTTCAACACTTAGGAACGAAGTGGAAAGAGGAAATGCAAAACGTTTTGATTAGGTGTACATACACTGAACTTGTTTTGTATATTTTTCTCTTATGAAAAGTACAATGACAAAAGTGGTAAGTAGTTACAAAGCACTTATCCCACCACTGCACAACCAATGTAGGAGGGTGGACTGGCTTGTAGTGAGTACCATGGGGGGAATTTACACCTTGCACCAGGCCCAGGTATCCCTTATTAGTGTATAGGGTGTCTAGCAGCTTAGGCTGATAGATAATGGTAGCTTAGCAGAGCAGCTTAGGCTGAACTGGGAGACAAGTGAAGCTCCTACAATACCACTAGTGTCACCTGCACAATATCATAAGAAAACACAGTACACAGATATACTAAAAATAAAGGTACTTTATTTTTATGACAATATGCCAAAGTATCTCAGTGAGTACCCTCAGTATGAGGATAGCAAATATACACAAGATATATGTACACAATACCAAAAATATGCAATATAGTCTTAGAAAACAGTGCAAACAATGTATAGTTACAATAGGATGCAAAGGGAACACATAGGGATAGGGGCAACACAAACCATATACTCCAAAAGTGGAATGCGAACCACGAATGGACCCCAAACCTATGTGACCTTGTAGAGGGTCGCTGGGACTGTAAGAAAACAGTGAGGGCTAGAAAAATAGCCCACCCCAAGACCCTGAAAAGTGAGTGCAAAGTGCACTAAAGTTCCCCAAAGAGCACAGAAGTCGTGATAGGGGAATTCTTCAGGAAAGACACAAACCAGCAATGCAACAACAATGGATTTCCAAATGAGGGTACCTGAGGAACAAGGGGACCAAGTCTAAAAGTCACAAGCAAGTCGGAGATGGGCAGATGCCCAGGAAATACCAGCTGTGGGTGCAAAGAAGCTGCTACTAGGCAGTAGAAGCTGAGGATTCTGCAGGAACGACAAGGGCTAGGAACTTTCTCTTTGGTGGATGGATGTCCCACGTCGTGAAGAGTCGTGCAGAAGTGTTTTCCTGCCGAAAGACCACCAACAAGCCTTGCTAGCTGCAAATTGTGTGGTTAGGGTTTTTGGATGCTGCTGTGGCCCAGGAGGGACCAGGATGTCGCCAATTGCGTCAGGGGACAGAGGGGGTGCCCAGCAAGACAAGAAGCCCTCTCAAAAGCAGGCAGCACCCACAGAAGTGCCGGAACAGGCACTATGAAGAAGAGTGAAATGGTGCTCACCCAAAGTTGCACAAAGGAGTCCCACGCCGCCAGAGGACAACTTAGGAAGTCGTGCAATGCAGGTTAGAGTGCCGTGGACCCAGGCTTGGCTGTGCACAAAGGATTTCCGCCGGAAGTGCACAGAGGCCGGAGTAGCTGCAAAAGACGCGGTTCCCAGCAATGCAGTCTGACGTGGGGAGGCAAGGACTTACCTCCACCAAACTTGGACTGAAGAGTCACTGGACTGTGGGAGTCACTTGGACAGAGTTGCTGGATTCAAGAGACCTCGCTTGTTGTGCTGAGAGGAGACCCAGGAGACCGGTGATGCAGTTCTTTGGTGCCTGCGGTAGCAGGGGGAAGATTCCGTCGACCCACGGGAGATTTCTTTGGAGCTTCTAGTGCAGAGAGGAGGCAGACTACTCCCACAGCATGCACCACCAGGAAAACAGTTGAGAAGGCGGCAGGATCAGCGTTACAGAGTTGCAGTAGTCGTCTTCGCTACTTTGTTGCAGTTTTGCAGGCTTCCAGCGCGGTCAGCAGTCTATTCCTTGGCAGAAGGTGAAGAGAGAGATGCAGAGGAACTCTGATGAGCTCTTGCATTCGTTATCTGAGGAATTCCCCAAAGCAGAGACCCTAAATAGCCAGAAAAGAGGGTTTGGCTACTTAGGAGAGAAGATAGGCTAGCAACACCTGAAGGAGCCTATCAGAAGGAGTCTCTGACGTCACCTGCTGGCCCTGGCCACTCAGAGCAGTCCAGTGTGCCAGCAGCACCTCTGTTTCCAAGATGGCAGAGGTCTGGAGCACACTGGAGGAGCTCTGGGCACCTCCCAGGGGAGGTGCAGGTCAGGGGAGTGGTCACTCCCTTTTCCTTTGTCCAGTTTCGCGCCAGAGCAGGGCTGAGGGGTCCCTGAACCGGTGTAGACTGGCTTATGCAGAAATGGGCACCATCTGTGCCCATGAAAGCATTTCCAGAGGCTGGGGGAGGCTACTCCTCCCCTGCCTTAACACCTTTTTCCAAAGGGAGAGGGTGTAACACCCTCTCTCTGAGGAAGTCCTTTGTTCTGCCATCCTGGGCCAAGCCTGGCTGGACCCCAGGAGGGCAAAAACCTGTCTGAGGGGTTGGCAGCAGCAGCAGCTGCAGTGAAACCCCTGAAAAGGCAGTTTGGCAGTGCCAGGGTCTGTGCTACAGACCCGTGGGATCATGGGATTGTGCCAGCAATGCCAGGATGGCATAGAGGGGGCAATTCCATGATCTTAGACATGTTACATGGCCATATTCGGAGTTACCATTGTGAAGCTACACATAGGTAGTGACCTATGTGTAGTGCACGCGTGTAATGGTGTCCCCGCACTCACAAAGTCCGGGGAATTTGCCCTGAACAATGTGGGGGCACCTTGGCTAGTGCCAGGGTGCCCACACACTAAGTAACTTTGCACCTAACCTTTACCAGGTAAAGGATAGACATATAGGTGACTTATAAGTTACTTAAGTGCAGTGGTAAATGGCTGTGAAATAACGTGGACGTTATTTCACTCAGGCTGCAGTGGCAGGCCTGTGTAAGAATTTTCAGAGCTCCCTATGGGTGGCAAAAGAAATACTGCAGCCCATAGGGATCTCCTGGAACCCCTATACCCTGGGTACCTTAGTACCATATACTAGGGAATTATAAGGGTGTTCCAGTATGCCAATGTGAATTGGTGAAATTGGTCCCTAGCCTGTTAGTGACAATTTGGAAAGAAATGAGAGAGCATAACCACTGAGTTTCTGGATAGCAGAGCCTCAGTCAGACAGTTAGTCATAACACAGGTAACACATTCAGGCACACTTATGAGCACTGGGGCCCTGGCTGGCAGGGTCCCAGTGACATATACAACTAAAACAACATATATACAGTGAAAAATGGGGGTAACATGCCAGGCAAGATGGTACTTTCCTACAGGAGGGGCCAGAACTTTACCTTTTCATTTTGGGGGCGGAGGAGTGGGCTTGGGGCAGGGGGCCGGAGTACCACTCATGTGCCCCTTATTGGCAGCTGAAGTCTTAGGTGGTGGCACAGGGCTAGACCTGGTGCTGGAGAGACTGGGAGGGGGTGGGACCTTTCTCTTACGGGCAGAGCGGGGGGAGGGGGAGGGAAGAAGTCAAGGTGGGAAAGGAAAAGCTTCTTAGGACCAATGGGGTGGTTTATGGGAGGAGGGTTCGGAGTGGAGGTAGAGGGAGTGGTTGTAGGAGGAGGAGGTGTGCTGGACTTTGGTGCAGGTGCATGGACAGTGTGCGTGTATGAGGTGGATGGCTGTTGGGGGTCTGAGTGCGAGCATTTGTGTGTCTTTGGAGTAGGGCAGACAGGGTGGGGGAAGACAAACAGGACGTGTGGATGGATGTTGTGGTGGTGTCTGCAAGTGAGGTGGGTGTGCTGCATGAGGTGGTGATGGTGGTGGTGGTGACTGTGCATGTGGTGTGTTTGGTGCATGTCTGAGGGTCTGCTGTTGTGGTGATTGTGGGCAAGGCTGTGCAGGTGGCAGGTCCTGGGACTGTTGATACCGTGCATGCAGGTGTGAGTGTTGATATGACTGTGAGGGAGGAGGAGGAGGGGAAGACAGTGAAGGCAGTGGATGATGTTGTGTGTGCATCTGGGTGTTGGCTGTGTGAGTGCTTCTGGAGTGAAGTGTGCTTCTTGTGTTTGTATGTGCAAGTCTTGTCTGTTGTTTTGGGTGCATGCTTGTCAGAATATGTGCATGGAATGTGCTTGGGAAGAGGAGACTGGGACTGGGAAGTGGAAGTTGGAGTGGGGATGAAGAAACAGGGACACTGGCTGCCATCACAGAGAAGGCCGGAGCCTGAAACCATCTCTGTAGGGCCACCAAACCACAGTCGATGCCCTTCAGGAAGACATTGCATTGCTGCATCTGGGATGCCAGTCCCTGGATGGCATCCACTCTGGTTGACTGCCCCACAGAGTTGGATCTCAGGAGGTCAATAGTCTCCTCACTGAAGACAGCAGGGATGACTAGGGCAGGGCCTGAGGTGCCTGTGGCAAAGGAGACGCCGACCCTCCTGGGTGAGTGGGCATGGGCAACTGGGTGGTGGGCTACTGGGAGGGCAGTGCTGGTACATTGGTGGCAGTAGAACCTGTAGCTGGGGTGGTTCCAGAGGGGTCAACCACCACCAGGGAGCTCCCTTTGGAGGAGCAATCAGAGTCAGTTGTATCAGCTCCTGTCCCCCCATAATGCGCCCCTCACTCTCCGTCCACTGATCCCCTTGGCATCGGTGGACTCTGCCTCCTGGGTCCTGTGGGCTGCAGCTCCCTCACTCACTGGTGCCCTGCTCCTTCGCCAGATGAAGCTAATGCACACATGGACTGGATGTCAAAAGGGGGGGGGGGAAGGAAACACAGGGTGAATCACAGTACCAACACCACGGATAGCATACACATAACTATCACACACAGAGACTGAGAATGGGCAGTATGAACCACACTGGCATTGCATTGGCTAGGTACCACAGCAGGTAGGAGCCAAACACTGCAATCTGCACACCAACTGGGACCACCTAAGCCCTGTCTGTCATGAAAAGCCAGCTACCTAGCTGTCTAAAATATGTATTACACCCAAAATACCTAAGCTGGACCACACAGCAATGTCTAAGCTGGCATACTGGGGCACTCACCGACTAGAACTCTGCCCCAAAATCCCATGCCAAGCAACAAAGATGTTTGTCACACACACTGTACTCACCCCCTTGTGGCTGCTGTGATGCTCCAAAGCACTCACCCAGCTCTGGGTAGGCCATCGCCAGCATTTGGGCCATTAGGAGGGTCAGGCTCTGATGGGCACCCCTCCCTCGTTGCGATGCTGTCCCCAGCTGGACCGGGTCTGCGGTGCTCCGGGCCCAGCGTCTCAGGTCCTCCCACCGTTTCCTGCAGTGGGTGCTGTAGGAAAGTACCATCTTGCCTGGCATGTTACCCCCATTTTACTTGTGTGTATGTTTGTTTTTGCCTGTGTCACTAGGATCCTGCTGGCCAGGACCCCAGTGCTCATAAAGTATGCCCTGTATGTGTTCCCTGTGTGGTGCCTAACTGTATCACTGAGGCTCTGCTAACCAGAACCTCAGTGTTTATGCTCTCTCTGCTTTTAAAATTGTCATTGCAGGCTAGTGACTAATTTTACCAATTCTCATTGGCATACTGGAACACCCTTATAATTCCCTAGTATATGGTACCTAGGTACCCAGGGTATTGTGGTTCCAGGAGATCCCTATGGGCTGCAGCATTTCTTTTGCACCCATAGGGAGCTCATGCAATTCTTACACACGACTGCCACTGCAGCCTGCGTGAAATAACGTCCACCTTATTTCACAGCCATTTTTACTGCACTTAAGTAACTTATAAGTCACCTATATGTCTAACCCTCACTTGGTGAAGGTTAGGTGCAAAGTTACTAAGTGTGAGGGCACCCTGGCACTAGCCAAGGTGCCTCCACATCATTCAGGGCAATTTCCTCTGACTTTGTGAGTGCGGGGACACCATTACACGTGTGCACTACACATAGGTCAATACCTATGTGTAGCGTCACAATGGTAACTCCCAACATGGCCATGTAACATGTCTAGGATCATGGAATTGTCCCCCCAATAACATTCTGGTATTGGGGGGACAATCCCATGCATCCCCGGGGCTCTAGCATAGAACCCGGGTACTGCCAAACTAACTCTCTGGGGTTTTCCTGGCAGCTACAAATGCTGCCAACCCTTAGACAGGTTTCTGCCCCCCTGGGGCCTGGGAAGCCCAGTCCCAGGAAGGCAGAATGAAGGATTTCCTCAGAGAGAGGGTATTACACCCTCTCCCTTTGGAAAAAGGTGTTAAGGGCCTGAGAGGGGTAGCCTCTCCTGGTCTGTGGAAATGCTTTGAAGGGCACAGATGATGCCCTCCTTGTATAAGCCAGTCTACACCGGTTCAAGGATCCCCCCAGCCCTGCTCTGGCATGAAACTGGACAAAGGAAAGGGGAGTGACCACTCCCCTGACCAGCACCTCCCCAAGGGAGGTGCCCAGCCGCCATCTTGGATGCAGTGGTGTGAGGGCACAATGGACACCTCTAAGTGGCCAGTGCCAGCAGGTGACGTCAGAGATCCCTCCTGATAGGTGCTTACCTCTCTCTGTATCCAATCCAACTCTGAGGGCTATTTAGGGTCTCTCCTGTGGGTTTCTCGTCAGATAACGAATGCAAGAGCTCACCAGAGTTCCTCTGCACTTCCCTCTTTGACTTCTGCCAAGGATCGACCGCTGACTGCTCCAGGACGCCTGCAAAACTGCAACAAAGTAGCAAGAAGACTACCAGCAACATTGTAGTGCCTAATCCTGCCGGCTTTCTCGACTGCTTCCTGGTGGTGCATGCTCTGAGGAATGTCTGCCTTCACCCTGCACTGGAAATCCCAAAGAAATCTCCCGTGGGTTGACAGAGTCTTCCCTCTGCTACTGCAGGCACCCAACTTCTGCATCACCGGTCCTCTGGGTCCCCTCTCATCTTGACGAGCGTAGTCCCTGGAACATAGGAGCTGGATCCAAGTGACCCCGACAGTCCAGTGGTACCTCTGTCCAAATTTGGTGGAGGTAAGTCCTTGCCTCCCCATGCCAGACCGTAATCCTGTGTACTGCCTGATCTGCAGCTGCTAGGGCTCCTTGCACTTTTGCAAGACTTACTTCATGCACAGCACAACCCAGGTCCCCAGCACTCCGTCCTGCATTGCCCAACTCACTGAGTTGAGCTCCAGCTTCGTGGGACCCTCTTTTGTTGTGTTGAGACGACTGCCATGCTCAGATTTCCTGAATGCCAGTTCAGGTGCTTCTGTGGGTGCTGCCTGCTTCTGCGTGGGCTCTCTGTGTTGCTGAGCGCCCCCTCTGTCTCTTCCTCCAAGAGGCGACCTCCTTGTCCTTCCTGGGCCCTGGCAGCACCCAAAACCTTCAACCGTGACTCTAGCAGCTAGCAAGGCTTGTTTGCAGTCTTTCTGTGTGGAAATAACTCTGCTTCCTCCAGCACACCGTGGGACATCTTCTGACTATGGGAGAAGTTCCTGGCACCTTCCGTTGTTGCAGAATCTTTGGCTTCTTCCACGTAGAGGCAGCCCTTTTGCACCTTCATCCGGGGTTTAGTGGGCTCCTGCCCCCCCCCGGACACTTGCATGACTCTTGGACTTTGCCCCCTTCCTTTGCAGGTCCTCAGGTCCAGGAATTCATCTTCAGTGCTTTGCAGTCAGTTGTTGTCTTTTCAGAATCCCCTATCACAACTTTACTGTATTTCTGGGGTAGTAGGGTAACTTTACTCCTAATTTCAGGGTCTTGGGGTGGGGTATCTAGTGTTTTCTTAGAATTCTAGCAAGCCTCTACACACTACACTAGGCCTGGGGTCTCTTCGTGGTTCGCATTCCACTTCCAGAGTATATGGTTTGTGTTGCCCCTAGGCCTATTGTCTCCTATTGCATTCTATTGTGTTCTACAGTGTTTGCACTACTTTTCTAAGTGTTTTTCTTACCTGATTTTGATCTGTGTGTATATTTTGTGTATTTTACTTACCTCCTAAGGGAGTATATTCTCTGAGATACTTTTGGCATATTGTCACTAAAATAAAGTACCTTCATTTTTAGTAACTCTGAGTATTGTGTTTCTTATGATATAGTGCTAAGTGATATAAGTGGTATAGTAGGAGCTTTGCATGTCTCCTAGTTCAGCCTAAGCTGCTCTGCTATAGCTACCTCTATCAGCCTAAGCTGCTATAACACTACTAATCTACTAATAAGGGATAACTGGACCTGGCACAAGGTGTAAGTACCTCTTGGTACCCACTATAAGCCAGGCCAGCCTCCTACATTGGTGGTGCAGCGGTGGGATAAGTCTTTGTAACTGCTATGCCACTTTGTCATTGGTCCTTTTCAGAAGAAAAACATATCCCAAATACTTCAGAAAATACAAAGTAACCTAAACAGTTTAACTTTCCTTCTCTAAAACTTTCTAAAAAGTTTCTGAAAACTTTTAAAAGTTTTCAAAAGTTTGAAAAAGTTTTTTCTCTGTTCTTTTAAAAGTTCCAAAAACATGTTTTTCTCTCTCTGTCCTAAACCATTTCTGTCATGTCTGTAGTAGAGCTTACTCCCACAGTTGTCCAGGCAACATATGGGAATCTAAACTTTAAACGTTTGAGGGGTCTCCTCATTAAAAGAGGTTTAGCAATTGGTAAGAATCCTACAAAAGATCTTCTCTTTAGCCTTCTCCTAGAAAGAGACCAGACCCAATCTGGCCCATCCCAGATGCAGGAGGAGGGGGGTACCCAGCCAGACTCAGAAGAGTCCCCTGAGGAGGCTGGGAAGGGTTCTTCCAAGGATCTGCCAGCTAACAGGCCACCTACTGACACTGGTAGTGGGTCACACACTAGTAGGGCACCTTTCACTCCTAAAGGCCAGGTTACTAGGTTCCCACCAGTTAGGGACACGTCACACTCTGCCATTTCCAATATTTCTTCTGTGTCTCACAATTCCCAAGCCTCCCACCCTGAGGATAACTTAATGGAAAGGGAACTCAGAAAGCTGAGGTTGGAAGAGGCCAGGCTGAAGCTTAAACAGCAGCACCTGGCCTTAGAGAGGGAATCTCTGGATGTGGAAAGGGAAAGGCAGAGGTTGGGTTAGTTCCACATGGGGGCAGCAGCAGTGTTTTTGATAGCAATCCTGTTAGAGAGCAAGATTCCAGAAACCTGCATAAGATAGTTCCCCCTTACAAGGAGGGGGATGACATTAACAAGTGGTTTGCTGCACTTGAGAGGGCTTGTATGGTACAGTTGGTCCCTCAAAGGCAGCGGGCTGCTTTCTTGTGTCTATCTTTCACTGGTAAGGGTTGGGATAGGCTCCTTACTGTCAGAGAAAGTGATGCTAGTAACTACAAAGTTTTGAAGGATGCACTCTTGGATTGATTTGGCTTAACCACTGAACAATACAGGATTAAGTTCAGAGACACCAGTAAAGAGTCCTCTCAAGACTGGACAGACTTTGTAGACTGTTAAGTGAGGGCCTTGGAGGGTTGGTTACATGGCAGTAAGGTGACTGACTATGAAAGCCTGTACAATCTAATCCTCAGAGAACATACTTTGAACAATTGTGTGTCTGATTTGTTGCACCAGTACTTGGACGACTCAGATCTGACCTCTCCCCAAGAATTGGGAAAGAAGGAAGACAAATGGGTCAGAACAAGAGTGAACAGAAAAGTTGATACAGGGGGTGACAAGGATGGCAAGAAGAAGGATGGTAAGTCTTCTGACAAGGGTGGGGACAAAGGTAAAAAACAATCTGAGTCTTCATCAGGCCCACAAAAATCCTCTGGGGGTGGTGGGTCCAAATCCTCTTCTCACAATCAGAAAAAGCCATGGTGCTATTTATATAAAGTAAAAGGCCATTGGGCAAGTGATGCCACATGCCCAAAGAAAGGCACCAAGGCTCCCACTACCACAACCCCAACTGCAACCTCTAGTGCCCCTAGTGATAGGAGTGGTGGTGGGAAGTCTACTACAAATAGCCAATCCGAGGGTGTAGCTGGGCTCACTATAGGCAGTGTAGTTGGGTTTCGTCTTATTAGGAAGACCACAGGGGCTGTTTTAGTCGCTGATGGTGGCATTGATTTTACCACCTTGGTTGCTTGTCCCCTTAATATGGATAAGTACAAGCAACTACCCCTAATCAATGGTGTTGAGGTCCAGGCCTACAGGGACACAGGAGCCAGTGTAACTATGGTGATAGAGAAACTGGTTTACCCTGATCAACACCTATTTGGTCAGCAATACCAAGAAACTTATGCTCACAATAACACACGTAGCCACCCCATGGCTGTTGTGAATCTCAACTTGGGGAGGGGTACTGGTCCAAAGAAAGTTGCGGAAGCCACTGAATTACCTATAGATTGCTTACTAGGCAATGATTTGGAGACATCAGCTTGGGCTGAAGTGGAGTTGGAGGCTTATGCAGCAATGCTGGGCATTCCTGGGCATATCTTTGCTTTGAGAAGGGCTCAGGTCAAAAAGCAAAAAGGACAGGGAAACTTGGATCCTTAAACTATGGACCAAGTGCTCCCAAAAGCTAGGGGTAGGAAGGGTAAATACTTGCCCACTATACCTCTCTCACCAGAAGATTCCCCTTTTGAGGAAGCAAATCCTCTCCCTGTGCAGAACCTACTCCAGATGATCTGGCAGCAGACACTGCTGAGCTTTTGGGTGCAGGGGGGCCTGCTAGGGAAGAGCTGAGTGTGGCACAGCAAACCTGTCCCACATTAGAGGGTTTAAGACAGCAAGCTGTCAAACAGCATAATGGGGATGTCAGTGATAGCCATAAGGTGTATTGGGAAGACAACCTCCTGTATACTGAGTCAAGGGACCCTAAACCTGGAGCTGGCAGGAGATTGGTCATCCCTTTGCAATACAGGGAGTTTCTCCTTACCTTGGCACATGACATTCCTTTGGCTGGGCATTTGGGCCAGAGTAAAACTTGGGACAGACTTGTTCCCCTGTTTCACTGGCCTCATATATAAGAGGACACTAAAGAGTTTTGTCGCTCTAGTGTGACTTGCCAAGCCAGTGGCAAGACTGGTGGCACACCAAAGGCCCCCTTAGTTCCACTTCCTGTGGTTGGGGTGCCCTTTGAAAGGGTAGGGGTTGACATAGTTGGCCCCCTTGACCCTCCAACAGCTTCAGGCAATAGGTTTATCCTTGTGGTAGTGGACCATGCCACT
Source organism: Pleurodeles waltl (assembly GCF_031143425.1). Classification (NCBI taxonomy): domain Eukaryota; kingdom Metazoa; phylum Chordata; class Amphibia; order Caudata; family Salamandridae; genus Pleurodeles; species Pleurodeles waltl. The sequence continues at coordinate 261,097,026 of NC_090449.1, forward strand.
AGGTATCCTGAAGTAATTCCCTTAAGGACCACTACAGCTCCTGCAGTAGCAAAGGCCCTCCTGGGAATATTTTCCAAGGTGGGTTTCCCTAAGGAAGTGGTGTCAGACAGAGGTAGTAACTTCATGTCTGCATACCTCAAAGCAATGTGGAAGGAGTGTGGTGTAACATACAAGTTCACTACTCCTTATCATCCACAAACAAATGGTCTGGTTGAGAGGTTTAATAAAACTCTCAAAGGTATGATAATGGGACTCCCTGAAAAACTCAGAAGGAGATGGGATGTCCTGTTACCTTGCCTCCTTTTTGCTTACAGGGAGGTACCTCAAAAAGGAGTGTGCTTTAGCCCGTTTGAACTCCTCTTTGGGCACCCTGTGAGAGGTCCCCTTGCACTTGTTAAGGAGGGTTGGGAACAACCTTTAAAAACTCCTAAACTGGACATTGTGGATTATGTACTTGGCCTAAGATCAAGAATGGCTGAGTACATGAAAAAGGCCAGTAAAAACCTTCAGGCCAGCCAGGAGCTGCAAAAGCAATGGCATGACCAGAAGGCTGTCCTGACCCAGTACCACCCAGGACAGAAGGTGTGGGTATTGGAACCTGTGGCCCCAAGAGCACTCCAGGACAAATGGAGTGGACCCCATCTAATTGTTGAGAAAAAGGGTGAGGTTACCTATTTGGTAGACAGGAGTCCCCTTAGGGTGCTCCATGTCAACCACCTAAAGCCCTACTATGACAGAGCTGATCTCACCCTGCTCATGGCAACTAATGAGGGACAGGAAGAAGAGAGTGACCCTCTCCCTGATCTCTTCTCCACCACTGAAGCGTATGCCTTAGTGGAGGGAGTAGTACTTGCAGATTGCCTTACTGCTGAGCAGAAGGACAACTGTGTAAATCTCTTAAGTCAGTTTTCTGAACTTTTCTCACTGATACCAGGTACCACTACTTGTTGTGAGCACATAATCAATACAGTTTACCTATCAAAAGTAAGATTTATAGGCAGCCTGACCATGTCAAAGACTGCATAAAACAATGTTAGACTTAGGAGTGATTGAGCTTTCAGAAAGCCCATGGGCTAGCCCAGTGGTGCTTGTCCCAAAACCTCACAGTAAGGATGGTAAAAGAGAGATGAGGTTTTGTGTTGACTATAGAGGGCACAACCAAGTAACCAAGACAGATGCTTACCCTATACCCAAGGCAGATGAGCTAATAGATACACTGGCTTCTGCCAAGTATCTAAGCACTTTTGATTTAACTACAGGGTATTACCAGATTAAGTTATCAGATGATGCTAAACCCAAAACTGTATTTTTAACCATTGGAGGGCACTATCAATTCACTGTGATGCCCTTTGGTCCGAAGAATGCACCTGCCACTTTTCAAAGGTTGGTGAACACAGTCCTGCAAGGGTTGGAAGCTTTTAGTGCAGCATATCTAGATGATATTGCTGTCTTTAGCTCCACCTGGGATGATCACCTGGTCCACCTGTGGAAGGTTTTGAAGGCCCTGCAAAAGCCAAGCCTCACTATCAAGGCCACAAAGTGCCAGATAGGGCAGGGGAAAGTGGTTTATCTGGGCCACCTGGTAGGTGGGGAACAGATTGCACCACTGGAGGCGAAGATCCAAACCATTGTGGAATAGACTCCCCCTACAACTCAAACCCAAGTGAGAGCTTTCTCAGGCTTCACAATGTACTATAGGAGCTTTATTAGGAATTATGTCTCCATTGCAGCCCCTCTTAATGATCTCACTAGTAAAAAGATGCCTAAAAAGGTATTGTGGACAGCTAGCTGTCAAAAAGCTTTAATGAGCTCAAATAGGCCAGGTGCTCTGCACCTGTCCTAAAAAGCCCTTGCTACTTAAGAAAATTCATAGTCCAGATTGATGCTTCTGAATTAGGGGTTGGGGCAGTGCTATCACAGCTTAATACTGAGGGCCAGGATCAACCTGTTGCTTTTATCTGCAGGAGGTTGACTACCAGAGAAAAGCGTTGGTCTACCATAGAGATGGAGGCCTTCTGGGCACTGAAATAGTTGAAACAATACCCGTTTGGTACTCACTTTATTGTTCAGACAGACCATAAACCTCTACCTTGGCTAAAACAAATGAAAGGTGAAAGCCCTCAATTGTTGAGGTGGCCCATGTCCCTACAGGGAATGTACTATACAGTGGAACATAGGCCTGGGAGTACCCACACCAATGCAGATGGTCTCTCCAGATATCTCCACTTAGACAATGAAGACTCATCTGGGCAAGGTTAGCCTTATTGTCCCTCATTTGGGGGGGAGTTGTGTAGGAAAGTACCATCTTGCCTGGCATGTTACCCCCATTTTTACTTGTGTGTATGTTTGTTTTTGCCTGTGTCAATGGGATCTGGCTAGCCAGGACCCCAGTGCTCATAAAGTATGCCTTGTATGTGTTCCCTGTGTGGTACCTAACTGTATCACTGAGGCTCTGCTAACCAGAACCTCAGTGTTTATGCTCTCTCTCCTTTTAAAATTGTCACTGCAGGCTAGTGACAAATTTTACCAATTCTCATTGGCACACTGGAACACCCTTAAAATTCCCTAGTATATGGTACCTGGGTACCCAGGGTATTGGGGTTCCAGGAGATCCCTATGGCCTGCAGCATTTCTTTTTCCACCCATAGGGAGCTCAGACAATTCTTACACAGGACTGCCACTGCAGCCTGCGTGAAATAACGTCCACGTTATTGTGCAGACATTTTCACTGCACTTAAGTAACTTATAAGTCACCTATATGTCTAACCCTCACTTGGTGAAGGTTAGGTGCAAAGTTACTAAGTGTGGGGCACCCTGGCACTAGCCAAGGTGCCCCCACATCATTCAGGGCAATTTCCCCGGACTTTGTGAGTGTGGGGACACCATTACACGTGTGCACTACATATAGGTCAGTAACTATGTGTAGCGTCACAATAGTAACTCCCAACATGGCCATGTAACATGTCTAGGATCATGGAATTGTCCCCCAATACCATTTTGGTATTGGGGGGACAATCCCATGCATCCCCGGGGCTCTAGCATAGAACCTGGGTACTTCCAAACTAACTCTCTGGGGTTTTCCTGGCAGCTACAGCTGCTGCCAACCCTCAGACAGGTTTCTGCCCCCCTGGGGCCTAGGCAGCCCAGTCCCAGGAAGGCAGAACAAAGGATTCCCTCTGAGAGATTGTCTTACACCCTCTCCCTTTGGAAATAGGTGTTAAGAGCCTGAGGGGAGTAGCCTATCCTGGACTCTGGAAATGCTTTAAAGGGCACATATGATGCCCTCCTTGCATAAGCCAGTCTACACCGGTTCAAGGATCCCCCAGCCCTGCTCTGGCATGAAACTGGACAAAGGAAAGGGGAGTGACCACTCCCCGGACCAGCACCTCCCCAAGGGAGGTGCCCAGAGCTCCTCCAGTGTGTCCCAGACCTCTGCCATCTTGGATGCAGAGGTGTGAGGGCACAATGGACACCTTTGAGTGGACAGTGCCAGCGGGTGATGTCAAAGACCCCTCCTGATAGGTGCTTACCTCTCTCTGCAGCCAATCCTCCTCTGAGGGCTATTCAGGGTCTCTCCTGTGGGTTTCTCGTCAGATAACGAAGGCAAGAGCTCACCAGAGTTCCTCTGCACTTCCCTCTTCGACTTCTGCCAACGATCGACCGCTGACTGCTCTAGGACAACTGCAAACCCGCAACAAAATTAGCAAGAAGACTACCAGCAACATTGTAGCGCCTAATCCTGCTGGCTTTCTCGACTGCTTCCTGGTGGTGCATGCTCTGAGGGCTGTCTGCCTTCACCCTGCGCTGGAAATCCCGAAGAAATCTCCCTTGGGTTGACGGAGTCTTCCCCCTACTACCGCAGGCTCCAAACTTCTGAATCACTGGTCCTCTGGGTCCCCTCTCATCTTGATGAGCATGGTCCCTGGAACACAGGAGCTGGATCCAAGTGACACCGACAGTCCAGTGGTCCTACTGTCCAAATTTGGTGGGGGTAAGTAAGTCCTTGCCTCCCTACACCAGACAGTAATCCTGTGTACTGCATGATCTGCAGCTTTTAGGGCTCCTGTGCACTTTTGCAGGACTTCCTTTGTGCACAGCACAGCCCACGTCCCCAGCACTCGGTCCTGCATTGCCCAACTCGCTGAGTTGACCTCCGGCTTCGTGGGACCCTCTTTTGTTGTGTTGAGATGACCGCCATGCTCATATTTCCTGAATGCCTGTTCAGGTGCTTCTGCGGGTGATGCCTGCTTCTGCGTGGGCTCCCTGTGTTGCTGAGCGCCCCCTCTGTCTCCTCCTCCAAGGGGCGACCTCTTGGTCCTTCCTGGGCCCTGGCAGCACCCAAAACCTTCTACTGTGACCCTTGCAGCTAGCAAGGCTTGTTTGCAGTCTTTCTGTATGGAAACAACTCTGCATCCTCCAGCATGTCATGCTACATCTTCTGACCAAAGGAGAAGTTCCTGGCACCTTCCGTTGTTGCAGAATCTTTGGCTTCTTCCACCCAGAGGCAGCCCTTTTGCACCTGCTTCCGGGGTTTAGTGGGCTCCTGCCCCCCTGGACACTTGCGTGACTCTTGGACTTGGTCCCCTTCCTTTGTAGGTCCTCAGGTCCAGGAATCCATCTTCAGTGCTTTGCAGTCAGTTGTTGTCTTTGTAGAACCCCATATCATGACTTTTCTGTCTTTTTACTCCTACCTTTCAGGGTCTTGGGGTGTGGTATCTTGGACACCCTTAGTGTTTTCTTACACTCCCAGTGACCCTCTACACACTACACTAGGCCTGGGGTCTCTTTGTGGTTCGCATTCCACTTTCAGAGTAAATGGTTTGTGTTGTCCCTAGGCCTATTGTCTCCTATTGCATTCTATTCTAAGTGTTTTACTTACCTCATTTTGGTCTGTGTGTATATTTTGTGTATTTTACTTACCTCCTAAGGGAGTATTTCCTCTGAGATACTTTTGGCATATTGTCACTAAAATAAAGTACCTTTATTTTTAGTAACTCTGAGTATTGTGTTTCTTATGATATAGTGCTAAGTGATATAAGTGGTATAGTAGGAGCTTTGCATGTCTCCTAGTTCAATCTAAGCTGCTCTGCTATAGCTACCTCTATCAGCCTAAGCTGCTAGAACACTACTAATCTATTTATAAGGGATAACTGGACCTGGCACAAGGTGTAAGTACCTCTTGGTACCCACTATAAGCCAGGCCAGCCTCCTACAGGTGCTCCGCCGGTTATGGACCCCCAGGGTCCGTAGGTCCTTGGTGATGGCACACCACAACCCCTTCTTCTGATGGGCGCAGACCTGCAGGGGAAACACAGACAGGGGGACACCATGAACCACACAGTCCAGCCTGTCACACATATGGCCTACATACTGCATTTGCCCCTGATCAGGCACACACCTGACCCATGCCACTGCAGTAACACTGCCACCAGCCATACCCCCCAAATGACACACTGCCAGCACACACGCACACACCTACATCCAGCCATTTCGCATGCAACATACCCATGATATACTCACCTGTTGGTATAGAGGCCCATACAACTGCCCATACAGGGGTAGGACCCCATCCACGAATCAAGTGAAGTGATAGAAAATGGCGGTCACGTCCAACTGTACTCCATAGAGGCCCATGTTAGTCAATGAGGAATTGCATGGAGGTGCAGACCGCCTCCTGCCATGACGCCTAACGCCGGCAGAGTGAGGTCACTTCCACCTGTCCCTGCATACAGGACAGGCAGTTGCCATTTTCTACTGCTAGTACACATGTACTGATTAAAAAGTGCATCATTGGTGTCAAATGCACACACCTAGACAATTCCAGTATCCAACATACAAACATGCTCTGTGTACACAGATGTAGTGTGTCTGCAGTTCCTATTGTCTCTCCCTTCTTACTTTCGGGTCACTTAGGTACCAACCACTGGGAGGGTAGGAGGAGGAGGCAGGCACCCGTGTACAGACCCCTTGTGGACTTGGCCACGCTGGAGGACAGGCACATCATGCTCACCAATCGTGTGGACAGGGCCGCAGTCACAGAGCTGTGTACAATTGGAGCCTGATCTGCTACCTGCTATCCGTTGCACCACAGTAATACCCCCTCTTGTGCAGGTACTCCATTTCCGGGCAACAGGCTCTTTCCAGGTGACAGTGGACTTGGCTACAGGAATGTCACAGTCAATGATCTCTATTGTACTTGCAAGGGGTTTGCAGCCTTGCTCAAACACATGAGCAGCTACATCGCATTCCCCCAGGTAGATGAATTGCCCAATGTGAAGGCTGGATTCTTTGCAATGGGACATATACCACATGTGAGTGGTTCCATTGACAGGACCAACATTGCCCTAGCCCCCCCGGCCAATGAACAGGTGTACAGGAATAGGAAGAGTTTCCACTCACTCAATATCCAGATGGTGTGCTTTGCTGACCCATACATCTTTCACGTCATTGCCAAGTATCATGGATCAGTGCATGATGCCTTTGTCCTGAGGAATAGCAGCGTCCCACACCTGATGACACAACTGCAGAGGCACAGAGTGTGGCTTTTAGGTGATCCTGAGTCCCCACCTAATGTATGTCAGTGTATGTCTTCAGGAGTCATACCCCATGCCATTGTGCAAGGCTGTATGTCCCTCACTTCTTGCAGGTGACTCCAGCTACCCAAACCTGTCCTGGCTTTTAACCCCTGTTAGGAATCCAAGGACATAGGCTGAGAATAGGTACAATGATCCTTATGGACGTACCAAGAGGATTGTTGAAAGGACCTTCGATCTCCTGAAGGTAAGGTTCAGGTGCCTCCATCTGATAGGTGGATCCCTATGCCAGTCCCCTGAGAAGGTCTGCAAGATTGCTGTTGTGTGCTGCATGTTGCACAATTTGGCCTTCAGACGCCACATGCCCTATCTGCAGGAGGAGGGGGTGACAATGCACCTGTGCCAGCAGTGGATAGTGTGGACAGTGAGGAGGAAGAACAGGAGGAGGATGTGGACAACAGGACACATATGATACAGCAGTACTTCCAATGACGCTCAGGTAAGGCTGTTGAACTAAACATTTCTCCGTGTAATGGTTGTGGTGTGGCTGTAGCATGTTGCCAGTCGCTACCTTTGTGTCCGAACTGACTGTCACCTATGCCTTCACTTATTACAGAAGTCGGTGTGGTTACAACAGTGTAATGCTGTGATGTGTACAGACTGCTGAGGCACATATGTAGGATGAATCAACATATTACTGGACATTTGCACAGGCTCATGCAGTTCAATACAGTTCAATACATTGTACATTTACTTCAGATAAAGCACTATTGCTCAAATGGTGCCCAAGGGTGTTTATTAATTATTCTGGTATACAATGCAAAGTGCAATAGAGTGGGGTGATGGTTGGGAATAGTCCAGTGTAGTGGGCCAGTCTTGTTTGTTGCACAGGTCCAGTGTCCAAGGGGCCATAGGAAGGGGAGCAATGGCAGTTCAAAGTTGATAAGGTGACACAGTGAAACACAAGGGGGGACATTCAGGAGGGGATCATTTCCTGGCATTGGTCTTGGTCTTGGCAACTGTCTCTGGTGTCTGTCAGTGTCACAGGGAACGCTTGCAGGGTGGTTCACCTTCTGCAGGGGAGGGGTGCTGGGGGCCTGTGGGTCCTGTGGCAGGGACTCCTGTCCACTAGCTGCAGCAGATGTTAATGGCTGCTGGGTTTAGTGGCTAGTGAAAGTGGCACGCTGGTGTGCTCTGTCCTCCCGCATGGTGTTGGCCATGTCATCCAGCACACCTACAATGGAGGCCATTTTGTCATTTAGGCCCTGCAACTGCTGGATGACCTCTTGGTGGTGTACCCCCTGCAGCCGCTGGTTCTCCTGCATGATGTTGATCTCCTGACCCATCCTCTCCTGGGATTGTTGGTGTGCCCCCAGGACATTTGTGAGTGCCTCCTGAGCAGTCGGTTCCCTGGGCCTGTCCTCCCCCTGGCACCCAGCTGTCCTCTGAGTGTCCCTGGCCCTCTGTGCCTGTGTCCCCTGAATGGTGCGCCCACTCCCACTGACACCAGGACCCTCATTGTCTTGCCTGTGTGGTGTGGCTCGGGTCCCTGTACAGGTTAGCACACTACTGATTGACGTGTTCTGGGGACAAAGGTGTGCGGGTGTTGGCTGGCTGCTGTGGTGTATTCTGAGGGGGGGCTCTGTGGTGGACTGGCTGTGGGATGGGGTAGCCGATTGACTAGTGGTCCCAGATGGGCCAGGGAGTTCACCCAGATCCCGAGCTCCTGAGTTGCTGTCATCACTGGGGGCATCTTCTGGTGGGGGACTGAGTAGTAGTGGCACCTCCTCATCGTTGACCTTGGCTGGGCCACCTATGGGGATGTAAGTGATGTATTATGCTACATGTCTGTGACCCCGCAGTGGGTATGGCATTTCGGTTTGGTAATTGGGGTGGTGCACTGTGTGGGATGGAGTGGGGAGATGGGTGTCAAGGTGAGGGGTCGTGGTGGCATGCAGGAATGGGGGTGATCTGTAGTAAATGTTGACTCACCAGTGTCCACTCCTCCAGCTACTCCAGTGAGTCCCTCAGGATGCAGTATTGCCAAGACTTGCTCCTCCCATGCTGTCAGCTGTGGGGGGATGAGGTGAGGGTCCACTGCCAGTCATCCTGATGGTGAGCTGGTGCCTTGCTGCAATGTAGCGCACCTTCCTCCATAGGCTGTTCCACCTCTTCCTTATGTTGACCCTTGTGCGTGGATGTTGTCCCACAGCATTCACCCTGTCCACGATCCTCTGCCATAGCTCCATCTTCCTGGCATGGAAATCTGCTGTACCTGTGCTCCAAACAGCTGTGGCTCTACCCTGACTATTTCCTCCACCATGACCCGCAACTCCTCATCAGTGAACCAGGGGTGCCTTTGTGGGTACATGGGGTGTTGTGTGGTATGTTGTACAGAAGGTGATGTGTGAAGTAGTGGGGTGTGTGTGTGTGTGTGTGTGTGTGACAAATTAATAGGTAGTTGTGATTTGTGTGTGCAGTTCCCTCCGTGATTGGCGTGGAAAAGTGTAGCGGTCTTCTCTTGTTTGCAAAGGATTGTGGGTTTTATAGAGCTGTTGGTGTGTGTGTGGAGTGTGTGTATTTGTGTCAGGTGTGAGTTTTTTGTTCTGGCCAGTGTTGTTTTGTTTTTGGGTGGCCATATCCGCCTTGGCGGTGTGCACCGCCAATGATTTACCACCGTTGAATGTCCGCTGTGGTGATTCGTGGGTCATTATTTGGAGGGCGTTGTTTTGGTGGCGTAACGGTATGGGTGGTAGTACCAACAGTTTATCACGTTCATTGGGTCTGGTGGATTTGTGGTTGTTGCTGTTTTATGTTTGTTTTGTGTGTATGTGTCATAATCTGTCAGGCGGATGTTCGCCTCTGTGGCGGTATGTTGGCGGCAGTCAGCGCAGCAGTATTCAGTATTTACCACCAATGTCATAATGAGGGTCTATATTTGTTAAGTGATGCGGAGCCCACCCATCATCATTCATGACCTCCCAGACGATGGCACTTTGTGAGTCATGACCTACGTGTCATGACCCCACCCAACTGCAGCATGGTTGAATCTGGTACTGCAGTGTTGTTTGTGCAATATGCTCCTGCTTCTGATAATGTAGCATTTACAAAGCGTTCAATAGATTACAAACCAAAATGAAACAAGGTGTCTTTCTGTTCCCTCCCAGCACCCACTTAGTTACCTCTTTATACCGCCCTCCTATATCTGGTCCTAAGTTCTGTCCACATTGAAAAAGAAAACATTTTTGGCATGGCCACATGTAATGGCCTGGGGAAGCGGTTCATGTGTCTTCCATAATGGATGTCAAAATTGACATTTATCAACTAGAATAACTGACTAAGCCTAAGCTACATCATCAGTGAACACCCCCACCACCTATTGTATAGCAAAACCTCTACCGCACTTACCCGGCCTTTTCCCTGTACCTTACCCTGCTGCAACAGACTAAGGACCTGATTTAGAATTTGGTGGAGGAAGTTACTCTACCACAAATGTGACATATATCCCATTCGCCACATTCTGAACCGTAATATGGCGAATGGGATATCTGTCACGTTTGTGATGGAGTAACCCCTCTGCCAAACTCTAGTTTAAATAAGTCCCAAGGTCAAGTTTCCTACCCTTACCGCCAAGCTGATGTATTTGATTTAAATAGCTTTTACTTAAGGGTGAGACCAGGAAGTAAAGTGGGATTAAGGGCCTCATTGTGAGTTTGGTGGTCAGACCACCAGACTGCCATGTTTGGGGTCCTGAAAAGACCGCCATGTTGGTGGTCTTCAAGACCGACATGTTGGCGGTCTTCAAGACTGCCCTATTACGAGCTACACAGGCATGACCGCCGATCGTCAAGCAAAACTAGCTGACCGCCAGCCGCACAGAGGCCTGGGAATAGGCGATTTGACATCCAGTCCCGACAGCACCGCGACCAACCACTGATCTTATTACAACCCCACAGTCGCCGTGGCAAACTCCCGTGGAGGTCAGCCATTGACGTTCCGAACCATGGCGGTCCTCAGTCAGCCAAGAAATACACAACTTCACATTGGATGAATTTGACAACAGCACAGCTGACACACATTGCCACACAGGACACACCTGTTTATCACACTATAAACACAACCGTTCACAGACTACAATCCTTTCCATTTCCACTTAGAGCCAAAGAATCATGACCAGCACATAGTCATTACTACACAGATTATGCACCCACTTTTTCACCATCTCATACAATACCCTGCACACACTTTTGTCCATTCACACCTTATTGCACTTCCCCCAACTAGTAAGTCACCCTTTCTTCTTTGTTACACCATGTCATGTTCCAAAAATCCCATGTTTTCTGTAGATGGTTTATGAGTCATGGTGGATGAAATTATAAGAGCAGAGCTACAATTGTTTGGAGCACAAGTTCAGCATACTCCTCTTAATAGGAAAATGAAAATGTAGGACAAGATTGTTGACAGAGTGAATGCTGTAGGCACTACCCTGCCCACAAAGCAAGACATGAGGAAGAGGTGGAGCGGCCTCAGGGGCAAGGTGTGTTCCCTGGTCTCCAGGCACCAGCCGTAGGCCAAGAAAACTGGAAGTGGCCATCCCAATGCCCTATTACATCTCTTTCCTGGAGAGGAGAAGGTCTTTGGCTAGCCTGCATTGTGAGGGCTTGACAGGAATACCTGGGGGAGTGGAGTCTGGTAAATCACAACACCAGAAATGTCACCACAGTGCCATGTCATGCATGCTCATAGCTCAGCTTTTGCCATTTTTACTGTTACCCCATTCACCAGCCCAGTGCTCACCTGTCCAAAGAACTCTATTTGGCAACTCACAATTGAAGTGTACTCATCTGTGGAGAGGACATTTGTATAGTGTGTGCAGTACAGGGATTAACATGACTCCAACTCCCAGCAGGCAGTGTTTTCTTAACTCCAAATACCAGGTCAGTGGTCACTTGTCCAAAGGCCCCTATTTGTTATTTATCAATCTAAGGGTATACACCTGGGTAGATAACATTTGTATAGTATGTGTACTACAGGGACTGACATGACTACAACTCCCAGCAGACACTATTCCTGTAACTACAAACACTAGCACAGTGGTTACATGCAACAATACATCTGTTAGTGAACTCTCAATTGAATTGTACTCACCCAGGGGGAGAACATTGGTCAAGTGTTTGTAGTAGAGATAGTGACATGACTGCAACTCATAGGAGGCACTGTTACTGTAACTCCAACCACCAGCAGAGTTGGCACATGCCCCAATACATCTGTTTTACAATTATCAACTGCAGCGGGCTCACCTGGGGGGATAACATTTGTATTGTGTGTACAGTAGAAAGAGTGGCATGACTGCAACTCAGAGTAGGCACAGCTTCTCTGACTCCAAACACCAGAATAGTGTTTACTTGTCTAAAGACCCCGGTTTGGCAACTCTCAATGTAGGTTTACTCAGTTGGGAGGATACCATTTGTCAAATGTGAGAAGTAGAGGAAGTGACATGACTACTAAGGTCGGCATGGTTGTGTGTCTGTTAAACCAACAACCAGCCCAGTGTTCTCAAGTCCAAATCCCACTGTTTGGTAAATCCCAATTGAAGAATACTCACCTGGCAGGATACCATTTGTATAGTGTGTATAAGATAAAGTGACCTGACTGCAACTCCCAGCAGGCCTTGTGTCTGTAACTCCAAACACCAGCACAGGGTCCACTTGCCCATATACCCCTGTTTGTCAACTCCCAGATGAAGTACACTCAACTGGGAGTATACCATTTGACAAATGTTGGGAAGTTGAGGGAGGGACCTGAGTGTAACTCCCAGCAGAACCTGTATCTGTAACTCCAAACACCAGCACAGTGGTCACTTGCCCATATACCCCTGTTTGATAACTCCCAGATGAAGTACACTCACCTGAGGGGATAACATTTTTATAATGTGTGTAGTACATGGACTGGCATGACTGCAACTCCCAGGAGGCTCTATTGCTGTCACTCCAACCAAAAATCCAATGTTCACTTCTCAAAATACCCTTCTTTGGGAATTCACAAATATTGTGTACTCACCTTGGTGGGGGGGGGGGTAATATTTATATAGGGTGTAGTACAGGGATTAATATGACTGCAACTCCCAGGAGGCACAGTTTATGTAAACACACATACCAGCAGCAGTGTTCCCCTCCAAAAAGTCCTGTGTGTCACCTCCCAAATTATGTTTACTCACCTGGGGGAATAACATTGGCCAAGTGTGTGAAGTAGATGGAATAACCTCACTACAACTTACAGGAGGCACTGTTTCTCTGACTCCAAACATCAGAACAGTGTTCATTTGTCAAAAGACCTCTGTTTCGCAACTCTCAATGTAAGTTTAATCAGCTGGGAGGATATCATTTGTAAAGTGTGCGTAGTACAAGGAGTGACATGGCTGCTAGGGCCAGGAGCCCCAGTCACTGTTACTTCACTCACCAGCCCAGTGTCCTCTTCTCCAAAGACTCCTGTTTGGTAATACACACATGAAGTGTACTGACCTGAGGGGATAATAATTGTATAGTTTGTGTAGTACAGGGACTGACATGACTCCAACTTACAGCAGGCCCTGTTTCTGTTACTACAAACACAAGCCCACTGTTCACATGTTCAAATACCAATGTCTGTTAACTCTCAATCGAAGTTTACTCACCAGGGAGGATAACATTTGTATGTTGGTGGGAAGTAGAAGGAGTGACCAGAATGCAAAGCCAACTAGGCCCTGTTTCTCTAACTCCAACCACAAAACCAGTGTTCACTAGCCGAAATCTATCTATTTGTGAACTCTCAAATAGAGTTTACTCACCTGGAAGGATTACATTTGTCAAGGGTGTGTAGTATGGAGAGTGACATGACTGCAACTCCCAGGAGGCACTGTTTCTATAACTCCAAACACCAGGCCAGTGGTCAAATGTAAAAATACCCTTGCTTGCTAACTCTGAATTGAAGATGGCTCACCTGGGAGTGATCAAGATACAGATCACGCTCAACTCTAAGATATATCTGTCTACTTACCTCCATCTTGAGCTGCTAACCCAAGATGAAACTAGTGAGGACAGGAAGGGCAGCTTACCCAGTGTGCAAAACAATGATGCCAAAGGCCTAAAGATGCACATTGGCAGCAGACACATTCAATTCACACTGCACCGACCACACAATGACTCCAGTCACATTTACAAAAAACTCCTGGGTCTGCCTGCATCACAATCAACTAGGCCTCAAAATGGCCAAAGTCATATCTTGCCTAGCCAGTGTTTTGCCTGCACTGGAGGAAAAATGTCATTCCCAGGCCATCCTCCCAAGTACTAATGAACTGCACATTTCAGCAGCTGCTTGACTTAAATTAAATTGGCATGCTTCACAAATGCCATGTTAATACAACTAATTCCATGGGTGTTTGCCACAATAGGATTAACTGGAAACTAACTTTGTACAAGGTCTCTGATTAATGTAACACTAAGCTGTTGGAGATAGATGTCACAATACAACCAGTAACATTGAATATTACACATCAAAAGGTTGAGCTGCCACTGGGTACACAGAGGCCTCAGAAGAGACTGCCACTACCCCCCTCCCCCGGATGAAGCTCTCCGTGAATAAGACACTTCTGGATATCTGGATGTGGAGGGTGGTTTTGGATCATCTGATCAACCTGGTAAGACACCAACAGTAAGTCTCACTGTAGCCACATCAACACCTCCCTGCCTGGTTGCCTCTACATCACATGCAACCATTCACCCCAGCCTGTGTGCCAAGCACAATGTCTATGATTTTTTGCCCCCCTCAGTCCGGGATCCTGAGTTGCAGAACAACAATTCAAACAATGAGGGTCCAGGAACCAGTGGGAGAGGGCACCCTGTGGCAAGGGCACAGGGCTGTGGGGGTAGGGTGCATGTGAGGGGTGCTGAGGGCCAGCGGGGTGTGGTCACTGGGGCTGTTCCTGTCCAGGACACCACCAGCCACATCTTGGGAGTGTATCAGGAGTCCCAATGCGAGATGGACCAGATGGTGACCAAACTACAGGAAATCAAACAGCTAAAGATGGATATGCATAGAGACATGCAAGAACAGATGGAGGCCCAGAATACCAACATGGCCTCCCTAACGGGGGTGATGAGGGACATACACACAGTTCTGATCAGGGCCTTTCAAAACCAATTTTCTTCTTCCTTTGGCTCATCAACACAAGGGGCATCAACATTGGTGCTAGCCACACAAAGGGAGGCCCTGCCAGAGGAAGAACCCTCCCCAGACACCACTACCTCTAATGCAGGAGTCCCTCCCACGCTAGTGGGAACATCCAGCAAAGTATCCAGGAGGTGCAGATGGCAAGACACCACCCACTAGTTACCTCTTCCTAAAGGACCTCCTTTGTGTGCCACATATTTATTCTGTTGACTGTTCCTCAAGCACATTCCGGTTCCAATGGGAGGAGTACTCTGGACTTTGGACTGCCAATGATGTGGCATCTACTCCAGTGACTTCATTCACCATGACCGACACCTTCACTTTACTTTTTTGCCCTTTCTCTCCAAATGTTATTTTCTGCATCAACATTGTAATAAATTCACCCATCACAAACTCATTGTCTTCTGGTGTAATTTCCACATTTTGTCATGTTGAGATGTAAGACCATGTGAACCATATGATGAATACACAAGGTATTTGTTTAAGGACGGATATGCTGCAGGTACACAGTGTCCTGCTCAGGATTACAACCATTACATACAAACCCATACATACAAGTGTCTGGTCACACCAAACATTTTATTCCAGTATACAGCACATAGGCTTTCTATATGTTTGGACTTTTTGAAACAAGAATGTGTGACTCATACAGTGTCAAAGTACATGTTCCAGAGGTACAGGTCCCCAGACCACAGAAGGAAGGGATTTGTCAAACATCGTCCTGTAGAATAGGCAAACATGAAATTGGATGATGTCACCAGCTTGAGCCTCATCACATCCCACACCAAAGTAATCCAACATCACATAATCCAAGATACTGAGAGATGGCAGTACAACAGTCCCTGATCACATGTCCATCATAATCCAATGTCCATGCATCTAGTGGTATGACACAAACATATGTCAGTGTTGTGGCACAAGCACAGTGGCCTGCAATGATGAAAAATATCTACAGCTACATTCAAGTCATACTAAAATAGTGTTTAGCCTTAGTGAAGGGTAAATGACTTGGTTGCAATCTATGACTACATATTTCATACCCACACGTTGACACACATGATGCACTCAGCCTACCACAGCACACAAAGCAAGTCCAATGTGCACTTCTGACCTTCCACCCAAACACTGTGCAAGCTGCCTTGGCACAGGTTTCATACACACCAAATCGGTGTCCTACATTACCTGGAACAACCCATGTCCACTTTGTATGTCAGAACAGCATCAGATACGTGCCAATGTCACAACTCTGAAATGTCTACATGAGGTTGTCATGGTAACGGTATCTATATAAAGACAAGACAAGGAGTATAGGCTTGAAAACATACCTATTACACAGATTACATTTCAGGCATCTGGAAAAGAAATTACATTGTAAGGAAACTGACACAAACAAAGCAACATCATCAAGGTGGACATATGTCAAAAGTTAACTCATCAAGCAGCCTGTCGCGTAGGTTCTCATTATGCTAATGAGGCTACTGGATTTGGGAGAAAGGATCACATGAATTGTGGCTACTGAGTAGGATTCCACACCACATGACTTCTGTCGGCCTAATCTGGGTTCTCTGGCTAACTGGCAATGCCTCATCTCTGCCCGAGATGATTGTGGCAACCGGGTGCATGACAAGGAAGACTCCTCAGGGGAATTGTGGTTGATCAGATCCCATGCCTTTCTCTCAGTTACCAAAAAGTCTCATACAGGCAAAGACAACAGAGACAGAATATGGTTCGATAAGGCTTTATTGAAGTAACTGCATCTTAGATAGAAAGTCATGTATTGCAATAACGAGGATGATAAAACACAATAAAAGCAAGCAGGTGACTAACCAAGTAAAACACAAGAATAGTCCTACCATACTGTCACTAGGAGTGAGGTATATATTTCTCCTACCTAAACTATGTCTGAGCACAGCGTAATAAGCCTAATTTGCCCTCCGGGCTTCCCCCTGGTGGTACATCATCCTTCATACCTGGAGGACGAAGCCTGTAGTCAAGAGAGACACCGTCCCTATGTGGATCAGGGGTCCGGCTGTCAAAGCAAGTAGCTGCAGCAAAGCAAACAACAATCAGCATACAGTCATGGTCATCTGGCTCGAATCTCCCTCTAACGTGTCTGGGACAAAGGGGTGTTTTTATAATAAAACAGCTGACATTGTAAGAAATAGTCCCCACGTATGAATGTATGTTTTCTGTGAATGTTGGAGACACAGCATACAATTTTTGTCGGCAACCCTATCTGACTGTAGCCTTGGAGAAAGCACAAAGTAAAATAAATGTCCTACCAAGAATGTAATGCTTTCCTAGGCGCAAGTACAATGAGATAAAAAAATAATAATACAGCACCGCAAATGTTGCTATTGCTAGAAAAATAAAGCAATGCTTAATAAAATGTAACAGGGCTAAAGTGCACAGAGGCAGGCCTAGTTAACATAAAACAATATGTCTAAGACATGTCTAAAGTAGCTATACAACCCTTGCCAGTCGAAGGTGGTTTAAAAGCCTAAGAAGAAAGTAATCTAATAATCCTTATGCTAAAAAAAACTTATATGTCAATAGTGACAAGTTAAGAGACACAGAGTCAGAAAAGAAAAATTTGAACAAACCAATTTCAATAGTCAGTGCCACCTTGGAAATCTCCAATTACATCCGGGTCAATTGAAGCCAGGAGACTTCTACTTAGGCAGGTAGTAAAATAGCCAGAAATATCCAAGGAAAGCCACAGAGCACTTGTGTTCCAAAGCCTGAGCTCCAGCTGAGGCAGCAGCAATCCGTGTCTTGCCCTCCATGGAGTTAAGAGTCGTGGCATCCATTAAAAGCAACTCATAAACGGCTGCCCGTAGCAAATGCACCCTCAACGCGCATGTCTAAAAATGAGCCCTCATCAGGAACATCAGCAGATCAGTGTCCGATGAAAGTAAGCGCTGCGTAGAAAGACAATCTTTCAGTGCACATTCGAAGAGGCACCAGAGGCAATGAAACACAGTCTGCACACAGTCCAAAACTGGTCGGATTGACAAAGCAGTCACACTCCAGTTGTTCCAGGAGTGGTGCTCTGAAATACTGCATCATCTGCTCACGACACAGTTGTGCTGGCGGTAGCTCTTTCAGAACTCCTTGCTGAGGCGGGACAGCAATTGTGCAGAAAAAGTAGCATCAGCAAAATGTCACCTATTATAGCCAAAGTAATCGGAAATCCCCCGAAAACACTTGAAAATATAGAGTGTATGTCTGATGGTATTAAACCGAATATAGAGGAGAAGATGTGAACAAAACCAGAACCAACAGCCTTAAAAAAAGTGGGCGATTCCAGTAGTACTGGATGTATTAAATATTCATCCCACGAGTTCACCAAAGTGTCTCGGAAAATTTGTAGTTAAAAGGGACTTAGGCCCTCATTCGGACCTTTGCGGGCGGCGGAGGCCGCCCGCCAAAGTCCCGGCGTCAAAATACCGTACCGGGGTCGCAAGACCGCGGCGGGTATTTTGACTTTTCCCCTGGGCGGACGGGCGGCCGCCGAAAGGCCGCCCGCCAGCCCAGGGGGAAAACGACCTTCCCATCATGAAGCCGGCTCGTAATCGAGCCGGCGGAGTGGGAATGTGCGACGGGTGCTACTGCACCCGTCGCGTATTTCACTGTCTGCTATGCAGACAGTGAAATACTAGCGGGGCCCTCTTACGGGGGCCCCGCAACACCCCCTACCGCCATCCTGTTCCTGGCGGGCGAACCGCCAGGAACAGGATGGCGGTAGGGGGTGTCAGAATCCCCCATGGTGGCGCAGCGAGCTGCGCCGCCATGGGGGATTCAAATGGGCAACGGAAAACCGGCGGGAGACCGCCGGTTTTCCATTTCTGACCGCGGCCAAAGCGCCGCGGTCAGAATGCCCAAGGGAGCACCGCCGGCCTGTCGGCGGTGCTCCCGCCCCCGTTGGCCCTGGCGGTGCAACACCGCCAGGGTCATAATGAGGGCCTTAATCTCAGCCGATGACCTTGCAACCTGAAGCGCATAGGTCTTGCATGCAGATGTAAGCTCCACATGTTTTTGAAACAATAAAGCCTTTAGTCTGATCAACTTGTCAAAATTCACATCCGAAGAAGCAATATGAGGCCAAACGTCTGCTATTCATTGAAACTGCGTAGTAGGAAAAAGGACATTCACGCAGCACATAACAATTTGAGGGACCGAAATGACGTAAGTACTCTGGCTTGCATTCCACAACAGCTCTCACTGTTAAGGAGCACATAGCTGCCATTGGAGAGCACCTGGAACGCAGGTCTAATCAAGGGGACAGGGACTCCCTTCAGATAACAAGCCTTCAGATAACAAGCCAAATTTGCTGCGGAGGCATTACACACCCCATGCAAGGACAGCTGTTTACAAACCATCAAA
Source organism: Pleurodeles waltl (assembly GCF_031143425.1). Classification (NCBI taxonomy): domain Eukaryota; kingdom Metazoa; phylum Chordata; class Amphibia; order Caudata; family Salamandridae; genus Pleurodeles; species Pleurodeles waltl. The sequence goes on from NC_090449.1 coordinate 261,116,153, forward strand.
TGGCTCACAGAAGTCTCACATTCACTACTGCTAAGAAAGACCTCTTTCATGCAATTGAGGCATTTGCACGAGAAAGGAAGCTCCCACACATCGTGTATGTAAGTATCTCACAGACTTTCATATCTGCCCACTGGAATATGTTTCAAACAGGATGTAAATTGAAGTGTTAAAATGGGCAGATTTATAACCCCATGAATTAGCCATTCAGCAGATCGTATTTCAGCCACAGTAAAGGGCAACTTTTCAAACTTTTCAAAATTCAACATTACATATTTTGCTTCTTTCTTACCCATCATTTATTATTGTAGCCTTAAATTAAATGTTGAAAAAAATCTCTCTTGTGCTCACATGTTGCCACGGAACTTGACCTGTTTTCAATGTTTGTAGTGTCCAACCTGACTGCATAATGGATCTTAGTTGACTTTGTCCATGTTGCAAAAAAGATCCATCACTCTGTACTATATCTATTGCAGAGGATGCAATGTTATTTAAGGTGTACATTTGGTTGGTCAAGGTGTTAATTCCATTATCTACAATGGTAATGCTTTCTGTAAGTTTTCCTGATCTATTTGCCTTAACTGGGCAGCTGCCTCTCATTGAGAAAGATTCCATATTTCATTATATGCAGCACATAAGAATCGTTTTCTGCTTTGTCTTCTGGGGCCTAACAGGAAATCTTGTAAATCTGTGTTATTGGACAGAAGTCTTAGATGTTCTTTGACAGCACCTACTGAGGCAACCTTCATCCATTGCCGGCATAGTTTCACTACACTTTGGCCCTCATTATGACAATGGCAGTAAATCCCGCTTACTGCTATGCTGATGGCCACCAACATACCACTGCGGTGGCGGATATCCGTTATCCATATTATGACACACACACACACCAATCAACAGAATACACTACACACACAAATCCGCCTGCCCAAAGGCAGTGCTGAAGTGGCGGTACCAACACCCATACTGTTACGCCAACAAAACAACGCCCACCACATTATGACACACAAATCACTACAGTGGACATTCAATGGTGCTAAACCATTGGCGGTACATACTGCTGCCCTCCCAATGGACACCCACAAACAAAACAACATCACATTGGCCAATACTAAAGATATACACCTGACATTCATACACACACCACACCCACACACCAACAGCACTATAAAACACACACCCATAGTACCTACAACCCTTTGCCAACTCCAAAAGATTGTAAGAGTTAGCCACCAACAACAAAGAGACAACTACACAAACCACTGACACCCATACGTCCCTCACTTACCCATCACACACCCCACCACATCACTCAATACACTCTCACCAACACACAACATACAACACCCATGGCACCACAAAGGCACCACCGTTTCACTGAGGAGGAGTTAAGGGTTGTGGTGGAGGAAATTGACAGGTAGAGCCACATCTGTTTGGAGCACAGGTACAGCAGATTTCAATTGCCCAGAAGATGGAGCTATGGCGGAGAATCGTGGACAGGATGAGCGCCATGGGACAGCACCCAAGAACAAGGGATGACATCAGGAAGAGGTGGGACCTTACGGGGGAAGGTACGTTCCATTGCAGCAAGGCACCAGCTCGCTATATAGAGGACTGGTGGTGGGCCCCCACCTCCTCCACCACAGCTCACAGCATGGGAGGAGCAAGTACTGACATTACTGCATCCTGAGGGACTCGCTGGAGTAGCCAGAGGACTGGACACTGGTATGCAACACTTACTACCTATCAGCCCCCCACACCTGCATGCCATCTCACACCCTCACTCTCACTCCCATGACTCCACTCCATCCCATGCACTGCACCTACACATATGACTAACCCCAATGCCAACCCCTGCATGCTATACCAATGCATGAACATCACTCCCAGCCCTGCATGGACACCCATCACAAAAGCATGCACAGCATAGGGAAACTAACAATCCCACAATCACCATACACAAACAAAAGGTGGCAGGGCAACAGCAACCATAGAGGGGACGCCAGAGATGTACAATATGTCATACACATGAAGCATAATACATAACTTACATCCCCACAGGTACCCCAGCCAATGTCAGTGGAGAGGAGGTGCCAGGACTATCAAGTCCCCCAACAGAAGATGCCCCCAGTGATGACAGTAACTCTGGACTTCAGGATCTGGATGACCAACCTGGCCCATCAGGGACCACTAGAGAGCCAGTCACCCAAGCTCACTCACAGACCACCACAGAGCCTCCCCCATCAGGATCCAACACCACAGCACCCCCAGTGTACCCACACCTCTGTCCCCAGGACACATCAATCAGCAGTGTGCCCACCTGTACAGGGACCCCAGGCCACACCTCGCCCCCAAGACAATCAGGGACCTGGGGTCAGTGGCAATGGGCACACAGTTCAGGGGACAAAGGCACAGGCCAACATGGACACTGGGAGGACTGCTGTGTGCCAGGGGGAGGACAGAACCAGGGAACCGACTCTCCAGGATGCACTCTCCGAGATCCTAGGAGCCCACCAACATTCTCAGGACACGATGGGCCAGATCCTTGACAACGTGCAGGAGAACAGGCGGCTGCAGGAGGTTCAGTATCAGGGGGTCAGGGAGGACTTTCAGGCCATCAACACCTCCCTGATCTCCATAGCAGGGGCGCTGGCAAGCATGGCCAACATCATGAGAGAGGCAACAGCACACCAGCGGGCCCCTACCACTAGCTAGTCCATCGACCAGCCCTCCACTTCCACTGCCGCTAGTGGGCAGGAGGCCCCGCCACAGGATCCACAGGCCACCAGCATCCCTCCCTCTGCAGAAGGTGAACCACCCCGCAAACATTCCCTGCGACCCAGACAGAAGCCAGAGACACATGCCAAGACCACCACCAGGAAATTAGACTCTCCTGATTGTCCCCCTTTTGTCCCACACTCTCACCATGTCCCCATTGAACTGCTGTTGCGCCCCTTCCTGGGGGCCCTTGGACACTGGACCTGTGCTACAAACAGACTGGAGCAATACCCTCGACTTTCCTTCATCATCACTTCATTCCATTGCACTTTCTCTTAGCACTACAATAAACACCCTTGGATACAACTTAAGTACTTGTATGTCATGTGTTGAAAATGTGTATTCTTGGATAGAGTTATATCCATTGCAAATGTACTGTACATTGTGAGAGCATAGAAATAATGATCTGTAGCTGACTGTACTCAGCACATCAGTACACATTGTTATTTTGACAACATCTGCAAAATGACAAACCAAAGATGACAGTAAGTAGAGGTAAAAGGAAGTGAATGCCATCATGCCACAGCCACACAGAATACACCAATAGTCATAGAAATGTTTATCTGCACTGTCTCACCTGTGTATCATTGGAAGTACTGATGAATTACTGATGTTCTGTTGTCCTCATCCTCAGCCTCTTCATCCTCACTGTCCTCAGGGTCCACTGTTGCCACGGGGGCATCTCCAGTCTCTTCCTCCTGCAGAAAAGGTACATGGCGTCTGAGGGCCAGGTTGTGCAGCATGCAGCATGCCACTACTATCTGGCAGACCTTCTCCGGTGAGTAGCACAGGGATCCACCTGTCAGATGGAGGCACCAGAGCATGGCCTTCATGAGGCCGAAGGTCCTCTCGATGATCCATCTGGTTCGCCCATGTGCCTCATTATAACATTCTTCAGCCCTTGTCCTGGCATCCCTCACAGGGGTCAGCAGCCACAATAGGTTTGGGTAGCCAGAGTCATCTGCAAGTATTGTGGGACAACATTTAGCCTCACACAATCCCATGGGGTTGACACCAGAGGCATACACTAACATACAGTGGGTGGGGACCAAGGCTCACCTATTAGCTAAACCCTGTGCCTCTATAGTTGGGCCATCACATTTGGGATGCTGCTATTCCTCAGAAAAAAGGCATCACGCACGGACCCAGGATACTTAGCATTGACGTGGGAGATATACTGGTCCGCTAGGCACACCATTTGCACGTTCATTGAGTGGAGTCCTGAACACCTGTTCATTCTGCTGGGGGGGACAAACGCAATATGTATCCCGTCAATCACACCAATAATATTGGGGATATGTCCCATTGCATAGAATCCGGCCTTCACAGTGGCCAAATCTTCCACCTGGTAGAAAGCTATGTAGCTGCACATGTCTTTCACTAGGGCAGACAAAACTCTTGCCAGCACGACTAAAAACATTGGCTGTGATATGCCCGCTGCCAAGCCCACTGTCACTTGGAAAGAACCAGTTGCAAGGAAATGGAGCACTGATAGAACTTGCACAAGAGGGGGGATCCCAGTGGGATGACAGACAGCTGATATCAGGTCAGGCTCCAACTGGGCACACAGCTCTGTGAATGTGGCCCTGTCCAGTCTATAGGTGAGTATTATGTGCTTGTCCTCCAGTGTAGCCAAGTCCATCAGAGGTCTGTACACGGGGTATGTCTCTGTCTCCTATTCATCCGCAGCAGTAGGTATCTAAGGGACACAAGAGTGAGTAGGGTGTCACAATTGGAACAACAAAACCACAACTGCAGTCCACATGGTGCACTTATGTATTGGAACAGTCTAAATGGCGAAGTATGTGCAATCCAATCTGTGACGCAGTAATTGTCAATAGGCCTGTCTACCCCCCCCCCCTGAAATGGCGACCCCCTGTCCTGTATGGAGGGACAGGTGGAAGTGAGATAATTGCGCAGACGTTGGGCGTCATAGCGGAATGAAGTCTTGCACCGCCGTGCAATTTCTTATTGGATAATATGGGGCTCTATGGAGTACAGTGGCCAATGGGGATCTATGCCGGCGGAGACACTGTACAGCGCCATGGACGTGACCGCCATTTTCTATCTGATTCCTCACTTGTTTCCTGACCTTCAACAGGACAACACCTACAATGTGTGTGCTGCTGTGACCTGTGTCTGGAACCTACCATGGCCCTTGTGACTGGGGAAGGGGCCCCAGCCTTTACTTCTGAGGAGTTGGAGCGACTGGTGGATGGGTTCTTACCCCAGTACGGACAGCTGTATTGGCCTCCAGACCAACAGGTGAGTACACTTTGGGCACTCTGCATGTGGGAAGGATACATAGAGATGTGTGTGCAAGCATCATGTAAGAAGGGGAGGGGGGGTGGGGGAATGTCTAGTGGCGGTGTACATTTTGTGCACTAGGCTATGTGTGTGCCATTGGTGATGGAAACGGGTATGGTGGCCATTTGTGAGACAGGCTGCACAGTTTGTCTGATGGTGTTCTCCTGTCTGTATTGCCTCTTAGGGTCAGCGCCCATCAAAAGAAGGGAATATGGTGTGCCATTGCAAAGGACGTGCGGACCCTCGGGGTCTATGGCAGGCAGAGCACCCACTGTCGGAAACGGTGGGAGGACCTGAGATGCTGGGCATGGAAGACCACGGAGGCCCAGCTGGAGATGTCCTCCCAACGAGGAAGGGGTGCCCGTCGGACCATGATCCCCCCTGATGGCCTGCATACTGGCGGTGGCCTACCCTGAGCTGGATGGGCGCCTGAGGGAATCACAGCAGCCACAAGGGGGTGAGTACAGTGGGTATCAATACATATTTTGGCTGGTGGGGTGGTATCTGGGTGGTGGATGGGTGTTAGTGGGTGCCCCTAAGGCCGGGCCAGACATTGCAGCATGGGTCAACTGAAGGGTAATGGGTGCACGGCAAATACAGGTACCTAGCTTGTTAGCAGTCCATTTCAGCCAAGGCATTGTGAGTCCCAGGAGTGCTGCAGTTGGAAGTGTGTGGTCCTCATCTGGCCTAAGTGACTAGCCATTTCACTTGTAGTGCAATGCATAGTGCTTAAGCCTGTTCCCTGTGAGTGATGGTGATGTGCATTCCAATAGTGGCGTTGGTGCAGTCATTGACCAAGTGTATCCTTTGTCCCCCCCCTTTCTTGTTTAGTCATCCTGTCCTTGTGTGCATTAGCATCACCTGGCGGAGGAGCAAGGGCACTGGCGACAGAGGGAGCTGCATCCCACAGGACCCAGGAGGCAGAATCCACCGACGCCGAGGGAACCAGTGGGACGGAGGGCGAGGGGAGCACCACGGGGGAGACTGGAGGAGACAACACAGACTCAGATACCTCCTCCGATGGGAGCTCCCTGGTGGTGGCGGACACCTTTTTGACCACCCCAGCTGCAGGTACAGCCGCCGCCCCTGTACCGCCTCCCAGTAGCCCCTCAGCAAGTTGCTTGTGCCCGCTCACCCAGGAGGATGAGGATCTCCTTCGCCCCAGGCACCTCAGGCCCTGCCCCAGTGAGCCCTGCTGCCCTGAGTGAGGAGGCTATTGACCTCCTGAGATCCATCTCTGTAGGGCAATCAACCATTGTGAATGCCATCAAGGGGCTGGCATCCCAGATGCAGCAATGCAATGCATTCCTGGAGGGCATTCACAATAGATTGGCGGCCCAACAGAGATCTATTCAGGCTCTGGCCTCCTCACTGATGGCAGCCAATGTCCCTGTTTCTACCGTTCCCTCTCCAACTACCATTTCCCAGTCCCATTCTCCTCAACCCCAACCCATCCCAGGCACGCATACAGACGAGCATGCACACAAGACAACACACAAGAGTGGCACAGGCAGACCCCTCCAGAACCAGTAGGCATGTTCCCCACTCCAGAGACTGTGGCCTTGCACTCCCCAGCTAAGAGAAATGGGCATGGAGCCCCATTCAGAACCAGTGGGCATGTTCCCCAGCTGAGAGACTGTGACCTTGCTCTCCTCAGCAAAGAGAAATGGGCATGGAGCCCCCTTCAGAACCGGTGGGCATGTTCTCCAGCTCAGAGACTGTGACCTTGCACTCCCTAGCACTGAGAGAGAAATGGGCATGGAGCCCCCTCCAGAACCAGTGGGCATGTTCCCCAACTCAGAGACTGTTACCTTGCATTCCCCAGCACTGAGAAATGGGCATGGAGCCCCCTCGAGAACCAGTGGGCATGTTCCCCACTCCAGAGACTGTGTCTTTGCACTCCCCAGCAAAGAGAAATGGGCATGGAGCCCCATCCAGAACCAGTGGGCATGTTCCCCATCTCAGAGACTGTGGCCTTGCACTCCCCAGCAAAGGATAATGGGCATGGAGCCCCGTCCAGAACCAGTGGGGAAGTTCCCGTATTCGGCCAAGGTGCGCCCCATACCCCTGAGGTGCTTGCCCACTTGCAACCTGATGCCCCTGCAGTGTTCTCTCTGTATGATGTCAGGATACAAGTTGGGCCTTGGACTGTGCCCTGTGGCCTTGTGTGCCCTTATGACTTTGGACTTTGCATTGGCCCTTTATTAACATTTGTATATATTTGGTTCATGGGGTCGGTTTTGCTATGCTAACACATTCTCTATACTATCTGGTCCTTGTTTTATTGTGCCATGTGTCATGTGCCATTGTGCAGCTGGTTGTGTGTATGGTGTGTGTGTGTCTGGTGTGTGTTATGCAAGTGTGCGTCACTCTTGTTTTCCTCCCTCCCTCCCTTGTGTGCTAGGCGGCTGTACTCACCGTCGTCGTCTTGGTTGGCGTTGGTGTTCCAGGTGGAGCATAATGTAGAAGATCAATGGTAAGACTTGCAGTTCGGGTTCCATGGCAGCATAGTTCTTCCCTGTGTCTCTGATGGTGAGTCCTTTCACTTCTGAGCTCTGTTTCCGCCAGGATTTTGATGGCGTTGGTACCGCCCCAGAAAAGGATTTGTTTGTCTTAATATGGTGGGCGGTCCTTTGTCTTCCGTCTGGCTGTTGGCGGCTACCGCCGTGGTAAGTGTTGTTTCTGCCCTGGCGGTTGGTGTGGTACATTGGCTGTCAATTGGAGTTATCACTGCCATGGTCATAATTTGGCGGTACTTACCGCCAGCCTGTTGGAGGTATTACCGCCACTTTATCATTCACCACAAGGGTCGTAATGAGGGCCTATATGTTGTCACTATACCCGAGTGCTCTGAGGACACATAACGAGGGTCTGACCTATTCATTCTAATAAGAATAAGAATTATAACAGAACATATCACCATAATTTCCTTTGAACAGGCACACGTTTTCATTTTCAAATACTGTATAATACTTTAGATCAGACATCATTGCATCAACAGTTTTCACATCCCAGTCATCAGAAACCACTCCTGGTGTGATCACATCTGTAATAGAAAGTTTAAATACATATGGTATTTGAATGACCTCAGTAGGCCTGTCACGTTGGCTCTCATTATCCTAAATGAGACTACTGGATTTCTAGGTAGCAGGGTCGTTCCTGGTGTGGGGGACTGAGTCTGACCCACTAAGAAGGACCTCTGTCACCTTCAATCCGGTTTTGCTCCGGCTAACTAGCAGTGCCTCATCTCTCCCAAGGGGAAGGGATGATTGGGCAGCCGAGCACATGACATCTTTAGAATTTCTCAGGGAAGTCGTGGTCGCTAAGATCCCAACCAGCTCTCTCATTTACGGTATGATCTCATATACAAATGACAAAGGCAGTTTAGGTTTTATAGATTGTTTTAATAAAACAACTGCATTTTAGATAATAAGGCATGAGCCGCAATAACCAGAACCATACAACACAGTAGGATTGAAATAGTCACGAGGAGAGTGAAACATAAGAATACCACTATCATAGTGTTAATAGATTACGTTCTCTCTAAGTAAGTTCTATTTCGAGCACAGCATGTTAAGCTCTAAGCTTGCCTTTCAGATTCCCTGGGAAGACATCAACCCTCATACCTGAGCAAAGGCCTGTGATCTGGATCAGCATCTGCAACAGGGCAGTCAGCGTCTAGTTGTGGTTCCCTGGTCGGAATCTCCCTCTTGCGTGTATTAGGACAAGGAAGTGATTTTATAACTAACATGTTGATGTAGTAACAAAACGTCCCTACGCAAGAATGTATATCTGGAAACCAAAGACTAAACTCCTACCACGTCTATCGGCAATGTACCAGACTGTATCTTTGACGGAAGCACAGAGTGAGCAAGAATGTGTTATTGAGAACTCCAGTGCTGAAGTAGGCTAAACAGTATGATATAAAAAGTAAAACAAGACCGTAGAACTGGCTATTTGAAAAATAACAGTACGAAGCTGAATAAAATGCATTTAGAGCAAAGTGCACAGAGGCCCGATGCTGCAAACAAAAGAATAAAATACATCCAGGGCAAAGTGCACAAAGGCCTAACGCCTGAAGCAAACGCGCAAAGGATACATAACAATGACCACATTACACCCTCCCCTTGTCGGTAGAAAGTGGTTCTAATCAAAACGTAACTATGCCCCAGATATAAAAATCTACAAAACACATTTCGACAAGTCCAGAGGACACCAAAGCACAAAAAAACTAAATTTAAATTTGAAAGCATGTGACGTAAGAGCCAATTTTATACAATGTCAATTTTGAAGAAATCCAATTTCAAATGGAAGCCACGGAAAGCAGGATATTCTCCACTTCGGCAGATGTCAATACCGGAAAATCCACGCCAAACACTATCATGGAGCAGGTGTGTTCCAAAGCCCCAGAACCATCCAAGGGGGCATCCCGTGCAGGGCCCATGAATGAGACAATACCATCTTCCTCCAGGAAGGGAATCTCGTAGACTGCCTCACGAAGCAAATGCAACCGCAGGGCACATGTCTGGGAATGAGCCCTAACCGGGAATATCAACAGATCAGCATCGACCACTGGGGGGCGCTGCAGTGAGAGACAGAGAGCCAGTGCATGTTCAAAGGAGCACCAAAGCCACCGAAACACGGGTTGCACACAATCCAAAACTGGTCTGCATGACAGAGACCAGTCACACTCCAAATGTCCCAGGAGTGTTGCTCCAAAATGCTGCATCATGCGCTCACGACACAGCTGCGCTGATGGGAGGGCCCACATTTGGTCTTGTTGCGGAGGGACAGCCATTGCAGAAGAACAACAGCAAAACACCAGCCAATAAAGCCAAAGTTATCGGGAATCCTCCAAAAAAGCTTCCAAAAATAGAATGAATAGCCGAGGGTATCTAACCGAATATGGAAGAGAAGGCATGAGCAAAACCAACACCAACGGCTTTGAAAAAATGTGCTATTCCAGCAGTGCTGGATGCAATAAATATACATCCCACGAGTTCACCAAAGTGGCTCGGAAACTTAGTATTTAACAGGGACTGTATTTCTGCTGATGACCTTGCCACCTGAAGTGCGTAGGTCTCGCGTGCAGATGTAAGGGCCACATGCTTTTGAAACAAAAGAGCCTTTAGTCGACTCAACTTGTCGAAATTCACCTTGGAGGTAGCAATGTGAGGCCAGATATCTGCTACCTCCCTTAATTTAGTGGGGGGAAACAACACATTCCCGCAGCAAGTAACGCCTTGGTGACCAAAACCACGTAAACTATTCCGGCATGCATGCCACAACAGTCTTCACTGTTAAGGAGAATGTAGCTGCCGTTTGAAAGCACCTGGAATGTGTTTTTAATCACAGGGACTGGAACTCCCTTTAGATAGCAAGCCAAGTTCGCAGCTGAGGCAGTACAAGCCCCATGCAAGGACAGCTGCTTACAAACCATCGAATGGCTGACAGAAGTTTTGCATTCACTACTGCTAAGAAAAACCTCTTTCATGCCATTAAGACATCTGTATAAAAAGGGAAGCTCCCACACCTCATGTATATAACTGTTTCCCAATCTTTCATATCTGCCCACCGGAACATGTTTCAAACAAGAAGTGAATTGCAAAGTGGAAATTGGCAGATTAATAACCCCGTGTATTAACCATTCAGCTGAGGGAATCTCGGCCACAGTAAAAGGCAACCTCTCCAATTTTTCAATATTCAAAATAACATATGTCGCTTCCTTTTTTGCCATTAGCTGTTGTTGACATGTCAGATTGAAAGAAAAAAATATTTCCCTGGCTCTGATATGTTGCCACGGAACGCGACCCGCCTTCAGTGTCTGAAGTGTCCAACCCAACTGCATAATGGACCGCGTTTGACTCTGTCCATGATATAAAGAAGACATATCTGATCTAATAATGTCTATAGCAGAGGAAACAATGTTGTCAATCGGATATATACGGTTGGAAAGGGTATGTATTCCGTTATCCACATCAGACAATGCTAGTTTCAAATTAAATTTTCCTGATCTATCTGCCTCAACCGTGCCGCTGCCTCCTGTTGGGAAAGTTTCCATATCTCATTGTACACTTCGTACAAAAAACGTTTTCTCCGGGGCACTCTCGGGCCTGACGAAAAATCTTGCAAGTCAGTATAATTAGACAGAAGCATGAGATGTGTTTTAACTGCATCTAGCGTGGATGACTTTAACCATTGTTGACATAGTTTCCCCACGCTATATGTAATAATGATATCAGCACGTTCAGGTGATATGTAGCGAGGGTCAGCCCTACTTGTCCTGAAACCCCCTGAGGAAGTGACAAAACGTTGATGACACCCATTAGTGTCTATGGGCCACAACAACCACCCGCCTGGACGTGTCAATGAATTGTTAAACGTACCATTCTGGACCCACTCCGTAAGCTCACTAAAAATGGCATTAACATATTGCTGCCAATCTTTAATTTTGGAAGGGACAGGTATGCCAGGGATCTTCAATTCTCTAATTGTTGCTAAGCCCAAACAGATAGTCTGTTGTACAGTGTCATTTAGGAAAATTATTTGGACAGGAATGATGCATGCTCTAAACAATGTTTCTCTACGCCGCGCCTGCCAATTTTTTGTTCCCCAAACACTTTTCAAATCAACATTCTTGAACCAATATTCATACCCTTCAATAGACAGTTGGGAAGCAAACAAATTCAAATACAGGAATTTCGTGTTAGTCAAAAAGTATTTGCTTATTTGCATGAGGAGTTAATTTAAAATAGTATGACTTAGCACTTCTTTGATGATGCCCCGAAAAATATGCAAATTTGTTAGAATATGTGGTAGAACTCCCCTGCGGAGGAGTAGGGCAATGTTCCCATTGCGCATAGTCAAATATCATTTTAGGGCTACCGGCTTTATGAATAAAGTGGTGTCCATAATAATTGTAACAAAACATGTCACCATAATTATCTCTAAACTGGTAAGCATCTTCATTTTCATAGACAGTATAATATTGCAATTCTGTCAACATAGAATCAACTGTCTTCACGTCCCAATCATCAGATACAATGTCTGGTATTACTATATCATTCATTGATAACTTTAGAACATACGGTATTTGAATTATCTCAGTGGGACCATATATATCAAACATTACTCTATCCCACACAATCACATCCGGAAGAGGTACAGCTGAAATGTTCACAAAGGACAAGCCTCTTCGAACCTTATGTGATGAAAAATGTGGCTTCAACACCTCCTCCACCTGTCCAACCTCTGATCTTTCAGGAAGAAAATGACCATGTATTACTAGCAAAAAGGTAACAACAAACCCTATCCACAGAAAAAAAGCCATCAGAGTCATGAAAAGCTACAGATAGTTCCAAGGAAAAACAAAATATGTATCTTTAAGCCAATACATCAGCTTACGTGGACCCGGGTCAGGTGTTGAAGAGGACAAAGAGTCCGATAGACCATCATCGTTGGTATTAATGCATCCGGAGGCAGTTCTCGCAAAAGGTGCCACCGTAAACAAAGGAGTAGCAGGTGTCTCTCGCCTTAGTACACTGTAGATAACACCCTCAGCAACATCAGTAGTCACAGCAACTCGATCAAAAGATTCCAAATCATTTGCCGTCAGGGGAACAATCGTAAGATCAGCTTCCACCCTCCCCAAGCTTGGAGAGCGTTGATGCAAATCACCTGCAGCGGAACATCTTCGCCAGTAGTGAGAGGGAATGGGGAACTACTGGGCGTTCCTCTTGGTCTGCTGTGCAGAATCGGCCACATGTTGTAACTTGACATTGTCGATGGAAACAAACCGATTTCCCTTGGCACCTTGCAACGGCGGCAAAATCACAGTTCTTGTTCCGTGGATTCCCAGTACAGGGGCAGGTGCTCGATACGAAGGGCCAAATTCTTTCTTCACTGCGACCTTTTCACAAACAAGATCCCCAACTCTGGGAATCCAACCAGTAGGTGTTACTGGCTCATCCTTAATTCCTGTGGAGGCAGCATTGGCAGAAGAGTTATCTTCACAGAATTGTTGTAAATCCTGCAAAACAGTGACACAATCATTTATGTCAAAAGGCGTTTCCGCCGCCTCCACACCAGGACCATCTAGATCTGGAACACACATTCGTGTTCCGAACAGTCACTCATATGAAGTACGACCCCCCAGGGACCTTCTAGGCAAGTTATTCAGTGCTCTCTGTACTCCATACAGGTGGGTTAGCCAACTACGACCCATACCTATAACTCTAGCCGTTAAGTATTGCTTTATATCGCGATTTAAATGCTCCACAACAGAATTTCCCTCGGGATGAAATGGAGACGAGAACTGGTGCTGGACCCCCAACGAAGCCATGGCGTCCCTGAATGCCGTAGAGGCAAAAGCAGGGCCCTGGTCCAAATGGAAAGCCGCAACTGCATATGTACCAACAAAGATGCGCAAATCTTTAATAACAGTTTGAGCGTCAGCCGAGCGCTGTGGCCACTCCCACACAAATCTGGAGCACGAATCTACAGCTACCAGAATATATTTGTATGCACTATCTGGTGCCAACGGACCACAATGATCCAAGTACACACACTCTAATGGTTTATTTGATATTAAAAGGGGCGTCTGCTGCGGGCGGTTAGCCGTTGAAACATTAATTTGTTGACAGATGTCACAAAAAAGGACATACTGCTTTGTCTCTTTATAGAGACCAGGCCACCAGTAACGGGCCTGCAACAGCGAAATTGTGGCAGCCACGCCAGCATGTGCAGATGCCGCCCCCTCATGTGCTGCAGTAATTAATTGAGGTCGCACTATTTTATTGGGCATTTCGCGTACACCAACGCCTGGAATCTTAACTTCAGCGTTCAGCATACCACCCATTGGGTAATGATATTTAAACGGAAATCCTTTAAGATATGGCGTGCCATCGGCTGTAGCTTTTATGGCTGCCAAAATCTCTGTGTCTGGTTTGGAACTCTAATGAGTTACTGCGGCCACAGTGGCAACTGCCACTGCCGATTTGGCGGCTTCATCAGCCAAAGTATTTCCAGGAACGTGTATTCCAATGCACTGGTGTCCAAGTGTATGCACAACATGGACCTTAGGAAGCGTCTCCTTCGGATCCCCTACCTTCCCCCACAGTAACCTGTGTTTTATGGTGTTACCCTTGGAATCTCTGAACCCATTTAACCTCCAGTAATGCAAATATTCATTGAAAGACTGAACACAGTAATAGGAATCACAAACAAGCAGTGTAAACTGTGCCGGCTCCGTATGTTCCAAAGCCAATAACAGAGCTTTTAGCTCAGCCAACTGTGCCGTACAGTCTCCCAATGTCTGTGTATAAGTATGTTGGGGGCAGAACTTCTCCCCCTCCATGTAGCCGCTCACCACCACACATGCAGCAGAATATTGATGTTTAGTTCCCACCTCGGGTTGAGCAGAGCCATCGGTGTACATGGCCACCTGATATTGATCAATAGGCAATGTGCCAGCGGGAACCGGGTATTCTATTTCATATTGGAGAAATTCCGGTGTCTGCAGTTTTGGGTCAAAAATGTAATCTATATCAGTGGCTGTCAAAGACGTAGCCCATTGTATCCAGAGCGGGTGTCACGCTTTCGCATTAGGAACACTCGCCTTTGTAACAGCCTCTAGGGCTGGAATCGGGGAAACAACAATGATGCGTTTGCCCTGGGCAAGAGGTCGTTCTTTAATCACACCCATCTGTACAGCAGTGAGAATTTTCTCTGTTTGTGCAAAACGCTGTTCTGCAGTAGAATACAAGTGCTGTCTCACCTTCATTAAAGGTGACATACGTAAACCCAACGGCCCCAGCTATTACCCTGACGACCAGATGTGTCTTATTGTCCCGTGTGTGTAAATGCTTTGCAGCTAGGAGATCATTTTGCAAGTCTCGAAGAATATGTGTATGCTCAATCGTCCAAAATCTACTTGAAAAATCTGGGCGAATCAACTCGTACAATGGTTTTATACGTGTAGCATAATCAGGAATGTAAGTTCTGCCAAAATTTTGAAAACCCAACAACGATTGGAGTTTCTTAATTGTATTAGGAGGTGCAATTGTGCACATTTTTCAAAAAATTGTGGCTCTAAGCTCTTACCCTCGTTCGACAGCTCATATCCCAGAAAAATGACGCTGAGGAAGGCAATCTTTGACTTTTTCAAATTAAATTTGTAGCCAATTTCGGCAAATCCCACAACAATGCGGGCTACCCGCCTTAAATGTTGTAGTACCTCGTCATCAGTGAGATATATATCATCAACATATGACAATGCTTCAGGGTCCAGTTCGTGCAATATTTCAGTCACACGAGCCGAAAACAGTCCTGGTTTTTTTTTATACCCCTGAGGCAAACGACAAAAAAAATTCTGAGAGCCAAACACACTAAAGCTCGTAAAATCCCTGCGTTCGGGTGCTATATTCTGGCAGAAGAAACCATTTGAGATATCTAAAGTGGTTTTGTATTTTTACGCACAATATTATTCATGAGTGCGGCGCTATGTGAATTTTGTATAGCAAATGTGCGTGCATGTCCGTTCAAATGTCTGTAGTCCACCACTATTCTATAAGAATGGTCCGGTTTAGCTACAGGGAATAAGGGATTATTCATTGGCGAGACACAGGGTTCAATAACTCCCTGGTACTCCAATTGTGTAAGTATGTTTCTTACCGATAGCCTCGCTTCAAATTTAATAGGGTATTGCGGTTGTGGCTGAGGTTCGCCCTTAATCGGAATTACATGATAAGGAGAATCCCTATCCCACCCCACATGATTTCTATATAAGGCGGGTGCTTGTGCCAGAGCCCATTTAATACTATAGGACTCTGCGAGTTCTCCCGGAACAAGTGGTGAGAACGAAGGTGTAATAACCTCCTCCCCAACTGGACAGTTGCGAACAAAGTCAGGGGGCCAATCTTGTTCGGCCAGCAAAATGTCATATATCTTGACTACACAATCCCAAAAGGTAGCATTTATAGTGCGCTCAATGTCCCCTTCTAATTGTAAAGTTACTGTATAAACTCTATCGGGATCAGAGACACGCATATCTGCTGTTTCGACTTGTATGAAGTCATCAGTTGCTTTCACCTCCAGATGCTCTAGAAGATTCCGGCAAACTATTGTGACCTCTGCCACGCTGTCCAACAGTGCTAGCACCCATGTCTTGTTCTTCAAGAGAACTCTCTTCCTGTGTGGCATGTCTAACTGAGACCGCTGCCACTTTTTCTCTTTAAACTGTTGTTTTTGTTGAATCGGTTTCTCTTCCTTCTTGACAGAAACCTCCAATGAGCGTTGTGAATCCTGTCTTGGCTTCACGTACTCTGTTCTCCGCTCTGATCACCCACCTCTCTCATTTCTCTTTTCCGATGAGTCCTGAAAGGAACAAGATTGGCGTGTATCAGTATATTGATATCTATCAGGCGTTTTCAAATTATCCCTATTTCTGAGATTATACCTTGTCTGCGGGGTCTCCGGTCTCAGAGATTCTCCCCTTTTTTTTTAGGTGTTTGTTGTTTTTTCTCTGAGCGCTTTTTATTACCCTCAGGTTTCTGTTGTTTAGTAGTATCTTTACTACCCTTTCCCTGAAACTGTGGTTTCTGTGGTCTAGCCCCTAGGTTATCACGACCGATACTGGAATATGTTTCCGCTTTTATTCTCGGCAGCTCCTGCTCCTGATCTAGTTGCGGGACGTCATGAAGACACATACGCACCGCTAGTTCCACTGCCTCCCCTTTTAGATTACTCAATATGATGGAAGAAACTGTGGCAAAATTGCCTATCAGTTGCATCCCCAAATCTAAGGCCGGGGCAGCCCCATATTCATCTTGAATTTGTTTGAGCACTTCTGGTAAGTTAGCCAATGTCGGTGTACCGTGTGCTGTAGTGTAGAGCGCGGCAAACACCGTGCCCCATGTATTACAATGGTCCACTGTAGGAACCATACCAACAGTAAACACATCGTTAATATTCTATGTCTATCCTGAGGTCCCATATGCGGAAATACTGTCTCCAGCGTATACATTTTTTGTACAAAACAAAGAGAGGAGGGACCGGGAGTGTTCTGGTCCAGTGTACAATCTCCCAACAATAGTAATAAAATATAGGTACACTGTTCCAATCAAAGCAATAACACCAGGAGACCTGTGATCTCAGGAGCTAGAACCCTCAAGCATCACATTGGATGGCTGGCATCATCATTGGGAAATGCTCCTCACCAGGCTGGCACTGCAATGCCTAGTGGGCACCCCAGTAAGGGGGCTCTCAGCCAAACTGACGTGATAGCGACTAATACGTTCAACTATCCAATCGTAATGCTCAAAGTCACCACCAAAAAAGTGATAACAAGGATTGAAATTGGTTATTCATCCACTAAACACCATCATTTAATCAGTCTGAAATAACAAGGATGAAGACCAAGGTTAAAAATAAAGAAGCATGAAAGAGAAAATGAGGATTATGCTCAAAGTCTTTCGAGGGTGAAAAAACTAATAAAGGGTCCTCAACATTAAAAGGACCTCTATTCACTGGTCGACATGTTTCGCGTCTGTTGGTGCAGCCGGATCCATTGACGCTTCTTCAGGACCTATACAATTCAATAGTGGGAGTGAGTATCACAGACAAGGATACATAAATATCCGTCAACTTACATTAAAGTTAACTGGTTAACACAGGTAACCTGGAAAACAAAAGAACATAGAACATATGTCGAAATTTCAAATGTGTTAAATAGAACAACGAAGCATGGGACACCACACGTCAAATCATGCTTACCGACCCCTAGTCGTGATCAGGTTCCTTGGGTGGTGCGTTTCAGAGACTCAAGGTGACGCTAAATGTAGTTAATGACAGCGAAATACAAGGTTAATATAGTGAACCAAACGGGAAAGGTGACATCTAGTTTTGTCAAAATTGACAATTAGATAATAAATAGTCGCTTTAGGGACATGAAGTGGTCAAAAAAGTTAATGCTGCATGTTACCATCATTGCTACTGTTGCGACTAGTTGAATATGTTGGCTAGGTTGGGAAGTATCAGGGGTTAACCCATAGTACATGATCATGAGTACTGATCTAAAAATGTCATTTTGTCTCTCAAAAACAGCGATCATTCCAAAATAAACATTAGGGAGAGTATAATCACTCCAAAGGCATCAGTTTATTAAACCCCAATATGGCGTCATAAGAGGGGGATCGAGGTGGGCCAATAAAATATGCAGAGGAAAGTAATAAAAGTCAAGTGACTGGTCCCATTACACAATAAGCAATGCCTATCGTTATGTCTATAGGGGAGTGAATACTTACAAGATCATCCCTGGTCCAGCTTGTTGGACCTATCTTCGGAAACGCGCGACCCGGAAAACAACCGGATCGGACATTCTCCGAGCTTCAAATAGGCGCTGTGGGGCCCGCTCCTGAGCACGTCTCTTCGTGAAAATAGACGAAGGACTAGCGGGAGTCTCGATCGTATCAGAAATAGACGATGGGCTACAGGTGTGGGAACACACTAGTAGTACCCATCATCTTAAGAAGGACAATTCGAGCTCAAAAACACTATGTGATAAAACCCCGTGTTTAAGGGCAACCAAATAGGACTGTGGATAATCCCCTACACTAAAATGTAATTTGTGGAGCAGAATGCCGGTTAGCTGTATCAAAAGGTGTGCCATTGTAAGGAGATGTTGATACAGATGATTTACAGATCAAGGGAAATGGTGCATATATATAATGATAATAATGCTGCGTCATATTAGACAAGATATCTTAATGGCCAAGAGACTAATATGGGTGATGTCTGGAAAGAAAAAAACAAAAAAACTACTGCAATATCATCAGAATAATGAAAAGGGTAGGTAAGTGAATGAGGTTGTTCATGGATAATGAGTAACCAAGAGGTCGTATATTCAGGGTGATAGGGAGGTCCATGGGATATCGTCATTAAGACCCCGTAGATGCGTCCCTAATTTGAATACCCATTTTTGTTCAATCTTAAACAATGCCCTCGAGTCATCGGGCGGATTGTAGGTGCCTCAATGACAACCCACCACAGGTCGTCGGGGGAGTGTTGGACCTCCAAAAAATTAGCACTAAGTTTGGCAGTGATCTTTTTACATCTAATATTGCTCCTATGCTCACTGATACGTATTTTAACCGGTCTAGACGTCATCCCGATATAAAGTAGATCACAAGGGCACGATATCATGTAAATACAGTTCTTGGTATTACAGTTGGTATGTTTTTTAAGATACCAAGAACCAATGGAGTGAAAATCCAACTTTGTCAGGTGTCTTGTCAAGCTGCATACTTGACAGTTCCCACAGGGATGGTGACCCACCACTGGAGGTAGGCCCCAAAGTGTCTTCTGATTGGCAGGGTCACATTGGATACGTGGACGCGTATGAACCACTAGGTCTTTTATATTAGCAGTCCGTTTAAAAGCATAGAGAGGTTTAGATAAATTGTAACCACCACTCGTTAGGATAGACCACCTTTTGTTAATCAGTTTTTTAATCGAGTTCGACAAAGGGGTATACGTGGAGACACATGTGAGCCTCGACTGAGGGATTTTGTCTTTGGGAGCCAATAGGGGCTCTTTGTTGTTATTTCTGGCTCTCTTTCGTGCTTGATTAACAATTTTCGATGGATACTTCCGATCAGAAAGCTTATGATGGAGAGATTCCGCTTGTCGATCAAATTCACTAGGTAGACTACAGTTACGTCGCAGACGTAAGAACTGACCGAAGGGTAGATTGTCACGCAAAGATTTTGGGTGATGACTTTCATAAAGTAGAAGAGAATTGCGGTCTGTAGGTTTATGATACACGCTGGTCTGTAATCTGCCATTGTTAATAGTAATCATTAAATCCAGGAATGGTAATTGGTAGTCAGATACGGTGGCTGTGAATTTCAGGAAAGGATCAAGGGTATTGATCCAGGCTGTGAGTTCCTCAGCCTGAATCCATGGTCCCAGTCAAATAATCAGAATATCATCTATATAGCGCCGCCATAACTTGATGTAACTGGTGTAAGGATTAGTAGGAGAAAGAATGTGTTTTTTCTCAAAATCGTACATGTAAAGGCAGGCTAGACTGGGAGCGAAGGTGCTCCCCATAGATGTACCTTGAATTTGGTGGTAGAATTGATCCTCAAAGAGGAAGAAATTTTCTGTCAAAGCCAACTTGGCGCACTGTAGGATGAAAGACACAGGAGAAGACAAATTTGCTGATGTTTCTTGCAAAGCAGTCTCTATAACTGATAAAGTTGCTTCTTGAGGAATATTAGTATATAGAGCCTCTACATCTAATCTGATGATCGCCTGAGTAGTATCAGAATCGTTGATGGTTTCGATCAGGTTCAGCACGTCTTTGGTGTCTTGAAGGTAGGTGGTGGAGTTTCTCACTAGAGGTTGTAAAAAATGATCGCAAAAAATCGATAGTGGTTCCAAAATAGAGCCCAAGCCTGATACTATAGGGCGCCCAGGAGGAGGTCTCCTCCCTTTATGGATTTTGGGCAGACAATAGAAGTAGGGGGTACGAGGGTGGGGAGTGTCCAAAAATTCTGCCTCCTTAGGTGAGATCCATTCATTATTCTTTGCTTCTTCAATAAGAATTCTAATCTGGGTCTGTAATCTCCCAGTAGGGTCTCGGTTGATTTTGGTATAATAGGTGGAATCACTCAAAAGGCGTAGACATTCACTTCTATAATCTGTAGAGTTCGTTATCACAATGGCTCCTCCCTTATCAGCTGGTTTAATGGTTATCTCTGGATCCGACGCTAATGATGTAAGAGCTATCTTTTCCTTAGTAGGAATGTTGATATAAGCGTGTTTGGGATGAAGATGGTTTATATCAGCTAGCACTGCTTTCTCAAAGGTCAGGACTTCGCTTGGCATAACTGTCGGAGGGGGAACAAAGGTGGAAGGTCTTTTGAGACCTGAGTCAGATGTCTGTAGTTCATCTGTTTTGTCTTTGAAGAAAAAGTGCAAGCGAATTTTTCCGGAAAAAGTGAGCTAATTCAATGTGTAAACGAAAGAAGTCGTCTTGCGGGGTTGGGACAAAGCCTAAGCCTCTATTAAGCACCGTGGTCTCATCGTCAGAAAGAATCTTGGATGAAAGGTTGACAACTAAGTTTTCATTGGGGGATTTTTCGACTGACTTCTGGTCACCATCTGAGGTTTGTCTCTGGACCACTGGATGTGCCTTCCTCTTCCTCTCCTTCTGCCTCTGCCTCTGCCCCTGCCTCGGCCTAAAAAAGGAGCAAAAGGCACCATTGGTCGTGGTTGGAAGAAGGGATAAGGGGGTTGCCACGGCATAGCCTGATGTACAGGGTATGGAGGATAGTTGTAAAAGGGTTGTGGTTGGTTGTCATCTGAACTCCAACCATCAGATGAGGACCCACTGTTGTAATTACGGAATTTTCTTACAGGTGCAGAGGACTCATCAGATGACTGGGAACGGTTGTCCCCATCGAAGTCATCTTTTATGTAAGGATAGACTTTCTCACGACTAAATTTAGTAATGTCTTTCTGAAGTTTGGAGATCTTCTAGTGTGTCAAAAATTCTTTAGTCTCATTTTGCTCAGCAGTGATTTCAGCTAAACAGCATTTAAATGCGGTTAGAGTGATCGTTGTTTTCAGAGTGTTCTCAATAGCATTAATTTGGATCATGATGTTATCGGCCAACCGTTTGGAAGTGTTAATGATCAAAACAAGCCAGTCTCTGGTACACTTCCAGGCTATTTGAGCCCAGTCTTTTCTGAAGGCTAAATCATGAAGGAAAATGCGTGGTATATTAGGCACGAGGAGGCCATTTGGAGAAATGTTGGCACGTAAGTATTCGGTCATAATTGTCCCGTGCATAACAGTTTTAATAAGTTCACGTTTCAAGGTGGATAATTTGTCCCATTCGGTTTTAAGATTGCCCGACGGAGCAGCGCCATCGTTGTCTAGAATGGAAGGTGATTGTAAAATGGCTGATACCATTTCATCGTCATAACTCAGACCCTGAAAATTATCCATTATATGGGTCACTACCACTATTGTGGGAGAGTCATAAATAAGAGTAAAGGAAGAATATGGTCCCACAGCTTAGCAGCTGTACATGAGGCACAAAACAAAGAGAGGAGGGACCGGGAGTGTTCTGGTCCAGTGTACAATCTCCCAACAATAGTAATAAAATATAGGTACACTGTTCCAATCAAAGCAATAATACCAGGAGACCTGTGATCTCAGGAGCTAGAACCCTCAAGCATCACATTGGATGGCTGGCATCATCATTGGGAAATGCTCCTCACCAGGCTGGTGCTGCAATGCCTAGTGGGCACCCCAGTAAGGGGGGGGCTCTCAGCCAAACTGACGTGATAGCGACTAATACGTTCAACTATCCAATCGTAATGCTCAAAGTCACCACCAAAAAGTGATAAAAAGGATTAAAATTGGTTATTCATCCACTAAACACCATCATTCAATCAGTCTGAAATAACAAGGATGAAGACCAAGGTTAAAAATAAAGAAGCATGAAAGAGAAAATGAGGATTATGCTCAAAGTCTTTCGAGGGTGAAAAAACTAAGAAAGGGTCCTCAACATTAAAAGGACCTCTATTCACTGGTCGACATGTTTCGCGTCTGTTGGTCCAGCCGGATCCATTGACGCTTCTTCAGTACCTATACAATTCAATAGTGGGAGTGAGTATCACAGACAAGGATACATAAATATCCGTCAACTTACATTAAAGTTAACTGGTTAACACAGGAAACCTGGAAAACAAAAGAACATAGAACATATGTTGAAATTTCAAATGTGTTAAATAGAACAACGAAGCATGGGACACCACACGTCAAATCATGCTTATCGACCCCTAGTCGAGATCAGGTTCCTTGGGTGGTGTGTTTCAGAGACTCAAGGTGACGCTAAATGTAGTTAATGACAGCGAAATACAAGGTTAATACAGTGAACCAAATGGGAAAGGTGACATCTAGTTTTGTCAAAATTGACAATTAGATAATAAATAGTCGCTTTAGGGACATGAAGTGGTCAAAAAAGTTAATGCTGCATGTTACCAGCATTGCTACTGTTGCGACTATTTGAATATGTTGGCTAGGTTGGGAAGTATCAGGGGTTAACCCATATTACATGATCATGAGTACTGATCTAAAAATGTCATTTTTTCTCTCAAAAACAGCGATCATTCCAAAATAAACATTAGGGAGAGTATAATCACTCCAAAGGCATCAGTTTATTAAACCCCAATATGGCGTCATAAGAGGGGGATCGAGGTGGGCCAATGAAATATGCAGAGGAAAGTAATAAAAGTCGAGTGACTGGTCCCATTACACAATAAGCAATGCCTATTGTTATGTCTATAGGGGAGTGAATACTTACAAGATCATCCCTGGTCCAGCTTGTTGGACCTATCTTCGGAAACGCGCGACCCGGAAAACAACCGGATCGGACGTTCTCCGAGCTACAAATAGGCGCCGCGGGGCCCGCTCCCGAGGGCGTCTCTTCGTAAAAATAGACAAAGGACTAGCGGGAGTCTCGATCGTATCAGAAATAGACGACGGGCTACAGGTGTGGGAACACACTAGTAGTACCCATCATCTTAAGAAGGACGATTCAAGCTCAAAAACACTATGTGATAAAACCCCGTGTTTAAGGGCAACCAAATAGGACTGTGGATAATCCCCTCCACTAAAATGTAATTTGTGGAGCAGAATGCCGGTTAGCTGTATCAAAAGGTGTGCCATTGTAAGGAGATGTTGATACAGATGATTTACAGATCAAGGGAAATGGTGCATATATATAATGATAATAATGCTGCGTCATATTAGACAAGATATCTTAATGGCCAAGAGACTAATATGGGTGATGTCTGGAAAGAAAAAAACAAAAAAACTACTGCAATATCATCAGAATAATGAAAAGGGTAGATAAGTGAATGAGGTTGTTCATGGATAATGAGTAACCTAGAGGTCGTATATATAAAAGGTGATAGGGAGGTCCATGGGATATCGTCATTAAGACCCCGTAGATGCGTCCCTAATTTGAATACCCATTTTTGTTCAATCTTAAACAATGCCCTTGAGTCATCGGGGCGGATTGTAGGTGCCTCAATGACAACCCACCACAGGTCGTCGGGGGAGTGTTGGACCTTCAAAAAATGAGCACTAAGTTTGGTAGTGATCTTTTTACATCTAATATTGCTCCTATGCTCATTGACACGTATTTTAATCGGTCTAGACGTCATCCCGATATAACGTTGATCACAAGGGCACGATATCATGTAAATACAGTTCTTGGTATTACAGTTGGTATGTTTTTTAAGATACCAAGAACCAATGGAGTCAAAATCCAACTTTGTCAGGTGTCTTGTCAAGCTACATACGTGACAGTTCCCACAGGGATGGTGACCCACCACTGGAGGGAGGCCCCAAAGTATCTTCTGATTGGCAGGGTCACATTGGATACGTGGACGCGTATGAACCACTAGGTCTTTTATATTAGCAGTCCGTTTAAAAGCATAGAGAGGTTTAGATAAATTGTAACCACCACTCGTTAGGATAGACCACCTTTTGTTAATCAGTTTTTTAATCGAGTTCGACAAAGGGGTATACGTGGAGACACATGTGAGCCTCGACTGAGGGATTTTGTCTTTGGGAGCCAATAGGGGCTCTTTGTTGTTATTTCTGGCTCTCTTTCATGCTTGATTAACAATTTTCGATGGATACTTCCGATCAGAAAGCTTATGATGGAGAGATTCCGCTTGTCGATCAAATTCACTAGGTAGACTACTGTTACGTCGCAGACGTAAGAACTGACCGAAGGGTAGATTGTCCCGCAAAGATTTTGGGTGATGGCTTTCATAAAGTAGAAGAGAATTGCGGTCTGTAGGTTTATGATACACGCTGGTCTGTAATCTGCCATTGTTAATAGTAATCATTAAATCCAGGAATGGTAATTGGTAGTCAGATACGGTGGCTGTGAATTTCAGGAAAGGATCAAGGGTATTGATCCAGGCTGTGAGTTCCTCAGCCTGAATCAATGGTCCCTGCCAAATAATCAGAATATCATCTATATAGCGCCACCATAACTTGATGTAAGTGGTGTAAGGATTAGTAGGAGAAAGAAAGTGTTTTTTCTCAAAATCGTACATGTAAAGGCAGGCTAGACTGGGAGCGAAGGTGCTCCCCATAGATGTACCTTGAATTTGGTGGTAGAATTGATCCTCAAAGAGGACGAAATTTTCTGTCAAAGCCAACTTGGCGCACTGTAGGATGAAAGACACAGGAGAAGACAAATTTGCTGATGTTTCTTGCAAAGCAGTCTCTATAACTGATAAAGTTGCTTCTTGAGGAATATTAGTATATAGAGCCTCTACATCTAATCTGATGATCGCCTGAGTAGTATCAGAATCGTTGATGGTTTCGATCAGGTTCAGCACGTCTTTGGTGTCTTGAAGGTAGGTGGTGGAGTTTCTCACTAGAGGTTGTAAAAAATGATCGCAAAAAATCGATAGTGGTTCCAAAATAGAGCCCAAGCCTGATACTATAGGGCGCCCAGGAGGAGGTCTCCTCCCTTTATGGATTTTGGGCAGACAATAGAAGTAAGGGGTACGAGGGTGGGGAGTGTCCAAAAATTCTGCCTCCTTAGGTGAGATCCATTCATTATTCTTCGCTTCTTCAATAAGAATTCTAATCTGGGTCTGTAATCTCCCAGTAGGGTCTCGGATGATTTTGGTATAATAGGTGGAATCACTCAAAAGGCGTAGACATTCACTTCTATAATCTGTAGAGTTCATTATCACAATGGCTCCTCCCTTATCAGCTGGTTTAATGGTTATCTCTGGATCCGACGCTAATGATGTAAGAGCTATCTTTTCCTTAGTAGGAATGTTCATATAAGCGTGTTTGGGATGAAGATGGTTTATATCAGCTAGCACTGCTTTCTCAAAGGTCAGGACTTCGCTTGGCATAACTGTCGGAGGGGGAACAAAGGTGGAAGGTCTTTTGAGACCTGAGTCACATGTCTGTAGTTCATCTGTTTTGTCTTTGAAGAAAAAGTGCAAGCGAATTTTTCCGGAAAAAGTGAGCTAATTCAATGTGTAAACGAAAGAAGTCGTCTTGCGGGGTTGGGACAAAGCCTAAGCCTCTATTAAGCACCGTGGTCTCATCGTCAGAAAGAATCTTGGATAAAATGTTGACAACTAAGTTTTCATCAGGGGATTTTTCGACTGACTTCTGGTCACCATCTGAGGTTCGTCTCTTGACCACTGTATGTGCCTTCCTCTTCCTCTCCTTCTGCCTCTGCCTCTGCCCCGGCCTCAGCCTAAAAAAGGAGCAAAAGGCACCATTGGTCGTGGTTGGAAGAAGGGATAAGGGGGTTGCACGGCATAGCCTGATGTACAGAGTACGGAGGATAGTTGTAAAAGGGTTGTGGTTGGTTGTCATCTGAACTCCAACCATCAGATGAGGACCCACTGTTGTAATTACGGAATTTTCTTACAGGTGCAGAGGACTCATCAGATGACTGGGAACGCTTGTCCCCATGGAAGTCATCTTTTATGTAAGGATAGACTTTCTCACGACTACATTTAGTAATGTCTTTCTGAAGTTTGGAGATCTTCTAGTGTGTCAAAAATTATTTAGTCTCATTTAGCTCAGCAGTGATTTCAGCTAAACGGCATTTAAATGCGGTTAGAGTGATCGTTGTTTTCAGAGTGTTCTCAATAGCATTAATTTGGATCATGATGTTATCGGACAACCGTTTGGAAGTGTTAATGATCAAAACAAGCCAGTCTCTGGTACACTTCCAGGCTATTTGAGCCCAGTCTTTTCTGAAGGATAAATCATGAAGGAAAATGCATGGTATATTAGACACAAGGAGGCCATTTGGAGCAATATTGGCACGTAAGTATTCGGGCATAATTGTCCAGTGCATAAAGGTTTTAGTAAGTTCACATTTCAAGGTGGATAATTTGTCCCATTCAGTTTTAAGATTGCCCGACGGGGCAGCGCCATCGTTGTCTAGAATGGAAGGTGATTGTAAAATGGCTGATACCATTTCATCGTCATAACTCACACCCTGAAAATTATCTATTATACGGGTCACTACCACTATTGTGGGAGAGTCATAAATAAGAGTAAAGGAAGAATATGGTCCCACAGCTTAGCAGCTGTACATGAGGCACAAAACAAAGAGAGGAGGGACCGGGAGTGTTCTGGTCCAGTGTACAATCTCCCAACAATAGTAATAAAATATAGGTACACAGTTCCAATCAAAGCAATAGCACCAGGAGACCTGTGATCTCAGGAGCTAGAACCCTCAAGCATCACATTGGATGGCTTGCATCATCATTGGGAAATGCTCCTCACCAGGCTGGCGCTGCAATGCCTAGTGGGCACCCCAGTAAGGGGGGGCTCTCAGCCAAACTGACGTGATAGCGACTAATACGTTCAACTATCCAATCATAATGCTCAAAGTCACCACCAAAAAATTTATAAAAAGGATTAAAATTGGTTATTCATCCACTAAACACCATCATTTAATCAGTCTGAAATAACAAGGATGAAGACCAAGGTTAAAAATAAAGAAG
The DNA here is from genome assembly GCF_031143425.1 of Pleurodeles waltl. NCBI lineage: Eukaryota > Metazoa > Chordata > Amphibia > Caudata > Salamandridae > Pleurodeles > Pleurodeles waltl. The sequence goes on from NC_090449.1 coordinate 261,143,821, forward strand.
CATGAAAGAGAAAATGAGGATTATGCTCAAAGTCTTTCGAGGGTGAAAAAACTAATAAAGGGTCCTCAACATTAAAAGGACCTCTATTCACTGGTCGACATGTTTCGCGTCTGTTGGTCCAGCCGGATCCATTGACGCTTCTTCAGGACCTATACAATTCAGTAGTGGGAGTGAGTATCACAGACAAGGATACATAAATATCCGGCAACTTACATTAAAGTTAACTGGTTAACACAGGTAACCTGGAAAACAAAAGAACATAGAAGATATGTCGAAATTTCAAATGTGTTAAATAGAACAACGAAGCATGGGACACCACACGTCAAATCATGCTTACCGACCCCTAGTCGAGATCAGGTTCCTTGGGTGGTGCGTTTCAGAGACTCATGGTGACGCTAAATGTAGTTAATGACAGCGAAATACAAGGTTAATATAGTGAACCAAACGGGAAAGGTGACATCTAGTTTTGTCAAAATTGACAATTAGATAATAAATAGTCGCTTTAGGGACATGAAGTGGTCAAAAAAGTTAATGCTGCATGTTACCATCATTGCTACTGTTGCGACTAGTTGAATATGTTGGCTAGGTTGGGAAGTATCAGGGGTTAACCCATATTACATGATCATGAGTACTGATCTAAAAATGTCATTTTTTCTCTCAAAAACAGCGATCATTCCAAAATAAACATTAGGGAGAGTATAATCACTCCAAAGGCATCAGTTTATTAAACCCCAATATGGCGTCATAAGAGGGGGATCGAGGTGGGCCAATGAAATATGCAGAGGAAAGTAATAAAAGTCGAGTGACTGGTCCCATTACACAATAAGCAATGCCTATCGTTATGTCTATAGGGGAGTGAATACTTACAAGATCATTCCTGGTCCAGCTTGTTGGACCTATCTTCGGAAACGCGCGACCCGGAAAACAACCGGATCGGATGTTGTCCGAGCTACAAATAGGCGCCGCGGGCCCGCTCCCGAGCGCGTCTCTTCGTAAAAATAGACGAAGGACTAGCGGGAGTCTCGATCGTATCAGAAATAGACGATGGGCTACAGGTGTGGGAACACACTAGTAGTACCCATCATCTTAAGAAGGACGATTCGAGCTCAAAAACACTATGTGATAAAACCCCGTGTTTAAGGGCAACCAAATAGGACTGTGGATAATCCCCTCCACTAAAATGTAATTTGTGGAGCAGAATGCCGGTTAGCTGTATCAAAAGGTGTGCCATTGTAAGGAGATGTTGATACAGATGATTTACAGATCAAGGGGAATGGTGCATATATATAATGATAATAATGCTGCGTCATATTAGACAAGATATCTTAATGGCCAAGAGACTAATATGGGTGATGTCTGGAAAGAAACAAACAAAAAAACTACTGCAATATCATCAGAATAATGAAAAGGGTAGGTAAGTGAATGAGGTTGTTCATGGATAATGAGTAACCTAGAGGTCGTATATTCAGGGTGATAGAGAGGTCCATGGGATATCGTCATTAAGACCCCGTAGATGCGTCCCTAATTTGAATACCCATTTTTGTTCAATCTTAAACAATGCCCTCGAGTCATCGGGGCGGATTGTAGGTGCCTCAATGACAACCCACCACAGGTCGTCGGGGGAGTGTTGGACCTCCAAAAAATGACCACTAAGTTTGGTAGTGATCTTTTTACATCTAATATTGCTCCTATGCTCATTGATACGTATTTTAACCGGTCTAGACGTCATCCCGATATAACGTAGATCACAAGGGCACGATATCATGTAAATACAGTTCTTGGTATTACAGTTGGTATGTTTTTTAAGATACCAAGAACCAATGGAGTCAAAATCCAACTTTGTCAGGTGTCTTGTCAAGCTACATACGTGACAGTTCCCACAGGGATGGTGACCCACCACTGGAGGTAGGCCCCAAAGTGTCTTCTGATTGGCAGGGTCACATTTGATACGTGGACGCGTATGAACCACTAGGTCTTTTATATTAGCAGTCCGTTTAAAAGCATAGAGAGGTTTAGATAAATTGTAACGACCACTCGTTAGGATAGACCACCTTTTGTTAATCAGTTTTTTAATCGAGTTCGACAAAGAGGCATACGTGGAGACACATGTGAGCCTCGACAGAGGGATTTTGTCTTTGGGAGCCAATAGGGGCTCTCTGTTGTTATTTCTGGCTCTCTTTCGTGCTTGATTAACAATTTTCGATGGATAGTTCCGATCAGAAAGCTTATGATGGAGAGATTCCGCTTGTCGATCAAATTCACTAGGTAGACTACAGTTACGTCGCAGACGTAAGAACTGACCGAAGGGTAGATTGTCCTGCAAAGATTTTGGGTGATGGCTTTCATAAAGTAGAAGAGAATTGCGGTCTGTAGGTTTATGATACACGCTGGTCTGTAATCTGCCATTGTTAATAGTAATCATGAAATCCAGGAATGATAATTGGTAGTCAGATACGGTGGCTGTGAATTTCAGGAAAGGATCAAGGGTATTGATCCAGGCTGTGAGTTCCTCAGCCTGAATCAATGGTCCCTGTCAAATAATCAGAATATCATCTATATAGCACCGCCATAACTTGATGTAACTGGTGTAAGGATTAGTAGGAGAAAGAATGTGTTTTTTCTCAAAATCGTACATGTAAAGGCATGCTAGACTGGGAGCGAAGGTGCTCCCCATAGATGTACCTTGAATTTGGTGGTAGAATTGATCCTCAAAGAGGAAGACATTTTCTGTCCAAGCCAACTTGGCGCACTGTAGGATGAAAGACACAGGAGAAGACAAATTTGCTGATGTTTCTTGCAAAGCATTCTCTATAACTGATAAAGTTGCTTCTTGAGGAATATTAGTATATAGAGCCTCTACATCTAATCTGATGATCGCCTGAGTAGTATCAGAATCGTTGATGGTTTCGATCAGGTTCAGCACGTCTTTGGTGTCTTGAAGGTAGGTGGTGGAGTTTCTCACTAGAGGTTGTAAAAAATGATCGCAAAAAATCGATAGTGGCTCCAAAATAGAGCCCAAGCCTGATACTATAGGGCGACCAGGAGGAGGTCTCCTCCCTTTATGGATTTTGGGCAGACAATAGAAGTAGGGGGTGGGGAGTGTCCAAACATTCTGCCTCCTTAGGTGCGATCCATTCATTATTCTTCGCTTCTTCAATAAGAATTCTAATCTGGGTCTGTAATCTCCCAGTAGGGTCTCGGTTGATTTTGGTATAATAGGTGGAATCACTCAAAAGGCGTAAACATTCACTTCTATAATTTGTAGAGTTCATTATCACAATGGCTCCTCCCTTTATCTCTGGATCCGACGCTAATGTTGTAAGAGCTATCTTTTCCTTAGTAGGAATGTTGATATAAGCGTGTTTGGGATGAAGATGGTTTATATCAGCTAGCACTGCTTTCTCAAAGGTCAGGACTTTGCTTGGCATAACTGTCGGAGGGGGAACAAAGGTGGAAAGTCTTTTGAGACCTGAGTCAGATGTCTGTAGTTCATCTGTTTTGTCTTTGAAGAAAAAGTGCAAGCAAATTTTTTCAGAAAAAGTGAGCTAATTCAATGTGTAAACGAAAGAAATGATCTTGCGGGGTTGGGACAAAGCCTAAGCCTCTATTAAGCACCGTGGTCTTATCGTCAGAAAGAATCTTGGATGAAAGGTTGACAACTAAGTTTTAATCGGGGGATTTTTCGACTGACTTCTGGTCACCATCTGAGGTTCGTCTCTGGACCACTGGATGTGCCTTCCTCTTCCTCTCCTTCTGCCTCTGCCTCTGCCCTGGCCTCGACCTAAAAAAGGAGCAAAAGGCACCATTGGTTGTGGTTGGAAGAAGGGATAAGGGGGTTGCAACGGCATAGCCTGATGTACAGGGTACGGAGGATAGTTGTAAAAGGGTTGTGGTTGGTTGTCATCTGAACTCCAACCATCAGATGAGGACCCACTGTTGTAATTACGGAATTTTCTTATAGGTGCAGAGGACTCATCAGATGACTGGGAACGGTTGCCCCCATCGAAGTCATCTTTTATGTAAGGATAGACTTTCTCACGACTAAATTTAGTAATGTCTTTCTGAAGTTTGGAGATCTTCTAGTGTGTCAAAAATTCTTTAGTCTCATTTAGCTCAGCAGTGATTTCAGCTAAACGGCACTTAAATGCGGTTAGAGTGATTGTTGTTTTCAGAGTGTTCTCAATAGCATTAATTTGGATCATGACGTTATCGGCCAACCGTTTGGAAGTGTTAATGATCAAAACAAGCCAGTCTCTGGTACACTTCCAGGCTATTTGAGCCCAGTCTTTTCTGAAGGCTAAATCATGAAGGAAAATGCATGGTATATTAGACACGAGGAGGCCATTTCGAGCAATGTTGGCACGTAAGTATTCGGTCATAATTGTCCCGTGCATAACAGTTTTAATAAGTTCACGTTTCAAGGTGGATAGTTTGTCCCATTCGGTTTTAAGACTGCCCGACGGGGCAGCGCCATCGTTGTCTAGAATGGAAGGTGATATTTCTGATACGATCGAGACTCCCGCTAGTCCTTTGTCTATTTTTACGAAGAGACGCGCTCGGGAGCGGGCCCCGCAGCGCCTATTTGTAGCACGGACAACGTCCGATCCGGTTGTTTTCCGGGTCGCGCGTTTCCGAAGATAGGTCCAACAAGCTGGACAAGGGATGATCTTGTAAGTATTAACTCCCCTATAGACATAACGATAGGCATTGCTTATTGTGTAATGGAACCAGTCACTCGACTTTTATTACTTTCCTCTGCATATTTCATTGGCCCACCTCGATCCCCCTCTTATGACGCCATTTTGGGGTTTAATAAACTGATGCCTTTGGAGTGATTATACTCTCCCTAATGTTTATTTTGGAATGATCGCTGTTTTTGAGAGAAAAAATGACATTTTTAGATCAGTACTCATGATCATGTAATATGGGTTAACCCCTGATACTTCCCAACCTAGCCAACATATTCAAGTAGTCGCAACAGTAGTAATGATGGTAACATGCAGCATTAACTTTTTTGACCACTTCATGTCCCTAAAGCGACTATTTATTATCTAATTGTCAATTTTGACAAAACTAGATGTCACCTTTCCCGTTTGGTTCACTATATTAACCTTGTATTTCGCTGTCATTAACTACATTTAGCGTCACCTTGAGTCTCTGAAACGCACCACCCAAGGAACCTGATCTCGACTAGGGGTCGGTAAGCATGATTTGACGTGTGGTGTCCCATGCTTCGTTGTTCTATTTAACACATTTGAAATTTCGACATATGTTCTATGTTCTTTTGTTTTCCATGTTACCTGTGTTAACCAGTTAACTTTAATGTAAGTTGACGGATATTTATGTATCCTTGTCTGTGATACTCACTGCCACTATTGAATTGTATAGGTCCTGAAGAAGCGTCAATGGATCCGGCTGGACCAACAGACGCGAAACATGTCGACCAGTGAAGAGAGGTCCTTTTAATGTTGAGGACCCTTTATTAGTTTTTTCACCCTCGAAAGACTTTGAGCATAATCCTCATTTTCTCTTTCATGCTTCTTTATTTTTAACCTTGGTCTTCATCCTTGTTATTTCAGACTGATTAAATGATGGTGTTTAGTGGATGAATAACCAATTTTAATCCTTTTTATCACTTTTTTGGTGGTGACTTTGAGCATTACGATTGGATAGTTGAACGTATTTGTCGCTATCACGTCAGTTTGGCTGAGAGCCCCCCTTACTGGGGTGCCCACTAGGCATTGCAGCGCCAGCCTGGTGAGGAGCATTTCCCAATGATGATGCCAGCCATCCAATGTGATGCTTGGGGGTTCTAGCTCCTGACATCACAGGTCTCCTGGTATTAATTTTTTGTGCCAGCCAAAATGGAGTTTCCTCTCGTTTAGCTGGTACTTTGCCCATTACAGACTGCACAGTTGCCGGATTAATACCCGGAACTACTGCATGTTGTTGAGCTGGAGCAGCACGCGCCGGGTTTGTGTTTAGTGTCTGCATCACAAATTGTACTAAGCGTCTATATGTTGCCGTTAATTCTGTATATAAACGCCGAACTTCAGCCACCGTCAACTGAGCAACCGCTGGATGTGGTGTATATGTAGCCAATAAAGGCCAGTTAGGACCATCGTTACTTAGTGGACCTAGCCTAACTGGCGCTATGGTGTGGGGTAGGGCGCCATCAATCCAATTATTATGCTCTTGATAAGATAGAGGTATTTCTAAATATGCATATGCCCTGTATTGTCCAGGGACATTCGCAAGAGTGTAATCGTGAAATGTGTTTGAATTCCCATCAACTGCTGGAAATATGACCCAAGAATAAAAAAGTTCTGTTCTATAGGCTGCATGGGCGTCCACCACAAACGTGACTGGACCCCCCTGGTTTGTAAGACCATGTGCTAGTAAATGAACCGTGAGCGGTTGTTGCATATTAACTGCTATTTACGTTACTTGGGGATTCGCCATTCTGAAAACAGCTCTAGTTCAGAGTAGGCACACCAATATCGGGGTTTTCCTTTCAGAGTTCAAGCTCGAACGACCAACCGCTATAACTAGGATTTACCTATATTGCGGTGGTGGAAGCCCTCAGTGCCACGGACGTCTCCGTTAACGGAACCGAGGAGTCAATATGTATATGAGACCGAGAGAGTCAGCCGTACCCGAAAACTAGAGCCAGACCAATCGTTGGCGGCGCCATGTCGCGTTGACTCTCATTATCCTAAATGAGACTACTGGATTTCTAGATAGCAGGGTCGTTCTTGGTGTGGGGGACTGAGTCTGACCCACTAAGAAGGACCTCTGTCACCTTCAATCCGGTTTTGCTCCGGCTAACTAGCAGTGCCTCATCTCTCCCAAGGGGAAAGGATGATTGGGCAGCCGAGCACATGACATCTTTAGAACTTCTCAGGGAAGTCGTGGTAGCTCAGATTCCAACCAGCTCTCTCATTTACGGTATGATCTCATATACAAATGACAAAGGCAGTTTAGGTTTTATAGATTGATTTTAATAAAACGACTGCATTTTAGATAATAAGGCGTGAGCCGCAATAACCAGAACCATACAACACAGTAGGATTGAAATAGTCACGAGGAGAGTGAAACATAAAAATAACGCTATCATAGTGTTAATAGATTACGTTCTCTCTAAGTAAGTTCTATTTCGAGCACAGCATGTTAAGCTCTAAGCTTGCCTTTCAGATTCCCTGGGAAGACATCAACCCTCATACCTGAGCAAAGGCCTGTGATCTGGATCAGCATCTGCAACAGGGCAGTCAGCGTCTAGTTGTGGTTCCCTGGTCGGAATCTCCTTCTTGAGTGTATTAGGAAAAGGAAGTGTTTTTATAACTAACATGTCGCTGTGGTAACAAAACGTCCCTATGCAAGAATGTGTATCTGCAACCCAAAGACTAAACTCCTACCACGTCTATTGGCAATGTACCAGACTGTATCCTTGACTGAAGCACAGAGTGAGCAAGAATGTGTTATTGAGAACTCCAGTGCTGAAGTAGGCTAAACAGTATGATATAAAAAGTCAAACAAGACCGTAGAACTGGCTATTTGAAAAATAACAGCACGAAGCTGATTAAAATGCATTTAAAGCAAGGTGCACAGAGACCCGATGCTGCGAGCAAAAGAATAAAATACATCCAGGGCAAAGTGCACAAATGCCTAACGCCTGAAGCAAACGCGCAAAGGTTACATAACAATGACCACACTAGAGGCCCACATATATTGAATAATACTTTGTCCCAAACAATCCCATCAGGAATTAGTATGCAGTAATGTTTACCAGAGACAACTCTCTGCAAATTTTGTATGATGAAAAACGTGGTTTTAAAACCTCATTCACCAGTTCAACTGTAGAGCGTTCAGGAAGAAAATTACCATGCACCAGAAGAAAAAAAACAATAACAAACACAAACCATAGGAGAAAGGTAAGCAGTGTCAATGAGAGCCATATATAACTCCATGGTGGAGTGAAATAGTTAATTTTAAGCCAATGTATCAGCTTATGTGCTCTTGACAGTTCAGTTGCAGTAGAGGCAGATGAGTCTGAAAGTGTTGTAAACGTCGACAAAATGACCAGAATCTGTGCAAAAACTGGAGCTGTGTTCTGAAGAGGAGAACTTGCTGAGGACACCCTTGGTGGTTCATAATAAATTTCGACATCCGTTTGGCTAGAATTTGTAAGAAATTGCTCAATATTGTCATTACTTGTTGTAGAAGTAGTTGTAAGTGGAACCAGTGAAAGCTCATTTTCCACCCTCCCCAAACTCGGAGAGGTATCAGTGTTGCTGTTGAACATTTGTAGGGTTCGTAGGGGGAGGGATTCGGTAACTACTCAGGAGTCCTCTATGTCTGCTGTGCAGGATTGGTCACATGGTGTATCTTGACATTGTCGTTGGAGACAAAGCAATTTTCTTTAGCACCAGGCATCGGTGATAGAATCACAGTTCTGGTACCATGTATTCCCAGGACTGGAACCGGTATACGATAAGAAGGACCCAATTCCTTTTTCACAACAATCTTTTCACGCACTAGATCCCCAAGTTTAGGAATCTAGCCAGTAGATGTTACTGGTACATCGCTGATTTCAGAGGAGGCAGCATTGGCAGATGCGTTGTCATCACCGAACTGTTGTTTGTTCTGCAAGAAAGTGACACGTTCATTTATGTCAAAAGGTGAATCTGCCGCCTCCATGCTAGGACCATCAAGATCTGGAACATACATTTGAGTTCTAAAAAGGCATTCATACGATGTACATCCCCCAGGGACCCTGTAGGCAGATTGTTAAGTGCTCTCTGGACTCCATATATGTGTGTGAGCCAGCTACGACCCGTGCCTACTACTTTAGCTTCAAGGATTGCTTTAAATCTCTGTTTCGTCGCTTCACTACACGATTTCCCTTGGGATGAAATGGAGAAGAGTAATGCAGTTAGACCCCTAATGAAGCCCCTGTGAGCCCTTGAGGCAAAAGCAGGGCCCCGATCTGAGTGGAAAGCCACAACAGCATATGTACCGACTCGTAAATCTTTAATAACACTTCAAGCATCAGCCGAGCATTTTGGCCAAACCCACAAAAATCTGGAGCATGAGTCAACAGCGACTAGAAGGAATTTGTATGCACTATTTGGTGTCAGGTGACCACCATGGTCCGGATACACACTAATGGTTTGTTGGAAATTAAGAGGGATGTCTGCAGTGGGCGTTTCACGGTAGACCCTTTTATTTGCTGGCAGATGTCACAACAAAGGACATACTGCTTGGTCTGTTTATATAGACCTGGCCACCAATATAATGATTGTAATATTGAAATTGTAGGCACCACATTAGCATGGCCAGAAGCAACTCCCTCACGCGCTGCTTACCAGCATGGGCAGAAGCAGCTTCCTCATGTGCTGCTTTCACTAACGCAGGTCTTAGTTCTTTATTGGGAATTATTTGAACTCCCACACTGGTATCGTTACTTGTACGTCAAACAAACCTGCCATTCGGTAGGAATATTTAACAGGATATGCTTTAGGAAAAGGTGTGCTGTGCCAAGCTGCCACGGCTGCCAGAGTTTCATCATCCACTTTTAGCTTAGAACACGTTACTGCAGCAACAGAAGCCATAACTACTGCTGATTTGGCTTCTTCATCAGCCAGAGTATTTACTTCAACGTGCATTCCAACACGGTGATGGACTACTGTATGCATAACATGGACATTAGGTAGCATTTCTTTCAGTTCCACTACTTTCCCCCACAGAAGTCTGTTGTAGGAAGATGGCTCTGTATATTCTATATCAAAATGAGATATGGTGTGCACAGAGTCCAGGGGTTCCCCAGAGGCTTGACAGAGGCAAAAATAAATAAAACTAATGATCTATCTGTGGTAGTGTGGTCGAGCAGTTCAGCTTATCAGACGGTAGTGTTAAGCATTTGTTGTACACACACAAGCAATGGAAGAAACACACATTCAATGACTTAACTCCAGACCAATAGGATTTTACATAGAAAAATATGTTTTTGTTACTTTATTACTAGAATCACAAGATTCAGTTTGTACATACGTACATAAAATGAAAGGTACTTTGCAAATATATAATCAGAACTTTGAATGGAATCAACAATGTATACAGTTTTCTTTAAAATGGCAAAAAGCTATTTAAAAGTGGAAACTGCAATTTTTAACAGTTCTGGGGGAAAAAATTATTGTACAGTTTTGCAGCTAAGTACTAATCTTACAGTTCCTATCTCTGAGTTTTAGGTAGTCCGTTGTTGGGGGTTCCAGTTAACCCCAAACACCCACCACCAGCAACACGTGGCCGGTCCGGTGCAGAGGTCAAAGGAGATCCAAGTTAACGTGGGCTCCTATGGAGATGGAGGGTACTCGGAATCCGGACAGCCATCAGGTAAGTACCCACAACTGGAAGGGCAGACCAGGAGGGTTCAAGAGAGCACTGGAGGGGCTCAAAGTAGGCACCAAACACGCACCCTCAGCAGCTCTAAGGCAGCGGGCCCGAGGTGCAAACAGGGCATTGGGTTTTCAATGCAACTCTATGAGGAGACCCCGGGGGTCACTCAAAGGCACAGGCGAGGTCCGGGGGGGGGGGTGTCTCGGGCACACCACTGGTCAGAAAGGTAAGAGGGCTGCCTGCTGGTCAATGCTGCATGGGGGTTTGGCTCTCCCAGGCTTGGGGGCAGTGGGTGCAGTAGATCCTTTAGGCATCGGATATCTTCGTCAGGAGCTCGCAGTCAGGGGGATCCTCTAGATTCTCTCTGGAGGCATCGTGGTGGAGGCTTGGAGGGGTCAAACCAGGGTGGGCTCTTGCTCCAAATCGCCTGGGGACCCTTTTTTGCTGGGTGGACCACCGTGACACGGGCCATGGGCGTCGGGTGCACAGGGGTCAGGACTAACGTATCTGGAGTGAGGTGGGAGTCCTTATTTGTAGTTGGTTTCTTTTGGAGAGAGCCGCTCTCCTCTGGAGCTCTTGGTCCTTTGGGTGCAGGGCAGTCCTCTGAAGTTGGCAGAGGTTGCTGAGCCTGCTGGACGCATCGCTGGTTCTCTTGCAGGTTCTTTGAAGCAGGAGACAGGCCAGTAGTGCTGGGGCCAAAGCAGTTCTCGTCTTCCTTCTTCGCTACTGGGGTTTTCAGCTTAGCAGTCCTTCTTCTTCTTGTAGGTTGCCAGGAGTCTGGGGAGCTATGTTCAGGGAGGCCCTTAAATCCTAGTTTTAGAGGCATGTCAGGGGTCAGAGGGCAGTAGCGAATGGCTACTGTCCCTTAGGGTGGCTACACCCTCCTTGTGATCACTCACTTTGGGGAGGGGGCCACATTCCTATCCCTATTGGTCCCTGTCCTCCAAACCAAGATGGAGGATTCTGCAGGGAGGGGGTCACCTCAGTTCTGGAAACCTTAGGGGTGGTCCTGTCTGGGGTCATCGCTCCTCCCTGTTTTCCCAAATTTTCTCCGCTAGCTGGAGTGCCTTGGGGCACTGTAATCCGAGGCTTCAGTCTTTGAGGCTCACCGCCAGGTATTACAGTTCCTGCAGGGGGAGGTATGAAGGACCTGCACCCAAGGCAGACTTTGGCCCTCATTATGACATTGGCGGTAAATCTTGCTTACCGCCATGCCAACTGCTGCCAACATAATGCCGCTTCCGCGGATAACCGCCAAGCATATTATGACACACACATACCAATCCGTCACTATAAAGCCACACACACAAGTCCGCCAGCCCAAAGGTCAGTGATAAACTGGCGGTACCAAAACCCACAACGTTACGCCAACTGAACTACTGCCACAACATTATGACCCACAAATCACAGCAGCAGACATTCAATGGTGGTAAACCATTGGTGGTTAGACCTCGCTCAAAATACACACACCTGACACACATATACACACACCACACCCACACACCCACACCACCATAAAACACACACCTACACTACCAGCAGCCCTTTACGACTAGAAAGAATTGCCAACAGAGAGAGACAGCAAGAGCACCCACACAACCAGAGCCACATAACATCATCACCTATACACCACCCACGCATCTTACATCACACACCCCAACACATCACCCCACACATCCTCACCCACACCATTCACACTATACCCATGGCACCACAACAACACCCCAAATTCTCTGAGGAGAAGCTGAGGGTAATGGTGGAGGAAATCATCCGAGTAGAGACCCTTAGCTATTTGGATCACAGGTGCAGAAGACATCCACTGCTAGGAAGATGGAGCTATGGTGGAGAATCGTGGACAGGGTGAGGCCTGTGGGACAGCACCCAAGAACAAGGGATGACATCAGGAAGAGGTGGAACGACCTACGGGGGAAGGTACGTTCCACAGCAGCAAGACACCAACTCACTGTACAGAGGACTGGCGGTGGACCCCCACCTCTTCTCCCACAACTAACAACATGGGAGGAGCATGCATTCTGAGGGCCTGGCAGGAGTAGGAGGAGGACTGGACTCTGGTATGTCAACTCTATACTACTATCACCCCTCTGCCTGTATGCCATCACATACCCCCACCCTCACCCTCACTCCCATCACTTTACCACCTCCAACATTCCCCACCATCACAACCCACTCATCCCAATACCGAGTCCTGCATGTAACACCAATGCATGGACACCCCTCACAGACCTGCATGGACACCTATCACCACTGCATGCCCACCAAATAGCTACTCACTCAAAGGCAAATCTGCCAGGGCAACAACAACCATAGAGGGCAACACACCCATGCACATGATCTCACATGCAGAAACAATAACACTGCATTTACATCCCCACAGATTCCACACCCAATGTCACTGGAGAAGAGGTGCCAGCATCATCCAGTCCCCCCCCCCCCAGAAGAGGCCCACAGTGATGACAGCAGCTCTGCTCGCCTGGATCTGGATGACCAACCTGGCCCATCAGGAACCTCTGGACAGGCAGTTACCCAGGCACACTCTCACACCACCACAGATCCTCCCCCCTCAGGAAACACCACCGCAGCACCCACCCAGCGGGCCCATACCTCTGTCCACAGGACACGTCAATCAGCAGTGTGTCCACCACTACAGGGACCCCAGGCCACCCCACAAACGCAGGACGATCAGGGGCCTGGGGTCAGTGGGCACACTATTCAGGGGACAGAGGCACAGGACAATAGGGAAACTGGGAGGACTGCTGTGCGACAGGGGGTGGACAGGCCCAGGGAACCGACCCTCCAGGAGGCCCTCACCATGATCCTGGGAGCATACCAACATTCCCAGGATACACTGCTCAAGATCATGGACAAGTTGCAGGAGAACATGTGGCTGCAGGAGGGACAGTACCGGGAGATCAGGGAGGACTTGAAGGACATCAACACCACCCTGGTCTCCATTGCAGGGGTTCTGGCACACATGGCCAACACGATGAGTGAGGCAGTGGCACCCCACCAGGCCTCTGCCATTATCCAAACAGATGAACAGCCCACCACCTCCGCTGACTCTAGTGGACAGGCGGCCCCACCACAGGAACAACAGGCCACCAGCACCCCTCCCCCTGCAGAAGGAGTACCACCCCACAACTGTTTCCTGCAATCCAGGCAGAAGCCAGAGACTATTGCCAAGACCCCTGCCAGGAAAAAAGACTCTCCTGATTGTCACCCTTGTGTCCCACTCTGTCAACCTGTCCACCTTGAACTGCCATAGCTCCCCTTCCTATGCCCCCTTGGCAATGCACCTGTGATACAAATAGACTGTACTCTAACCTGGACTTTCCTCCACCATCACCCCAGCCCATTACACATCCCCCTCTACCTCCTAGCACTTAAATAAACACCCTTTGAAAAGATACAAGTATGGAGTATGTCAAATGATTTAAATATGTATTCGTTTAACAAGGTATAAACATAGAAAATCAACTGTATAGAAATGTATACATAGGAATAACCTGTAGTTGGCTGCAGTCAACATACCAGGAGCAATAGTGGGGCACAGATATCTGCAAATAGAGATGCCAAAGGCTACAGTGAGTGGCCATAGAAGTGGGAAAATCAGCCTGCCAGTGACAATGTCAAACACAAAACTGTCAATTAAATGTGAAGTTACATTGTCTTACCTGTGTGTCATTGGAAGCATTGACGAATTATTGCACTTCTGTTGTCCTCATCCTCATCCTCTGCCACCTCATCTTCACTGTCCACAGAGTCCACTGCTGCACATGGCCATCTCCAGCCTCATCCTCCTGTAGAAAAGGCACCTGGCGACGCAAGGCATGGTTGTGCAACATACAGCATGCCAAGATAATCTGACAGACCTTCTTGGGTGAGTAGTACAGGGATCCACCTGTTAGATGGAGGCAACGAAACCTGGCCTTCAGGAGGCCAAAGGTCCTCTCTATAATTCTTCTTGTTTGCCCATATGCCTCATTGTAAAGTTCCTCTGCCCTTGTCCTGGGATTCGTCACAGGGGTCAGTATCCATGAGAGGTTGGGGTAACCAGAGTCATCTGCAAATATCGAGGGACAACTGTTAGCCACACACCAACCCTTAGGGCCCACACCACACATACACCAACATATACTGGGTGGGAACCAGTGCTCACCTATTAGCCACACCCTGTGCCTCTGGATTTGAGCCATCGCATATGGGATGCTGGTATTCCTCTGGATAAAGGCATCATGCACAGACCCAGGATATTTTGCATTGATGTGGGCGATCTACTGGTCCGCCAAGCACACCATCTGCACATTTATGGAGTAAAAGCTCTTTCGATTTCTGAACACTTGTTCATTTCGCCGGGAGGGGGGGGCAAATGCAATATGTGTACCATCAATTGCCCAATAATGTTGAGGATATGTCCCATTGCATGGAAATCAGCTTTCAATGTGGCAAAATCCTCCACCTAGTGGAAAACAGTGTAGCTGCAGAGGTGTTTAATCAGGGCAGACAACACTTTGGTCAGCACTATTGAGAACATTGGCTGAGACATTCCTGCTGCCAAGCCCACTGTCACTTGGAAGGAGCCAGTTGCCAGGAAATGGAGCACTGATGGCACTTGCACAAGAGGGGGGATCCCGGTGGGGTGACGGATAGCAGAGATTATGTCAGGCTCTAATTGGGCACACATATCTGTGATTGTGGCCCTGACCAGTCTATATGTGAGGATAATGTGCCTGTCCTCCATTGTTGCCAAGTCCACCAAGGGTCTGTACACGGGTATATCTCCATCTCCAATTCATCCACAGCATTGCAATCTAGGGGGCAAAATGGTGAGCAGCTGGTCAGTATCTCTTATTTCCAAACACTACACTTCAATGCATGTTGTGATTGTAACAGTATTTTGTTGGAGAGGTCCAAATGGTGCATATGTGTACTGTGACACAGTTAGGAGCCATGTCCTGCACCCCCCCTGAAATGGTGTCCACCTGTCCTATTTGGAGGGACAGGTGGAAATGAGGTAATTCTGCTGATGTTGTGCGCCGTTGCGGGAGGCGGTCGAAAACCGCCGTACAACTCCTCATTGGTTAACGTTGAGCACTATGGGGTACAGTGGACTATGGTGATGTACGCCGGCGGTGACGGTATGCACCGCCGTGGACGTCACTGCCATTTTCAATCTGTTCACTCACTTGCTACTTGACATTCAACAGGAGAGGACCTACACTGCATGTGCTGCAGTGACCTGTGTCTGGAACTGAACATGGCTCGTGTGACTAGGGAAATAGCCCTTGCCTTCACCTCAGCAGAGTTGGAGCGACTGGTGGATGGGGTCCTACCCCACTACAGAATGCTGTATGGGCCTCCAGACCAACAGGTGAGTACACTGTGAGTGCGTTGCATGATGCGTGAATGCATGGAGTGCTGTGTGTGAAGGCCTTATGTAGGGGGTGTGTGGTGGACGGAGCCTGGGCAGTGTGCTGCATGTATGGTGGGCCATTTCTGTGGGGATGGGAAGGGGCATGGTGGGCCATGAGTGTAACAGGCAGAACGGTCGGACTAATGCCTTCCCCTGTGTCTATTTCCCTACAGGTCAGCGCCCATCTGAAAAAGGGTATATGGCGTGCTATCGCCAAGGACGTGCAGACCCTGGGGGTCCACGGCAGGTGGAGCACCAACTGTCGGAAACATCGGGAGGACCTGAGACGCTGATCACGGAAGACGGTGGAGGCCCAGCTGGGGATGGCCTCCCAACGAGGAAGGGGTGCCCGTCGAACCCTGACCCCCCTTATGGCCCGCCTACTGGCAGTGGCCTATTCGGAGCTGGTTGGGCGCTTGAGGGCATCACAGCAGCCACAAGGGGGTGAGCACAGTGTCCCAGTATACAACCTACACCTGGTGGGGTGGTGTCCGGGTGAGGGATGTGGGCCTGTGGGTGCCCCTAGGCCAGGCATGACATTGCATAGTAGGTCCCATGTTGGGCAGGGTTCTTATGTAAAATACAGCCAACCAAGCTAGTAGGAATCCACTACTGGGCAGGGGTCTGTGGGTCTCAGGTATGCTACAATTGGTGTTAGGTGCCCCTTTCCATGGCCTGGTGACTGGCATTGTGACTGGTAGTGCATTGCCTAGTGCGTAGGGCTGTTCCCTGTGTGTGTCGTGTACGCCAACGGTGGTGTTGTTACCGCCATTGACCAAGTGTATCCTTTGTATCTTCCCCTCAATTTTGTTCTGTCATCCTGTCTTTATGTGCATTAGCATCATCTGGTGGAGGAGCAGAGGCACCAGTGATGGAGGGAGCTTCATCCCACAGGGCCCAGGATGCCACATTCACAGATGGTGAGGGCACCAGTGGGACGGAGGGCGAGGTGAGCACCACAGTGAAGACAGGAGGGGACAGTTCAGACACGGATTCCTCCTCAGATGGAAGCTCCCTGGTGGTGGTGGACACCTCTGTGACCACCCCATCTTCAGGTACAGCCGCCACCCTCCATACCAGCACCACCCTCCCTGGAGCCCTTCATCGTGTTTCCCGTGCCCACACACCCAGGAGGGTGAGCATCTCCTTCGCCCCACAGACCTCAGGCCCTGCCCCAGTGAGCCCTGCTGCCCTGAGTAAGGAGGCTACTGACCTCCTGCGATCCA
This sequence comes from Pleurodeles waltl, assembly GCF_031143425.1. Lineage (NCBI taxonomy): Eukaryota > Metazoa > Chordata > Amphibia > Caudata > Salamandridae > Pleurodeles > Pleurodeles waltl. Next base: position 261,160,873 of record NC_090449.1, read on the forward strand.
TCTCTGTTGGGTAGTCAACCATTGTGAATGCCATCCAGGGGCTGGCAGCCCAAATGCAACAGACAAATGCATTCCTGGAATGCATTCACACTGACATAGTGGCCCAACAGAGATCAATCCAGGCTCTGGCCTCCTCTCTGATGGCAGCCATTGTCCCTGTTTCTAACCTCCCCCTCCAACTTCCTCTACCCAATCCTATTCCCCTTAAACCCCAACTTATCCCAAGCACACAGGCAGACGAGCATAACCACAGGACAACACACAAGAGTGGAGATGGCAAAAACATGAACCACACATCATCCCACAGGCACTCACACAAACACCATCCAGATGCAGACATGCCAACATCCACTACCTCCACTGTGTCCCCCTCCTTCTTGTCCTCCACCTCCCTCCCAGTTGTGTCTACACTCACACCTGTATGCACTACATCCTCATCCACTACCCCCATCACCAGTACACCTATCAGCACACGCCCCTCACTGGCAGTCACCACCCCCACTTCCATGCTCACGTCCCCTGTGTCCTCTCCCACTGTGTCTGTGCCCCCTCCTCCCAAAGTACACAAACGCAAGCACTCAGACACCCAACAGCCATCCACCTCACAATGGCATCCAGCCCATGCACCTGCACCCAAACACAGCATTCAGACACCTCCTACAACCACTCCTGATACCTCGACTCCCAAACCATCTCCCTCTTCCCGCCCCAATGTCCCTAAGAAACCTTTCCTTTCCACCTTTGACCTCTTCCCTAGCCCTCCCCCCCATCCCTCAAGTCAGGCCAGGGTGGTCAAAATCCAGCCAAGCTCCTCAGCCACCTAGTCCAGGGACACAGTAGTGTCCACAGCTACACCAGGTGGGAGAGGATCCCGGGCACCAGGCAGCCACACTGATAGGGTGCCTGCACCAAGTGCTGCAAGGAAGGGCAAGGAGGCACCCCCAGCTGCTGCAAGGAAGGGCAAGGAGGCACCCTCAGCTGCTGCAGGGAAGGGCAAGGAGGCACCCCCACCTGCAAAAAGGAAGGGGAAGGAGGCACCCCCAGCTGGTAAAAGGAAGGGCAAGGAGCAATCCCTGGCTGCTGGCAGGAAGGGCAAGGGGCCTGCACCAGCAGGAAAAAGACAAGAGGCCTGGTACTGGGACTCAGTCTGAGCCCCCATCACCAACCATGGTGGTTCAGCCGTCCAAGGCTGCAGGGGATGGGCTGGAGCCTCCCCCCACCACTGCTAGCTGCGCCACCAGCACCGCCACTAGCACCACTGCCAGAATCAGGAGCCACAGTAGGCAGCCGTCCGAGGCTGCAAGGGACAGGCTGGAGCCTCTCCTAACCACTGGCAGCACCGCCACCAGAACCACTGCCAGCAGCAGCAGCCCCAGTGAGCAGCCTTCCAGGGGACAGGCTGGAGCCTCCCCCCACCACTGCCAGCACCGTCACCAACACCTCTGCCACCACTGAGCAGCCGTCATCGCCAGCGGAAAGTGTGTAGTCCTGCGTCCATGGGCTGTTGTGCGGCCTGGCCCCAGTAAATCCTGTGCGTCTGACATCAAGGTGAGAGAATGTGACCTTGCACTCCCCAAGATCTGCATCACAGGGCACGCTGCCCGCTCCAGAACCAGTGGAGAAGCCATCCACTCACCCCATCCTCCACAGGATGAAGCTCACTGGGCACAATGCCCCATCCAGAACCAGTGGAGAAGCCATTCACTCAACCCATCCTTCCCAGGATGAAGCTCACTGGGCACAATGCCCCCTCCAGAACCAGTGGAGAAGCCATCTACTCACCCCATCCCCCACAAGAAGAAGCTCACTGGGCACAATGCCCCCTCCAGAACCAGTGGAGAAGCCATCTACTCACCCCATCTTCCACAAGATGAAGCTCACTGGGCACAATGCCCCCTCCAGAACCAGTGGAGAAGCCATCCACTCAACCCATCCTTCCTAGGATGAAGCTCACTGGGCACAATGCCCCCTCCAGAACCAGTGGAAATAGTCACCCACTAGAGAGACTGTGGCCTTGCACTCACAAGGACCAGGCAGTAGCAAATCATTCACCTGAGAGACTGTGGCCTTGCACTCCTCAGGACCAGGCAGTGGGCAAATCACCCACTTGAGAGACTGTGGCCTTGCACTCCCCAGGATCCGGTACAGGGCATGTTGCCCCCTCCAAGACAAGTGGCTTTGTACCATGTTCTGGCTGAGGTGCCCCCCATTCCCCGTCCCACTGAGGTGCCTGTCTATTTTCGACCAGATGCCCCTGCAGTGTTTTCTCCGTGTTGTTGCAGAGTGAGGTTGGGCCTTGAACTTTGTGATGTGGCCCTGTGGCCCATGGACATTTAGGACTAGGCAGTGTCCCTTGCATTGTAAATATGTATATACCGTTTGATTTGGATGCACAAATTTCACCTATATTTATCTTATTACAGTCTTTTTACACTATAGTAGTTGTCCTTGCATTATTCCTGAAGGGTACTGGGTGTGTTATGTTACAGCATCTGGTTGTCTGTGTGGTGTTGGGGGTGGGGGTGTTGCGTGTGTGTGTCACTCTCTTTTTCCTCCCCCACTCCCCTGTGTGCTAGGTGGCAGTAATCACCGTGGTCGTCTTTACCGACATTGGTGTTCGTAATGGAGCAGAAGGTAGAAGATTATGGGGAAGGCATGCAACTTGGGCTCCATGACGGCGTGGTTCTTCCCTGAGTCTCCAGAGGTGAGTCGTTTCCCTTCTGTGTTCTGTTTCTGCCAGACTTTTGATGTCGTTAGCACCGCCCCGGAAAAGGTGGCGGATAGGTGTGTCATATTACTGTAGGCAGAACATTGTCTTCCACCTGGCTGTTGGCGGTTACTGCTGTGGTGTCTCTTGGTTTCGCCCTGGCGGTCGGTATGTTAACCGCTTCTGTGTCTAGGACGAGGTGGTCTCGTCCAGCTATGGGCCCCTGGGGGGAGTACTATCCCCCAGATGGCCACGCACCCCCCTCCCCTGGGCAGAGATGGAAGAGGAATCGCTTCCTTTTCCACCCCACCCCCGAAGTGACACCCCGTGGCGTCTGATGACATCAGTGCGCTTTCGCACGCTGACCTCATCAGAGGCCTTCACCCCGGCACTGGAAGCTCAGTTTCCAGTGCCGATCGAAGGAGAAATGGAAAAGCGTTTCTCCTCTGATCACGTGGAGGGGGCAGAGAAGCCTGAAAGCCATGCCCCCACCCCAAATAAATGGGGCCAAAGTTGTTCTGCCCACCAGTGGGCAGATTGGGCAGTTACCCCCGATCCACACCCCAGGGGGACAGAAAGTCTACTAGATGCCAGGGAATAAAAAGAAATTGAAGAAAATAGTGGGCCTGGTTATGCCCCCACCCGAACTGAAAGGGCTAACAGTCTTTCAGCTCACCCCGCACACTAAAACATCTTATCCCATGGCAAGCAAGAGGACATTTGATTTTTTTTGGTTTTTGTTTTACATTTGGGCCATGAGAGCTTGGTAACTCTCAAAATCGTCCCACTTGGAATGGTGAGGGCTGCACTTCTTTTTTTTACTTTGGGACGCTGCCATGTAGAAAAATCCACAAGACCTAGACACATCTGAAAACTAAACATCTAGTTGATTCCAGAGTGGTGTGCTTCACATGCACCCCGCACCATTTCCTTACCCACAATGCCCTGCAAACCTGCAACTTTGCTGCAAAGCACACATTTTTCCCACATTTTTGTGATGGAACCTTCCAGAATCTGCAGTAATCCACAAAATTCCTACCACCCAGCATTGTCTCACCTATACCGATAAAATTTCTGCTGCACTTGTCAGCCTAAAAATGTTTTTTTCAAACTGCCCTATATGACCTACTTTGGTTCCCCCTCAATTTTGACGTGTTTTGGCTCTTCCCTGTCACAAACACTTGGCCCACCTACATAAGTGAGGTATCATTTTTACCGGGAGACTTGGGGGAATGCTGAGTGGAAGGAAATTTGTGGGTCCTCTCAGATTCCACAACTTTCCGTCACCGAAATGTGAGGAAAAAGTTTTTTTGTATCCACATTTTGAGGTTTGCAAAGGATTCTGGGTAACAGAACCTAATGAGAGCCCCACAAGTCACCCCGTCTTGGAATCCCCTAGGTCTCTTGTTTTCAAAACTGCACAGGTTTGGTAGGTTTCCCTAGATAGCGGCTGAGCTAGAGGCCAAAATCCACAGGTGGGCACTTTGCAAAACACACCTCTGTTTTCTTTGAGAAAATGTGATGTGTCCACTTTGTGTTTTGGGGCATTTCCTGTTGCGGGCACTAGGTCTACCCACACAAGTGAGGTACCATTTTTATCTGGAGACTTGGGGGAACGCTGGGTCGAAGGAAATTTGTGGCTCCTCTCAGATTCCAGAACTTTCTCTCACCAAAATGTGAGGAAAATATGTTTTTTTAGCCACATTTTGGGGTTTGCAAAGGATTCTGGGTAACTGAACCTGGTGAGAGCCCCACAAGTCACCCCGTCTTAGATTCCCCTAGGTCTCTAGTTTTCAAAACTGCACAGGTTTGGTAGGTTTCCCTTGATGGTGGCTGAGCTAGAGGCCAAAATCCACAGGTAGGCACTTTGCAAAAAACACCTCTGTTTTCTTTGAGAAAATGTGATGTGTCCACTTTGTGTTTTGGGGCATTTCCTGCTGCGGGCACTAGGCCTACCCACAAAAATGAGGTACCATTTTTTCCTTCCAAATATAAGACAGTGTGTAAAAAAGACATCTATTTGAGAAATGCCCTGTAATTCACATGCTAGTATGGGCACCCCAGAATTCAGAGATGTGCAAATAACCACTGCCCCTCAACACCTTATCCTGTGCCCACTTTGTGGTTTTCTTGATACCTATTTTTGACTCTTTATATTTCAGCAAATGAATTGCTGTATACCCGGTATAGAATGAAATCCCACTGCAAGGTGCAGCTCAATTATTGGCTCTGGGTACCTAGGATTCTTGATGTGGAGAAGTGTGGCACACTGGTTGGAGCACCAGACCCTGATGCAGAGATTTGTCCCGGGACCAGGGTTCAATTCCTACCTCAGCGGGTCTTGGGCTCAATTCCCTTGGACCAGAAAATTCTTACCTTGGTGCCTAATCTAATTAATGGGTCCCACTCTTTAACTCTAGGCAATAGCTTGCTTAATCTCCACAACGGCCCTGACAGTGCTTGGAAGCCTGGGTTTGCCCAGGAGTGGGCACCTCACAGGGAAAAGCCAGGAGGGGTTCCACAGCGGTGTGTGTACAGCGCCTTGAGACCCTAACGGGTGAGTAGTGCGCTATACAAGTGCAAAGTTTACAGTTTAACTTACAAGTCCTATATATCCCCGCAACCAAAAGAGTCCAGCAGACGTAACCATATATTGTGTTAAAAAATCTGACATCGCAGGAAAAAGTTACAGAGTGAAACGTAGAGAAAATGGCAGTTTTTTTCACCTCAATTTCAATATTTCTTTATTTCAGTTGTTATTTTCTGTAGGAAGCCCTTGTAGGGTCTACACAAATTACCCATTGCTGAATTCAGAATGTTGTCTACTTTTCAGAAATGTTTAGGTTTCTGGGATCCAGCATTGGTTTCACACCCATTTCTGTCACTGACTGGAAGGAGGCTGAAAGCACAAAAAATCGTAAAAATTGGATATGTCCCAGTAAAATGCCAAAACTGTGTTGAAAAATTGGGTTTTCTGATTCAAGTCTGCCTGTTCCTGAAAGCTGGGAAGCTGGTGATTTTAGCACTGCAAACCCTTTTTGATGCCAATTTCAGGGGAAAAACCACAAGCCTTCTTCTGCAGCCCTTTTTTCCAATTTTCTTTAAAAAAATGTTTTTTTCACTGTATTTTGGCTAATTTCTTGGTCTCCTTCAGGGGAACCCACAAAGTCTGGGTACCTCTAGAATCCCTAGGATGTTGGAAAAAAAGGAAACAAAGTTGGCGTGGGTAGCTTATGTGGACAAAAAGTTATGAGGGCCTAAGCGTGCTTTGCCCCAAATAGCCCAAAAAAGGCCTGGCCCCTGAGGGGGAAAAGGCCTGTCAGCGAAGGGGTTAAGGTGGCTATCTGTCTGAGCGGTTTCCGCCGTGGTCATAATTTCATATATATTACTGCCAGCCTGTTGTCTATATTACCGCCGCTTTATCACCGACCGCCAGGGTTGTAATGAGGGCCTTTGTTTCTGACCATAGAGTGCACAAAGGCACTCACCCCATGTGGTCATAAACTCATCTGAAAGTGGCAGACTGGTACAGACCGGTCAGTCCTACACTAGCAGTTGGGCTAACATACAGGGGACATCTCTAAGATTCCCTCTGTGTGCCTTTGTCAATAAATCCCACACTGGGCAAGAGGTCTCTCTTTAAGGACCACCATCTGAACAGCAGTAAGGATTTTCTCAGTGGGAGCAAAGCGTTGCTCAGCTGTGGAATATAAGTGTGATTTATATGCAATTGGGACGGTCTCACCCTCATTGAATGTCACATAGGTGAAACCAATGGCACCAGCAATTACTCTGATGACCGAATGTTTTTTATTGTCCCTTGTATGCAAGTGTTTTGCTTCAAGCATGTCTTTTTGCAAGGCTTTTAGAATGTGTGTGTTTTCGACTGTCCAAAATTTACCAGTAAAATCAGGACATATTAAGTTGTACAATGGTTTAATGTGTTGTGCATAATCTGGAATATAGGTTCTCCCAAAATGTAAAAAGCCCAACACTGACTGCATTGTGTTTAGAGATTGTAGTTGTGCGCATTTTTCTAAAAATTGGGGCGCAGGACTCCTGCCTTCATCCGATAATTCGTATCCCAGAAACAGGACACTAAGGAAGGCTATTTTAGTTTTTTTTTAAGTTGAATTTGTTGCTGATTTCGGCAAATTCTATAAAAATGTGGGCGACCTGTCTTAAATGTTGCATGAAGTCGTCCTCTGTGAGATAAATGTCTTCCACTTATGATGACGTCTCAGGGTCACTGTCATGTAAAATAGATGTTACACGTGCTGAGAACAGTCCTGGGCTTTTCTTGTACCCCTGTGGGAGTTGGCAGAATTTTTTCTGAGATCCAAGGATGCTAAAACGTGTTAGGTCCCTACTTTCAGCCGCTATGTTTTGGCAGAAAAACCTGTTGGATATATCCAGGGTTGTTGTTCACAAGTGCTGTGCTCTGTGCACCTCCAGATGCTTTTGAAGATCCTGGCGAACTATTGTGACCTCTGCTGCACTATCGAGCAGTGCCAGTGCCCACTTCTTGTTCTTCAGTAAATCCCTCTTCTTGAGTGGCATGTCGAATTGTAACTGCTGGCACTTTTTTCTTTTTAAACTGGGGTTTTTGATGGGGAAGTTTCTTTTCTTTTTTAACAGAAACTTCAGACGAGCGTTGTGAGTCCTTTCTCGGTTTCACGTACTCAGTTCGCTGGTCTGATTGCCCACTTCTCTCACTGCGTTTTGCCGGTAAATCCTGAAAGGAACAAGATTGGCGTGTATTAGTATATTGATATCAGTGAGATGTTTTTATATTATCCCCATTTCTAAGGTTATACCCATTTTGTGGGGGGTCTCTGGCTGAGGAGATTCTCCCATTTCTTTTTTCGGTGTTTGTTTTTATTATCCCAGCATTTTTTGGAACCTTCAGGTGCTTGCTTGGTAGTATTTTTATTAGATCTGCCTTGAAATTGTGGTTTAATCTGTCTGGCTCCCAGACTTTCTCGACCAATACTAGAATAGGTCTCTGCAATAATCTTTGGTAGCTCCCACTCTTGATCCTGTGGAGGAACAATACAGAGCAGCCTGCACATTGCTAGTGCAACTGCTTCCCCTTTAAGATTACTTAATATAATTGAAGATACTGTGGTGAAATTGCCCATTAATTGCATCCCAAAATCCAGGGCCAGGGTAACCCTGTATTCATCTTCAATTTGTTTTAACACCTCCAGAAGATTGGCAAGTGTTAGTGTACTGTGTGCGGTGGTATAGAGCGCAGCAAATACCGTGCCCCATGTGTTGCATTTATCAACTGTGGGAACCATCCCGAATGGCAAGCACATAGTGAGAATTCTATGTTGATCCTGAGATCCTGTATGTGGAAAAACAGCTTCCTGTGCATTTATTTTTTGAGCTGACCAAAACGGAACTTCCCCCGCTTAGTGGGTATCTTACCAATGATCGAATGTACAGTTGCAGGGTTAATGTAGGAGGCAGGCCTGGTTTGTAGTGGGTACCACAGGTACTTACACCTTATACCAGGTCCAGTTATCCAGTATTAGTGAAATTTAGTCAGTCTCTAGAAGCCAGGCTGTCTAGAGGTAGCTGTAGGCAGATCCGCCAAGGCTGAACTAGGAGACATGCCTGGAACATCAATGCCCTGAGTACCTAGGTACCATATACTAGGGACTTATAAGGGGAGGGTCCAGTATACCAATTTTTAGTGGAATACTGGGTTACCAGTATATAAGTACAAATTTGGAATCAGAAAAAGCATAAACACGAGTTCTGGTTAGCAGGACTCCAGTGACACAGTTAAGCATACTGACAAAATCAGAGAAAAGACTGACAAGTAGGCCATAACCTATGAGCACTGAGGTCTTAACTAGAAGGATCCCAGTGACACAGTAAAAACACACTGACAAACACTGACAAACAGGTCAAAAATGGGGGAAGCCATGCTAGAAAGAAGCTACTTTCTCACTGTTAATGCCTGGCGTGACTGCATGTTGTTGCACTGGGGCAGCTCGTGCTGGGTTTGTATTTAATGTTTCCATAACAAACTGTACTAATAGTTTGTATATTGTTGTGAGCTCTATAAGTAGGTGGCGAACCTCAGCTACCGCTAAGGCTGCTGGATAAGGGTATGGAGTATATGTGGCCAATAAAGGCCTGTTCGGGCCATCATTGCTCAGAGAACCTAACTTAACCTGTAATATTGTATGTGGTAGGGTGCCATCAAGCCAGTTGTTATGGTTTTGATAAGATAAATTTATTTCTAAATATGCATAAGATCTGTATTGTGCATGTATGTTTGCAGGTGTATAGTGTTGAAATGTATTTGTGTTCTCATCTACTGCTAGAAAGGTGACCCAAGAATAAAACATGTATGTTCTATAGGCTGGATGAGCCTCAACAACAAATATAACTGGACCCCCCTGGGCGTTAGGCCATTTGCCAATAAATGTGCAGTAAGGTGTGGTCGCATATTTAGTGCATTTGCTACCTGTTGTGGGTTTGCGATTTTAATGGTAGATGTATGTTCAGAGATAAGGACACCTAGTAGGGATTGGTCCTGCTAAGGTTCAAGCTCGAACCACCCACACCTCAAGATAGGTACTACCTAAGTAGCTGAGGAGGAAATCCTTTGTCTTACATGAGACAGAGATACTTAGGAGGATCCGAATATTAGTGCCTGACAAAACGTTGGACGCCATGTCGTGTAGGTCCTCATTATGCTAATGAGGCTACTGGATTTGGGAGACAGGATCACATGGATTGTGGCTACTGAGTAGGATTCCACATCACATGACACCTGTTGGCTTAATCCATATTCTTCGGCTAACTAGCAGCACCTCATCTCTGGCCGAGATGATTGTGGCAACTGGGCGCATGACAAGGAAGACTACTCAGGGGAATTGTGGTCAATCGGATCCTATCCCTTTCTCTCAGTTACCAAAAAGTCTCATACAGCAAAGACAACAGAGGCAGAATATGGTTCAATAAGGATTTATTGAAGTAACTGCATCTTAGATAAAAAGGCATGTATTGCAATAATTAGGATGATAAAACACAATAATAGCGAGCAGGTGACTAACAGAGAAAAACACATGAATAGTCCTATCATACTGTCACTAGGAGTGAGATATACATTTCTCCTACCTAACCTATGTCTGAGCACAGCGTAATAAGCCTTATCTGCCCTTCGGGCTTCCCCCTGGTGGTACATCACCCCTCATACCTGGAGGACGAAGCCTGTAATCTATCGGGACTTCGTCCCCATGTGGATCAGGGGTCTGGCCGTCTAAGCAAATAGCTGCAGCAAAGCAATCAGCAATCAGCATACATTTGTGGCCGTCTGGCTGGAATCTCCTTCTAACTGAAGGTCTAGCAGTGGACCATAAACAGGAGGTTGTCACATCCATCCTCTCCCTGGGTACCTATGTATGTCAAGTAGGCCTGGGCAGAGAACTCCAGTCCACCAGCGGAGTTTGTGGAATCTGAGCACTTTGTGCTACACGCACACCATCAGTGAGCGGAGTTTGTTCATGCTTGCGAGATTGGGTTTTGGTGTTCTCTCTTGAGTGCAACGATCTTCCTGCACGGTTAGCGAGCATGCACAAAACTCTGCATTCGCTCGTGCTACGTCCAGCTGCGCTGGCAGACAAAACAGGGCGCTCGCAAGCACAAACAAACTTCTGAAGTATATTTTCCACTCCAGACCCACTAAATCTAGTCAAAAAGAGATTTTGACTAGATTTTCTTCTCCAATGGGCCCTGGAATTTGTTTTCAGAATGAGAAGCTTTTTTTTTTTCAAACAGGAAAGAAGTGTGTCTGAGACTCCAATTTCCTGTTCCTGTCCATCAGGCTCCTCCCATTGCTTTGTCCTTCTCCCTGGATCTGCTGTCTGATTTGAAATGTAATCTTTTTATGGTGTGGTTTACCTTTACAATATTTGATTAAATAGGCATATATATAAGTAACCAACCGCACTAAGATTGCATTTCTTTGTAATATTTCAACCTGAAGCAATTACACATTTCACTACAATACAACTACATGTTTTTCTTCCTTGGTTGTTTTTAGGTTCACAAGAGAGGAGACCCCCATCACCTGCAGTACTGCTAAAGAGAAGGCCTTAAATTTACTCTGGTCCACAGGCACCGAACTCCTTCGCTTGTGCATCTTAGTGCTACTGCCAACCTAAAGTTGACCCCAAATAAAGTTGCTTCCAAGAAAAAGGCCAGTGAGAAGGAGCATCTTTCCACCAGTAACATGCCAACCGCAACCTTTTTCGGGAGATGTGTGCCTGCCACTTCGGCGTCTCAGGAGGAATGTGGGAGCAGCACTCCCGCATCAACAGCAGCACCCCAACCCAAGCCCAAGACCATGCCTGTCAGTGAGGTATCCACTGCAATCATGGCAACGCCAACAAGCAGTGATGTTGAATTGGATTTGTCCCTTTGGCAAAGTAATACCCAATTGTTTCAGGAAACAGAGCAAAGTGGACAGCAGCCGCATCCAGATCTTACCAAATGTGGAGCAGAACAGGAGGTTGAGCATCCTGCTCAGCAAGAACCTCTTCTTTTAGAATGGTTCCAAGATCTCCAGCAAGAAAAAGGAAAGGTAATATTCCACCAACTTCTCCAAGCACCATTTCTGATGACAATGATAGGGACATGGAGTGGACCCCGGCAGAGTCCAGGAGAAGCCAGGAGAGGCAAGGGAAAAGAAAAGCTCCAGAAAGCCCAAGAATCAGGAAAGGGTATGATAATGTGGAGGATGATGAAGATGAGCCAGTCATTGTGGAAGCTGGCACAGAGGAGTCTGACATTACTATCCAACCTTCTCCGAGGTATATGGCACAGGCAGCACCCAGCTCCCACATTTGTAAGGCCCTAGCAGAGACCCGCATCAACTCATACCTCAATAGATGTATGCAATGCAGAGAGGCAATTGACACACCCACCTACGTCTAATTCTTCTTCAGGCAAATGGTAGTAGCCCAATAAGAAAATACTCCTCCCAGTTTGGGACTTTTTTACGATTAGCAAACAGGAGGAGAACATTGACATATGCTCCATTTGCCATGCGAGTGTTCGTCGAGGTAAACCAGGTTCATATTATGGTACATAAGGCCAGACGACCCAAATGAAAAAATCACGCGGTCCGGTGGGAGAAGCACCTTTAAAAAAACAGCTCAACGTGGTCACAGTGGTGAAGGTGAGGAGAGCCAGGACACATCAGCTACCACTGGTCAAATCACAGTGAAAGGTAAGGAAGAAGAGGGTGACATCCTCACATAAAGCAGCCCAGTCCCCAGCAGTGCACCAGAATCAGTGAGCTCATATTGGCACAGGAAGACTCAGAATCAGATGAAGATACTATAGCATATGGTGACTGCACCACGATGTGCTTTGAGTCTACCACCACCCACATCTCAAAAGTCACCTGCGTCATTGGCCCCACAAAAGAAGGAAATCCAGGCACCAATTACAGGCATGTTTAGGTAGTTGAAGCCACGCAACCACCCAATGGCACATTTGTACTATGGGAAGCTGGGAAAAAAGTTAGCGCTGGATCTCCTCCCGTTTTCTTTTGTGAAAGGAGTGAGATTCTTAGAGTTTGTGGCAGCACTCCACCCAAAATGTAAGTTTCCTATTCAGAACTATTTTGTTAGAGTTGCTCTTCCAGTGCTTCATCATAAGGTGCTGCAATTGGTTGGACAAGCTTTGCAGCAGAATGTTGTCCACACTATCCACCTGACGACAGACATGTGGACCAGTTGTCAGGCAACTGACTACATGTGCATCACTATACACTGGATCTCTTTTGTGGGGGTAAAGCAAAAGCCATCTACAGGACTTGGCCCTGAAGAAGTTTTTAAGAGCATTCAACGGCATGCAACAGTAGCCTTGTTCGTCATGGAGAAATCACAGACACCTGCAAACATCTTGGAGGAATTTAATACCAAGGTGTCTTAATGGCTGCGACCCAGAGGTCTTCGAACTGGATTTGTTACAATGGACAATGGTAGTAACATAGCCAAGGCCATGGCAGACGGTGGCTATTTCTGGGTCCTGTGTTTGGCGGACTGGATCAACTTAGTTGTGCAAGACTTTCTTAAAATAGGGCCTGATTATGACCTTTGCGGTGGATTACTCCATCCCAGATGTGATGGATGTTCCGCCCTCCGTATTACAAGTTCCATACATCCTAGGGAACCTGTAATACGGCGGACGGGATATCCGTCACATTTGGGACAGAGTAATCCCCTCCACCAAGGTCGTAATCATACCCATAATCAGCAACATACTGACCACCTGCTGACTCATCTGCACTCGTTACAGCCATTCTTTTAAAGCCCAGAAACAGTTGTGGGTTATTCAGCGTGGTAATAGAGTACAGTTAAAGCCCTGATACAGAAGGTGCCAACACATTGGAACTCAACCTATTATATGTTGCAATGTCTGTTTGAGCAGTACAAACAGATCAATGCCTATGTCATTCAAAGAGGAGCTGATACAATTGGTAAAGCTACAATCACGGATGTGAACAAATGCGGCCTAGTCAAATGCCTCTCACAGATGCTGCTCCCTTTTGAGGTTTCCATGCAGGAAGTTAGCATGGAGGACAATATATTGGGCTAAGCTATCCAGTTATTTAATTTGCTACAGAAGTAGCTAAAGAAGGTGTCTGGAAGGTTTGCATTCAGGGGCACGAACAAAAACCCAGAAGTGCACGCCTTGGTTGAGAACCTACGCTATTGTTTGACTTGTGATGCAAGGCTGCAAAATGACATCAATCAATCAATCAATCAATCAATCGCATTTATAAAGCGCGCTACTCACCCATAAAGGGTCTCAAGGCGCTTGTCCAAATAGTACATCTGTGCCACCCTACTTGATCCACGCCACAAAAATAAATTCCGCTTTCATTCCTTGTCACAATACAAGAGGTGGATTGTTGAGGAAGCAGGTAAACTGGAAGAAGAATGGCTGGAACTTGGAGTCCCACTCTGCAGTTCTGGGGTGCCACCTTCAACTTCCAAAGAGGACAGTCTTGTGTCACATCCGCCCCACCTCCAACAAGAAAAACGGTGACAAAAGAAACAGAAGAACCAGACCCAACTTCTGCATTGGCTTGGCTTCAAGTGGTAGGTCTTAAGTCCAGTGCAGAGGTGAAAGGAAAAGTGGTTGAGCAGGTGGCAGCACCAATGGCTATTCAGATGATGTTCCAGGAGTATCTGGATGACCCAAAAGAGGTGTATGGGATCAAAACTCATTGGTATATTGGTATGGGAAGATGGACCAATGCCCAGAGCTCAGCAGGCTGGCAGTAAAGTTTCTGGCTTGTCCTGTAGCCAGGGTGTCTGCTGAACGTGTGTTCAGTGCAGCTGGTGTAGTTGTTACAGTGAGAAGAACCTTGAATCTTCACCTCAAAATGTGGAGGGATTGACCATGATCAGAATGAATCAGCATTTTATACCATCTGATTGCACTGTTCCCGAAACACTAGATGAGTAGGGAGAGGATGATTGGTCAGAATTTAGCCTGTTTGCTGACCAACTTAGTCTGACTGAGTCTGAGGATGAACTCTGCTTCCCAGACTGAGTATGCCAGTGCCACCACAGAACCTTTTAATTATTTCTCGCTCAGCTTCTTTTTCTCTTTCTTTCTGTGCAAAAAAAATGCCAGTGCAACATTGTGTTTGTGTCAGATTTATGCTGCCCAACCATTTCATTGCAACATATGAGCCCAGATTGGAGTTGGACCCATGTGCAGTGAAGAAGGACCCGCATACCCTTCAGGACATTGGAGACAATGCCTTCCTCCCTCACATGCCATTGCCTATCCTAATTTTTTACATCACCTAGCAGGGCTGCCCTAGATGATCATTAATTAAAAGACTGCCAGTGCCAATTCCTAATTCCAATGTGTGGGTACCTTCAAAGAGGAGATATTTTGTTCAACCACTGTGCTTGGATTGGAAGAGGTAACTACTAAGTAACTATTTCACCAATGAGTGGTGATGTATTGTTTAATTGTGGATTTGTGAGTGATTACTGTTGTATGTGGCGGCTGACAGTGAGGGAGGAAGTTCAACACATTTGTAAACTTATTTCCAATGATTTGCAATGTTTGGGGGCTGATGGGTAATATTTTTTTCCTGAAAGTGATTGGCCTTTCAGACTTATAGAAATGTACCTGCAGGATCCACTCCTTTGTTCTGGTTCCTCAGAACAGATTAGCCACTTAAGTTACCAAACACAAATGTACACAACAAATACTTCAGTTCTGTTTCTCTATTTGTTCTTCTACATCAGTGCACTTCACAGGTCTACCTTGCTCCATTTGGGACTGGGACAAACTTACTCAGAATCTGGAGGAGGAAGATGAAGGGCTCAGGGCGGGACTATCTCAACAGCTAGAACGAAGAAAGTTGTTGACTTTAAAGAGAACCCATGATGATGTTCAAGACTCTAAAGCCTAGTACTCACTCAGTTCTGTGAACTAGAAAGAGATGCATTGATTTGGAAATGCTGCTGAGTATGTGTTTGCTGCATTGCTAGCTCAGACGTGAAACTCCTCTTATGTTCTTGCTCTGCCTCTGAATCGTATTGTTATACTCCTGACTCCTCATAAAGCTTACCTGGCTTTCTTTTGTCCTTCTCCTTTACTCATTGATGTACTTAGGGGCAGATTTACAAGAAATTACGCAGAACTGCGCTAGCACAGTTGTGCAACAAAAGTTTAAATGCTGGCTAACGTCAATTCTTACCGCCATGCATGCACCATATTTACAAAATGGTGCAGCATGGCAGTAAGAAAAGGCTAGTATCAAAACAATGATAGCTAATTATTCTAGCGTCACTTTTGGCCCTAAGAGCGTAAAACAAAACCTGTGAAAATGCCAAACAGAAGCCACAAGTAAAAAAAATTGAGAAGTCAGGACAGGAGAGAGCACAGAGAGACCCTAATCAGCCCAAATCAAGCCAGGATGTCCAGACAGACTCCCAGGAGAAGGGGAAAAGGAAGAGTAGATTAAGTCAGGAGGAGAATCAGATCCCAATCACATAGGTGATGGGGCACCAATACTAGCTCTTTGTCACCTCTAAATTGCCAATAAGTAGGAGGGAGGCCATATAATAGTCCATTGTTGATAAACTCAATAGTGTGGCAGATGTGAAGAGGACAGTGACAGATCGGAAGAAGCACTAGCACGATTGCAAGTGCACAACAAAAGAGAAACTGTCCAGCAACCAAAAGGCAGCATCGCAGACCGGATGTGGAAGTCCTGCACCCCAGAAGGAGCTGGATGTACTGGAGGAGATGGTGGCAGTGGTCATCCCTGAGGAGTTGGTGACTGGAGTCCAGGGACAGATCCCTGCGGCATATGATGAGCAACAAAAACACAGGGTAAGTTGCAGTGGGGGGCAATGTTGTAACTAACTAATGGCAGAAGAGGGAGGCACATGTGGAGGCACTCTATGTATGTAAAAGGGTTTCATGGGGGCACACTAATGGTGAAACTCCAAACACATGTAACGTGCACTGACCCCACCCCCACCATCTGCACAGAACACTTCACAACCCTCACACCACTCCCTTCACTGTATCAACTGAACTATCTGGCCATGTTTAACTCTCATTGGCCATCATGTACTTGGCCTGTTGCGCAGGGTGGGCCAGCAAGGGAAGGGATACACATTACTGCACCAATGGGAAAGGGCACTAATGTAATGTACACACAACATATGGGGTATTTCTGTCATTACCGTCTGTGCTGGTGCAGACTTTGCTGTTATGTGCTTATGCAGGCACACCTGCACTAGGCTGCAAGGGTGCCTGTGTTCGGGTATGATTCCTGTTGTGCATGAAGGGACACCTTCTTGCACAGCCTCAAGCACAAGTGGTGTATTTGTCTTACTTAGTGAAATGCACAATGCAGCCCGCAGAGAAACGTGACATTACTGAGACAAACAAATGTCACTTCCCCTCTTGTCACTTCTATGCAAAGCCTGAGGTGTTGTATGAAACTGTAGCATTCTCATTCATTAATATTTGGGCAAGCCTCAGAAGGTGGGTTACATGTGTGTTCTGTGGGAACACCCACAACAGCACACATGGATTGACTCCTACATGCAGTGTGAGGTATGACATGGACAAATAATATCAGGCCATGAAAAGGTACTGCCACTCTGCCCTATGGGAGTGAGCATATGCAGTGCAGTACAGCAGCCCAGTCTGCTGTGCTGCCTTATCTTTAATGTGCTGGGATGTTTAGTTGTCACTTACATGCAATACATCCCTTTACTACCTTTGGTGATGGGGCACTAACTGCTGCCTCACACCAACACTGGCACACATTGAGCATGATGTAGGTGTACCTGCGTTGCAGATCTAATTGCACATGTGCAGGGAATGGGCACATCCTGCAACATCAACAATCAGGAATGCTGTCTGCCACTTCAAATGCCTGTTGCCAATGGCAACACAACTTGAAGTATGCAAAAAATTGGCCCACAACAATGTCAGTCATATGTAGCACAACTACAATGCCACACCTGAGGCAGTGTGGCAACCTGATGCATTCACACATTGACATGTTTGGCAATGTGTCAGCTGCTGATGCCAACCTACGTGTGTTGAAAGAGTGATGCAAGGGGGAGAACTGTCTACATGCATTCTCCTTGTCACTTCTTATCATGTGTGCTGTTTCCTGAGCCACCCAGAGTAAGCTACAATCACCTTCCATATATGGGATTGAACAGGAAGATGCTCCTTCGTGCACAACAGCATTCAACTCTGCAACACAGGAACCCTTGCACCCGTGCTGCAAGGAAGCCTATGGACAGTTCTCCCCCTTGCATCACTCTTACAACACATTCTTCTGATGCTTGGGGTGGCAGAAGAATGTGACACGTACCCACACTCATAGATCTGGCAATGCAACAGATTCTGGTCATTTGCATAGGTGTTACATGGGAACACCCCAAGTAACACCCATGCCATGCAACTGCCATGTAGTGTAATGCATGAAAGGGGTCTATATGCAGTAGCCCAAAAAAACAAGATGGCCTTGACTGGACTTGGACATGTGGACTGGCATATACCCATGCAAGCAGAGACAAACGGGGGAAAGCATGCAAGAAAGTCTAATGAACCGGCCTAAAGTACATTCTCTGTTACGATAACTTGTACTTAATACAGTGAAGAAATTATTATACCATCTACAGCCAGATCTAAAAACGCTGAATTGAGTTGCAATTGGATAAATCCCTGGTTAAGACTGGTTTCGTCTGTAACTTATCTCCCCAATGTAACAGTCCCCAACAGAGTGGATGAGTGGACATTGTTAATTAGTGGTATTTGAAGCCTGTGGGAATCATCGTGTTGTGGTGACAGCGCCAGGTTTAAACTCAAAGAATGCCGATCTGTATTCTAAATCACAATATGGTGCGTTCTTAAGTCTATATAGAAGTATCCAGCTGTTCAGGGATTTGAGCTGATGTTGCAAAGAGATTGTCTGTTTGCTGCTCAAAACTCGTAATCGTGCAATTGAACAAACTGTGCTCTGCAACACTGTCGTCCAACCAGAGGAGTTAAAGTACTTGCATCCAATGTGAGCATCTGGACTTACATTTGGGAAAGTTTAAATGCTTCTTCCTCGCACCCATGTGAGCATTGGACTCCTACCCACCCTGAAGAATCCCGCTGCGCGATGGAAAAGAAAATGTGCAAAACAGCGGGTGTTGCCTCAGGTTGATTCAAAACCGGAAAGGTGGTCTGAAATTGGGGTTGGGGATAATAAACAAATAAAGCGTTTATCTAGTTGACTGCCCACTTTTTATCACTGTTACTGACAGTTCCGTCCAACTATGCTGTAACGTGCTGTTCAAGCTTCCGCACTCTGAGGGTAGTCTGTAATATTACTGCTTCACAAGCAAAGTTACACTGCAAGAGATTAAAGTGGGGGCGGGAGGGCGGCCGCTGCCTTCTATGGGTTTCGATACCTGGAAACTTCTTAGAAAAGGAGGGGTAAAGGGTACTAGAAAGAGATGGTTCGACATTCAGAGGACTCGGCTCAAAACCGTCCTGAGCAGGATTTACAAAGCAAAGGCTACACTCGCGAAAGGAGTCCCCGCGCTGGGAGGGAAGTTGCACAATTTAGGCTCCCCAAGAAACATGTTAGCACCTCACAAAAGTAACATAGGAATACTTAGGCTGTAAACGTTTTTGTGAGGGATGCGGGGTGCACAAGTTCCATGTAGTTTGGAAGACTAATGTATCCACAGCAGGAACCTGTTTGACATCATAGGTCGATTCACGCCCGACCCCAAAAAGTTTATTTTGTTTGAAGTTTTGATATAGCGCAAGCTCGACCTGAAGACATTGAGGTGCTTTACCTGAGCTCTAACAACATTACACAAGCATTTGCAATGTAACGGGTCTCGCGTTTGCTCATGTTAGAGCTGATAGCGTTGTAAACTCCCAACCAGACTTTTCGCCTATCGGCAAAAGTGTATTTATGTACGTAACCCGAAAAAGTGCAATTAACTGTGTAAAGCGCTTGACTTCTGCCAAGCGAAATCGCGCTAGTAAATTAGAGAAAAAGTAGTCCACGAGCCAGACAGAAAACAGCGAGCCTCACACGTTTTCTGTACTTGGTCGATGCGCTCGAGGAGGGCTAGCCACCAGAAAAGGCATGACGTGTGCATGCCTTCGACTAATGAAAGCAAGCGGATTTTTATAGGCAAGCCCATGAACCAATGAAAAACACTGACGTGATGTGGACAGGGCTCCGAGCCCTTTTCTAATAACTAAAGTGTCTCGCTGCGATACGCATGCACGAGCGCATGCAACGCAGGCTCGACCCTAAAAAGAAACAAGAATTAATTCAAGTACAAAGCTTAGCCTAAAAAACTCTAAACTAACTAAACAATCTTAACTAACCTATACTACACTATTTTAGCCTAAATTATTCCTAAAACTAAGCTATATTATCTCTACTTGTTCTAAACATATGACGCCACATGATATATACATCAACCCCTCCTTAATATACATCTATTGATAAGGACAACAGTAACTATAGCTAAACATTGACAAACTAAACATATGGCCTAAACAATCATATATTTTGTTTTATTTTTTCTGAAATCTTTTTATTTATATTTGTATTTTTGTATTTTTGCATTTTTTATAAACACAAACCCTAAACATCACCCCCCTCCCCAACCAAAAAATAAAAGAGATACCCTAAACACACCACCCCTAAGAGAAAGCTGCTACCAAGTCCTACAGCTAATCTATACTACACTATCTTAACAAATCCTAACAATCTAAATACCCCAAATATATACATTAATATTTACAAAGGGAAGGGACGTGCAGTGTCCAATCAAAAGTGTCTATCTCAGCACCTCATAGTGTGAGCCTTGAGTTCCCGGAGCACATCTAAAATGTATTCATTTTGGCACTCCAGCCTGGCAATTCTATATTTTTGGTCCGCCAGTTCAGTGTGGAATTCCTGCACGTATGATAGTTCCACGTAACTTGGTGCAGCCATAGTACCAGTTGGGGCACTTGTAGCAGCTGCAGAGGTCAAAGGTCCATCACCAGGAGAAGTGGGGGGACGCTCCTGCCCATCTCTTGCAGCCTCGGACAGCTGCCCACTGGTGCTGCTGCTGCTGGTGGTGCTGGTGGAGCTGGTGGTAGTGGTGGGTGGAGGCTCCTGCCCATCCTCTGCAGCCTCGGACGGCTGCCCACTGGTCCTTCTGCTGTTGGTAGTTCTGGTGGCGGAGCTGATGGTAGAGCTGGTGGTAGTGGTGGGGGGAGGCTCCTGCCCACCCCCTGCAGCCTCGGATGACTGCACCACCATGGTTGGTGGTGTGGGCTCTGGCTGAGTCCCAGCACCAGGCACCTTGTCCTTTCTGCCTGCTGGTGCAGGCCCCTTGCCCTTCCTGGCAGCAGCTGGGAATGGCTCCTTGCTCCTTTTGGCAGCAGCTGGGGATGGCTCCTTGCTCCTTTTGGCAGCAGCTGGGGATGGCTCCTTGCTCCTTTTGGCAGCAGCTCGGGATTGCTCCTTGCCCTTCTTTTCAGCAGCTGGGGGTGGCACCTTGCCCTTCCTTGCAGCTGATAGTGGTGGCTCCTTGCCCTTCTTGGCAGTACTTGGAGCAGGCACCCTTTCCGTATGTCTGCCTGGTGCCCGGGATCCTTTCCCACCATGAGTTGCTGTGGACATTACTGGGCCCGTGGACTGGGTGGCTGAGGTGCTTGCCTGGGTTTTAACCACCCTGGCCTGATGTGAAGGACGGAGGGAGGAGGGGTAGGGAAGAGGTTAACTGTGGAGAGGAAAAGCTTCTTAGGGACATTGGGGCAGGAAGAGGGAGAAGGTTTGGGAGTGGAAGAAGAGGGAGTGGTTGTAGGAGATGTTTGTCTGCTGTGTTTGGGTGCAGGTGCATGGGCGGATGCTCTTGTGAGGTGGATGGCTGTTGGATGTCTGAGTGCTTGCGTTTGTGTACTTTGGGAGGAGGGGGCACAGACACAGTGGGAGAAGACACAAGGGACGTGTGCATGAATGTGTGGGTAGTGACTGCCAGTGAGGTGTGTGCTCTGATAAGGTGCTGGTGATGGAGGTAGTGGATGAGAATGTAGTGCATGCAGGTGTGAGTGCAGACACAACTGGGAGGGAGGTGGACGAGGAGGAGGAGGGGAACACATTGGAGGCAGTGGATGTTGGTATGTCTGCATCTGGGTGCTGTTTGTATGAGTGCCTGTGGGATGATGTGGGGTGCCTGTGTTTGCCTGTGCCACTCTTGTGTGTTGTCCTGTGTGCATGCTTGTCTGTCTGTGTGCTTAGGATAGGTTGGGGTTGAGGGGAATGGATTGGGTAGAGGAAGTTGGAGGGGGGAGGGTGGAAACAGGGACAATGGCTGCCATCGGAGAGGAGGCCAGAGCCTGGATTGATCTCTGTTGGGCCGCCAAGCCAGTGTGAATCCCTCCAGAAATCCATTGGACTGTTGCATTTGAGCTGCCAGCTCATGGATGGCATTCACAATGGCTGGCTGCTCAACAGAGATGGATCTCAGGAGGTCAATAGCCTTCTCACTAAGGGCAGCAGTACTAACTGGGGCAGGGTCTGATGTGCCTGGGGCGAAGGAGATGCCCACCCTGCTGGGTGAGCAGGCATGAGGAACTCGGTGAGGGGCTGCTGGGAGGGCGGTGCTGGTACAGAGGGTGGCGGCTGTACCTGTAGCTGTGGTGGGAACAGAGGTGTCTACCACCAACAGGGAGCTTCCATCGGAGAAGGTATCTGTGTCCGAACTGACCCCTCCAGGCTCCGCCGTGGTGTTCCCCTCGCCCTCCGTCCCACTGGTGCCCTCACTGTCTGTGGGCTCTGCCTCCTGGGTCCTGTAGGGATGCAGCTCCCTCCGTCACCGGTGTCCCTGCTCCTCCGCCAGATGATGCTAATGCACATAAGGACAGGGTGGCAAAACAAAAAGGGGGGGGAGACAAAGGATACACTTGTTCAGTTGCTTCACCAACACCACCGTTGGCGTACACAACACACTCAAACACAGGGAACAGCCCTACGCAATAGCTAATGCACTACCAGTAACAATGCTAGTCACCAGGGCATGGGGAGGGACACATACCGCCAACTGAATCATACCTGGGACCCACACAGCTCTGCCCAGTAGTGGATGCCTACTAGCTAGGTAGGAGGAATGTCACATCAGAACCCTGCCCAACATGGGATCTAGACTGCAATGTAGGCCCTGACCTAGGGGCACCCACAGGCATACTCCCCCCCCCCAGAGACAACCCCACCAGGCGTAAGTAGTAATGATGGGCACTGTACTCATCCCCTTGCTGCTGCTGTGATGCACCCAAGCGCCCATCCAGCTCCGGATAGGCCACCGCCAGTATGCGGGCCATCAGGGGGGTCAGGGTTCGATGGGCGCCCCTTCCTCGTTGGGAGGCCATCCTCAGCTGGGCCTCCACTTTCTTACGTGCCCAGCGTCTCAGGTCATCCCACCTTTCCAACAGTGGGTGCTCTGCCTGTCGTAGGTCCCCAGGGTCCGCACGTCCTTGGCGATAGTACGCCATATACCCTTCTTTTGATGGGTGCTGACCTGGAGAGGAAATATACACAGGGAAAGGTATTAGTTAGACTGTCCTGCCTGTTACATTCATGGCCCGCCATATCCCTTCCCATCCCCTTATGCACAGACATGGTCCAGCATACATGCTGCACGCTGCCCAGGGCCCATCCACCAAACCCCCCACATGAGGCCTTCACACACAGCACTCCATGCATTCATGCCCCATGCATCGTGCTCACAGTGTACTCACCTGTTGGTCTGGAGGCACATACACCAGTCTCTCCAACTCCGCCAAAGTGAAGGCAGGGGCCCTTTCCCCACTCACACGAGCCATGGTAGGTTCCAGACACAGGTCACAGCAACAATGCAGTGTAGGTCCTCTCCTATTGAAGGTCAGGTAGCAAGTGAGTGAACAGTTAGACAAAGGAGGTGACGTCCGCAGCGGTGCATACCTTCACCGCCGGCGTAGATCATCATTGGCCACTGTATCCCATAGGGCCCAATGATAACCAATGAGGAGTTGCACAGCGGTTCCAGACCGCTTCCCGCAACGGTGCACAACGTCAGCGGAATTACCTCACTTCCACCTGTCCCTCCATACAGGACAGGCAGACGCCATTTCAGGGAGGGTGGCAGGCCATGTAACCTAACTGGGTCACAGATCACAATTGTACATCCTGGACATATGCCACCAATAAATTGCAAAAATCACATCATGCATTGAACTGTAGTGGTTACAATGTACACATTATGGCCGGCTACTCACTCTTTTGCCCCATAGATTGCAACCGCTGCGGATGAATTGGAGATGGAGACATACCCCTGTGTACAGACCCCTGGTGTAAAGCCGCGCTCTGACGCAGCGTCTCTTTCTGTCCTCGCGGATGGAACGCATTACCGATACTCGGCGTGCCGTTCCCCGCATTTTTTGACTAAACATTCTGGGAAGTATATATTTCGCTCCCGGTCGCGCTACACTTACCTGTAGCCCTTTTTTCTCCTTTTTAGGGTCGAGCCTGCGTTGCATGAGCTCGCGCATGCGTATCGCAGCGAGACTCTTTTGTATTTAGAAAAGGGCTCAGAGCCCCGTCAACTTCACGTCAGTGTTTTTTATTGGTTCGTGGGCTTCCCTAATAAAATCTGCTTGCTTTCATTAGTCCAAGGCACGCATACGTCATGCCTTTTCCGGTGGCTAGCCCTCCTCGAGCGCAGCGACCAAGTACAGAAAACATGCGAGGCTCGCTGTTTTCCATCGGGCTCGTGGACTTGTTTTTCTCTAATTTACAAGCCCAAACTGGCTTGGCAGAAGTTGAGCGCTTTACATACTTGTTATGTTCTGTGTGCATGTTTTGGGGTTATCAAGGCTTTTGCTTGTTTAGGTTGTTATCAACCAAGCATGTGTTTTAGTGTTTTAGGAATGTTAGCTTTTGTTCCGTTTTAACAGTGACATTATGCACACGTTGGGCTGTGTTTTTTTTAAAATCCTAAATCCGCAACCTTAATTGCTTTCGGACTTCATTCGTCGTGAACTTTACCCTGCATTGTTCACGTTTGCGTGTATTTAGCAGCCCTTTTAAAACGAAGCCTCCATGGTATGGGATTTATTGTGCACCAGCATGTTTCTTTTTTCTCATTACATCTCTTGTTGCTGAAAGTCAAATTTTTGGGGGTTAACAAGGCTTTCGCTGGTTTACGTTAAAGAAGGAGAGAGAGGTCTGTGTTAATTCAGAACGAGACGTAGCTATCCCGCTGATGTGTGATGTGTGCTGCTGTGTGCCGCGCGCAGGGTCTTGTCTTAGTTCTTGGTGTTTGAAGTACGCCATTATACTAGCCCTCTTTTTTAATAAGTGCTTGGAAGAAATCTTAAATCTTTCTAGCATTTGTTTCCAAAGCAATTAATACAGCAGTGGTGGAAAATGCTGTAGGGTGACTAATATTCACGACTTTTAGGAAGGTTAAGGTACCCCTCATTGATAAACTAATGAAGCCACAGAATTATTAATCGAGCCTTCGAGACATGCTTAGAAAATGGTTTATTTTACATTTAAAAGCGTACTACACTGAAAGCAAAATGTTTGCACAACGGACTACTCTTTGAATCAGTGTAGCTTCCAATGATACCATAATTGCAGGACTTTTTAATGTAAAGTTTGCAGAGTGAAAAATTGCTTTAATACTGGTATGCGTCAGCAGCGTCTGTCTTGGTATGTTCAAGCACACAGTATTCAAAATACAATCTTCCGTGTCTTATGTGGGTGATTGCGGATTGACATGAAAAACCTATCCCAGATGTTTTCTAAAGGTTCCTCCGAAGGTACTCAGTGTGCGTTGTAACACCCTTTGTGCATATGTGGGGAAAAAATCACTTTATCCAGTTGTGTGGGAGATATCGAGAGAACTGAACACATCCTTGTCATTAAAAAGAAAATAACATTCAGTTTTTTCCTTTATAAATAGGAGACAACACACTAATTAAAGAGATTCTGTGATAAAATTAGTGTGTTTTCCGTTTATTTATAAAAGCATCCTCTGTATTCATAGTATGTTTCCCTTTGCGAATAGCGCTTCATGTGAGGCTTTGCTTGTAGTTATAATTGAAACAGGATCCTGTTCGGCACGGACTCGTGGTCCTAAATGCATTTTGGCTTTTCTGAACGTCATTTTGTGCATCATCACCTTTAATGCTACTTAAAACACTCTCAAAGGGGACTGTGTGACAAAGCGATGTGAAACACACACAGACCGACCACCAATGACAGATGCGCACACATTCACATAGATATAACAAGCGTTCACGGACAGCAGAGAATAAAAGCAGAAATGTGCACACATTTGGAGCAAAAGGAAAGCTTTTCAGCATTTGCCTTTTGTCTGTATTGCCCTGAAATGGTTTTCGAGCTGAACTTTATTGCCCCAATACGTTTCTCGCGATGAGGCTCCCCGCTGCTTCACACTTCTGCCCACTGTAAAGAATTCGCTCTTCCTGAGATAACAGGCATTTGCAATGCAAGGGGTCTCGCATTTGCTTGAGCTAGAGCCATTAGCATTGTAAATTCCCAATTGGACTTTTCTTGCCACATAAATTGAAAATGAAAAGTAAAACAGTTGACATAAGCAAGCCTATTCAAAGCGCCACAATACATTTCATTTCAGCAATACATTTCAGCAAAGTTCTGTTTCCTTTTGTGTGTTTGCTTTGCTCTCATGGTGGCTATCGGTTCACTTATGTTAAACTGTTTTACTTTTTAGTTTATGTGGCAAGAAAAATCCGGCTAGGAGTTTACAAAGCTAATAGCTTTAACTCGAGTAAACGCGAGACTCATTGCATTGCAAATGCTTGTTGTTGTTGGTGGTGGGTTTGTCTGGTCTTTTTGCCTGTCTCTGTCCATGTTGTGTCCATCTTGTCTTCTTCGTGTTTTTGTCCCAGCATGCTCTGTTTTTCTTTTATAGGACTTTCTTTTTCCTATACTGGTCTATGGGCTCTTCCCAATTCAAGATGGTGTTCTTTCCTTTTCATGTGATGTCACTTCCTTTTTCTCAGTACATAGGTCAGTCAGTCTTGTTTTACCTTGCGTTGCAAACACTTCCTTCTGGTTGTACTGTTCGCTCCTGTTCTTTGTTCCTGCTTTTTGCCTTGGGAGATTTTTGCCTGTTCTTTGTTCCTGCTTTTTTGCCTTGGGAGATTGTTGCCTGTTCTTTGTTCCTGCTTTTTGCCTTGGGAGATTTTTGCCTGTTTTTTGTTCCTGCTTTTTTGCTGTGGGAGATTTACGTTTTTTTTATTTACTGTTGTCAAGTCCTGTTTTTTCTTGTTTTTCTTCAGGAGTTCCTGTTTGAGGTTTTTTCCCCAGTGTTGTTTTTTTTTCCCTCTGGGACTCCTTCTGGAGGGTATGGTCTGCTTTAGCGTAGCCTGTCAAGCAACACCGTGGCTACTAGAAGGGGTCGCCCTTATCTGGGAGTATCCAGAACCTGTAGAAGACTTGGTGTTCGCCAACCCGGTATCTAGAGGTGAGAAGTCCAGCGCAGTACGTAACGCCCGGTGGACTTGGCAACACTGGAGGACAGGCACATCATCCTCACCTACAGACTTGACAGGGCCATAATCACAGAGCTGTGTGCCCAATTGGAGCCTGACCTGATATCTGCTATCCCCTCACCCCACTGGGATCCCCCCTCTTGTGCAAGTGCTATCAGTGCTCTATTTCTTGGCAACTGGTTCTTTCCAAGAGACAGTGGGCTTGGCAGCAGGAATGTCACAGCCAATGTTCTCAACAGTGCTGACCAGAATGTTGGCTGCCCTGATTAAACACATGTGCAGCTACATCGTTTTCCACCAGGTGGAGGATTTGGCCACAGTGAAAGCTAACTTCTATGTAATGGGACATATCCCCAACATTATTGGGGCTATTTATGGAACACATATTGCATTTGTCCCCCCCAGGCAAAATTAACAGGCCTTCAGAAATTGAGAACATTTTCACTTGATTAATGTGCAGATGGTGTGTTTGGCGGACCAGTACATCTCCCATGTCAATGCTAAGTATCCAGGTTCGGTGCATGATGCCTTTATCCTGAGGAATAGCAGCATCCCAAATGTGATGGGTCAACTCCAGAAGCACAGGGTGTGGCTAATAGGTGAGCACTGGTTCTCACCCAGTATATGTTGGTGTATGTGTATGGTGTGGGCCCTAAGGGTTAGTGTGTGGCTAACAGTTGTCCCTCGATATTTGCAGGTGACTCTGGCTATCCCAACCTCTCATGGATACTGACCCCTGTGAGGAATCCCAGGACAAGGGCAGAGGAACGTTACAATGAGTCACATGGGCGAACTAGAAGGATAATTGAATGTACATTCGGCCTCTTTAAGGCCAGGTTTTGGTGCCTCCATCTAACAGGTGGATCCCTGTGCTACTCACCCAAGAAGGTCTGCCAGATCATCATGGCATGCTGTATGTGGCACAACCTTGCCTTGAGATTCCATGTGCCTTTTCTGCAGGAGGAGGAGGCTGGAGATGGCCGTGTGGCAGCAGTGGACCCTGTGAACAGTGAAAATGAGGAGGCAGACGATGAGGATGAGGACAACAGATCATCAATACTTCCAATGACACACAGGTAAGACAGTGTAACTTCATATTTCATTGACAGTTTAATGTTTGACATTGTCAATGGCAGGCTGTGAATTCCTACTTCTATGCCCACTCACTGTACCCTTTGGCATCTCTTATTGCAGATGTTGGTGCTCCACTATTGCTCCTGGTGTGTTCACTGCAGCCAACTGCAGGTCTTTCCTATGTAAACATCACTGTACAGTTGAATTGCAATGTTTAAACTTTGTTACACAAATATATACTTAAATCATTTGACATACTCAATACTTGTTTTTTTTTTTTCAAAGTGTGTTTATTGCAGTGCCCTGACAAAAAGGGGAAAGTGCAATGGGCTGGGGTGATGATGGAGGAAAGTCCAGGTTAGAGTCCAGTCTATTTGTAGCACAGGTGCAATGTCCAAGGGGACATAGGAAGGGGAGCAATGGCAGTTCAAGGTGGACAGGGTGACAGAGTGGGACACAAGGGTGACATTCAGGAGAGTCTTATTTCCTGGCAGGGGTCTTGGAAATAGTCTCTGGCTTCTGCCTAGATCGCAGGGAACGTTTGCAGGGTGGTTCTCCTTCTGCAGGGGGAGGGGTGCTGGTGGCCTGTTGGTCCTGTGGCGGGGCCTCCTGTCCATTAGCGGCAGTGGAGGTGGAGGGCTGTTCAGTAGTTTGGCTAGTGGCAGGGGCCGCTGGTGTGACACTGCCTCCCTCATGCTCTGGGCCATGTCTGCCAGCACCCCTGTGATGGAGACCAGCGTGTTGTTAATGGACTTCAAGTCCTCCCTGATCCCCAGGTACTGGCCCTCCTGCAGCCACATGTTCTCTGCAACTTGTCCAGGATCTGGCCCAGCATATCCTGGGAATGTTGGTAAGCTCCCAGGATCACAGTGAGTGCTTCCAGGAGAGTCAGTTCCCTGGGCCTGCCCTCCCCCTGGCACACAGCAGTCATCCCAGTTTCCCTGTTGTCCTGTGCCTCTGTCTCCTGAACCGTGTGCCCACTGCCACTGACCCCAGGTTCCTGATTGTCCTGGGTTTGTGGTGTGCCCTGGGGTCCCTGTAGTGGTGGACACACTGCTGATTGACGTGTCCTGGTGACAGAGGTATGGGTACTCTGGGTGGGTGCTGTGGTGATGTTTCCTGAGGGGGGAGGCTTTGTGGTGGTGTGAGAATGTGCCTGGGTAACCAGGTTGGTCATCCAGATCCAGGCGACCAGAGCTGATGTCATCACTGTGGGTCTCTTCTGTGGGGGGACTGGATGTTACTGGCACCTCTTCTCCAGTGACATTGGCTGGGATACCTGTGGGGATGTAAATGCAGTGTTATTGTTTCTGTGTGTGACATATTGTGCATGGGTGGGTTGCCCTCTATGGTGTTATTGCCCTGGCAGCTTTGCCTTGTGTGAGTTGTTATTTGGTGGGCTAGCTGATTGTCTCTGGTGTACATACTTTAGTGATAGGTGTCCATGCAGGTCTGTGAGTGGTGTCCATGCATTGGTGGTGCATGCTGGGCTTGGCATTGGGATGAGTGGGTTGTGATGGTGGGGTGTGTGGGCGGAGGTGGAGTGATGGGAGTGAGGGTGGGGTCAGGGTATGTGATGGCATGCAGGTAGGGGGGTGATCGTAGTAAAGAGTTGACTTATTAGAGTCCAGTCCTCCTGCTACTCCTGCCAGTCCTCAGGATGCATGTTTGCCAAGACTTGCTTCTCCCATGTTGTTAGTTGTGGGGAAGGGGGTGGGGGTCCACAGCCAGTCCTCTGTACAGCGAACTGGTGTCTTGCTGCAATGGAATGCACCTTCCCCCGTTCCACCTCTTCCTGATGTCATCCCTTCTTCTTGGGTGCTGTCCCACAGCGTTGACCCTGTCCACCATTCTCCACCATAGCTCCATCTTCCTAGCAATGGATATCTGCTGCACCTGTCATCCAAATAGCTGTGGCTCTACCCGGATGATTTCCTCCACCATGACCCTTAGCTCCTCCTCAGAGAATCTGGGATGTCGTTGTGGTGCCATGGATGTACTGTGAGTGGTGTGGGTGAGGGTGTGTGGGGTGATATCTTGGGGTGTGTGATGTAAGGTGCCTGGGTGATGTATAGGTGATGGTGGTATGTGGCTCTGGTTGTGTGGGTGCTCTTGCTGTCTCTCTCTGTTGGCAATTGTTTGTATTTGCAAGGGGTTGTGGGTAATGTGGGTGTGTGTTTTATAGTGGTGTGGTATGTGTGTGTGTGTCAGGTGTGTGTTGTTTGAATTGTCCAATGTGGTGTTGTTTTGTTTGAGTGTTTGTATTTTGTGCCTGGCAGTATGCACCGCCAATGGTTTACCGCCATCGTATGTCCGCCATGGTGATTCTTAGGCCATAATGTTGTGGGAGTTGTTCTGTTGGCGTAACGGTGTGGGTTTTGCTACCGCCAGTTTATCACTGACCTTTGGGCTGGCGGACTTGCGTGTGTGGCTGTAAAGTGACGGATTGGTATGTGTGTGTCATAATATGGTAAGCGGATATCTGCCACGGCGGCGGTATGTTGGCGGCATTCAAGATGGCGGTAAGTGGGATTTACCGTCAATGTCATAATGAGGGCCTATGTTTGTAGTAGCATAACGCACTTGGAACATGGCATTGTGTGCAACATGCAACGGCACACACAACACTTGCACTACAGATTACACATATAGATTGTGACTCCCTTGTTACATCAGGGTCAGCGAAGCTTACCACCTCTCCAATTGTGTATGGTTGAGTGGTAAATGAGGCCCTATTTACAACAGACATGTACTTGCAATTATAAAACAGGAGTCAGCAACATAGATTGTGTACTCACCCACAGTTTCTCTGACCTCAATCCTAATGTGATCAAGAAGATCCTGCTCTCTGCTGACAATGTCTGCCCAGCAATGCTTGAGTTCCTGGGCAGTAGCTCAATCTTGAATGTTCTTGTCATTTGTGCCTGGACCTTCCCCCACCACAGCTTCCATGCCTCAGTACCAATAGCCCTGTATGACACGGCCACCCATGACACCATGTTGGGCAGGTAATGCATTACCAGATACAGAAAGCCACCTAATTCCTCGGCACTAAAGTGACTTGCCCTTCCTTTCTCTGATATCACATCACAGTCACCCACTGTACCCTTAAAAAAAATACAAACCCAAACTACCCCCAACTAACCCAACTTACAAAACTACTGCAGAGACAGACACCCCACAATACAATTGCAACACTATACAAATAACAAATGACCAGGACAAAACAGACATCAGGGACAATATTTGGACAGAAGACAGAACAAAAGACCTCTAACACCACTCAGTGACACAACTCTCAAATACACCTCCTCTTACCAACACAGACAAAAAGACTGTGACTGTAAAAGAAAGTGAAAATAAATTTGCAGTTCCTGGTGAGCAGCGTACAAGGTCCATTACCTCACTTCCTGTGATGATGTGTCATGATTTTGACGATGTGTCTTTTTTTTTAAGCTACACGCGTGATTTTTTTAGGTCGCATGGCAACACAACATTAGCCAGTTCTGACGTCTCCCATGGGATGCATCATTTTTGGCACACGGAATGCCATCAGAAACCAAGCATTGCGGCAATGCATCATTTTTTTATGCAAAGCATGTAATATGTGTAGGAAAGTACCATCTTGCCTGGCATGTTACCCCCATATTTCACTGTATCTATGTTGTTTTAGTTGTATGTGTCACTGGGACCCTGCCAGCCAGGGCCCCAGTGCTCATAAGTGTGCCCTGTATGTGTTCCCTGTGTGATGACTAACTGTCTCACTGAGGCTCTGCTAACCAGAACCTCAGTGGTTATGCTCTCTCTTTGCTTTCCAAATTGTCACTAACAGGCTAGTGACCAATTTCACCAATTCACATTGACATACTGGAACACCCTTATAATTCCCTAGTATATGGTACTGAGGTACCCAGGGTATTGGGGTTCCAGGAGATCCCTATGGGCTGCAGCATTTCTTTTGCCACCCATAGGGAGCTCTGACAATTCTTACACAGGCCTGCCACTGCAGCCTGAGTGAAATAACGTCCGCGTTATTTACCAGCCATTTACCACTGCACTTAAGTCACTTATAAGTCACCTATATGTCTAACCTTTACCTGGTAAAGGTTGGGTGCTAAGTTACTTAGTGTGTGGGCACCCTGGCACTAGCCAAGGTGCCCCCACATCGTTCAGGGCAAATTCCCCGGACTTTGTGAGTGCGGGGACACCATTACACGCGGGCACTATACATAGGTCACTACCTATGTATAGCGTCACAATGGTAACTCCGAACATGGCCATGTAACATGTCTAAGATCATGGAATTGTCACCCCAATGCCATTCTGGCATTGGGGAGACAATTCCATGATCCCCCGAGTCTCTAGCACAGACCCGGGGGCCAACTATGTCAACCCCTACCCTTTCAAAGGGAACCCCAACCACAGGCAGTGGAATAAGGGGTGCCTTTGGGGTGCCACCTGTTTTGCCACTGGCTTGACAGGTGACACAGGACTTACAAAATTCCTTTGTGTCCTCTGACATTCTAGGCCAATGAAACAAGGGAACAAGCCTGACCCATGTTTTCATCTGTCCCAAATGTCTAGCCAAGGGAATGTTGTGGGCTAGAGTTAGGAAGAACTCTCTGTATTGCAAGGGAATAACCAATCTCCTGGCAGCTCCAGGTTTTGGGTCCCTTGCCTCTGTGTACAAGAGGTTGTCCTCCCAGTAAACTCTGTGAGAGTCACTGACAACCCCATTTTGCTGTTTGGCAGCTTGCTGTCTTAGACCCTCTAGTGTGGGATAGGTCTTCTGTGCCACACTCAGCTCCTCCCTGGATCTGCCCTCCGGGGGTCCAGCCAGGCTTGGCCCAGGAAGGCAGAACAAAGGACTTCCTCAGAGAGAGGGTGTTACACCCTCTCCCTTTAGAAAAAGGTGTCAGGGCTGGGGAGGAGTAACCTCCCCCAGCCCCTGGAAATGCTTTGATGGGCACAGATGGTGCCCATCTCTGCATAAGCCAGTCTACACAGGTTCAGGGATCCCCCAGCCCTGCTCTGGTGTGAAACTGGACAAAGGAAAGGGGAGTGACCACTCCCCTGACCTGCACCTCCCCTGGGAGGTGCCCAGAGCTCCTCCAGTGTGCTCCAGACCTCTGCCATCTTGGAAACATCGGTGCTGCTGGCACACTGGACTGCTCTGAGTGGCCAGTGCCAGCATGTGACGTCAGAGACTCCTTCTGATAGGCTCTTACCTGTGTTGCTAGCCTATCCTCCTTCCTAGGTAGCCAAACCTCCTTTTCTGGCTATTTAGGGTCTCTGCTTTGGGGAATTCTTTAGATAACGAATGCAAGAGCTCATCAGAGTTCCTCTGCATCTCTCTCTTCACCTTCTGCCAAGGAATCGACCGCTGACTGCTCTGGACGCCTGCAAAACTGCAACAAAGTAGCAAAGACGACTACTGCAACCTTGTATCGCTGATCCGGCCGCCTTCTCGACTGTTTTCCTGGTGGTGCATGCTGTGGGGGTAGTCTGCCTCCTCTCTGCACTAGAAGCTCTGAAGAAATCTCCCGTGGGTCGACGGAATCTTCCCCCTGCAACCGCAGGCACCAAAAGACTGCATCACCGGTCCTCTGGGTCCCCTCTCAGCACGACGAGCGTGGTCCCTGGAACTCAGCAACTCTGTCCAAGTGACTCCCACAGTCCAGTGACTCTTCAGTCCAAGTTTGGTGGAGGTAAGTCCTTGCCTCCCCACGCTAGACTGCATTGCTGGGTACTGCATGATTTGCAGCTGCTCCGGCTCCTGTGCACTCTTCTAGGATTTCCTTTGTGCACAGCCAAGCCTGGGTCCCTGACACTCTAACCTGCAGTGCAAGACCTTCAGAGTTGTCCTCTGGCGTCGTGGGGCCTTCTTTTGTGACTTCGGGTGAGCTCCAGTTCACTCTTTTTTGTAGTGCCTGTTCTGGCACTTCTGCGAGTGCTGCTCGCTTCTGAGTGGGCTCTTTGTCTTGCTGGACGCCCCCTCTGTCTCCTCACGTAATGGGCGACATCCTGGTCCCTCCTGGGCCACAGCAGCATCCAAAAACCCTAACCACAACCCTTGCAGCTAGCAAGGCTTGTTTGTGGTATTTCTGCGTGGGAACACCTTTGCAAGCTTCTTCACGACGTGGGACATCCATCCTCCAAAAGGAAAGTTCCTAGTCCTCTTCGTTCTTGCAGAAACCACAGCTTCTACCATCTGGTGGCAGCTTTTTTGCAACCTCAGCTGACATTTCTTGGGCATCTGCCCATTCCGGACTTGAGTGTGACTCTTGGACTTGGTCCCCTTGTTCCACAGGTACTCTCGTCTGGAAATCCATCGTTGTTGCATTGCTGCTGTTGGTCTTCCTTGCAGAATTCCCTTATCACGACTTCTGTGCTCTCTGGGGAACTTAGGTGCACTTTACACCTACTTTTCAGGGTCTTGGGGTGGGCTATTTTTCTAACCCTCACTGTTTTCTTAAAGTCCCAGAAACCCTCTAAAAGCTCACATAGGTTTGGGGTCCATTCGTGGTTCGCATTCCACTTCTAGAGTATATGGTTTGTGTTGCCCCTATACCTATGTGCTCTCATTGCAATCTATTGTGACTGTACATTGCTTGCACTGCTTTCTATTGCTATTACTGCATAATTTTGGTATTGTGTACATATATCTTGTGTATATTTGCTATCCTCATACTGAGGGTACTCACTGAGATACTTTTGGCATATTGTCATAAAAATAAAGTACCTTTATTTTTAGTATATCTGTGTATTGTGTTTTCTTATGATATTGTGCACGACACCAGTGGTATAGTAGGAGCTTTACACGTCTCCTAGTTCAGCCTAAGCTGCTCTGCTAGGCTACCTTTTCTATCAGCCTAAGCTGCTAGACACCTCTTCTACACTAATAAGGGATATCTGGACCTGGTGCAGAGTGTAAGTACCCCTTGGTACTCACTACAAACCAGGCCAGCCTCCTACAATATGTCAAAAATGTAAGCTGTGCTATAGAAAATCCCTTTTACACGAATTCAGTCATGTGTACTGTTGTGTTACCTGTGGAAATTTCAAGTCAACATACTCATCTCTTACCATGTGGTAAAGGTATGTCTTGTAAATCTACATGTGGGATGGTACATGCCTTACTAGGACCAGACAATGCAGAGGCCACATTTCCCATGAGTCATGTCAAAGGCAACTTTATAGAGTGGGCTTATGTGCCAACAATAGGGCAAATTTACAAGCAGCCTGCGCACCTTTGCTCCTCTGTAGCAGCATTCATTTTGAGGCTACAGTGGCAGTAAACAGGCCCTCACCCTGCGCCATATATACAAAGAGGTGCAATGCTAGCATTGTGCCACTTTGTAAACCCATTGCAACACATCATGCCTGCGCAAGGTATGATGTGTGCAAGGTGTATGTTCCCCCACAGGGAGGCCCAAGAGCAATTGCACTGGAAAAGTTACTAGAAGTCACTGCACCATTCTAGCATCATTTTTCAAAAGTTGCCCACGGCAGGCATTTGACTGATAGTAGTGCTATGCCCTACGGGGCTTGCTGAGCTTTAATGGCCTAGTGCAATTGCTTTTGGTGCCAGTCCAACAAAGCACCATAACAGCGCCCATTTTATTTAAACATTTGTGTTAATGAGTGAAATGCTGCACTGTATTGTGAATACAGCACTACCATGGTGTTGTTAGAGGGGCACAGGGCAGTCCAAGGAAAGTAGGGCATCTGAGACGATGCATCAGTTTTCTGTAATTATTCCCCTAAGGGCTAGAACCGCAATACATTGATCAGTTGACATCCAAGGATGCCATTGACTAGCCATGGCATGTGGCCCAAACCCACATGTAGGACTGTGCACAAGGAAAACAATATGTGCTTTTTCCCAAAGTACAGACAGCAGGCTGTCACGCAAGAGGGGTGGGGGGTGTTTTAAATGTATGGTGCTGTCAAATGTGGTGATCATTCACGAGTGGCTTGCTTGACGTGAGCTTCATTATTTACTACCTTCCTATCTTCCTATGAGTTCAATATGTTTACTGTAAATGTACGTATGTGGGGGCACATGATTATTGGGAACAGACTACAGAGATTCCACAGTTTGTGTATCCACACAACTTAGGATAGATTACCCATGTGCTCAAAATGTTCATTCGCATGATACCCTTGCTAGGAGTGTATCCTGGGATGCTTTTGAATTTCCCTAGATTGTGGCCAGCTAGCCAACCCCTATGACAGTGCATTTGTGTGACAAAAATAATGTGTGTCTAAAGGAGCAGACATCAGGCTGTCATGACCCTTGGATAACATATGGCTCCCCATGCAGGCAAGTGTTGGGATGTTTTAAACAGGCATGTGTCATTGATATTTCTGTCATGCCATGCATGTGGTTGATTTTGTGTTCTTCATGTGTGATTTCTTTTGCCTACTACAGTGGTATGTCTGGGATATCAGTGCAACAATTTTCATGATCCAATCATGGATCATAGTGCACCTGCAGTAAATATCTTTGATCATGTCAGTGACTAACATGTTACCCTCTCTAGATATATCACTACTGTTCGTAAGTGTTAAGAGGTGTTTTACCAAAACACAAATAGCAGCTATGATAAGTCTTAGTATTAGTCCATGCTCACAATGTTGGGCCACACAGAGCCTGGGGCACCTAGGGGACACATTATGGTTGCACTTTGTGACAATGGTATATCAAGGAATACTTTGATAGTACATTTCCTCACCACATAGTTGTGCACAGAATTCCCTTCTAGCACACTGTTCATGGCAGAGCTGCAATGAGACAGGGATAACAATCTACACATCAGTGCACAGTCAAGTACAAGTATCCAAATATATGTCTACACTCCCCTGCCATGTTATCTACTATGGAATTACAGGTTGTTGATGTCAGCTTTGCCCTATTATCTACTAGGGACTTACATTGGATTTTTGTCTGCCTTGCCCTATTATCTACTAAGGATTTATAGGGCATTTATGTAAGCCTTGGACTGTTATGTACTGGGAATTACAAGCATCTGTGACTTGGAATGGTATATTATTGCATTGGCACTCCATTGGTATTTAGTTGGACAGGGACATGTCTATAGACCCAGAATACAGATATTGTCAGTTTACACATGCATCACTCATACGTTTCTATGCTGGGCATACACACAGGTGGACTTGCTGACAGTGTGACTGGGATGTTAAGTAGCATACACAATGTGTGTGCTTTTATGTGTTAGTGGTCTTACATATCTACAAGGTTGTATTGTGGATTGATATTGAGATTGTGTAGACATTCCACCTGTAGAAGCCAGATAGTGTACTGTAGGCCTCAATTGCTACATTGCTGGCACTGTTTGGACAATTGGTTCTTGCTCCTCATCTTCATCATCCTCACTGTCCAGTCCTTCATGTGTGTCACTGTATTTTGTCAATCCAGTATTTGCTACTGAAGCTTGAGTTTGCTGCAAGGCAAACAGTATTTACCCTGGCATATCCATTGTATGCAGGATGAGTGATTGGCATCCACACATCTCCACACTCCAGCACTTGGGTAGTCTGTGAGTCACCTCCACAAAGTGGTTGTGTTCAGTGCTGGAGTCTCAGCTGTCCTTCAATGTATGTGAGTTGAACATGGGCACTCACACACAACTGCTGCCAACATCCTGTGTCAGATGCACAATGAATGTGGGTGGATTGTATGTATACTCCTGACAAGTATTGTACACAAATACATGTGGAAATATGTCTGTGTCCTAATAAACATGTGGATTTTGCCAATGGTATGAGAGATGCTATGACATTGTTTGACATACATGGGAGATGACTAATTATTTCAGTAGAAGAGGCCTAGACATATTGGTGCAGTGCCCTCTGTATGCCACATCCTATTTGTCATACATGTGGGTATGTTATGATTTTTCACCTATGATTGAGACATGAAGACATTGCGTTGTCAAATAGCTGATACTGACCAACTGTTGTGGGTACTGAATGTTCTTGTCCTACCAAAGGCTGACATCTAGATAAAATGCCTCACATGTAGTAACAATGTGGCTGCTGCCAATTTTCAACCTAACAGAGCTCTGTGATATATGTGTTGCTATGTAGCATGTATGTTTAACTGACAATGCAGACTTTACACCTGCACATTTCATTTTCTTTGCTTTGTGTGTAGTTGTTTGGTGTTCCTGAGTATGTTCCTTCTTGTTTTCCCACTGTTGTGGGCAAGTCTTGCTTTCCTAGATGTGTATCAGTTGTTGTTGCATTTGCATGTGACAGATACCACAAGACACTTGTGTATTTCAGTGATGTATTAGCACATTTTTTTCAAAGTGACATATTAATTGCAATGTTTATGAGAAGAAATTCTCAACAATACGTGCATGTATGTGTGCCCGAGCAGTTGTATTATGTTCTTCCCCACCTTGAGGTGGGGCATCATTGTCCTCATCCTTCTCCTTGGGGTCCTCCACCTGTTCATTTCAGGGGACATTAGTTTGCACACAGATATTGTGCAATATTGTTCAAACAATGAACATTTCACAGACAAGTTGGGGGTGAGTATAGCAGTCTCCACCCTGATACATTGAGGCGTCAGAAACACGACTTAACAATGCCGAATGCCTGCTCCACAACATTC
The DNA here is from genome assembly GCF_031143425.1 of Pleurodeles waltl. Taxonomy (NCBI): domain Eukaryota; kingdom Metazoa; phylum Chordata; class Amphibia; order Caudata; family Salamandridae; genus Pleurodeles; species Pleurodeles waltl. The sequence continues at coordinate 261,199,422 of NC_090449.1, forward strand.
CGGGTGCGGATGTGAGACACATTGTATGCCTTCTCAGCATTGCTCTGTGGATTGACATAGGGTGTCATCACCCACGGCTGGATGCAATTTCCTTGGTCAGCTGTAATGGAAGAGAAGAGACAGTGTCAGACTTGCCCTTGTATTTGTTAAGAACTGGCCTTGCACAATATTAGTTTATGAATAAGGAATTCAGACTTGCATCTGGTGTTGCGTGGTTTCCCGTTTGCATACATGAACGTAGTTGCGAGTGATGGTGCACTTTCCAGTCATGAGTACAGGCGTAGGGTCTTGGTGATTGTGTGATTAGTGAGGCATGACAGTTCACCAATGCAGGATGTGTGTGATGTTGCAGATTATTGCACATGTGTCCAGTAACATGGGACCTGCCAATGAGCCATGTTGGGTGAGTATTCTTCTAGTTTGTGTTGTGTGTGCCATGAGACAGGTGTTGTGCCCTGTATGTTGCCCGTGGACATGGTACACCTCCCTTGCACACAGATCTGTTATCCAAATTTTCTGGCTGGCATGCATGTGTAAATATAATGCAAAGTGTGGCATAGTAGCTTAAGATCTATTGTCATGTCTGTGGCTAATTTACCTTTGCTTCCTGCACATGACCGATCAGTGATCGAGATTTACTCTTCTATGTGTGCTGCAGAATGCATCACACATAGGAGAATGGAAATACTATGGTAAAATCAAGTATTTCTCCTGCTTGCGCCATGGTAATTCCACCCCATGGTGGCATTAGTTTTTGGTGCTGCATTAAGTTACCAGTTTTCTGTAAATGTGGGGTTGTGCCAAAATGCAATGGGTGTTGAAGTGGCATGCCCACAGCAACACCCATTGCAAAGACCTTCCACAATAATGGGCATAATATGAGAAAGTGGTGCATTGGTTCCAATGCACCACTTTTCTCGAGTCCCCCTTGCCCCTCCTAACAACACCATGGTTGCGTGATAAGGGCCCAGAGGCTTCTTAATAGTGCAGCAAATGGGCAATCAAGAAGCCGGCTGTATTCCGGCTCCTGGAGGGGCCACGTTGGATACCCATGGAGGGTCCTACAGTGGGGGGTTCTGCCCAAAAGAGACCAGGGAGGGGGGGAGAGAGAGAAAGGGGAAACAGGAAAAATGAGAGAAGAGAGAAGGCAAACAGAGGGGGAAAAGAATGGGAAGGGGGAAAAAAGAAGGCTGGTCGGCCTCAGTAAATCAAGATGTGTTAAGCCCGGTATGATCCTTGATCCTTGACCCTGACGAATGCCCCAGACCTTCCAGCTCATAGTGAGGGCAGAAACATGTTGGTCCCTGATCTTAGACTCCTTAAGTCAGTAAACTCAAATGAGTCCTTAGCCTAATTTTTAGCCTTACCTGCATACACCTACATTAAAATTGTTTCCTAATCGTAATAGGTGACTTGCAAAGTAATTGTATCTATTTACACCCCATCTGGATCCCTGTATCTATCCAGTTAAAATTCAATTTCAGCACTCCCTCAGTAGTTCTTTTAACAACGAGGTTGAGTCCGCCCAGGTAGAATCATCTTACCTGGGTCTGACTAGGTGGTCAAATGATGAAGCATGACACCATAAAGTGTGTGGGGCCACCTAGTCTGTAAAGGGAACTCCCTCTCGGTGACACAGCTTCTACCACATTCATCTCCCCACTCCCACCCTCCTTTATTCCGATCCGGAAACTATATGCTTAGCCAGCCTTCCTTGAGCTGGGCTCAACTGTCCAGTCTCCTTCAGTCCTACACCCCCCCACACCTTTAGTGGTTTGTTGACTTCTCATTCTAATCAGGAGTTAGTGTGGGGTTGAACCACTCCTGCTACTCTCTTTTTGTGTTTCAAACGAGTGCCTGAAGATATTGGCATCATGAACGCTGCCAGGATATTTTGCAAGAACATTGATGAAGAGTCACCGATGTTCCAAAATGGCCTAGATGTTGATCAAATGTGTGTGCTTCCTGTTGCGGTACAGATGTTCAGTTGCAGAAGGAGGGATGAGTTGCACATGTGTGCAATCCATGGCATCCAGCACATGTGGAAACCCAGCAACTACATAGAAACCTTCTTTTTCTCTTGCTGCAGTTGCTGGGTATTAGAGAAGAGGATGTGGCAGGAAGTAAGATGGATAATGGCATCCAGTATGGTCGGCAGTACATTACTGACTTCGACCCGACCCTCTAACACCCTCTTTGGGTGCTGATGTAAAAAATAAAGAAGACAACCAAACAGATCAGTGGTACAATGAATCTCCTAGAAAATATTTTGACAGGCGGAGGCAACGCAGTAACATATTGATATTGTGCTTTTCTAACTCAGATTGCCTTTATTATCGAGTTGACCTATTCCTCCTGAATTTCTGAAACCTTACCTATGCCCTAGTTCAAATTTCCAAAACTACATTTGGACATACTAATGCATTGCAATTAATTATTCTTGCTCTGCAAATCACATTTGCCACCCACTTTGATGGGTCGGTTCAGTCAGTTTCCCTTTTCAATGTATGGATGCATACATCATTAGAAGATTGCTTGGGAATGTACGAGCTACATAAAAAGAAAGACACAGAGAATGCTAACTCACTGATATTATATTACTACATCTACCACAGTACCACTATCTTAGTGACAGGAGGACAGAGGAGTCAGCATAAGTTCTTAAATAATCAGCCCAATTGAGTGCCTGCAGCAGTGAGCAGAACTAGGTAGCACAGAGTACCTGGCCCTCTCAAACTGGATCATATAAAATTCGTAATGTTAAGTTACATGAACTTAATTAACCTCTGAGTGTGAGCAGCATGTTATTTGGAGAAAAAAATAATATTATAGGATAGGACACAACAAAATTAGTAATAACTAATTACTAGTACTCATCAAGGCCCACGACCTGGATGCCCAGTAGGTCGAGCAGGTCCCTCTGCCGGTCTACAATATTGGCCCATCAGTGCATCAGCTGCTGCTGGGTGCGCCAAACTCCAGTACATCGGCGGATGCAACAGCGCACCCTCCCCACAGCAGCTGACACGTCTGCAGGCTGTACCCACTCCTAGGGAAATACGGTGTAGAAGAATAACAGACTTGTCTCCCAACTATTTCATAATATGATCTTGTAATTTGTAAAAGTTGTACATGATGTGTAATCTGATAACTTACAGGTATTATGGTTTGCAGGATCATATGAAAGTGAAGTACATGAGAAATGTCTGTTTTTCATCTATTGTTGGCCTGAAATATTAATACATTGAATGCTGTTGGATGATGCGCACCATAATGAAATAGTTAGGTGGCAAGTCTTATTATTCCTTTACACCATGTTTCCCCTGGTATTGCCAGCACTATATTTGTTTTTGCAGGGGCCCTCTGTTGTCATTCAGTATCTTTCCATGTTCACTTCCAGGCCTACTACCTGCTGCCAGCATGTAGGGGAGGTGACGCTGCACAAAAAATAAGAGGGGTCACCTCCTTCTCCCAAAAAACAGAGTGCAAAGCTGCATCCCCTGGCAGTGCCGGTGCCACAGGGCTTGCGGTCAGCTGCACCCCCAGCACTTGCGCTGCCTCACCCCCAATGGTCAGCCATGGCACTGGGTGGAATATAAATAATAGAAAGGGGAAAGAGACGGAATAGAGGGAGAAATTAGGAAGTTAGGGGAAAAAGAATTAAGGGTCAAAAAAGACACAGAAAATAGAAAAAGTTTTAAAATACACCAACACAAATACACACAGTTAAGAAAATAAATGGAAAACAGAGAAGAATAAGTTGGACAAGTAAGGATGGCTAGTGTATAGTAGGGATTCAAAAGTAGGCCCAGCACCATGCACAAAATAGGAAAAACAAAATGGCTGCATGCACGGACGACCGTGTAGTGCCGTTCACCCTTGCGTGGCAACGCAGAGCATGCTATTTACACCAATCAGTGCAAATGAGTGGCCAAGCACAACTCTGCCCATCCATGCAGAGTTTGAGGACTTCACGTACCATTTTTTCACCCCATGGAATTCCGCATAGCGAATCGCTGGGAACTCGGCCCAGGCCTAAAGGTTACAGGGACGTTATAGTTAGGTTGATATTTTACCCATGCAAAACCATACAAATTAAGCAGTTATAGTTTAACATATAGTTGTACTTACCAGAAGAAACTATAACTGGATAGCTGTAAGTATAATTATGACTGCTGAATTTCTATGGTTTTGTATGGTTAAAACGTCAACCTAACTATAACATCCATGTAAAGTTTTTTTTTTGTGTGATATGCATAAATATAAATATACACATATATATATATATATATAGTGCTGCTGTGCAGCCACTGAGCAAACCATCTTGTACTACCTGAGGAAGGCGGAAGCTGAAACGTTGTAGTAGAAATATATTTTTGTTCTTTAATGAGATCATCTGTTTGAGTCACTTCTTTCTTGGATATTACATTTTCTTGTGGCTCTTTGTATCCTTTGGGATCCAGATTTTTGCCCTGGCTGGCTGTTGTTTTCTTGTGATCCTGCATCTTCCAGTATACACATATATATATATATATATATATATATATATATATATATATATATATATATATATATATATATATATATATATATATATATATATATATTTATATAATTTCACTTTAAAAAAACCTAAAGTTACAGGGACATTTTAGTTAGGATCTGAATTTACTCACACAAAACCTTAAAAATTCAGCAGTTATAGTTATGATTAGCTCCAGCTATAACTCGTACCCTAAGAAAACTATAACTCGCGCCCCTGTCATGCACGGTTTTCCACTAAATAATTTTACTATATATGTTACATTGATGTTATCAATGATGTTATTAAAGATGACATGAGTGATGTAATACATGGTGGGTAATTAGCAGTGCATTACGAGGGCACAAATTATAGTTACCTTAGGGCACGAATATATACTACCTGTTGGCGGTCGCCATTAGGCAGGTATAGTTAGGACCATGCTTCCATAGAAAAAGTGTTTTTTGACTTGCCTGTATCTTTAGCATTGGTTGATGAATCTTCACAAAATCCTCCAAACAAAAGTTTCCCAGCGATTCTTGTTGCACATGGAAAGTTTCAGGGTGACCCATCAAGCAGGGGGTCCAAAAAGTTGTGTTTCCAATGTTAATTCCCGTAGGACCTTTGAACAAGACTACAGCCCGAACCACTGGACAGAATTACAGCAAATTTGGCAGAAAGCTAGGTTTCAGTACACAGATTGTGCTTTTGGGTGTTTACTGTAAATCCATTCAGTAGTTTTTGAGATATTAAAGGTAAAGTAAATGCATATATCTAAGGTTGCTAATAATTCATGAACGTTCGTGAATTTTCACGAATGCACACCCACATAGAAGCACTGTAATGGGCTGGCCACCACCTGAACAGAAAGTTGTGGCTGCCATTTTAAGGTCTCGGGCATGGTCCCTGGGGCTGAAAAAAAAATTAAAACTAGCATAGGGGGTCAGGGTGGTGGTACCCTGACCCTAAGAGTGTGATATAGGGGTACTTGAGGGTCAAGTTATGAGTTTTAAATTATTTTTCTTCACCATGCGCGATATTCATGATTAATCAAGACTAATCGATATTAATCAAGATTCATCATGAATAAGAATTTTTTTTTTTAAATCACAAGCTCATTTATACACTAATTCATTCACTCATTCATGCACTCAGAGACTCATGCACCCACACACACACCGAATCAGACACTCATGCACCCACTTGGACCCACTTATAGAGTCCACACCCACTTTCAGATCCACTCAACCATTCGTGCACCAACTCACAAACCCACTCAGACCCTAATACACCAACTCACATACCCACTCAGACACTGACACACCCAATCACTGACCTACTCAGACACTGACACACCCAATCACTGACCCATTCAGACACTGACGCACCCACTCACAGACCCACTCAGACACTCAGGCATCCACTCACAGACCCACTCAGACACTCATACACCCACTCACACACCCACTCAGATCCCCATTCACCCACGTACAGACCCACTCAGACACTGATGCTCCCACTCACAGACTGACTCAGAACCTGACACACCAACTCACAGACCCACTCAGACCCTCATGCACCAAGTCACAGACCCACTCAGACACTCAAGCACCCACTCACAGACCCACTCCGACTCTCATGCATCCACTCATAGACCCACACAGACATTGATGCACCCACTCAAAGACCCACTCAGACACTGACGCACAGACTCACAGACCCACTCAGACCCTCATGCACCCACTCACAGTAATACTCAGACCCTTGCACACTCACTTTCACACCAAGAGAGACATTCTTACACCCAAAGGCACCCTCTCACACCTATTCTCATACAAAGAGAGACAAACTGTTCAGCTTAACATGGTGTTGGATTGGGAGGTTATGAGGATTGGCTACAGGCTGTGGCCAAGCCCTGCTGTCAACCCCCCACGCGTGGCCTTTCACTGTGCGTGGTTTATGGTTTGGGTGGTTATCAGGCCATGCGGCTAACACCGCTGCACATGGTTAAATGCCATGCGCAGTATTGGGTCGAGTGGCTATAGGGGTTAGCCACAGTGCCTGGTCATAAGCAAGGCGCTGCGGTCAACCACCACTGCACTCAGCCAAAGGCCATGTGCGGCGGTGGTTGCAGTAACATGTAGTAATGAAAATTATTATACATAAAAAAGAATAGAAATTCATTGAAAACACCAAAGGTTACAGGGAAGTTATAATTAGGAAATAGAATTTAAAAAATATACAAATTCACTTAATGAAATCAAAGGTTACAGAAACGATATAGTTAGGCTCACATTTTAAATGTACTCACCCATAGAAATTCATGTGTTACAGTTAGAGTAAAAGCAAGTAACTACAACTTGTGCCCTAAAGTAATTCTAACTCGCACCCTTGCCATGCACTGCTATTTACCCCACAATTTACGACACTCATGACACCTTTGATAACATAATTGATAATAGCAATGTAATATTTGCAGTAACTTTTTTAATGAAAAAACTGTGCATGGTGGGGGCACGAGTTAGAATTACCTTAGGGCACAAGTTATAGTTACTTGAGCTAACTCTATTTATATCAGATGAATTTCTATGGTTTTGTACATTTAAAATGGGAGCCTAGCTATAATGTCCTGTAACCTTTGTTTATAAGAAAATATCTTTGTCTATCTCTCTCTCTCTCTTTATATATATATATATATATATATATATATATATATATATATATATATATACACAAACAAAGTTGTCCTCGAAAGGAAGCACACTCCCAAACAGGTTAAAATTTATTTTAGACTGCAGCAAAGCCAGCAACATACAGAGAATTCTTTAACATTTCTCCAGGCCTTACGCATTTCAGACATCTTCGTCCTTGTTCACAGGCCAAATGCTTAGGTTCAGCAAATTATTGCAGACACCTGATTACTTGATCAAATACCGGTTCAGCCCTCAGTGGGCTTCAAAAGTGAGTTATAATATGGCATTCTGGTAAAGGCATTCCTGCGTATTTATGTGTCATCTTTAGTAGATTTATTTTTCATCCTTGGTAGGTTGCTGCAGCCAAACAAAACATCCTTACACACTAAAACACCTCAGTCGGCTGGTCGGGCTCTCGTAATTAATTCTCCACAACCAAGTTGCTCTGTTCAGAGAGCCCCAGACCCTAGCAGGGCAACTTGGTTGTGGATAATTAATTACGAGAGCCCACTGGCCGACCTTCACCAAGAAAAACAGGAGAATCCTAAACAAAAATTGTAGTCACGGAAGGCAAAGGGACGTGAAAGGGAGGATTTCCTTTTGCTGGCTGCAGTGGTGAAAAAACATGTACTGGAGATTTAAAAGCAGAAATACAGGCTTGGCAAGCTGAAAATGTGCATTACGAACAATTGTGAACTGGGATTGAAAGCAGCGTTTTGGCATTGAATGTTTTTGTGAATCACGCTACTTTGGGACACCTGAAAATGTTTTACTTGGTTTAATTGCACACTCTGAAGGAGATTTTGACCGGCCTCTTTAAATACACGTGGTCATTCCCAAACACAGAGAGACTTACCCGTGATCAAGACTTCACAAAGCAGAAACGTGTTGGTTTAGTGAGCCACCCTGCAGCATATCTCCAATTTTAATAAAGCGCTTGGAACCACTGCAACTAGGAGTCGATGTACTTCTTTTCAGGAGAAGGGAAAGAAGTGAATGTTGGAATGTATTTTCGGGAAGCTCTGTTTCCGTAACATTGACCCACCCTGCTAGGGTCTGGGGCTCTCTGAACAGAGCAACTTGGTTGTGGAGATTTATTCACATATATATCATTTTATTCATTTATGTAACATCATAAAAATACATACTTAAAAATAGTACATATTAATAAAAGTCCTACAGTCAAATGGATAAAAATACAATAATATGCAATACAGTATTATAAAATCACAGTTAAAAAATCAGAAAAGATTGTGACATCCCATGACTCAAAACAGCAGTATACAAAATAATAGGCTTCTTGGTGAATTCTTGTACATTGCCTATTGTGGATAAACAACAGATCATAATTCTTGTTAAAAAAATGTGACCAGTGCTGTGCCAATTTAACAGACATTAAGGACTATATTGGAACAAAGCTTCTGGTTTCCCAAGATTGTTAAAATTGCTAAGAACAAATGCAAACTCTGTGATCATTCCATAACAGGAGCATCTCGTCCAATTTGACTCTCCGGTTTATCATTATATTGTAGTGCATAGATACAGGACAGGTACTCAACCTCCCACATCACTATCTAGATGCTTGGTACGCCTTACTAGAGTACCATTGATTATCTTGACACACTAAACACAAGGACTCTGCTTGTGTTGGCTCACAAGATTCTAAGAGCATCTGAATACCTCCTGGTGCCCAGGTTCTGTTAGAGGGGCACAATCCATTTGACCCCGATGTTGAGATAGCAAGGACAGAAGAATGATATGTGTTCCAATGATTTAATACACCCATGGCACTGGTCACCGACCTCGCCCTTTTTGTGCCACTTAGGGCTACATGCTTTAGTGGATAGGGTGCCGTGTTGTAACTTACGTGCTAGGGTTGGAACAATTTCATCAATGGTAGCCTCTTTGCATGCACAAGGCTTTGCACCAATAAAGTCTAGTGTTAGCCTTCATTTGCTCTGTGCCAAAAGTTTAGTGGCTATACACTCTCAAAAGTTGTATTTGATCCTATCTCGTTGGAACTGGCTCACCAACTCTGGTGAGGGCCAATTGTTGTCTAGCCCTAGTTTCTGGAGTAATGACTTTAAATTTCTAAACCGGGGGAGCACTGTGTAGCCATAAGAACGTTTATGCCTTCTCAATACAGTTCAAAGGCTGCGGTTGTGCACAGCCAGTGCCAAAAAGTAAGAAGTCTGCATTCTATTTTGTACGAGATCTTTCTCTGTACTACATCTAAATATACTCTAAATATACTGCCATAAGGGGGGGGGGGCTTGGGAGAAGGGTAAATATAGACCTCAAAACCATGTATTCCACAAAATCTAAACTGTTAGTATTCAAACTGCCCCATTGTTCGGAGCCACACAGTACAGATCCCATTGCCTTTACATTATACATTTCAAGGACTAGGGCAACCCTTCGAGATTTGGTCCTATGGATGATCTTTGTTATATTTGCAGTCTGCTGGATAAGGGACATGTGGGCCTTCTCCAACTGAAGAGCCCATCTCAGGTTGGGTGTGAGTCTAATGCCTAAGAAATCAAAAGCAGCTACCCAATCTAAAGGGGTACTACCCATTAGCATGTTCTATTGCAGAGGTTCACCTTGCAATTGGAAAAAAGCATACACTTGATCTTGATGCTATTAGGCGCCAATCCTCGCTTATCACAAAAAGGAATTAAAGAGGTCAAGCAATAATTGAAGCCCCTGTGGTGACTCAGAGATCAACTGGGTATCATCTACAAAGAGTAGAGTATCCTTCTTCCCTCAAGTTTGGATGCCCCACACCCGTCCCTTCTTAAGTACTCTATCACCCTGTTAATATAAAGGGAGAGCAGGATTGAGACAAGGCCTCAACAATGTCTAACTCCACAATCTACTTTGAAGGGTTTGGTCACTGCTTATCCTCCCCCATCTAACTTAGGTCATATTCTCAGCATGCAATCCTACCAAGATGTTCAATAGGGTGGCAGGGATGCCCATTTTCCGCAACATCTTAGAAACCTTCCCTGTCTGAACCAGGTAAAAAAACGTGCATAAATCAACAAAGACAACAAAAAGCTTGCCCTTTTTGATTAACACCTCTCACCATATATGTATTGTCAGTATGTAGTTATAGTTAGGGCAATGTTTCCATGGAAAAAGCATTTTTTGACTTGCCTATATCTTTGACACCATTTCACGAATCTTCTTGAAATTTTCCAAAAAAGTTTTCCCAAAAATCTTGTTGTACATGGGAGGTTTTGGGGTGATTGGTCAAGTGGGGGCAAAGAAAAAGGGAGTGGCCTGTAGAGTCGGATGGGGGCACAGATTCGGAGCGGATCTTGGAGGCGGGAGGGGATGCCGAGATGACCTGTCTGTTACTCTTGCTGTCTGCTGTCGGTTGGCGGCCCTAGAGAACTGATGTGAGACTGGGATGGGATTGGCCCCTCAGGCTGCTCTTGGTTCTTTAGTCCTCAGGTTCGGGGGGTACTGGTGATATCTTTATTTGATGCCGGGGGTGGTCACTCCAAAGATGTGGTAGGCCATTCGTAGCAGTAGAGCAGGGTTTAGGCTGCTGTCCTGGCAGCACTCATGGACTGGACTTACAGTTTGGTATATTTTGGTAGTTTTACTGTATTTCTGGGGTGGGTATGTTCATGTTTATGTTTACAGTTTATTAAACAGTGCGATGGTGAAGCGGGGTATGTTGGTGGTCCTTCTCTGTGTTGTCCTGGGGAGAGTAACGCATGGTGTATGGGATCCTGTGGGTGGGGGCTTCCATTCTTACTGACATGGGTCGCCTTATTAAAATGCTGACTTGGAACGTACGGGGCCTGAAAAGTGATACAAAACGCTATAGGGTACACTCGTTCCTTCGCAGGCACAAGGTTCATATTGCTTGTCTTTAGGAGACTCATATGACGGGTGAGGAAGTGCATAAATTGGTTAAGAAGTGGCGGGGCAGATGTTTTCATCCTCCTTTTCTTCCTATGCCCGGGGGTATCTGTGTGGTTGGCTCCCGGGGTTCCCTTTACACATGTGTACAGGGAGGTGGATGTGGAAGGTCGTTATGTAGTGGTGGAGGGCATATTGGATGGTCTACCCATTGTGATCCTTAATATTTATCCTCCTAACACAGATGATTCTGTCTTCTACTCTAGGATACCGAGTTCTTAGGGGATAGCCTGGATAAGCCCTTGGTCTGGGCAGGGGACTATAATTGTGTGATAAATGGAGGGTTGGATCGTCAGCCTCCAAAGTTGGGAACCAAACCTCTAACGGTACAATCTCTCAGGGATGTGATGGTGCACTTGGGTGTCTGGGATGGTTGGAGGGAACGACACCCAGAGGGTAAGGAATACACTTGTCATTCAAGAACACATGATTCTTATTCTCGACAGGACAGGTTTCTGTTGGGGGGCATTAATGGTACGCAGGTGAAGGATGTTACTCATCTGGTTCGTTTTTCTATCAGATCACATGCCGGTTCGGCTTCAGTTGTGGTGGGGTGAGACCCTTCCCTGTGCGGCTCGAGGTTGGCGTATGCCCACAGACTTGTTGTCTGATCAGGGATGTCGAGAACGAGTAGACGCTGCCATAAAACAGTATCTGGACTTCATTGGAACACAATTGCGTCTCACGGTTTAGAATGGGAGGCTATGAAGGCTGTCATCCATGGGGAATGTATAAGCATGGTGGGAGGGGTGCGCAGACAGTTGGACCAGGACATTACGGCACTGGAGGGGGCATTGGGGGAGGTGCAGCAGCAGTCACCTGAGTCGAGCGCAGCCAGGCGGGAGGAGCTCAGATTGTATAAGGAGGTGAATGCATGTTGGGACACACTAAGTAAAACAACTCTCAAAGGGTATAGGCAGCGGTTGCACCACAAAGGTGATAAGTCAGGCAAACTCTTAGCATGGATTCTGAAATGGGAAGTGGAGGCCCGGCCGATTCTGAGCATAAGTACTACTGAGGGTGTGCTCCTCACAGGGCGTAGGGACATTCTCAGACAATTGGCGTCCCACTTTCAAAGGGTGTCTGGGGCTGGCGTGGTACCATTGGGAGGGGGTGTGGAACAGTTTATGCAGCAGTTGCGATTGCTGACGTTGGACCCTGAGTGCAGGGACGCGCTTGAACTTCCGATCACAGAAGAGGAGGTGGGAGAGGCTGTAATGGCTATGGCAAAATCTAAATCTCCTGGTAGTATCAGATTTCTTGTGGAGTTGTACCAGGCTTTTTCCTCCACACTCGTAGAGAGATTGTTGGAGGTGTTTGAGGAAGCGCGATGGTGCGATAAGTTGCCAGACACCATGTGTCAAGGTATAGTGTGTTTGTTGCTTAAGCCGGGGGGGGGGATGCTGCGGATCCATCTTCGTATCGACAGCTCACCATGTTGAACAGTGATATCAAGGTACTTTGCAAGATTTTGGCTACTCGGCTTAGGGGAGTGATCCGGGGCCTGGTGCACGAAGACCAGTGTGGGTTCATACCTGGTCGCAGTACGTCCCTTAACCTACGTCGATTGGCACATGTCCTGCATAAAACTCAGGGATTGGAGTCGGAAATGACGTTGGTGTCTCTTGATTTGGAAAAAGCGTTCAACACCATTGAGTGGGAATATTTATTGGAAGTGCTGCGGGGAATGGGTTTTGGACCCTGCTTTCGTGGTGAGGGTTTGACTATTGTATACTGCCCAACAGCACGTGTGAGTGTTGGGGGAGAGATTTCAGCTGATTGGGAGATCGGTAGGCGTACACAACAGGGGTGCCCGCTTTCGCCACTCTTATTTGCCCTGGCTGTGGAGCCCTTGGCGATTTGGCTTCATGAGGAGTTGGCGCAGTGGGGGATCCTGGTGAGTCGGGCAGTGCATGTATTTTCTATGTATGCAGATGATTCTTTGGTATATGTGCTGGGTCCTTGTATGTCGGTGCCGGAGCTGCTGAGGAAAATGAAGGTATTCAGGGCTATATCTGGTCTTAAGATCAATATGAAAAAATCACTTTTGTTCCCTCTGGGACCTCTGGTTGGAGTACCTCTGGCTGGGCTCTCTGATCTGGGGTTGTGCTGGGAAGTTGAGTGCTTTCGGTACCTGGGTATCTGGGTCGCCAATTCCGTGGATGTGTACAATGAAAACAATGTTGAGCGGGTGGTTGCCGGTTTGGAGCGCTCGGTAGCTTTCTGGAATAAGTTCCCCTTTCTGTTGCGGGTCAGGCAGCAATCGCAAAGATGGTGTTTTTACCCCAGTGCCTTTATTTGTTACAGAACTCATTGTATCCACTGCCTGCTCTGCGTTTTTGACGCTTGGATAGCCTGTTTATCTCCCTAGTATGGGCGGGCAGGCAAAATAGTAGGATGGCACTGTCCGTTCTGCAGAATGACCTAGAGGGGGGGACTGGCAATCCATAACTTGAGATATTATTATTTTGCAGCGCAGCTACAGTGTGCCGCAAAATGGATGTCCGAGGTGGATAATTGGGAAAAGAGGTTGTATACTGGTATGTGCGATGGGCGAGCTTTGCTGCATATTCTCATGTCTGGGGGCAGATCTGACCCAGCCGCACCTTATCTGGTGAGAGCTACTGCTGGGATCTTGGAGCAGGTGGTTAAACAGGTGCTTAGACGGGCTCCTTTTGACAGGGATATAAGGATATGGGACCTGTCTCCGTTTCGGGATATAGTAAGGACAATGTCAATGGAGGCCTGGCGATCGTGTGATTGTGAGGTGGTTGCTGATTTGTACCCTAATGGTGAATTTATTTCATTCCCCCACGCCCAGCAGCTCTTTGAGTTGGGCTCTGGCCAGTTTCTACAATATGCCAAACTTGAAAGTGTAACTCGTGAAATCTGGGATGGGTTCCCGATAGCCCCCAGGGCTTCTTCGGTATTGAACGGTCTTCTTAACTGGGGTGAAGATACGGACTTGATCGCTCAGTTCTATAAGGCTTTACGGGAGGATCGACCGGGGCTGCTTAGCGTGGGATGTAAGGCATGGGAAGTTGACTTGGGGATGCCTATTGAGGACGATGATTGGGATGCAGCCATGTCTTTGGTTCGAACAGTCTCCTGCAATCACAGGTTTAAACTTTTGCATTATAACTTTGTCCACAGAACGTATATCACTCCCAGCAAGCTAAATTAGATAGACCCAGGTCGAACGGCTTGTTGTCCTCGATGTGGTGAGCTTAATGCTTCATTTTTGCATATGGCTTGGTCCTGTAGTGTTGTTTGTGCGTTCTGGTAGGAGGTGGTAGAGTGATATCCGAGGCTATGGAGATAGAGTTGGAAGTTATTCCTTTGTCTTGTCTCCTGGGGGTGGTGCTCAGGCCGCTGGGCAGAGGGGTGGTCTATAGGTTGGTACAGTTAGCGTTAGTATTGGCTATGCATAGGGTAGCGATTGGCTGAATGAGTGTGCGGATCCCTGTGACTTTTGATTGGTTGAGGGATTTGCTGGAGTGGGGGGCAGCAGAGGAACAACATATGCGTATGACATGCAGTAATGATAGGGCACTCACTGATGTGGCTGCTTGGGGCGCTCTGCTGGAAAAGTTCACTGAAGAGGGGGACGTAAGTTCTGTGAATAGCAGTGGGACCGTGGGGGATAGGGACACATAATCTCCCTCTTCGCACTCTTGCCGACCAAATGCGGAATTTAGTTACCTTGTTTGGTTATGCTATGAAACATCATTGGGATGTAGGATGGGGGCTTTTTTGGATTCAGGGTGGGATCAGTGGTGTGGCTGTGTCTCCCCTGAGGATACAATGCTGTGTTCGCTCTTCGGACATCATTCTATGTTGGTAAAATACTGCTATGTTATACCTGCACTGTGTTGAGTTATTATACAAGTTTGTAATGTTTTCATTGGAAAATACAAACAGATTTAAAAAAAAAAAGAAAAAGGGAGTGGTCAAAAAAGTTTGTTTTCACATTATAATTCCCGTTCGGGTTTTAGACACTACTACAGCCTGAACAGCTGGACAGAATTACACCAAATTTGGCAGGAAGGTATCTCTTGGTCCAGAAAGAGTGTTTTAAAGATACCTAGAGGCGCAAAGGATTTGAGAATAATAACAAGTTCATGCAGAGATCTTCAAAGCTCTGATTGGCTGCCAACACTTCATCCAGTAAGTGTTACCAGTCATCTTGGGACTTGGCTTCAGCTGAATCCCAGAAAAAAAGGTAAAAAATAAGAAAAGGAGCCAGGACCCCTTAGCTCTAGTACTGGGGTCCAGAGGAACATTTTTGCTGCAAATTCATGACAAGGTTGTGAATCTGTGGCAATTTTTTTTAAAAACAAGCGCAGGCCCGTGCTTATTTTAATGAAGCCCAAGCCTGGGTCAGTTTCCGGGGGCATGAAAAAATAAGGGAGGGGTCACATTAAGCCTCCCTCCTAGGGCATTTTTATGCAACAGGGACCGCCACCTCCCCAGAGCTTATACATTTTATAATATGGGCCCGTTCTCCCCGGACACCATCCCCACAGGGCTTAATTTACATTGTATGTGGGAGGCGTGTGGCCCCTCCCTCATCCCTGTGGACCACCAACTCCCCAGGGCTTAATTTACATCGAATGTAGGGGCCGTGTGGTCCTCCATAGCCCAGATGACTGCCACCCCCCATGGCTAAAGACATTATGAATGCAGGGGGCCCCATGGTCCCCCTGCAGCCCCAGAGAACTGCCACCCCCTGGAGTGAAGAGGGGGGCCGCATGCTCTCTGAAGCCCTGGAGACCATAATCTCTCTTGGGTAAAGGCATTATGAATGAAGGGGAGCCACGCGATCCCCCACAGCCCAAGGGACTGCCACCTCCCCGGGGCAATTCATATTAATTAAGGGGGGCTGGACAGCCCCCCTACAGCCCAGGGGAATGCCACCACCTGAGGGCTGAATTTAAATAATGAAGGGGGTCAGTCACAGAGCCTCGGCCCTGGGAATCACCACCTCCCCAGGGCTGTTTAGGTTGTGGGGGAGTTGCATGGCCTTCCTCGAGGGGCCATAAATGGCCCTGGGGACTGTCACCCCACAGGGCTGGCTCCTGCTTTTTCCTGGGTGCCCACCTCAGGACATAATTGTTTGCTTTTGCTTGGTGAGAGCAGCTCCCACCAAGCAAAAGCAAACCTAACTCTAGCATTCTGCAAGTGGAAGCTGTCAAACAGCTCCTGTTGGCAGAAAGTAGAGTTTCCATCTGTTTCCCTGCATGCAAATATGTGTGCAGGGAAACATATGAAAACATTGTTCCTGCAAGCAGGGAGCTTCTATTTCAAGGAGTCGGGAGCTGGCTAGTACCACGGGGCCTTGAGGCTCACCCTACAGTCTTGTCTCTCTCTCTCTCTCTCTCTCTCTCTCTCTCTCTCTCTCTCTCTCTCTCTCTCTCTCTCTCTCTCCTCTCTCTCACTCTCTTGCATCCTATATTGGGATGGAAGAGAGAGAGAGGTTGTTATTTCAATGGTCCCTACATGCACTAACTTCAAGGTATCACACTAGCAAGATGTTAGGTTCAAGCGTTATAGTTACATTTTGAACATGTAAAAAAACACATAGGACCTCATTACAACCTTGGAGGGTGCCAAGCAGCTGCCTATGCGGCCGCAAACCCGCCGGCCGCATTTCAACATCCCCACTGGGCTCAGTGGGGATATCGGATGTAACATTGGAGCCGGTAGTGTTGCGGGCGTGCGATGGGTGCAGCTGCACCCGTCACGCTTTTCACTGTCTGCTGTGCAGACAGTGAAAAGCAGGGTGGTGCTGTGCCCGGGGGCCCCTGCACTGCCCATGCCAAGTGCATGGGCAGTGCAGGGGCCCCCGGGGGCCCCACGACCCCCCTTACCACCAGCCTTTCCATGGCGGTGTCTACCGCCACAGACAGGCTGGCAGTAAGGGGGGTCTAAAATCATTTGCTACCGCCAGGACATCTGTGGCAGTAAACCGCCAGGCTCGGCGGTAAGACCGCGGCGGTTCTGCCACGGTCAAAATACGCGGCGGAGTACCGCAGGCCTGTCGGCGGTACTACTGTCACATTTACCGCCAGGGTCGAAATGAGGCCCAAAGTGACTTCTGACCTACTGGTATAGCTATTGCACTGTCACTCAGTAGGTTGAAGATTCAAATACTGGTATCTCATGCACTGTGTCTGTTTATTTGTGTTAGTGTTTTCAATGTTAAACATTCTTAGCAATGTAATGTTTAATTATTTTCACCAACAAAATCTTTGGCTTGATGTCCAAGTTATGTCTTGATGGTATGCACTAAGGGGTAATCTATGGACTAGTGGTTACGGTCTCTGACCCACACTCTGAAGGTTGAGTGTTAGCGTGTCTCTGGTCATTTGCCTGATTTAACTCTCTTAAACTTCAAATGTTTAAGGTATATACTGAAAGGTTATCTCACTCTTTTCACTAGACAATTATTTTTTTATTTTTAATTTGTCCTAAATTATATCATTCTAACTATACCATTTATTAAAGTTTAGAAAAACTCTCTGGGTAGTTACTGGGAGTTGGCTGCAAAGCCTGGCCAATTTAATGTGGGAGGTGCTCAGTCCTCCTGCAGCCCTGGGCACTGTCACACTCCCAGGGCTAATTTTAAAACATTTAGGGGGCCATTTGTGGACCCCCTCAGTCCCTGGGGCATTACCACCTCTGTGGGGCTATTGATGTTGGAGGGAGTTGCACCCCCCCCCCACATGGAGCCAATGATGGCCCAGGGGACCGCCACCTCCCAGGCAGGCTCCTGATATGTCCCAAGTTCCCCACCCAGAGGAAATAGCTGTTTGCTCTGACTTGGTTGGCAGCTCCCGCCAAGTCAAGGCAAACACTCTGCTTGCAGTGAGAGAGAGCAGTCAAACAGCTCTCCCTCACTGTGAGCGGAGGTTTCCTCTGTTCCCCTCCCCACAGAGATGCAGGAAGGGAAACAGAGGAAACATTGGTCTCATAGAGAGGGAGCTACTTTAATAACTCCCTCTGTGTGACAGCAATGCCAGCTCCCATAGGAGGTGGGGAGCTGGCTGGGACCGTGAGGGCCTCACTGTTCCCCTCACAGTCCCCTAATGGGCATCCAGGTCACATGTCGGGGCCCTGGGGGCCCAGATTGGCCATGTGGAGGGGGGCCACGTGGCATCTCTCCTCAAAAAAGTTTTAATAATTAGGCCAGGCCCCGGGGATGGGTCCCCAGGGTCAAGATCGGCCTGGGAATGGGGGGCCATGCAGCCCCCTCCCCCTAACTAAAAAATATGGGCCGGGCCTCGGGTGAATGGGGTACCCTGGCTGAGATTGGTCTGGGGAGGGGGGCCATGTAGCCCCCTCCCCAAAAAAACAATTAAATATTTAGACCGAGCCCTTGGAAATGGGGTCCTCAAGGCCAAGATCAGCCTGGGGACAGGGGCTGCGCAGCCCCCATTCCAAAACAAAACATTTAGAAGGCTGGGCCCCGGTGGATATGGTCCTGGAGCCAAAATCGACTGAGGGAGGGGGGGGGGGCATGCAGACCAGCGGCCATTTACCAATGTGCATGGCCAAAGGCTGTGTGCAGCATAGGGTTGGGTGGGCAGGGGTGTGGGATGATTGGATTGGCCACTGGCCAGGCCTTGCTCCAACCCCTACTGTGCAGAGCCAAAGGCTGTGTGCAGCACAAAGTTGGGTGGTTATAGGGGTTGGCTGCAGGGCTTGGTGGTAGTCCAGGCCCTGTGGCTAGGCCCCACTGCACATGGTCTTTGAGTATGCACAACCCAGGGTTGGGTGGTTATAGCCGTTGGTCGCAGGCCCTATAGCCAACCGCTGCCGTGCATGGCCAAAGGCCATGCGTGGTGGTGGTTGGATTAACATACAGTAATGAAAATTACTTTATGTTAAAAAACAACATAGAAATTAATTTAAAAAAGCAAGAATTACAGGGACATTGAATTTAAAAAATCACAGAAATTCACTTAAAAAAACAAAGGTTACAGGGATGTTATAGTTAGTCTCACATTTTAAGCTTACCAAACCATATAAATTCACCTGTTGTAGTTAGAGTTATATCAGTCACACCCTCTCCATGCACTGCTGATTACCCCACAAATTACGGTACCAAAGACATCTTGGATAGCATCATTGTTAATATCAATGTAATAGTTGCAGCAAAGTTTTTTACAAAAAACTGTACATGGGGGGGCGGGGTGTGAGTTACAATTACCTGTTATCTTAGGGCACGAGTTACAGTTACTTGAGATAACTGTCTTTGGCATGTTTAAAATGTGAGCCTAATGAGAATGTCCCTGTAATCTTTGATTTTTTAAGTGTGTGTATATATATATATATATATATATATATATATATATATATATATATATGAACACTTGGTTGGCGTTTCTCTCTCTGCACCTGAACGCCAATGGTGCTAGAATAGGACGCGCGCCGCCACGTCTATTATCTTGAACACAACGCCTCAAAATGTCATTAAGGCTTCCAGCACTCCACGATGGTTACACCGAAGATTTATTTAA
The DNA here is from genome assembly GCF_031143425.1 of Pleurodeles waltl. Lineage (NCBI taxonomy): Eukaryota > Metazoa > Chordata > Amphibia > Caudata > Salamandridae > Pleurodeles > Pleurodeles waltl. The sequence goes on from NC_090449.1 coordinate 261,219,095, forward strand.
ACAGAACAGGTTCTGTTTAAATAAATCTTCGGTTTAACCATCGTGGAGTGCTGGAAGCCTTAATGACATTTTGAGGCGTTGTGTTCGAGATATATATATACACAAATATTTACTGAAAAAAACAAAGGTTACAGGGATGTTATAGTGTTATAGTTAGGCTGACATTTCACTTATGCAAAACGAGTACAACTCAACAGTTATGGTTACCAGCTGAGCTAACTATAAATTATGCCCCCGCAAAGCACTGCTTATGACCTCACATATTACATCACTCATGACATCATGACATGGACATTGACATCACTTATGACACCACTCATGACAGTGTTAAGCAAATATGCCAAGGTACTACAAAAGTTAAAATAGTATATTTTCTGTACTTCTAATGAGTGATACTATTTCTAACATATGAGTGACTGTGTGTATTTGTATGTGAGTTGGTATGTGAGTGCCTGTATGGGTGTGTGAGTGGCTGTATGGGTATATAAGTAGGTGTGTGAGTAGCTGTGTGGGTGAGTGAGTGAGTGGCTGTGTGGGTGGATGTGTAAGTGACTGTATCAGTGAGTGAGAGGGTGTCTGAATGGCTCTATGAGTAAGTGACTGGCTTTGTAAGTTTCTGTATGAGTGAGTGAGTGACTGAGTGGTTGTTTGATTAAGTGAGTTGGTGTTAGTGGCTGTTTTGTAGAGTAAGTGTCTGTTTGAATGGACGTATAGGTGAGTGAGCAGATTCCTGAGTGCTTGTATGGATGTGTGAATGGGTATGTAAGTGGTTGTGTGGGTGTGTGAGCGAGGGTGTGAGTGTTTGTATGGGTGAATTAATGTCTGTGTTGAGAGACTGTATGGGTGAGTAAGTGGGAGTGGATATATAGGTGAATAAGTGGATGTGTAAGTCGCTGTATTCTTGAGTGTGTGGCTCTGTGAGTGGCTGTATGGGTAAGTGATTGGTTGCATGAGTAGCTGTATGAGTGAGTGACTGGTTGTGTGAGTGCCTGCATGAGTGAGTGAGTATGTGTGTGAGTGGCTCTAAGGATGAGTGAGTAGTTGTGTGAAAACTTGTATGGGTATGTGAATGGGTATGTAAGTGGTTGTGTGAATGTGTGAGGATGTGTGAGTGGGTGTATGTGAGGATTTATAGACATGTGTGTGCTTCTGTGGATTCTGTCATTAGTGATGTCATCAGTGATGTGATTTGAGATATCATTAGTGATATCATTTGAGATGTCATAAGTGATGTCTTCAGTGATGTCACTGACCATGTCATGAGTGATGTAAAATGTGAGGTCATAAGCAGTGCCTTGCGGGGTGTAAGATATATTTATTTCAGGTAACTGTAACTGCTGGATTTCACTGGTTTTGTACAAGTTAAATGTGAGCATAACTATAAGGGCCTTTTAACCTTTGTTTTTTTCATTGAATTTGTAAAGTTTTTTTTATTCTGTTTCCTGACTATAACGTTTCTGTATCCTTTTTTTCAGTGAATTTCTAAAGTTTTTTTAATGTTGTTTCCTGACTATAACACTCATGTAGCCTTTGTTTTTTTAAAGGAAGCGAATTGCTAAGGTTTTGTAATGTATTTACTAACAGTAATCACTAACCTTTGAGAGTGAGTGTGCGAGTAAGTGCTAATTTGTCTCAGAAGGTCTGTGAATGGGTGTGAGAGTGTCTCAGTTGGTTTGTGAATGGGAGCATAAGTGTCTAAGTAGGTCTGTGAGTGGTACATGAGTCTCTGCGTGTGTCTGTGAATGAGTGCTTGAGTCTCTGAGTGGGTCTGTGAGTGGGTGCATGAAGATGAGTGCATTTGTGAGTGGGTGCATGAATGTCTGAGAGGGTCTGTGAGTGGGTGTGTGAATGTCTGAGTGGGTCTGTGAGTGGGTGCATGAGTGTCTGAGGGACTGTCTGAGTGTGTCTGTGAGTGGATATGTAAGTGACTCAGCCACAAAGGAACCTCAACTGCCCTTTTATCATTGAAGAGTTCACAGATTGGATGAAATATCTATCCAAGTGGGGTTCTTTCCGCCTCCTTGGGTAAATGTTCAGCATGTATTTTACAGTACAGCTGTGTAATGGAGCACAAGGAAATGTCACCAGTGACCATGTGCGGGTTTTGGCAATATGTTTTTCCAGGTGTATCTTCATCCAGAAATGTGTGATAACATGACTCCTCCTATGGAGAAGACAAAAAGAGCACAAAAAGGCAAATCTCCACCAAACAAGGGCCCTTCCTCTTCACTATGTGAATTAAGTGCTTCTTTGTTGGTCCTCGGCAACAATAACTCCTCACCAGAAATCAGTGGATAACGCACTGGGGGAGAGGTGCTCTCCATCTTCCTGGAAAAAGGCAGAAAGACCTTTGGAAACAGGGGAAGCGTCCAGATGATTGCACATTTCTCATTGCAATTTAAAGGGGGGAACCATGGACTCTGCTCTCAACAAGAAAAGACAAGAAAGAACCCACTTCCACAATCACATACAGATTGCGCTCCAAACGATCAATGGCTTTCAGAATGCTTCTCAATATGGATTTGCTGAAAAAACACACCTGCTTTGCCTTTGCCAGGCCATGAATTAGGATAATTTGTCCTATATAGAAGTGGAGCTTCAACAGGAGCACCTGTTATGTACATATTTATAAGTACTTCCTGTTCAGTTTTAATTTCTGTGAAATGAGCATCATGGCCAGAATGGGCCCAGGAATCTCATTCCCAGGGCCCAACCACAATTTAATCGGGAGGAGGACCACATTCTGGGCTGTGTTTGACCCTGGGGACCCCATCCCCAGGGCCCTGCCATAAATCAATAGGGAAGGGTTCCACGTGGCCCTCTCCCCGAGCTGATTTTGGGTACGGGATGTCATCATTAGGGGCCCAGCCATGTCTCCTGTGTTCCCTCCAGGGCACCCAGTCTGCAATTGAACCGTAGGAGAGCCTCAAAGCTTCTGTGGTCCCAGCTAGCTTCCTTCCTCCTGTGGGAGCAGGCATTGCTATTGCACACAGGGAGCCATTAAACCTGCAGCTCTTTCTGTGCAAGAGCAATAATTTAATCTCTTCCCTGCCTGCATGTCTGTGGGTGGGAGCACTTTGACAGCTCCCACCCGCTGGAACCGGACTGTGCTTTTGCTTCATTGGAACTGTCAAAGTTCCCACCACCCAAAAGCTAACAGCTATATCCCAGGGGTGGGCACATAGCAGGAGCTGGTCCTGGTGGTGGGGGGTTGGTCCCCAGGGCCATTGTTGGTTCCAGGAGGGGGGACCCCATGGCACCCTTCCTTGTTCAAAAACAAAAGCCCCAGGAAGGTGGTGGTCCCTGAGCCACAGGAGGGTCCATGCAGCCAACCTGCTCCATTTTAAATGAAGTCCCAGGGAGGTGGATGTCCCCAGGGTCAGGGGGGGGTCTGCTCACCCCCTACTCTATTTCTATATTTAATGCCCCAGGAAGGTGGTGTTCTTCAGAATAAAGGGGGGTCTGTGTAGTTCCCCCATTTTCTTTTAATTGAAGCCCCGGGGAGGTGGTGGTCCCTGGGGCCGGGGGGGGGCCATGAGGCCCACTCTATAATTTACATGAACCCCAGGGAGGTACCCTCAGAGGGGACACCCATGCACCCCTGCCTTTATTTTTTAAATATGTTTACATGCCCCTGAGACCTGGCCCTCCCGGGGTCTTTAGTATTAACAAGCACTGAAGACCGTGTTTTTTTTTCTAAAATATATGAGATTATAAGCAGTGGACTATGTGGACACAAGTTGTAGTTAGTTGAGGTAACTATAATTGCTGAATTTCACTGCTTTTGTATGTGTGAAATGTGAGCCTAAATATAACGTCTCTGTAGCCTTTGTTTTTTTCAGTGAATTTCTGTGGGTTTTTTTAAAATTGTATTTCCTAATGATGACATCCTTGTAAAATATGTTTTTTTCAGTGAATTTCTACTTTTTTAACATAAAGTAATTTTCATTACTATACGTTAATCAAACCACCATCGTTGGTTGGCTGCAGGGACTGGCTGCAGCCAGGCCCTGTTGCCAACCCCTATAACCAGCCAACACCCGCTGCACATGACCTTCAGCCGTGCGCAGCGGGGGTTGGCTGCAGAGCCTGGCAAGTGGCCAGGCCCTCCAGCCAGCTCCTATAACCACCCAACTCCACCCTGCACACGGCCTTCAGCCATTTGCAATGGGGGTTACCTACAATGTCTGTAGAAGCCCCTATAATCACCCAACCCTGTGCTGTTCACGTAATTTGGCCATGTTGTTGAAATTAGTCTAAATGTTTATTTTATCATGCATTTTTCTTTTTTTCTTTTCGTTATTCAGTTTAGAAATCTGTAACGTTAGCTAAATAAAAGACGTTTTGGAAATACTGTTGAATTCTATAAAAGAAGCATAAGTTTGTTTTCATTATGACCAACCTGCAAACTTTGAACAATGGATACCTGCTTGTGACTGTTTTATTGCAAGATGCGCGCTTCCTCTGCATACATTGCTTTAAATTGGCATTTTGATCTCCACCTAAGGTGAATACATATAGAGAGAGTGGCAGAGCAGCAGAGGCATTTCGGAAGTCTATTGGACAAATGCACAGAAGAGAGGAGGAGGCAGGGTCAAGAAGCAGAGGTGGCCGGCTAGATTAGAGCAGAGGCAATAGTACGAGGAGAGGGGGAAGGTCCTGCATATACTCAGCTAGTGCCTGCCTTAGTATGTGAGGTATGGTTATGCCACAAAAAGACCGCAGAGCAGTGCTTAATTTGTGCTTATTGCTTCCGGTGCTGAGCACCAGCACTTATTTTTGAGGGCCGGGGCTTATTCCTCTGCCTCAAGCATTTGCTGCGAGCAAAAGACACATATGGGAAAGACGGAGAAAGGGAAAAATGAAAAAGCTTCACAAAGGGAGAAAGTAGAAAGCTGCTAGAGTGAGCTGGAGGGGCAGGGAGTGGCTTTATATCGATTGAAGAGGCCCAAGATGGCTTCAGGATTACGCTGCCTCTGTATTCAGTATTCACACATTAAATAGCAGCAGCCGCGTGTTTAAGAGGAGGGCTTAGGGCACCAGCACCTTTTTATTTTCAAATTAAACACTGCTGCAGAGTCAAACATACTATTGTTATAACTTGAGCAGTGTGTGTAAAGTAGCTTTTACTATTGTGCTTTACGAAGTCTGCCACACTGCCCTCATGTGAGTTATTGTGCTGGAGAATGTGTGGTGGTGGGTATGATAAAAAGCTAGTTGACGAAGAAAAGGTCTTCTGTGATACAGTGATGAATCCGACCACTGCCATTGCAGTGGTTGGCCGTATGCTCTATGGAGCGGATCTGCTTGTGTGCCACTCCCGAGGGGCAGAGGTTTTGAAGCAATGGCAGATCCCTATGTTGGGCTGTGAGAAGGAGACAAGGCTATCTACTTGATAACCATCTTCAGGTGTAGCTTGAGAGTGTAACTATGTGCTAGAACCCTTTTTACCATTATTCTAAAAATGTCGTATAGTAAATAAACATTTTTAACAGTATGCATGTTTGTGTCATGTTTCCTTCCACCAATCTCACTGATATACTACTGCTTCATTTAGTAAATATTTTCAAAATTATGTCACAGTTGCTTTGCAGTGCCGGTGTAATACATTACTGCTGCAGTTTTATATCTTGAAACACCTATTAACAGCCTTTGATAGTACAGGCATTTCAGCACACACTAAAGATGTGAGAGAGCGTAGCTTATATAATTTATATTAACAAAATGTTTATATATTAATGTGTGATGATGCTGCATAGAAACTATAATAATAGCGATTTTGCTTAAACATGCACTTGAATTCTGACCACGAAGTGTGGCCACCAATGTATACGCAAACTAATAATGATGGATAAAATGTTTATGTTATGTTCAATTGAGTTATATTAACATTTGCATTATTGAATCTGTATTGAAAATCCTCATAGGCCTTAAGTTAGCGTGAGCTGCAGCTTAGCTGCCTAGCTCTCATATTAAATGCATTTTTCTGTTTTTCAGTGTGCTGACTCACAAGGGGCCATGACCCCGCAAATGTTCTTTTTCTTCAAACTTGGAAGATGAATGTAACCATGTTAAATCTGTTCCCAGGCGCATCTTCTGTGCCATGGATTAAAAGTTCTAAATGAATTAAAACAAGTGTAGATTAATGTAATGTTCAAGGTCATTCAAACCGGGGGCGACAGAAGATCTGCTGACCAAAAGATGTACAAAGAATTACAAAGGGATGAAGTAACGCCGGATGTGCCACCTCTGAAGACGTCAATTACGAAGACCAGTCAAAAACCTGTAAACCAATATGGGGTGAAGATTAGAATTACCTAATGTCAAATTTGATAGGTTAAAGATAGTGGGGTATAGCAAATGTCCAATAGAAGTTTGGGGGAATGTACTACGAAAAAAGGGTAAAAACCCATGTCACAGAAAGGTCGAGAGAATTAGGTAGGGAATGCTATTGATTTTATCCAGAAACTCTGTCATTCTGTTTGGTGACTTGAGATTTATTGAAAACCATCCTCACCCATAGACAGCCATTTACACTTTTCCTCCTTATGAGGGAAGTGCCCCTTTTGCCCTTTTAGTTGGGTCCTGACTGATGGCGATCTGACTGATGTCCTGAAGAGGAAAACTGAATCTGTGCGCTGACCTAATTCTTGGAGGGTAATTATGACAATGCAATTGTAATTTGTCTGTTTGCTTTTCCTTTCTAGGTACCAACTGCTTGCTTTTGACAGAGACCTTAGTTAGATGTTTTCCAAATTAGTGTTCCAAATTGTTTTGCAATGAAGCCCAACATGCGAATGCTAATTAGTGGTTAGGGTAGGTGTTCATCAAAACTGACGCAAATAGACAAATGACTGACACTATGCTATGTTAAATTGACGTGTTATTGACACTCTGCTATTTTGATCTATGTTCACGCCGTGCTATGTTCTGATGTTTGTGATTCTCGTGTTAATGAAATCTTATCAGAGTTGCCACATTTTGACTATGCTATTATGCTTCTTGGTATTGAGATTAACCCTTTTGCTTGTAGATTGTAACCAATAGGGAATAAAATTCATAAAATTCTATTAAACTGGTGCGGTTATTCATGGCTGAAAGGTCATGGTAGCGTCGTCGAATTGATTAATGACTTTGACTAAAGTGAAATGTATTGTTGTTTTAAAAAATTTTGATGACATTATTGACATATTGATTGAGTTATTGATTAGCTATCTCGTCCTACGGTGTCTCTTAACTGGGTCAAAAGATTCATTGGCCTAAAACGAGTCCTAATGTGTAATAAATTAACATAAAGGGACACGTTATCAGTTCTGGTAGCAGAGCGACGGTTTGGCCCTTTGGGGCCCTAGGACAGAGAATCATTGTCTAAATTGTTTTTCTGTGATAATGCAAATTGGAGATATGATGTTTTTCTAAATTCACCATGACTTTCCCAGGATCTCGGAGTCTGCCTAAGTGAGTTGGGAATGTTCTCGGCGTCATAGCGTGTGTGGTACAGGTTTCTGAGCTTGCTCAGCTTATGCATTTTTGCAGGTGATTGGTAAAATTTGGGTGTATTTAGGCCAGGTAAATGTTATTTTAGTAGGAGTGGGCGTACTCCACATTATGAGAGTAGGGAAGTCGGAGTACTTCATATGAGTGTGGCGCTTTGCGCAAAAAAATTATCCACGTGGTTGGTTGTTTTGTACGGACCCGTCGTGGTCTAAGACTCCGGAGTATATTGACAAGTGTAGGAGACACTTGGGTTTATGTTGTAATTTGTGCGGTTTAATAGGTCAATCGGGCGTGGTTGACAAGTCGAGTTTGAGTCAAAATGTATGTGTGAAACCTTCGATGGAGATTTGGCAAGTTCTAAAGTGCACTAGGATGAACCATTGACAAGTCGAGAGTAGGATTTGCGGGTCGAATTCTGCTTGCGTATGCGGGAACTGAGAAGGAGAGAGTAGCGGCCAAGGCTTCAAGTGAAATCTCTGTAACGTTCTGAAGCGAATGTGTTACCCTTCCTGTAGTAAACTGGCAGCTTTGTTGTTAAAGGTGCTCACAGTAATTTTGCATTAGTCTTGTGTGAATCCAATGAGGGGCGGACGAGCCGCAAGACTTTGTCAGCTGCAGTGTGTGAGTGTGATGTCAGTGGTGCCGCGCTGAGATAGGTCAATTGTCGAGAGGGGTCGCGCACGGATTAGCTGCCGTCCGTGAGAGGCAATAGATTGAGAAAGGTGGGTGAAGAGTGTCCTGGGAATTAAAGTCATTTTCTGATTAAATACAAACAAGAGAAAACGCAAAAATGAATTTTGTCAAAGCCTTTAAGAGTGCTCTGAAAGGAGATGTATACATTATGGCAACTGAGGGTACTCCAGCTTATATAGTTATGGAGAAGAAAGGTGTCGCGCCTTGTTTATGGATGAAACAGTGGCGCAAATTAACAGAGAAAGAGGGATGTTTAGCATTCCCAGAACATGGGATGTTCAATCCGAAGGTACTAGAGAATTTAAGGTGGATGTTGAGTATACAAAAACCACCTCCGAAACCAGCTCAGTACGAGGCTTTAGCGATTTGGGATTTAATGGCCCTTAAACATAGACAAGAAAGATTCCAGAGAAGACTGAAAAGAGCAGAAAAGTCTTATGCAGAAGCCAGATGGGATAATGAGAACAAAATGTGGAGACAGGGAATAGTTGATGGATTAAAATTATTCCCAGCAATAACACAGGGAGAAGAGACACAGGGAAAGAAAGCCTCCTGTAAAACAGACAAGGATTCTAGTAAGCCTAAGGAAACTAAGAGACCTTGGGAAGAGAAAGACGATTCAGATGATGAAGAGTTCATTGACCGATTATTACATGATAGCCCGACACCTTATGGGGTGAGCGACAGTGTTTCGAGCACTAGCATGGGTCCTGGGAACCAGACGCAGGAGAAGGGAGTTACTAATACGGTACAGACTAGTGATACGGCTTCGATACAGAATGGTGTCAGTGTAACCACTGCGCCAGACATGCAGATACAGTTGCAACCTTCGCCGCAGATACAGAGAATCTATCCAGACGTCACAGTACTTGAGACTACTACAAATCTGATAGTGCGGCCACACCCGATATATGCAAAATCGAGGTTAGTACAGATTGAGTCAACTCCAAAATTACAGTCCCAGCTGCAGCCACAACTGATACCAAGGTACAACCCAGTAGCCGGTTCTCCATTAGTACCTGTCCCGGGTACTTTGGAACAGACCTATGGAGTTACTGCTCCACGAAGTTTGGGACCAGGTCAGACACCTGCTGCAATATCGTTACCAATTACTGTTGGTCCACCGGTGCCATTATATGCACAAGGTAAATCTGGTGTATGTGATCAGGGAGTAATGACCCAAGATGCAATAGGAGAAGGGCCCATAGGGACTCCCCAGTTAATGGCCCCAGGAGAACAAGCAGTTGAAAAGCCGAGGTCCTTAATAGATCTTAGCCCAGTGGAAGCACCATTGGAAGCAATGCGTCAGGCAGGGCTAGGGGTGTTAACCCTACAGACGATAAGTACGAACACTTCACAGTCGCCAATGATGCATGCAGGGAACATTTCACTGCAAGGTTTCACAGTGCAACAGCTGAATGAATGGCTAGAAAGGACCTATGCTTCACAGAAGACAACAGTGACTGCCGTAGAACCAGAAAAGATAGGGAAAGATGAGTATCTGAATTTTGTGAGACTGGGAGTGGAAGCTGCTGAACTAGTGGACGGAACAATGGGGGTAAACAGATTAGAGTCATACACCGAAGCAGAACTGAGATTTCTGTGTCCTAAGATTACCAAAGAAGTGGGCAAGGTGCATCAGAGATAAGCAAACCTAGCAGACAAGTACAATATTGACATTGAAAACACTAAACATTTGAAAAGAATTTACAGATTAGATTTTGATTCAAAAGACTTTGAGCACATGAGGTCTGCCAGAATGAAAGCGCATTTAAAAGAAATACTGCAAAGTGCACAAAACTGGGGTGCGTTAGAAAAATGGTAAGGCAGATGGGAAAAGAAAAGAGATAAGGAGAAAGGTGACAGTCCAGGGTCAAGTCAGACTAAAGCTTCACCCGATACAGAATCGTTAGAAATACTACCCATGAGAGAAACAGCTAGTGGTGTTTTAATTCATGTGCCGTGGTCCAGAGGGGACATCCTATCTTTTACTAACGATTATCCCAGGTTGAGGGAGAAACCGATCGAGTGGTATCAGCAAACCGATAGGTTCATGAAACTTGCAAAGTGTCTTTGGGAAGACTTGAATACCTTGTTTGAGATCATTGTTCCGCCTGATTTGTGGCTTGAGTGCAAGAGAGGGGTAGATTGGCCGACGAAGGAGCCGGCAAGGGATAAGGTGACCGGAGCACCTTCTGAGGAGGTGATGAAGTACTATCATAAAGTGATTGAGTTTTTGAAGCAGAAAGTGTTGCCAAAGGTGACTGATTGGCAGAAAATTGACCGGACCTCACAAGAGGTTAAGGAATCTGTACATGCTTACTATGAGAGGTTGTTAAAGGCATTCAAACATTACAGTGGTACTGAGACCATTGAGCCAAAAGATATGAACCATCTTGTATTCAGATTTGTTGAAGGGCTAAGACCAGAGGTTAGTCAGATGATTAAGAATCATTTGATTTGTTGGCAAGCGAAGCCGATTGATGAGATGTTGCAGTATGCGAAATACTGTAGTGACGAAATGGAGCTGAAGCAGAAATAGTTAAAGAAGAAGGTGATGGTGATGCAGATAAGGGCTGCACAGGCAGGAATACAGGGTAACGGAATTCAACAAATGATACAGCAGCAACCGCAAGTGAATGGTGTGTTTCTGACGCAACCAAGAGGTCGAGGTCGAGGTTTTGTGAACCGAAGTCCAGACTTAAATACTGTTGTGGTCCAAAATGAGGTGCAAGGGATGAAAAAGATGTCACCATGTCACGTGTGCGGGGGCGTGGGGCATTGGAAACGGAAGTGCCCAAATATGGTGCAGGATGGTGTCGTTCAACAAAGCACTAATGTTGGTACATTCCGAAATATGAAAGGACCAAAGATGAGAAACCAAAATCCGAACTTTCAAAATAACATGGTTCAGATGCAGGGGTTACAGCAAATGCTGCGTGTTCAGCCAGCACAAATGCAACAGGTACAACAGTAGGTTTCCATGGTACCTAGACAGCAAATGCAATTAGCAATGGCTTCTATGGGACAGCAACAGGTGATGCTTCCTCAGCAGGTCACAGGTCAGGTAATGAGTAAAAATAATACAGTACAGCAATTCCCATTACATGGTGAAAATGGCATGAATGAGGAGTGGTTGGATGACTGCTCAGATAGCGAAGAGTGCAGGCTTGCAGCGTCCCTAGAGGTAGATCAGAGGGGACCCTATGTAGAGGAAAATGTAATGGGCCACAAAGTTTAATTCTTGGTTGATACCGGTGCTACACGCTCTACAGTCAGAAGTGCAGAGGTTCCGAAATTACCACTTTCGGGGCGTAATATAAGGGTGGTTGGAGTAGCAAACCAGTACCTAACAAATCTGATTACAGATCCAGTACAGGTTGAGATCGGCAACTTCCAGGGACAGCATAAGTTTGTATTCTGTGATTCAAGTCCGGTATCCCTACTGGGAAGAGACTTACTGTGCAAGACAAAATGTTTGATTACATGTACCAATGATGGAATCGAAGTGCAAACAAACAGTGATGATGAAGGAGATGAAGGTCAGTTCTCAGAGGTAGGGACAGGAACTGCAAATGAAGATTACCCTTTGATTACCTTGTTCCCGATGGTTACAGTGATTGATCTACCTGCCCAGTTACAAGGAAAGATGACAGAAAAAGTGTGGGATTTGACAGGAAAGGAAGTGGGACTAATAAAAGGTGTTGAACCAGTTAAAGTACAAGTGAAGCCAAATGTCGTGTTTCCCCAGGTGCCACAATATCATATGGCACAAGATGTTCTTATTGAAGTGTCACAAATGATTGCAGATTTTCTGAAACAGGGAGTTCTGAAGTAAGTGTTGAGCAGCCCATGTAATTCACCGATATTGGGTCTGAAAAAGCCCTGTGGGAAGGTTCGAATTGTGCAGGATTTGAGGAAAATAAATGAGATTGTGGTCAAATGTTGCCCCATAGTGCCAAATCCAGCAGTAATCATGTTTCATGTTCCGTGTGATGCTGAGTGGTTCACCGTTGTAGACCTGTCACAAGCCTTCTTTTCCATACCTCTTCACGAGGACAGCCAGTTTTTGTTCAGTTTCAAATTCCTGGATAAGGTGCACAGTTGGTGCAGAATTCCTCAAGGGTTTTCTGAGTCACCGTCCATCTTCAATCAGATATTGAAAAAGGATTTAGAATCCTTAGTACTGCCTTTTAATTTAACTCTAGTACAGTACATTGACGATTTGCTGATTGCATCCAAGACAAGGGATAATTGTAAATATGGCACAATTGCCTTACTGAATCATTTGGGAAAAAACAGACATAAAGTGTCACCCAAGAAGCTGCAGTACTGCCAAAAAGAGGTAAATATTTAGGACATCTGATTGAAAGAGGGTCCAGGAGAATATCGAAAGAAAGAATAACAGCCATTTTGCAAATTAACCCCCCAACAACAAAGAGAGATGTCAGGATGTTTTTGGGAATGGTGGCTACTGTCGCCAGAGGATACTTCTCGATTATTTCAAAACCTTTGATAAAGCTGACAGGTAAAGAAATCAAGGATGAGCCGTATACCATAGCCTTGTCCAAAGAAGAGCTTGAGTCATTCATGGAGTTGAGAGAGTGCATGTGCAGGGCACCAGCTTTGGGTATGCCTGATTACACGAAGCCTTTTCTACTGTTTTGTCATGAACGTGATGCTTGTTCTTTGTCTGTCTTGACACAGGTCCATGGAGGTGCAAATCGCCCTGTAGCATATTTTTCAGCTACCTTGGACCCCGTCGCAGCAGCCTTACCGGGTTGTTTGCGCGCAGTTGCAGCAGTTGGTCAGAGCCTTACACAAGGTGAAGGCATAGTGATGGGATACCCCCTAACAGTAATGGTTCCGCATTCAGTTGAAATTTTGTTGACTCGAACCAAAACCCAACACATAACAAATGCTCGACTTACCAAATATGAGACAATTAAACTGGGGTCACCTAATGTTTCGCTGAAACGATTTACTGTTTTGAACCTGTCAACTTTACTTCCTGCTGAGAATGCTGAAGTTAATAATGAGGAGGAAGTTGAGCATGATTGTCTTGAGGTAACAGAACCATATACCAAACCACGACCCGATATTCAAGATACACAGTTAAAGGAAAATGATTGCATTATGATGGGTCTTGTTTGAGAGAATCCATCGGCACACTGAGAGCTTGTGGTCCATTCAGCAAGATGCAAATGGATTTCATTGTGATGCCTGTTTGCGGAGGATTAATGTACGTGTTGGTGATTGTGTATGTTTTCAGTCACTGGATTGAAGCCTATCCCACACGTAGAAACGACAGTCTCACAGTTGCAAAGCTGCTGCTTAGGAAAATAATGCCCAGGTTCGGGTTTCCGGTCTGTATAGAGTCAGATAGGGGCAGACACTTCGACAATGAGGTGATTAAACTCCTGTGTGCCGCATTAGACATCGAACAAAAGCTGCATTGTAGCTACCGCCCTAAAGCATCAGGACTAGTAGAGCAAATGAATGGTACCCTGAAATCAAAGATGGCAAAGATGTGCGCAGCTACCAATATGAAATGGCCAGGTGCATTACCCTTAGTGCTGATGTTAATTTGGAACACCCCTGGTAAGAAGGCAGGACTATCACCCCATGAGATCCTCATGGGCAGAGCTATGAGGTTACCAGCAGTGCCTGCGAATGCTCTAGTGAATATCACAGATGATATGGTGATGGACTACTGCAAAGGCTTGGCTGATTTGATTCGCTCTTTCTCTCACCAGGTAGAAGCTAACACATTGCCACCGATCGGAGATCCAGGTCACGCCCTACAGGCCGGTGACTGGGTGGTTGTCAAGAAGCACGTGAGAAAGTCGTGTTTGGAGCCATGCTGGAAGGGGCCGTATCAAGTAATCTTGACAGCAACTACTGCTGTGAAATGTGCAGGTGTTCCAAATTGGATACATGCAAGTCACACAAAAAAGGTAATGTGTCCAACTGACGAGGAACTTGAAGTTTCCGGCACAACAGTTCCAGAAAGGGAAGTCTCAGGGCCAGAAAACAGCCAAGAGGGAACTGAGACTGCAGGAGAGCCCACTGAGAACAGCCTTGTCCCTCAAACAGTGAACGAGTTTGAGAGAGGTGACAGTGTGCCTATCTCAGTAGAGGCAGCAGGAGAACTAAATCAAGGAGAGGTTCTCCCAGAAGTAGACGGATACGGGTTAGAACTGGAACCCATTACAGATCAGGAAGAAGAAGAAGAAGGGGAAATAATAGAAAGAGACCAGAATGTACCAGCATCCCCTGAGCCAGTTGCAGGTCCATCAAGCGAAAACACCATATTACAAGAGGAGGGTGCTGTTCAGCTTCCTGAAAAGACAAATTGGAAGAAGACGCATAAGGGTGATAACTGGCCAGAGCAACCGGTTGCAAGGGTAAGAAGCATACCAGGTGAAACAATAACAGAGGAAACTGATACATCCCGAATAGAAGATCTAAGTGAAGGAGAATTGCAAGGTGAACGCAGATTGAAAAGAAAGAGAATCGCAAATAGAAGGTACACAGGTCCTGAATGGGCGTATGCTAGAACATCTGAATGGCAACAAGAATTCCTAGCATTTTGTTTTGACCGAGAAGTACCAGGCTAATATTACGGTACCTGAAATAACTCAAAGAAAAGACTTTGTTAAAAATCAAAAACTAAAAAGAGACTTATAAAATACCGGATGCGACATTGATAACCTAATTTGACTTTGAAAAATCTAATTGTGACGAGCTGCTAACCTGATTTGACAAAAAGGATCCTGGAGTGAATGAAAACGCTGTAAATACACGCAAAAAGAGAGAAAGAAGAAAAGTTTATATCGTCCTCAAGTTGATTGTTATTCTGCTATCTGATTCTATACAGACATGGCTTATAATAGAGGTTGTAACAAGAAGAGTAAGGTGTGTGGTTGGTTAAGCCTTATAATAGGTATTGTGTGTGCAGTAATAATTGTGGGAGTGATTGTGGGAATGCCGTGGTTAGATAAGAAAACGATTAACGCTACTTCAAAACCTGAGACTACAACATTAACACCGTAGGAAAAGTTTGAGCAGGATGCAAGACACTTGCATAAGGGAACTAATTCAAAGGGGGAGCTTTCTTCTAATGTCTTCTATTGCTTGGTGAATGAGTATGTTGAGACCATGGATGCGAAAGACTGTTATGTGTGTACAAAAAGATTCCTTCATCAGTGCAAGAAGGGGTCACCTATCATAGCCTTCCATTAACCTACAGGATTATCTGTAGCTTGCTTCTAACCAGATTCTATAATCAAGAGCATGTGCAATACTTTTATTCAAATCTGGATGTTGTGTTTTCTTTTGTGCCTGTGATTGAGTTCCTGAACAAGCTAGCTAAAGAGCAGAATATAAAAATAGTTAGAGGTTTCTTTGAACCGACGCTTACATTTGGGACAGCTTATGCACATCTCAACAATCTGACCTGCTTACTGTCACCTGTAGAGAAAAGCTTCTTAGATCACACTGATGATAGACGCAAAGCATGAAAAGAAAGATTAGAAAAGGGGCTAGAAAAACGCACATATGCAAATGATTATGCTTACACTGCAATCAAGACTCAAGGTAAATTAGCTATAGATGCATTACATGTAGGGAGGCTTTGTATATATAGGCCAACATCTGAGCAGGACAATTTGTTTGTGGGAACAAGTGAATGTAGACATGTGTTTTTGTTTCAGAGTAAATGGACATTTATGTTGAATGGACAGGATCCAGCGATCCCTGGGATCTAATATATCTGTGGGCTTAATGCTTATTACCGTCTCCCTAAGATATGGTATGGGACATGTTATTTGGGAATAGTTTTCCCAAAGATTTACCAGATTGATGACTTAAAGCAAATACCTAAAACGTCTGAATTACAACACGCTAGACAAAAACGAGAATCAGTGGCTGCTGTCATTGGTGATATATTTGGAGCCCTAATCCCTTCAGTAGGGGTTATCTTGAATTCCATGAAGATTCAAAAGTTGTCTACTATTGTGAATAACATGCTGACAAATTTTACAGGGGCAATACTCCTGATGGATACTGAACTTCATGCAGAAAGAGCTATGACTCTTCAAAATCGGCTTGCTTTAGACATTCTTTTAGCAAAGAGTGGAGGGGTCTGCAAGATGCTCAATGAGCGTCATTGTTGCTCATTCATTCCGGATAATAGTAAAAAGATTAGAGGTATGCTTACTAACCTAACTAGAGATAGTGCAGATTTGAAGGATTTGAAGGAACCTGGAGTGTGGGAGAAATTTGGAAAAGGTATTGTCAGAGTGGGGAGCTGGTTTACCTATATTTGGAATGGGGTACTTGCAAAAATATTAGGGGGTCTATTAGTTGTTCTGGCCTGTCTATTAGGATCATGGGGAGCATGCAAAATTAATGATATAATTAAAAGAAATTGGACAAAAAGAACCAGGAGGAATGAAGAAAGTGAAAGGGAGAAAATGTTCAATGAAATTTGGGAAAGTTCACATAAGGGATAAGATGTTGAAATGCGCATTATGTGTAAAGTGAAAAATTAAGTGAAAGGTTTGTGTGATGACGAACGTCATCAGAGGAGGGACTGAGAGAGCGTAGCTTATATGATCTATATTAACAAAATATTTATATATTAATGTGTGATGATGCTGCATAGAAACTATAATAATAGCGATTTTGCTGAAACATGCACTTGAATTGTGACCACGAAGTGTGGCCACCAATATATACGCAAACTAATAATGATGGATAAAATGTTTATGTTATGTTCAATTGAGTTATATTAACATTCGCATTATCTAATCTGTATTGAAAATCCTCATAGGCCTTAAATTAGCGTGAGCTGCAGCTTAGCTGCCTGGCTCTCATATTAAATGCATTTTTCTGTTTTTCAGTGTGCTGACTCACAAGGGGCCATGACCCCGCAAATGTTTTTTTTCTTCAAACTTGGAAGATGAATGTAACCATGTTAAATCCGTTCCCAGGCGCATCTTCTGTCCCATGGATTAAAAGTTCTAAATGAATTGAAACAAGTGTAGATTAATGTAATGTAAAAGGTCATTCAAACCAGGGGCGACAGAAGATCTGCTGACCAAAAGATATACAAAGAATTACAAAGGGATGAAGTAACGCCGGATGTGCCACCTCTGAAGACGTCAATTACGAAGACCAATCAAAAACCTGTAAACCAATATGGGGTGAAGATTAGAATTACCTAATGTCAAATTTGATAGGTTAAAGATAGTGGGGTATAGCAAATGTCCAATAGAATTTTGGGGGAATGTACTACGAAAAAGGGATAAAAACCCATGTCACAGAAAGGTCGAGAGAATTAGGTAGGGAATGCTATTGATTTAATCCAGAAACTCTCTCACTCTGTTTGGTGACTTGAGATTTATTGAAAACCATCCTCACCCATACACAGCCATTTACACTTTTCCTCCTTATGAAGGAAGTGCCCCTTTTGCCCTTTTAGTTGGGTCCTGACTGATGGCTATCTGACTGATCTCCTGAAGACGAAGACTGAACCTGTGCGCTGACCTAATCCTTGGAGGGTAATTATGACAATGCAATTGTAATTTGTCTGTTTTCTTTTCCTTTCAAGGTACCAACTGCTTGCTTTTGACAGAGACCTTAGTTAGATGTTTTCCAAATTAGTGTTCCAAATTGTTTTGTGTGAAGCCCAACATGCAAATGCTAATTAGTGGTTAGGGTAGGTGTTCATCAAAACTGACACAAATAGACAAATGACTGACACAATGCTATGTTGAATTGACGTGTTATTGACACTCTGCTATTTTGATCTAAGTTCACGCCGTGCTATGTTCTGATGTTTGTGATTCTCGTGTTAATGAAATCTTATCACAGTTGCCACATTGTGACTATGCTATTATGCTTCTTGGTATTGAGATTAACCCTTTTGCTTGTAGATTGTAACCAATAGGGAATAAAATTCGTAAAATTCTATTAAACTGGTGTGGTTATTCATGACTGAAAGGTCATGGTAGCTTCGTCGAATTGATTAATGACTTTGACTAAAGTGAAATGTATTGTTGTGATAAATATTGATTACATTATTGATATATTGATTGATATATTGATTAGCTTTCTCGTCCTACGGTGTCTCTCAACTGGGTCAAAAGATTTGTTGGCCTAAAACGAGTCCTAATGTGTAATAAATTAACATAAAGGGACGCGTTATCAGACGTATAGTAGCAGATTGTGGTACAGATAGCTTTTGCTGTTTGTTGTTGGGTCCCTCAGTACAAGCTTGTGATGCTGCAGTCTAGTTCTGCTCACTCTTGAGGCACCTGCGTTGAAAAAGTGAGCGGGTCAGACTTTAATGTGATAACATATTCAAATAGCATTTGTTTATGCCTGTGAAGGCATGGGTTTCCACATTATTATGTCTGGTGTGACCCTTCGACTCTCTACCGGAGTTGTTCCTACACATCTAAAACAATAAACATGCAGTGTACATCAAAAAAAAAATACAGTTGACTTCAAAGGGGTAAACATCTCTAAACCTATGCAGCTAAATTTGTTATGACATTCAGTCACATTCTAGAAAATGTTTTCAGTGCTCGCATGCAGGGCATTGTTTTCAGTATTTGACAGGGAGTAATTGGTAAATGCACAGGCAATTTTGACAAAAAAATGTTTCTCTTTGAAAGCAGGCTGTTTTTAGTTAGAAGCAAATGTTTACTCAAAGCGTGATCTGTAAATTAAGCATTTGCTTCCTCTATGCATTCTGTTTTGTGCATTTCTGTGGGTTTAAAAAAGTTACATAAAAATAGTGTTTTTAAAAATACACTTCACAAGTATTATCCAGTATTCATACACTTTTACTTCATGAGTCTTGCAATTATTAGTCTAGGGCTTCCACATCTCTCCTGAGGTTGGAAGAACTATTTGCGTTTTCTTTTTGTGCGTGCAGCTCAGAAAGATGATATATGCCACGGTGGTCCTTTTACCATGCTGCTAGTTGTATAAGTCATCATGTTACTTCTACAAAATCCCTTGTTTTATGTGCCACTTCCGTTCATTGACAGAGTTGCTTATTGTATGTGCCACTGTGGTCCTCCTTTAATGCCTCTGCTTTAATGTGCTGTTGCTGTTCTTCTAAATCACTCCTTCTATATGTTCTTTAGTATTTCTTCATTACCTGGTTGTATGAGCTACAATAGACCTTCTTTATCACTAGGTGTATGTGCCACTGTTGTATAGTACTTTTAAAGGAATGGTCCAGTCTTGTTAACATAGTTACTCTCTTCTTTTTAAAATTGTTTTTAATGTAAATTATTTAATTTTCAGAGTCATTGCAATAATTTTTTAATCTCAAGACAACTTGTAGCACTCTTTCATACTGTAGCCTTGAGGTCCTCATTCTTGAAAATGAGTCATCTAGTAACGGTCTGTTGTACTTCAGTCATCTGCTGCTCACTCTCCAGAGCACCGGCTAAGGCAATAGGTCCAAACGGGACTTTCAGTAAGGTAAGTAAAAAGCTAAAAAGCTTTTAAATGTTGTGTGCTGCACAGATAGGTAACTGTGTGCTTTTGTGAGTAAGAGTGAGTCTATGAGAAACAGCATGTGAATAACTTAATGAGTCACAGTGTGTGTCAAAAATGAGTGAGACAGAGTGAGAAGCAGTGAGACTGATTTTGTCAGAGTGAGTCTAAATGTGTAGGACTGAGTAGGAATTAGTGAGAATGATTCAAACTAGGTGAGTAGGTGAGATTGAATGAATCAGAGTAAGATTGATTGACTGAGAAACAGTGGAAATGACTGAGAATGAGTGCGACTGGTTGAGTCAGAGAATCAGTAAGACTGAGTTGGTCAGAGAGTGAGTGAGGCAGAGTCCTTCAGAATGAATGTGACGAGGTGGAAACGAGTGAGACTGAGTGAGACTAGGGGAGTCAGAGTGAGATTGAGTGATAGGTTAGTCAGAGTGAGACTAATCAAGTAAGAATGAGTGGGGATGAGCAAGACTGAATGAGACTGAGTTAGACTAACTGAGAATGAGTGAGACTAAGTGAGTGAGTCAGAGTGAACATTAGATTGAGTGAGAGCAAGTGAGACAGAGTGGGACTGAGTGTACCCCCCTTGAACCCACTGAGACGTCAAGCTCGCTTACTGGAATTTGAGCCAAAGATCATGTCCCACCACTTTTAAAGATCACCAGATGCCACTGCCCAGCCTGTTCAAATATCCATTCAATTGTATCGTAATGGCTTGTGGCCTCTGTAAGAAGTTGGGTTATTATCTGAAAAGGGTGAACGTCCCACTCAGATAATAAACACAATCCTTTTCAGGGCGAATCAGAAAAAGGTCACACTTATTAAGCTGTGATTAACCCCCTGTTAGCTTGGCACAAATCAGTTGGGTTTCACTTATGGGCAAGGTGTAATTATCCAGCACAAAAGCAGTAATAAAGTGAAAAAACAACAAATGAAAAATCCCAAACTAATTTAGAAATAGAAACATTTTTAGAAAATAGAATGACACTATCTCTTTCTTCTCTCCTGAAACTGTTCTTCATATTGGTGTGTGCCTACTTGGCTCCCACCCATTTGTCAGTAGTTAATTTTTATGCCCTGCCTACTTCTTCAGTAATGCTTTCTTCCTTTTTGCTTCTCTTCCCTCTCTCTAGCTTTTGCATTTCTCCTTCATCACCATCAGCTTCTCATTCCTTGTTTCTCATTCTACCTGCCTGTCAATACGCAGGGCCACTAATGCCAGTTACTGTGTAGGATCAATAATGTGAGCTACTAATGCTCATTGCTGATTGGGACTGTTAAAGTTCACTACTGAGTGTGGCCATAAATGATGGTTCATTCATGGAGCTGCTATTATTATTGGCTACAATGCCATTTGTGAAGTCAACATATTGATAGAGGAAAAATATGTCAATTTGAGAATTTATTAAAATGATAAGAACAGAAGTAATCTGCTGTGGGAGGCACAGGAGCATTAAAATACCAGAATCCCTTTTCAAGTAAAAACAGAGTACATTCCATATAGGAGCTAATTAGATAACAGATACAAATTACATCACAGACATTACTTACACACATGCATACAATGATAGGATAGGATGATATCACAAGATGCCACATATCTTCTCCTCAGAAAATGATAGAACAAACACAACAATAAACAACAATACAAAAATGCAAAACGTATACAAAAACCTGGTCACATTATTAACTTTAATCATCTGCGGGTGGCTGCTTATGCGGACCTGTTGACTTTGACCGTGTCCTATAGAATTCTTAAATCCCAGGTCTGGGTCAGTACGATCTTCCCCAAGGTGCTCTACACTGTCATTCATATCTTTGTGTCACAGAATTCCATATCAAACCTACCCTCACAAGATGCATTTCATGATTTACCATTAGATGTTGGTATAGCATTTCCTTGTACCTCACTCATTTGTACAGGTTTTCTAAATTTTGACAAACCTTTTCTTAACAACCGTAGATCTTTCATGCACACTTAACTCCTCACACAAAACTTGACACTTCTTTTATTTTGCTTGATCTACTCTCACATGTACACTGTACAGCATTTCTAGCATAGCCATTGTGCTTTGCTCTACTATTTGAAACCTGAACTTCAACCTCATTACTCCTGGGTTCAACTATCTAAAACAGTGAAAGTCTTGATACCACTCATATCAATCTTATTAGTTCACATGCAACTTCACTAATGATTGAGTATGGTATGGAACAATGAGCCCACAACCATTCTCTAATGACTTCTGCAGAGTGCTATCTGGAGCTAAAGGCACCCTAAACACATTCTCCTAAAACTTTAGTAAACTTTTCCACTTTACAATTGAATTGAGAGTAATAAAGAGGAGTACAAGAATGTGTAACAGTGCATTTGTCAAGGCAATCCGTCATGTCCACAGAATTGGGCACCTTTGTCTGTCGAAATGTCACCCAGTAAACCTTTCCTAGCAAAATGTTCCTTAAAGAAACTAATGACACTCTCAGTAGTGTGTTCGGATATTCCCTTCACTCATACCCAGCAGTAAAGGTGGTCACACAAAACTAGAAATTACTTCAGGTACTTGAGTAACACATGACAAGGTTCTAAAAAATCAGCTACTACTTTCTGCTTCACTAGGAAGACATAGAGATAAAAGCAGTAGTGGAACTGCTGTTACAATATGTTTGTTACTGCCAGTATACTGCTCAGAGCTTTTCACTAATTTCGAAATATCCCTGACCATGCCAGGCCATAAAAAAAATATTCTGTACACTGACTCTTGATGGTGCTCATAATTAAATGACCAGGATGTGCTATCTCAAGAATGGACTATCTAAAATACCATATTGGAATCAGTTTATCATCCTTCACCAAAATACCATTCTCTAAAGACATCTCATCTGCAACCTTGAAGAAAAACTAAAGATTATTCTTCAGCATTTTACTTTTAGCTACATACTGATGACTAAAGAAACCACTTCTTTCAGTTCATCATCTATCCCTAACACTTTGCACCAATCCTGCACGTTGAAACAAACAACACGATCTTCAGTTTTGGCAATAACGCATTCTTCAACTTCTCTCTCCAAATATTCCTGTTGTTTATCTATTTAGGTAATCTTGATAAGCAATCCACTTTGACGTTCTTGCCACCTGCATATACAATTCTAGATGTTTATGTTCTAACAACTTTGTAGAGAATTTTGAAAAATGAGCAGTGTCCCTCTTGATTTAGCTCCAGACAATATATCCACCAAGGGGTGATTGGCAGTGCATAGACAAAATGCTTAACCCCAGGAATAATGTTTGAACTTCTCCACACCCTACCTACACACAGGCATCTCTGTTTCAATCACAGAATATCTAGTTTCCACTTCCCTCAATTGTCTAGTTGCAAATCCCACTGTCACTTCTTCAAACCATCCCATTGGGACAGAACTGCCCCCATACAATATGTTATGGGATCTACAGTAAAAAATGTTTAGCATTTTTGTTC
Organism: Pleurodeles waltl; assembly: GCF_031143425.1. Lineage (NCBI taxonomy): Eukaryota > Metazoa > Chordata > Amphibia > Caudata > Salamandridae > Pleurodeles > Pleurodeles waltl. The sequence continues at coordinate 261,242,287 of NC_090449.1, forward strand.
ATATGGTTTTAAAGCAGAAGTGGAAACAGTGTCCAATTTGATCCATTCAAGATGTTCCTGGTACATCTGTGACCAAATAAAATCAGCGTTGTGTTTCAATACATTTTTAAACCATTCAGTAAGATTGGCATAATTGTCAAGATTTCTGAAATTATGTTCATACATTCCTAAAAAGGAACAAAGTTGTTCTTTATCAGTAGGGTGTGGAGCTTTAGCAATGCAATCTAGAACCATTTGTATTGGTTTAACACTATCAGCAGATAGCACTTGTCTTTTCTAAGTATAACTCCATTGTTAGCAGCACATTAGGAACATTATTCAAGATAACATCATGCCTTTCTAGTGTCTCAGAAAGAACAAATGCATTGTCTTGAAATGCCACCACTTTTTAAATCTCATCTGCAACATGGATTTCAAAGAGGTCAATCCAAATGGAACCCTGCAAAGCTGAACCATTCCATCTGGTGTTACAAAGGCAGTGAGATGACATGAACCCTTGACCAATTCCACCTGATGCTAGGCTGCCCGCAGGTCAAGTTTGGTGGATCATTTGGACTGACCCATAGATCTTATTAAGGCCCATATGTACAATAAAATCGAAATTGTGATTTCCAAAGAGTGATTTTTACCGAATCCCAATTAGGAAACTTACAAGCCTCAGATAGCGATTCCTAATGTGGTCCCAATTAGACCTACCTCATGAATATTAATGAGGTAGGTTGCAATTAGTGACCTATTAAGAATTTCAGCCATCACGGATGGTGGACTGCTTTGTTCAGCAAGCCCTATGTATGTAATTACTTTACTAAGGCAATCTTTTTTTGATGCAGTCCGTTTTCCTTAAAGGAAAATGCGATGTAGTTAAAAAGAAAAAATACATGTTAAAGTATATTTTTTTTAAGAGAAGGGACAGTCTGTGGGACTACTGCCTGCTCTTAAAAAATACTTGTATCAACATTCACAACGGGGCCCCCTTCTCATGTGCAAATGTTACCACCTTCTCTGAGGTGTCAGTAAAAAATTAATGTTTTGCAACCATAATTTGGTTGCGAAACAATTATACATATGTTATGTTATGACAACAAGATTTGTAAAGCTTATTCCTGCTCCGTGACGAGGCTTCCCAGGGCTGACCACAGTCGACCCGCATTATGCATTAAGAGAGGCAGGGAAGCCGCAGAGAGGTCTAGTAGAAGGCAGCCATGTTTTAAGTTTTCAGTCCTACACATGCTCCTTCCAAATACAAATTCGCCAATCCAAATTGCAATGCGGTAACAGGCTACTGAATTTCAATTGGCCTTTTAAAAATCTCATAGAGATCGCAAATGGCTCAATTAATTATGCCTATTGGGCTGTCTGCTACCTCAAAAAAAGTTTTGTACATATGGCCCTTAATCTTCAAAGTGAGGTAGTGAAAAATTCTCAACTCTAATACTGCTATTAAAACATCTAAGGTGGATGCATAAGTGTAACTCTCCATTTTTTGACTAAAGAAAATGGTGAAAGCATCAACCATACCATCTTTGTGCATTTTGCAATGAGTGTATGTGAGTTCCTCTCTTAAATTCAAAGGGACATTGAGTAGTTTATGTTTAACGAGGATACCCTGTTTCAATTAAATCTCTTATTTTGATTGAACCATTCCCGTGTTTTAATGCATTACACAATTTTGCCCCCTATTGATGGTTCATGCAAGAAGCAACCACAGAGGTTTGAGAATTATCTTCAAGAGTCACGGGACAGTTGCTTCTAGGTCTGATTGCTGTGCCATACCAAAATCCGATGCCACTATCCAGTACAATAATGCCTTTTTGAGCTACCCTTCTTCTTGATATTCCGACCCTAAAATCCAATATTAGCCTACAAATATCCAAGTAAATCGATTGTACTACCTTCAACAGCAGTAGTGATAACATTAGGAGGCAATAGTTCTTTATGAAGCCATTTTTATTTGAACTCATCCATTTTGTTTTGGACATATCCATAGCTATGATAGTAATTCTTGCTCCTAAATCAAGCAATAGTGGTATGTTTGACCTATCAATGGAAATATTGACACTTGAATCACTATACATTTGAACCTTTTTGTCAACACAGCTAATTTCCCTCACTGGGAAAAACCAGGTCATCAATTTTATTTTGAACAATACTAGCCTCATCAAACAAAGTTTGTCCCCGAACCAACTGGACACTTCCCTCCTCTACACATGTTTCCAAAATGGCCCACCGTATTGCATTTCCAACACTCTTGTCTACCAGCCCGGTAATTTTTGAAATTAGACAAATAAGCAGGTAAACAACATCTAAAACTCTTTTGTTATCTTGAAATATTTAAAAAATTCCCTTTGTTGTTGTTACTGTTTTTAGCCTGAATGGAGACTTGGATACAATTGTTGACCTTGGCAGTTTGATTAAAATGTGAATCTAGTTGCTTGGAATGCTCTTGAAAGCATTCAAAATTATGGGCAAGCTTCCACTGCTTCATCTAAACTGGATTTTTACAAGTCAAAGAAAGGTCTATGTTGAACTTTTTTAGAATTGCTTCTAGATAATATTTGTGCCCTAACCTGCTCAATTGAAAATAAACATTTTCAAACTCACGATTGTAAGCTACCACTTTGAAGGCTGTCACATAAGTATGTAAAGATTTATTTGGACCTTGCACTCAGGTGAATATGTTGTGTGTCCCTACAAGATTTACTTTGCCTTCAAAATAATGTTATAATTGTTTCAAAGCAACCTGATATTCATACAAACATGATCATCTTTACCAAGTATAAAGTCTTGTAGATGATCAAAAATATTTTGACCTTCCACTCAAGATAGTAATACAAGATACTTATTTTATGAGCAGGTTTAAATTTAGCCCAGGATAACCATTGTAATATCTGAATTCCACCACTTTAAAGAAGGTTCAGCAGGATCATGAAGAAATGAAGTGGGATCTATAGCCATTTGCGTCATGTTGAAAAGAGTAAACAAAGGAAGAAAATAAATATATGTACATAAGAGAAAGAGAAGATACAGAATAGAAGCAGTATTAATAGAGAAACAATAAATGAGAAAAACATGAGTACTAAACACTTAGGGCCAGATGTAGGAAGAAAGGAAATTGCGACTTGCAATTTGCGAGTCTGTGCGACTTGCAAATTGCAACTCGCAATTTGCCATGCAGAAAGGTGTCTCAGACACCTTCTGCGACTCGCAATGGGGTCGCAAAGGCCCATCTCATTAATATTAATGAGGTGGGTCGCAGTTTGCGACCCCATTGCGAGTCTGGGCACTCACGGGGCCCATGTCCGTGACTGCTTTTGCAATAAAGCAGTTTTTTTTTCTATCTGCAGCCCGTTTTCCTTAAAACGAACCCTTTTGTTTCATTTTTTTTCAGAGCAGGCAGTGGTCCATAGGACCACTACCTGCTCTGAAAAATTATTTTTGATATCATTCACAAAGGGAAGGGGTCCCATGGGGAACCCTTCCCGTTTGCGAAAGAGTTACCATCCACTTCAAGTGGATGGTAACTGCGGGTTAATTTGCGACCGCTTTCGCTGTCGCAAATGAACTTGCATCGCGTTGCGAGTCGCAAATAGGAAGGGAACACCCCTTCCTATTTGCGAGTCAGAAACGCATTTTGTGAGTCAGTTTCGACTCGTAAAATGCGTTTCTGCATCGCGTAGAGACTTTAGCAAAACCCTTGCTACATCTGGCCCTAAATTACGCATTCAGAACATGTTTTTAGTAGAGGTGGTTGTAACTTGTGGAACTTGACTCTGCAAATTTGTGGAGTTACATAAAAAATCCACAAGATTCTGTGGAGTTGAGCAAATTGGTGGAAATAGGCATGTGCTGTGATTTAGCGCCTGTAGCATATTCGGTACTCGAAAATCAGCATGAGCACCACCACAAGGTGAAGTTACTCCAGTTTATTTAGCTACCACTTGAGTATATTTTCTACTTAAGTGGCAGCCTTCTGACAGTGAATGGTTATAACCGCCAGCAACTGCCCAAGTTAGAAAAATCTCACCAGGTGTCCTCCTAATGACTGAAAATCACGCTCGGGGACACCAAAACTCACTTGTGTGCAGAAATGTACCATTCTGAAGACCTGCATGAGAGAACATTCAACTACACAGCGATTGGGGGAATTGGACTAGAACTCCACGTCACAAGAGAAGTGCAGAGTAGTCAAAATTCCACCAATTCTGCAGGGGGAACAGATATTCTGCCCTTCCCTAGTTTTCTCCCTCATAAATCCCGATATAGAAGTTTACAGAAACATACAAATTACTGTTTATGGGATCTTTGCAAACAATAAATTAAAGTAGTGCTAGTTTGTTACCCAGAACCAATAATTCTAAAAACTGCACAAGCATGCACATCTCTGTAGAAGAAATAATATACTGTCCAAGAAAAATATGTTGTGACTCAAGGCCAGTAAGTGGCAGGGTAACCCAATTAAGAAGCACGCTGATCAGAGAAGGAAATGGGAAGTCTCCGAAAAAAGAATGAGTCATCAACGACTCTGACTAATGGAAGGAGTGAACTGTTCCAAATGCTAACAGTATAATAAAGGCCACATGCAAATACAGATGTATAGGATGTACGAAGAGTTTTGAGTGTGAGCAAGTGCGAGTATTTATGAGGCATGAGCACACTGCGGACTCATGGAAATCACCAGATGGACTCAAGTGTGAAGTAGAGAAAACCTAGGACAGGCTGACCAGAGAAAAAACTTGATTGAGCACAAACCTCAACCAACTTTGAGTTAAGCCACAATAAAGACACAGTAAATGAAATCCCAAATGAATGATAAACTTGGTAGTTAATCTCATAGAAAATACTTCTGGGCCACATATTGAATTGTATTACTAGGCACAAGCAGAAAACAGTACCTTAACCCAAGCACATCTGCTGGATGATAAGCAGAACGTTGCCAAATGTAAAGGTCAACATCTGCATACAGCATACCTTATTCCACATTGAGTACTTATTAAACACACAAGAACAGATGTAATCTGCTGAGAAAGGCCTAAGGGCCTTTATATAACTAAATACTGTTAGACTTGGCATCATTGGCATGGTCTCCCCTAACTTTTTGCCTCCATGTCCCAGGTTGTTTCTGTGTGCTAGACTCAGTTTTTGCTGTTTTGTTTGTTCTGGACACTTTACCACTGCTGACCAGTGCTAAAGTGTAAGTGATCACTGTTTAAATTATATGTGTACATTTGCTTATCCATGATTGGCATATTTGATTTACTAGTAAGCCCCTACTAAAGTGCACAAGAGGTGCCCAGGGCCTGTAAATCAAATGCTACTAGTGGGCCTGCAGCACTGGTTGTGCCACCCACATTAGTAGCCCTGTAAACACGGCTCAGACCTGCCACTGCAGTGTCTGTGAGGGCAGTTTTAAACTGCCAATTTGATTTGGCAAGTGTACCCACATGCCAGGCCTAAACCTTCCCTTTTTATACATGTAAGGCACCACTAAGGTGGGCCCTAGGTGGCCCCCTGGGCAGGGTGCAGTGTATGTTAAAGGTGAGACATGTACTTATGTGTTTTACATGTCCTAGCAGTGAAATACTGCTACATTTGTTTTTCACTGTTGCAAGGCTTATCTCTCTAATAGGCTAACATGGGGGCTGCTTTAAATATTATTAAAGCACAGATTCCGTTTGGGAGCAGATGGACATGTGGAGTTTGGGGTCTCCGAACTCACAATTTAAAACTACATCTTTTAGTGCCATGGGTTTTTAGATTGTGTGTTTGAAAATGCCACTTTTAAAAAGTAGGCATTTTCTTGATTAAACCATTCTGTGACTCTGCTTGTTTGTGGATTCCCTATCTTGGTCAGTTTGACATTTGGGCTGTTTGCACCTCTCCTCTAGACAGTGGCACAAAGGGAGCTAGGGTGTAGCCTGCATATCCTGATGGGCCACTTGGGCTGAGGGGAGGGGGTGTGGTCACTTACACCTGAAAGGTCTGTGTGTGTCTGGGGCCTGGCCTGGCAAGGCAGGATCTTGAAAACAACAGAGACTTCTCTTTGAAGTAGGCCTAATTCAAAGGCAGAAAAGGGTGTAAGAAGAGCACCTAAAACCCCTGAAAATCAGATTTCTTCTGGAACCAAGAGGAACCTCTAAAAAGGAGAAAAGCTGGAGAGGGAGTACTGCCCCTGTGACTTTGCTTTGCTGTGTTGGCCTGCAGTAGCTGCTTCTACCTGAGAGAGGACAAAGACTGACTTTTGTGTGACGTCCCACTGGTGAAGAATCTCCAAGGGCTTGAACTGAGCTTGCCTCCTGTTGTTGAAGTCTGAGGGACATCAAAGACTTCTCTCTGTCAGCACTTGGGCTTTCTGCTGAGAGTCCTGCCTGCCAAGTGGTGCCCTAACCTGTCTCTGGGCCCTTGAAAGGTGCGGCTGGTGGAAAAGGACAGAAATCCATGTACCACCCGCCTTGTGGATGAGAAATGACGCACCGTCTGCCACGCGGCTAAAATTGACTCTCCACCTGCATTGCAGCTGGAAGATCGACGCAACGCGGTTGGAGAAACGACGCTCAACACCCGCAGCGGCTGCTGTTAATGATGCAAGTCCCATTGCAGAGTGGTTTCTTGGCACCACGAGACCGGATTTCGATGCAACATCACTGGGCACAGAAAAATTAACGCAAAGCCTGCCCGGACCCGAGGTGCTTGTCTGGATTGACGCATTTGTCTCTGCGGGAGAGATGAAATGATGAGCGGCCAGACAACTGGAAAAGGCACAACGCACGTTCTTGCTTGTGGATGAGAAATCTACACATTGCTGGCCTTTTTCGAAGCACACTTGTGCATGTGGCTTTATTTTGACGCTACCCAGGTATTTATGTACGCTAACAACGTTCTCGCTGTTTTCTAAAGGATTTAGGACTCTTATTGCTTTTTCATTTCATAACTTGACTTGTGTATGTCGGATTTTTGTCATTTTGGTCTTGTTTTGCTTAGATAAATAGTATCTATTTTTCGAACCCGGTGTGGTGTCATTTTGTAGTGTTTTCACCAAGTTACTGTGTGTGTAGGTACAAATACTTTACACCTTGCTTCTGAAGTAAAGCCAAGGCAGTGAGTGGAGGTTAACTGAGGGTTATTCTCCTTTACCCTGCAAAGAGTGAGGGTCCTTGCTTGGACTGGGGGTAACCTGACTGCCAACCAAAGACCCCATTTCTAACAAATATCTTTTCAAGTGAAGACAACGTACAATCCATCTGTGAACACTGCTGGAGCCAATTAGATAACAGATACAAAATACATCATAAAACATATGCTACGTGTTCACTCTTTCTTTCCATTCCTTCTGAGATAAAATGCCACAAACTCTATGAAGAAAAGGTCTGGGATCACGCTAATGAGCATATGTAATCTGTACATTAGTATACAAGCTTTTCTAACCATCTCTTGAAATTCTAGGGCGTATTAGCTTTCCTCAGTGCCTCCATTTTTGAGAGACAGTTGGGCAAAGCTAAATCTATTGTGCATGCAAATGTGTGTATAGCTAATCACGATGAGAATCGATTGTGTAGAGTCTAGCACATGTGGCAGTAGAGAGAACGCTACGGAAGTACACATGCCGCAATAGCACAATAAAACTCTTAGTAAGCTGTACAATTAACATAAAAGAGGCTACAGAGGACCTCAAAGTGTTGTATTGTTTGCGCTCACTTTAAAAATGTCATTAACTGGACATAAGCCTTACCCATTCAGTGAAGATGTGATTGCCTAGAAAATTGCTTGAAAAAAAATATTTTGAATATTTGCTCAAAAGCCATGCCATTCTATCATATTTGTTTCTTTTCACTATAGTTTACACTACATGTTGCTCGAACAATCTAGACATACATTTTATTACTTGGAAAAATATACATGAAAGAAATAGAGTAAAGATCCATTTTTGAGTATTCCTAATGCTTTGAAAAAATTCTCTGCGCTACTTACAAAAGCAGTTGGACAGGCGTGGAATTTAAAGCCCTGAAGTTCTTCTATGATGATGTAAAATTGCTGTTGCCCTACAGAAGAAGCCACAGCCTTTTTTCTACTAAAAGCCAATTATGAGCAGGAAGGGACAGTAGGCGGGTAACTGGGTAGCATATAAACTCTAGAGAAACAGCCTCGACCAGCACTGTGCTTTTGCAGAAAAACTCACTGTGACTAGCCTGAAACCTCCAGAATGGCCCTTACAGCAACGGATTACTTGGCAATGGGAATAATGTTAGACCAGTATTACTCTGGGGATGTCGAGAACGTATTAGATAAGTAAGTAAACTACATTGATGAAGAATGAAAATATGTCATGCTTTTATTTAGGGTAAAGGTTGCAGTGGTTATTGACTAAAGGACTTAAAATCCCTAAAAATTAAGGAAATGTAGGTGGTAAGGTGGCTTATTAGACAAATATTAAACTACCTCACCTCGAGAATGTGTGTATTGTGTTATGCAGTAAGTTTTGTGCTGTGCTGTGGCAATGTTAAGAGATGAAAGGGTATATTTATGAAAGTGTCACCCAACGCATTGCAGCAGCCACAAATGCTGCACTGCATTGCGGATAGGCAGGGAGCAGAAGAGCGCCATATCTACAGAGATATGGCACTCTGCTCCTCTCTCCTTAGCGCTGCACAGAATTTTGCTACATCATCGTAGAAGGGTGTGTGCGTGAGTCTAGCATAGGTTTGTTCTGGAAAGGTTCCCTTTCAGTACAAAATACTATGCTAGACAACTTTTCAAATGTTTTCTACTTTTTATGTGCATTATACAATGCAGCACACATGCAAAGTCAGTAAAGAACGGAGAAATTAAAACATTTCTTCTTTTAACGCCTGCTTGCAAGTGGCATTCATTTTTAAAGCAACACTCTGTTTCCCATTGTTAGTAGATAGGGTTTTGCATTAAAAAAGCATAGGTGGCTGCATGTGATCACCCATGTATCAACAATGGAATGTTCCCTTGACACTAAGGGCCTTATTTATACTTTTTGAGGCAAAACTGCACTTAGGCAGTTTTGCACCAAAAAGTTTTGCACCGGCTTGCACCATTTTTTAGCTCCAGCTGGGCACCATATTTATGGAATGGTGCAAGCCGGTGCAAAGGGTAGGCTAGCTTAAAATAAAATGATGTTAGGCAGGTTTGAGTCCAAATAAATGATTCTGACCAGGTTAGCATCATTTTTTATGCTAAGGGGCATATTTATACTCTGTTTGCACTGAATTAGCATCATTTTGTTTTTACTCTAATTCAGTGCAAAACTAACTCCATATTTAAACTTTGGTGCTAGACCCATCTAGTGCCAAATTTATGGAGTTAAAGTAATTTTTTGGAAGTGGAAACCTACCTTGCCTTAATGAGACGCAAGGTAGGCGCTACCGTGCAAAAAATGACCCTATGGCCTTAACGCCATATTTATACTCCCATGCAAAAATGGTGCAAGGGAGGGAGGAGCGGTCAAAAAATGGGGCAAAGCAAGCTTTGCCCCATTTTTTAAAGCCTTGGTCAGGGCAGGCGTTAGGGGACCTGTGGGCCTATTTCCATGGTGGAACACCATGGAATAAGCCCACAGGTGCCCTCCCCAGGCCCCAGGGGCACCCCCACCCACACCAGAGGGTCTGCGGAGGATGGGGGACCCCATCCCAGGTAAGTACAGGTAAGATTGCATTTTTTTTTTTAAAGTGCCATAGGGGCCCTGAAATGGGCCCCCATACATGGCACAGGGTGCAATGGCCATGCCCAGGGGACTCCTGTCTTCTGTGCTGGCCATTGAGGTGGTGACCATGACTCCTGCCTTTTCTAAGGCAGGAGTCATGTTGCATGGTAGGTTTAGCACCATAAAATGACGCTAATCTGGTTAGAGTCATGTTTTTTTTACTCTAACCTGCCTAAAGTAATTTTTTGGTGCTAAACCCTCTTCTTCTATACTGCCAGCCCCACCCGACTAAAGTCTTTTTTTTTTTTACTGTAGCCTACCCTTTGCACCGGCTACACCATTCCATAAATATGGTGCCCGGCTGGTGCACAGAAATGGTGCAAGCCGATGCTAAACTTTTTGGTGCAAAACTGAGTTAGTGTCGTTTTGCAGCAAAAAGTATAAATAAGGGCCAATATTTTGTAAGTTTGTGCCACTTTTGCGTAAAGAAATGACGTTATTGCGGCGCAAAGAAAGTATAAATCAGGGCCTTGGTACTAGACGGGTCTAGCACCAAAGTATAAATATGGAGTTAGATTTGCACCAAATTAGAGTAAAAAAATGATGCTAATTCAGTGCAAACAGGGTATAAATATGCCGCAGAGTATAAATATGCCCCTAAATATGGCGTTGAGGCCATAGAGTCATTTTTTACACGGGAACGCCTACCTTGCATCTCATTATGACAAGGTGGGTCTCCACTTTAAAAAAATGACTTTAACTCCATAAATTTGGAGCTAGAGGGGTCTAGCACCAAAGTATAAATATGGAGTTAGTTTTGCACCGAATTAGAGTTAAAAAAAATGACACTAATCCGGTGAAAACAGAGTATAAATATGCCCCTAAGTAACACAAAGTAGTGATACGAGCTAGTTTGCGATCCTTTCAGACTACACTACAGTGCACAACACGTTTTGCACCTGAAAGAAAATTAATAACAAAAATGTGCTAGATGATCAAAACCCAGTGCAAAATGTTAGTCAAAGTGGGCTTAAGATGTATTTATGTTTTATGGCTTCTTACAGCATGCATTTGCTTACTATGATTTTTTTTCTCCTTTTTAATGTGCTTCATCCAAAAGCAATTGTAAACTCACTCCCACTGAAAACTTGTTTTTTCATTTTTTTTAATGAAAGGCAGACAATGTGTAAGTACACTTAATTAGTGGTGTGGCACTACGTGGAGTTATCAAATATAAGTACATATATTGTGCCCACATGTGGTTCAAGGCAGACATGCATCTTTGATGTTTTATTTGCAATGAATGAACACTGAAGAGTTACGGTCTGTTGAGTACTACCCATCAAGGTATGCGGACAATTAATATTATTTAACAGTTTTTGCTTTATTTCATCTGACAGTTTATATGGAGGAATAAGTAAGTTATTGTTGTACAGGTTTTGTTGACTCCATGTACAGTATACAAACATACATCTATTTTAGCATGTACAGTATACAAGCGCACATCTATTTTATTTATTAAAAGCTCTGCTTATCTTTTTTAAAAAACATCATACCATGATGTTTAGATAGAGAGATAGAGAACAATCATTCATTAATTAAAAAGGAAACTAGTTCACATTATTTACAATAGTTACATCATCTCATAACATAAACAAATAATCGAAAATCACATAAAAACATTCAATCAATAATCAACTGATCTGTTTATGTTTTACAATAAAATAAAGGTACAAAAGCATGATAAATGTAATTAGAAGAAATTTGCTTCAAAATACATTTGACTTAAAGATGTTATACTATTTAAATATACATCGTAACAATTAAATACCAGGATGTGTAAAAGCAGTACATAGCAAAAGTTTGGGTAAAGGTTTAACACTCAATGCCACACAAGTGACAAACAACAAGATTCTATTGGAACTTCCAACCAAGTTCATTCCATTGAGCAAGGAAATATATTGTGGAATCTAAAACTTAAAAATGATTTCCAAAACCTGCAGTCCAATGGGGTTGTCAAATATTTTTAGTAGCACTACAAACAGTGGAACATCTTCGATAATTCTCCCAGCTTCTCTTTCCTTCAGTTGCATAAAAACGGTACTTTAGGTTGATACAAGGAACTATTTAAGCTGTAGTTTATCATAAAATTTCACAGGTCAACCAACTTCTAACTGCAAAGGAGCATTATTAAGGTCAGACATCTTCTGCAAAAAAATACACAGCTTTGTTTTAGACTTAATTATGCAGTAGCCACTGATTACTGCATGCCCATAAAGAATAATGTTCTCCAGGCAAAAGTGACCAACAGACCAGTACCTAAACTGTAAGGTATATTAAGCACAAGGCCTCAGAATTCCCGTTCAAGGCAAAAAGCTGTTGTCCTGGAGGATTTCCTGTTCAAGGGTTTTAAACTCATTAACAAACTATAGTGCGGAAAAATTATAGCCCTATAAATGAGCACAGCTGATTAAAATTCATTTAAATGGGAGATGTCCTATACACATAAAGAGCATCTATATGTCCATATCACTAGTTAGCATTCGACCTTGTGTCCTCACAAGGGTTAGAAAAGGAGTAATCAATTTCCTGTACATTTACAATATAATACAATTCAACAAGACCCCAGGTACATAAAGCAGGAGATCTATTCCTATATCTTCATGTCTGCAAAATTTATAAATTATAATTTCATATGCTAGACCTCATGGCTGTTGTTTTTAGGTCTGGCACAAAGACAGCTTTAGCTGCCTTGCTAGCCTCATGTTGAAGTGCTACTCCAACTATATCTTCTCCGTCCAGAGCACACAGGTTTGAACAATGAGTCAGCTCACCTCAGCAATTAGCTACTTTTGTTGTGTACATAATTGCAACTAACTTCAGAGGAACATCTAGTAACATTTGAGGTACTGCATCTCTGTAAAGTCTTCAAGCCATTAGATGTGGCACCAGAGAGACAGTCTAGTTACCAATTCAAACTCAGCAGCTTTGTTAATTACTTTTTTGGGTACTGCATCTGATTTGAGAGGAATATGTAGTAAAGATTTGAAGTACTGACAGATTGGGTACTGCCAGCCTCACGTTTTCTAAAAAAAACTGAGTAAAACTGCACTCAGCATATCACAATAGATCAGGACCTTTCCGCCTTAGGATGGCCTCACTATAAACAATTGCAATTTACAATGCACATGTGAAGCACCAGTTGATTAAAAAGAAGGTTAATAGTACTTTAATTTATCACTGACCGCCAGTACCCATGCATGCTTGAATGTTATTATAGCGTTCCATAGTGATGAATATATTTATTGAAAATTACAGTATTAACTCATCTTCATAAATCGTCTTTGGCATAATAATTTATCCTATAGAATGCAAGTGCAAATAAGTAGAGTACCAAAACTGTATGTTCAAATTTTCACTTTGAAGCCAAACCCTTTCAGCTTTGAAAAGGACATTTAAAACAGAAGTTATATCTCACTCATGAGGGACATCTAGCAACTATTTTAGCTACTGCAGCTTTGTAACAACTTCAGGTAGTTGACTTTGACTCAAAAGGAGTCTAGTAACCGTTTGTAGTATTGCAACGTTGAGAGAGGCTTTTCAGGCTGGTACATCTGACTTGTGAGGGACATCTAGTCAATGACTTGAGGTACTCCCTCTTTATGAAGATTTAAATCAGTTGGATCTGGCTTGAGATGGGCATAAAGCAACTACATGAAAAAATGCAATTTTGTGAAAGACTTTTCAAGCGGTTGCGTTTGGATTGAGAGGGACACCTCGTAACAACTAGAGGAAATATAGCTTTGTTAAAGAATTTGCAAGCAAATGAACCCTCTGCCCTACTTTATCTCTAGTAAGAACATTAATCACAGGAGTTATCTAGCAAGAACGTTAATCACAGGAGTTATCTAGGCATTTTAATTGCTTCCTGAAGGCTTGACGCACAAGGAACTTTTCAGCAGCTGCTTTCAAATTGCAAGTTTCATAACTTATTGCTAACCATAGCATCCTCCCATCCAGGTTAACACCAGGTGCGGCTGCACCAGTCGCACCACCCTAAAAACAGTCCTGTGTTTATTTATTTTTTTGCAATGCAACACAACAATCAAAGTTGCTGCACTACATAAGTATACAACAGGGCACAGACATATATATTAAAAATGATATGCAGGTGCTGTCATCCCCTGCTCCTTGCCCAAAAAACAAGCTTCCTAGTTACATACTGCAGAGGTGTGTGTACTATCTAGCATAGGATTTGTATTGAATTCATTCCCTTAAAGTAGAACACTCTATCTATGCTTAGTGAGAGTCTACAAATTATACACATTGTATGTTCACTGGATAGTGCAGTATATGTGCAATGTGTGGAATGTTTAGAGAAGTTTCTCCTTGATGGTGCTTATTTCAAGGAGGAGTTATTGTTTCATGTAATGCCTGCTCGCCTATGTTAGTAACATGTATTTTAGGCCACAAATGGTGAGTGCTTATGCTGCTCTGCCCAAGTCACACCCAAGTAACACACCTTCCGTGACACAAGGTGGAGCAGTGTGCTATTTGCACTGAGAAAAGTGCACCTTCCTGGCGTTCAATAACTTTGTAAGGAAGTAACTAATCTTGCAAGGCTTTGCATAACCTTGCATGACTTTGCGCCCGTGAAAACATTCAGAAGATGTGTCACTATGTCTCAAATCTGTTTGCTTCTTTTTTAATTATTGAAAGCTCCAGAAAAAGATTGCTCTTTATGAATATGTTCACACGACATAAAATTACCTTTTTCTCCCAATTACCAAAAAAGCCATAATACAGAATTAAGGCTATTAATTATTTTTCATACAACCAATGCCTTAAACATGTAGACACAAGGGTAACGAGTGAGTATACCCATAAATGGCACACCAGACATAACAATCAGGAAATACTTCACAGGAAGCATTGTCGAGTGCTTGTCATTGCAGTTAATGTTTTAGACCTTTAACAGATATCCAACATGGACTGAAGCACGGATGTAAAATCCTAGCCATAAAAAAATGGGACAGTAACTAATTAAGATAAATTATCACGTTCTGGTCCTACCGGAAACTAAAACGGATGCTGGCCAATCTTTCCCGACTCAGGACTCTGATACTGTTTTTTCAAGGAATTTGATCCGTGAGCACCATTCATTAGACAACGTTTTTTTTCGGTCAATTGGTGGGTAAATCAATTAGAAGGTGAGCTCGCAGAGGATGATTTCTTCTTGCTAAATTCTCAACTTTTTTTTGTGCCAATTTTATCTTTCATTCTGTCAGATGTTTGATTGAGGGTTTCTTTTTGTGGGATCATACGCCATGGCATGGAGGATAATGAAAGGCAGAAGCAGCAAAGGCACAGGGAAATCTTCAAAGGCAGGAAAAAAGAAACTTGCATTTGCAATGCAATGGGTCTTGCATTTGATCAACTTAGAGCTATTAGCATTGTAAATTTCTAACTGGACTTTTCTTGCCACATAACTTGAAAATGAAAAGTGATACAGGTTTACATAAGGGAGCCGATTAAAGTGCCATGACATGAGCATGAAGGCACACACAAAAGGAAACAGAAGTTCATTGTAGTCAAACGTATCAGCAGTTAATCAATTATGTATGTAACAGGGTTGATGTCATGCAAAGCGCTCCACTACTGCCCAGCGAGATCGAGCTGCGCACAAAATGAAAGAAAAAGTAGTCCAAAAGCTATGCCGAAAACATGGAGCCTCGTATGTTTTCAGTAGTTTACAGGTGCTGTTGAGAAGGGCTAAACACCAGAAAAGGCATTACGTACGCATGCTTTTCACAAATGAAATCAGTTGAATTTTAAAATTAAAACAAAAGCCCAGGAACCAACTAAACTGATGGATGTGACATGGGTATGGTTAAAAGCCCACAGAAAGATTACAACAGGGGCCAAAGCGTTTGCGTGCTCAACCCTAAAAATGGAGGCACACAGCACTACAATCTTTCGATCGAGTAAGCTTAAAAAAGCTGCACATTAAGCTTGCTGACCACTGTCATTTAGCCATCCCAAGATACCACTCATCACTTAAAGACAAAAAACGTCCTGGCAAAAGAGGCACTTTAAAAACGGTGAATGGGCTTGGATGGAGGCACTATTGACTCATTTATTAAAAATGGCATTAGACTGGGGTTTCCCCCTTACCAATCGATTAGCAAGGCTTTATTGGGGCTTAGTGCAAGTAATTAAAATGGGTGCCCTACCCCCAGTGCATAAATAGTAAAACAAAACAGCCCCAACTGGAGTGTAGTGGGCCACGCACAGGCCTCACATACCATGGTACCACTAAAGATGCTACACTAATGTTATGCTATTCTCTTGCTCCCATGTATTTCTTCACTCCCGTTTAACCTCTGCATCATTCCCAGAATGTCTCCAACCCTTTGCGCTTTTCCTTTTCATGTACATGACTATGTTCCAACCTTCACTCTACAACACTCCCCTTGCATTTCTTTTATCCTTCACCTCTCCATTATCCACGTATGTTTACATTCTACAGTGCATCGCTCCATTCCATTCACTCACTTTCATCCTGCATATATATTGTCCCTTCTCTCCATTCACTCACTTTTCTCCTGCATATCTCTTGTCCCTTTCACTATCCATTGTCTGTCCCCGTGTCACTTGAATTTCCTCAACGTTTCCCTATTTTTCGAGTCGTACATCATCCCCCGAACATCTCTACTCTCCCCTCCTTTTGCAGGCTTTATATCTTTCTATTTCCACATTTTGCTTCCCCATTCCCAACTGCATGCTTATCCTCCCGGTCATTTGCAACTGTTTCCATACTGCACTCTATTTATCCTTTCATACTATCCCCCCTCTCTCCTTCCTTCCACATCACTCTAGTATTTTGCTTTCCCCTTCCTTCTCTTCTGTCTCTCCAATCTCTCCCAGTGTCCCCTGTATCTCAGCTTTCATCTGTATGTAACTAGTTGACACCTAGGGGGGCGTGGCCTGGCCGCCGGGCCTCGGGCCAAAACTCAGTTTTTTTGTTTATCCTGTGGACGTCAGCGGCTGGGGCGGGCCTGGCGGTGCCTCCCCGGGGGCCCCGGAGACAAGTGGAGCATCGCGGTGGCGGCCGAGAGCGGCGCTGTGGTCGGGCTCCGCGGGGCCGGGCCCGGAGCTGCCCTCTGCCCCTCGCGCGCTTTTGCGGCGAGGGGAGGTGAGGGACTGCGGCCGCTCCCGGCAACTGTGCACGGCCGGGAGCGAGAGTGTGTGCGAGAGCCGGACGGGCGGCCAGTCGGGCCGCAGCTCTCACAGATTTAGTGCCTGGGCCGTCGGTTGCCGTTTGGGGCTTCAGTGGCCCCGCGCTGGAGGAGGTGCTCCTTTTTGGGCCTTGGGGCCCTTTGGCTACACTGGCTGCCTGCTTGGGAGGACAGTGCCTGGCTTGAGATAGGCCAGGGGGGCGCCAGGACCGGACCTGCGTGTATGCCGGTGGGTCCTAGGAGATGTGACGGACCCGAGAATAGCGGCGCCTGGGAGCCCTCGCGTAGGAGAGCGGACAGCTGGGGAAGGCAGTGGCCTGGATTGAGGACGTTCCCCTCGGGCGCAGTGGAGGGCTACCTGACCACTGAGGAGCCTCTACCATATCGCGCTCAGGGGGCTTGTATGGAATTCCCTTGGTCACCCTACTGGACACACTTGGGGGGACCTGGTGGAGGCGAGTGGCCCCAGTGTGCTGAGATTTGCTGAAAGCCTGAGGCTGTGCGAGGCCCTTAAACCGTGGAGTCTGGACTCGATGGAAGAACTGAATACTTACTGTGTTGTGAAGTCTCCTGGCGGAGGCTAAGGACTGGTGAGTCGCTTGTGAATGCCAATGCGATCTGATCTGTGGTGAAACTCGCTGTGGACCTGGTGAGTCAAATTTTGGCTGGGCTCGGAGGGGCGAGTGGGGCAGCTAGGTGCACGGTTATTGCAGTAAACCCCCACTGTCCTGGTCAATCCTAGACGCTTTGGTGCGGCCTGGTGACCGTACAAGCAGTGTTGCACTATGGGCAAGTCTGACCATAGACCGGCGAAACTCACCTTTGAAGGTGGAAAAAAGAGAAGTGCTGCCTCTGCTTCCCAGTCCAGCAAAGTTGAAGTAGGAGAAGAGAGCCCGGAGATTTTGGTGCGATCCATGTTTCTAGAACTCAAGACTAGTCTGGCTGGCATTGACGCCAAGCTAGATCATGTGACGGAGCGGCTAGACCACATAAGAGCCCGGGTTGATGATCACGATTCCCGGTTTGAGGCATTGGAATCACGCATGTCAGAGATAGAGGATGCACACCGGGGAGACTGAGACCAAGTCGCACAAATGGAGCGTATCCTGGAGGTAATACGGAACAAGAATTAGGACTTGGAGGCGCGTTCTCGGCGGAATAATATCCGCATTGTAGGACTTCCGGAGGCGACGGATTTCGGTCGCATGGAAGACTTTGTTGAGAGTATGTTATCGGAGTTGTTTACTGGTGAACTCTACCGGATGCTGGTGGTGGAGAGGGCGCGCCGGTCTTTGGGACCCCGTCCTCCGCCGGGAGCGCCTCCACGGCCAATCATAGCGCGTCTGCTGAACTATAGAGACCGAGACACCCTCCTTCGCCTGGCGAGGGAGAGAAGGCCATCAGTTTATAAGAATTCCGAACTTAACTTTTATCCGGATTACACCCCTGGTGTGCAGGCTCAGAGGCGAGCATTCCTGCCGGCCAAACGGCTGCTAAATCAGGCTGGAGTTGGGTTTGCTCTACTATATCCAGCTAGATTGAGGGTGCGACACGAGGGAAAGGCGCTGTACTTTACAGACACAAAGAAGGCGACTAAGTTTGCTAGGCGCTTGCCTGATGGGCGCGGGGCTGTGGGGTCCAGAGGGCCGGGGGCTGGGGAGGCTGATTTAAATGATAATGACTAGCCGTCTGTGACTGACTTAAGTGCATAGATTGGGGCTGCCGGGGGGGGCGCGGGCCGAGTCCTGTGTGGCTGAGTCTGTAGAGTGGGTTGCTACCAGGCCCATGGGCCCCTCTTCCCCTAGTGTACTCTGGGTGGAGAGCTGATGGCCGACCACTGCCCCTGGGATGAGTCCGATTACTTTCTGCTTTCGAAGTTGGGGGTGGGTCTTGGGGTTGAATGGGTGGGCTACTGTAAGGGTCCGATTGGGGGGCCAGTGTGGGTGGGGGAGGGCACAGATTGATGCTGATTGTTATGTTGGGTTTTATAGATGTCATGGTTGTTCTTTATTACAGTTTCTGGCAGGTGGAGGTGTGCTTGCATGTGAGGTTATGGGCGTCTGTGATATGGGATGAGAGGTGATGAAGCGACGCTGATTCGTTGTTTGACGTGAAATGTACGTTGGCTTAATGATTGGAGGAAGGCTCGATTGGTAACTGCATATGTTAAGCGACACAACATTGACATCTGTATGCTGCAGGAGACACACTTGGTGGCGACCACGATGGGTAGACTGAAAGCCGGCTGGGTTGGCGAAGTACACTGCTCCACGTACTCTGGGTATGCTCATGGAGTCGTTATCCTAATCCGAAAGGGGTTACAGTGGCGCACAAGCGAAGTTATTGTAGATCCAAATGGTAGATACGTCTTATTGAGCGGTACGTTGCTCGACAGAGCCTGCCGACTTGTGGCAGTATATGGACCGAATGTAGACGACCCAGAGTTCTTCTTGGAGCTGTGGCGACTTGTGGAGTCCTCAGCACGTCTCGGCGGCAAGGTCCCTGACGGCGGTAATGCAGAGTGGCGAGTTAGTGGATCTGTGGAGATGGAGGCACGCGGGTGTGAGAGAGGGGACGTGTCTGAACTATGTACATAGCAGCTGGTCTCGTATAGACCGTTGGCTGAGCACTAGAGAGGTGGAGGTTTGGACTAGTGCGGTAGATCACCTCCCCCGCACCTTATCGGACCACTCACCAGTGAAGCTGGAGCTACTGATACCCAGTGAGTTGCATCAGATGACTTTGTGGCGGTTGCCTAGTGGTGCACTACGAGATGAGGTTTTTCGGGAGGAAGTCAGGGTGGCGATACAGCTGTTTTTTTCTGAAAACCGCGGATCTGTGAACTCAGTGGGCACCGTATGGGAGACATTCAAAGTTGTTATAAGCGGAGTGTGTCTTTCCAAACAGCACGGGATCGTGAAGGCCATGCGGCGGGAGATGGCAGATATGGAGAGTAGGCTTGTAGAGCTGGTGAGGCAGTTGGCATCCAGCTGGTCGAGCGAGGTGCTTGCTGAAATCCGACACGCGGTTTCCTTGTATGAGGAGGCCTCTATGAGAGAGCTATGTTTTGCTGGGAAATATGCCCAAGCTCGTCGATATGGAGAAGGTGAGAGAGCAGGGCGTACACTTGCGGGCATGCTTCGTAGGCCTTGGGCCAGCAATTATGTCACAGAGGTTATTGACGACGGTGGTGGAAGCGTGACTGGCTCCAATGATATAATGCAGGTGTTCACTGAATACTTTGCGCAGCTCTACGCAGCCCCGGCAGGCCCAAGTGGGGAGGCGATACGGGCCTACTTTGAGGATATTGCTCTGGTCTGGTTTGAGGAGGCGCACAGGGCGTATCTAGATGAACCGTTCACCGTAGAGGAGGTGTCGGAGGCTATCCGTGGGTTGCCAGGGGATAAATCTCCAGGAGTGGACGGCCTTTCCCCGGCATTTTATAAAGAATATGTAGATATCCTTGCCCCGTGCTTGTTGGAGGTGTATATGGAATCCCTGGAGGCGGGGTCGCCTCCGGCTTCCCTTAGAGAAGCTTTGTTGGTAACAATTCTTAAACCTGGGAAGGACCCGACGCGTTGCGACTCTTACCGCGCTCTTTCTATGATAAACATTGATAATAAAATTCTGGCAAAGATGATTGCGACGCGTCTGCAGCCCCTTCTTTCTCGGCTGGTGTTGCCGGACCAGTCTGATTTTGTCCCTGGAGGATCTACGAGCCACAATTTGCGTACTTTCTTTGCGGTGACAGGTTTTTTGGGGGATGGAGATAATGTGGCTGCGGTATTTCTTGATGCCGCCAAGGCCTTTGACTCTTGGGCCTGGGATTATATGTTCACGCTGTTAGGCCGGGTGGGACTCAGTGCTCGTTTTGTGCAGTGGATCCATCTACTATATACTCTTCCCACTGCCAGGTTGCGCCTCAATGGAGGTGTGTCGGCCGCGTTTCCAGTTGCGCGCAGTACGCGTCAGGGGTGCCCGCTGTCGCCCCTCCTGTTCGCGATAGCTATGGAGCCTTTAGCGCCGGGGTTGCGACAGAGACACAATGATAGAGGCTTGCAGTTTCGGCAACGACCAGTTTTGATCTCGCTATATGCTGATGATATTGCGTTGTATGTGCGGAACCCCGGTCGGAACTTGGATATCTTATTAGATGAAGTTGTGCGTTTTGGCGGCCTCTCTGGAATCACTATCAATTGGTCGAAATCGACAATATTGCCTATAACCCCCAGTGTGACGCAATTTACCTCCCGATACCCTCTGGAATGGACAGAGGGACCATTGCGATATTTGGGTATCCAGTTGTGCAGAGATGTTGATAAACTGCGACAGGCTAACTATGATGTTGCATTAGCATGGTTGGAGGAAAAGGTTGAGATCTGGCGCGCTCTACCTCTCTCGCTAATTGGACGTATATTGCCATAGCAAAGATGGTGGTGCTTCCTAAGTTCTTGTACCTGTTTGTGAATCTCCCGCTCCCTCTTGCCGGCGGCTACCTTCGGAAATTGCGATCCGCGTTAATTAGTTTGGCGTGGGCGAGCGGCAGCCGCGTATTTCCTGGGAGAAGCTGACACTGCCGTTTGAATTGGGTGGGCTTGCTGCTCCGGATTTAGAACTTTATTACTATTGTGCACAGGCCCACTTTGCGTATTATTGGATGAACCAGATACGTTATATGCCGCACTTGGCGCCAGAGAGTGACTCCGTGTGGCCAGATAGTTTGGTGCGTATGTTTGGTAATCAGGTACTGTCCCGGGCCACGGGAATAGATACAGTGGCATGCACCATGAAAGCGTGGGAGGTGCTGAGACGACGATCTGGAGTTACTGTTCCATTTGCCCCCTCGCTCCCTGTCATGGCGGCTGAAGACGATAGGATGTTTCGAGATGGTGGGGTGCGTAATTTTCTTCGTGCTGCTGGCTTGACTGTGCTAGGAGATTGGCTGGAGGACGGACGTCTCCTTGACGTCTCGGATGCTCTGGCTGGCTGCGAGGGCACGGCGCTGCAGCTTCTGTGCGCTCTTCTAGTTAGAGCTATGTTGCGAGACCGATTTCTTAATCCACCTGGAGCCCCGTCAGAATTTCGTGCTTTGGAAGTGCTCTGCAGTGCACGGTCTCCTGACAAGTTGGTGACCAAGCTGTATAATTGTATGCAAGAGCAGAGAGATGGTCCTGGGGAGCGCTCCAGAATTGAGTGGGAGGAAGAATTGGGCGAACCCATTACTGTGGCTGTATGGCGTGGGTGCTGCGTGCATATGAGAGTGCTGTCCCCGAACTACAGGCTGCGACTGCTGCATTTTAAGTTCCTGCATCGCCTTTATTATACACCCAAGGGGCTTCACTCTATGGGCCTACATTCTAACTCGCGCTGTGCCGCTGTGGAGCTCCGGATGCGGGCTTTTTACATCTGGCATGGGAATGTGCGGAAGTACATGATTTTTGGGTAGAGGTGTGGCAAGCTATCTCTGTCATGGTTGATCTGGAGCTTTCTCTCTCCCCCAGGGTTGGGTTACTTGGATGTATGGACGAGATCCCGGGGCCACACAGGCGTTTGGCAGGTCTGCTTCTGCTGCTGGCAAAAAGAAGGGTTGCTATGTGTTGGGGTAGGAGGAGGGCTCCGCGCAGATCTGAATGGTTGCGAGATGCTGCCTACTGTCATGACCAGCTGGTGACCTTTTGGGACCTCATGTCTGGGGGGTCTCGCCCCAGAGATATTTGGGCCCCTTTTAATAGTTATCTAGCTGCTTGCAGTGTGTAAGTGATATGACTGGAGCTGCCCACGGGAGAGACTCATCCCTCCTTCCCATGGATTAGGTATGCTCTTGTGTTGTTGAGACAGATCTGAGTGTTCTGGTTTGTGCTCCACCTGCCTATTAGAGTAGTGTGTTCCTTGTTGTTTTCCCCCCTCTGCTATATTACGCTAAGATTCTCTGTTGCTTATGAACCTCTTTAAGGCTGACGTTGATGACCTTGTTATCTGGTGACTGATGGGTAGACTAGTAGGTGTGCCCCCAGATATTGACGCTCATTGTGAGATATGTTACTGCAATTTATTTCTTGCTACTTGGGGCAGCGACGAGATGAGAAGGATCATTATGTTATCCTGCTATTGTTAAGACGAGGGGACCTGTCTATGTTTATGTTATTGTATGTTAATATGTGCAAAATTCAATAAAAAAAAAAAATTAAACAAAAAAAAAAAAACTAGTTGACACCTTTCATTCAGTCCGACTGATCTATGCATCTGTAGGCTCATGTTCCAATCTTATCATTCTCTGTTCATATTCTCATTCTTTCTTGTAGATGAGTTGGCATAATGGAAACTGCTGGTCTGATAGGTGTACTAGACAGATTCAATGGTTAAATGCAACTGGCCTGTCTAAACTTCACTATCTCCATGATATATCTTTCTAGGTGCACTACTAGTTTATTAACATTTACCTTTGCTTTATTGAACTTTCGACCCAATGCATGAAGTCTTTTTGCAGTTACAAACCGTTTTTGACCATAAAAAGGCTTTTCAAATGTATCAAACCCAGCTAGAGATTCAGTAACTCATTGCTGAATCACAAGTTGGGTTTGCTTCCTAATAGCTATTCGAAATATGGACAGGGAGTGTTTAGGGCATCCTTTCCAACTATTGAAACTTAGTGGTATGTATCAATGTTTTGCAACCAAAATGCAGTCGTAAACCATTAATGTTTTACTGACACCTCAAAGTATGAGTGATCCGTTCCCCAAGGGATACCTACCCCTTTGTGAATGTTAAAGAAAATATATTTAAGAGTAGGCAGACCAGGGCTTACTCTTAAAAAATTCAAAATACACTTTTATTTTTTTTGTTGAAATGCATCCGGTTTTCCTATAAGGAACACAGATTGCATTTAAAGAATACACAATTGCCTACAAATTGCTTTATTTGAAAACAATAACAGGCATGGTGGTCTGCTGACCTCAGCAGGTCACCATCTCTCCTAGTGATTCCTAGTGGGTCACAATTTGCCACCTACCTCATTAATATTCATGAAATAGGTCAAATTGTGACCCACTCCAAATCGATAACTTGCAAAATGAACTATTAGAATATAGGCCGCTTCTCAAATTACCACAGTGATCACAAAAATACTGGTTGCAAGTTGCAGCCAGTATTTTGCGACCAGTTGCACGTACATTTTGTCCTTTAACTTGAAACCAGTTAAGGATACATCCATGTTACTATCCATTGCCCTTCCTGTTTTTTGTATGAGAAACCATTCAAAAACAGAAAAGCTCATGCTCAGTAGGTCTTTGTTCTAACTCTCAAGCGCAATCTCTTGTGATCACGGTCTCTTGGTTCCCTTCCATCTAGATATGTCCAGAGGGGTGTGCACTGCAGTAAATGATAGTTTTTGAAGGTGTTCATCGGCTGAATGCCCTCTGCCTTCCTGCCAGTGGCCATTGGATATTGATAAGAATTAATACTCTGCAGTCTGTCCCTTTTGTTCCCCCCAAACTTCAGAGGCACTCTTTCGAAGACCACCTCAGGACTTTGTGTTGTTAGTTCCTTCTAGGCTAGGACCAGGCAAGGGATACCAGAAATTGCCAACTTCTGTGCCCTGTCTAGAAGATAACTGCTGGACTTTCCTGATGAGACATGATCAACCATGATATGAAGGACAATCACACAAGCCAAATCACCAGTACATGAATAAATGCTAACTCAAAGACGAGTTACTGCAGAAAAGAAATATGAATGTGCAGCATAGATTTTCGTCTCTAAGTCTGCAGGGACAATCTCTATCTCCATCATAGGACAGTCAAGGTCATGCCAGAGTTATCAAATTATTGTGCATTTTTGGGTAGCTGATCTGCCTTTTGACCTGCTTTATTATTTCGGGAGCCTGGATCACCCAATTCAGAGCCGAAAAGAATCACAAGAGTCTCCTCCCTCAGCCTTGGTCCTGGGGTATGTTCCTGTTGCTGTGATTGGTCAAATAAATCCAACATCTCACAACACAGACATCTTACCCATAGAAGATTTGTACATTCACCAGGAAGAAGACAAAATGAATGAGAATGTCATTAGGTAATTTTCACCATTCTTGGCTCTTGAGTATGTAACAGACCTAAGTGAGGTCTCAATTATGGGACACAGAGCATATTTTATTTGAAGGTTCCTGCTGATCCTCTCCTGTGGCTGCTTTCTGATTCAGCTTGCAGAAGCCTATCATTTTTCCACTATCCTGGTATTGTTGAAAAAGCTACCCTCCATAATGAGTGAGGGTACACTTAGGGCACACTTGCTGTTTTAAAAGTCTTCTACTCCCCTGATCAAAAAAAAAAACATGGATCCTCCTTAGTAGAATCAAAGCTGTTATGTTTGCAGAGGTGAAGATACAGAGCAGGCCAGGGAAGCAAAAACAGAAAGAGGGTGCATTACTGAAGCAGTGCAAGGACTTTCCACAAACCCCTCCCAGATCACACTGGCAGGGATTGTTTCATGTCACGAGATTCCCTGTCTCATATTTGGAAAAACCCTCCAAAAAGGCCACTAGCACTTCCATGAGATGTGCCATATTGGTTATGTGTAAAGGTATGATGCACCATGGCTTCATGTGCCTCAGGTAAGAGCTTTTTTTGCTCCTGCTCAAGATGTTCAGTAAGGTCACACCTGCGCTAATAGTAGTATCTTATGGAAGCTCAGCATCAGTAGGTCTGGGAGGCACAGAAGATGGAAAACTACATTCTTAAATTAGGCCTGCACTGAAGATAGGACATTTGAACCAATGAGACCCACAATCAGCTTGCAGCTCTCCATCCATCAGTTGAGATAATAATAACAGCACAATACTCAGACCAGTAGAAGACAAGAGGTGATGAGGCTTGGGGCGATGACTGGCTATAGATTCAGGCATCAGAACCAAGCTGTGGATGTAGGAAGACCTGGGTCCTTCATAGACTTGAACATAACTATGCACTATATAAATATCAATTAATGAATTTAATTTTGTGATGTACTATAAACAATCCGCTTTCTACAATAATGCAGAAATGCATTGCTACTATATTGCTCCAAACCTGCTCTGAGTATATAGCACATGCCTGTTTTTTACTTTGTATTCTGTTGTTTTTCGGCATAATTTGAAAATAAACTCGAAAAAGGACCAGTATTAAATGAATAAAACATGTCCGGAGAGGTTACTTGCCTATCATCGGTCAGCCTGAAAGTTCACATTTGATTTAGCTGGAGATCAAAATCTAAATCGAGAAGCACAATACAAGCCATCTTGGCCCGCATCACTGAATGACTCAGCCCTGGGGTGCCATAAAATTACAGTGGTGGGTTCATACATCCTGACTCACTGGTAAGGAAACCAATGTTCAGTGTGAGGTGCGATAGGAATATAGCCCTGTCCTCGTGCACCCTGCCTTAGGTTAGCCAACGTTAGACAACATAATCCAGTGTCGTGGCCTGCTTGGTGTCTTTGTAGGCCATGCTAGCAGTGGTACTGCTGAAATAAAAAAAAGTATGTCACTCCCAATTGGTTATATCGCTCAGGAGCAACACTGTATTTGTGCAAAATGTACAGCTACTGGCCTCTTCCAAATCAGTGCAATCACAGATGCAAGTCTGTCAGTTTGGGTTCGGTGTTAAAAAATGAGCTCCAGGGCTGAGCCCTGTCAATCACCTGCTGAATGTAATCACTGGTTCTTGAATTGATGGCTTGTAATCTTCTGTTTGTATTATGGTAAATGTTAGTTTTGTAGCTGGAGACACATTTCATTAAGCTAATAAAAAATAAGACACCAAACATATTTTAGTAGAACGTTAAATGCAATGCAACTAAATAAATTGCTCTGTCTACGTCTGTCTTTTGCCTTTCCAGACTAATGGTAATATATCCCTGGACAACAGCATACTTCAGGGACTATCCAGATGCTCCTAATACCAGGATGGCCTCTCCAAACAGTTCATTGGCTACTGAAATGCAAAACGTGCTTTCTGAAGCTACGAAAAACTTGGAAAACCCGCCTGAATTCAAAAAGAACTTGCCAAAGTTCAAAGGTGTTTTTGAAAATCTGCACAATTTAAGGTACCCCAAACAATTATCTTGACGAAGAACTAGCCTTTGTATCTCCTTGTTCCCTACATCAACAGCTGAAAATTGCTTTGAAATCAAAAGATGGGTGAACGTCTCATTGTGATCTTGACAGGTTTACAATCTAATATGAACAGTTCTTTATTTCATCTTTTTTAAAGAGATCAAGCTGCATGGTTTCTAAATTGAATTAACTGTGTGACCATATACTGTAAAATATACAACTTTCCTTTCATAGACAATAACAGAGGGTGAAAACTGTAGGTTAATGTTGAACAGATGAGTTTGATAAATCCATCAAAATGACGGTTCGTGATTAACAACATTTACTTAGATAAATTGGTAACACAACCTCCAGCATCACTAGTCTGACTGCATCTACCAACCCTGGAATCCCGATATTCCTAGCAAGATAAAACGTTCTAAATTTAAATTCTAAAATGGAATTACATAAAATGCAACATCAACTTCATTAGTTGACAATAATGAATCTCGACACGATTACTCTTTGTGTGTCAAACATTTATACTGAGTTTTCATATTTGCAATAGAGAAGAAAACATTGATTAAGAACATGTCCAGACACCTAGCAGTAAGTGCATGATGGAAGATTGGGAAACTCAAAGCAACAAATTATTTAGAATGTCCAATGAGGGAGTATGTGGCAAAATGACTGATTGTTATTTCTCCTTAATGCTTCTAACGTATTCCGTAACTTTGACTTTGGGCAAGTGTCAATTTGTACTCCCTTCTAGAGTCTACTGTTGCAGTCTACTCTTAATGTTTCTCTGTTACAATATTTTACTGCTGTTAATAAATGTAATTTTGTCCGCCTATAAACTTTAGACCACTACAATGTTTGTTTCTTTTTGTGGTGGACAAAACTGTATTCATTGACAAAATAATTCTTAATGATTTGTACAGTGATGGATGAACAATACGATTTGGAATCTCATCCCCAGATAACTTCTCAAATGGCTCAAGGGCTGCTAATATAGGCCCTCATTACGACCCTGGCGGTCAGTGATAAAGTGGCAGTAATACCCCTAACAGGCCGGCGGTAATAAATATGAAATTATGACCACGGTGGAAACCACTTATACAGACAGCCACTTTAACACACTGACCGCCAGGGCGAAATCAACAGGCACCATGGCGGTAACCGCCTACAGCCAGGCGGAAGACAATGTTCCGCCCACTGTATTTTGTGACACCAATCCACCACTTTTTCTGGGGAGGTTCCAACAACATCAAAAGCCTGGTGGAAACAGATCTCAGAAGTCAAAGGACTCACCTGTGGAGACTCAGGGAAGAACCACAACGCCATGGAGACCGATTTGCATGTGTTCCCCATGCTCTTCCATCTTCTGTTCCACTACGAACACCAACGCCAGCGAAGGCGACCACGGTGAGTACTGCCGCCTAGCACATAGGGGAGGGGGGGAAAGAGAGTTCACACACACGCAACACGCAACACCACCACCCCCAACACCATGCACACAAGCAGGTGCAGTTACACTACATATTGACCCCGTACCCCTCAGGAATAATGCAAGGACAAAAGGAATTGATTAAAGTGATTGTAATAAGATAAAATAGTATAAATACGTGCATCCAAATCAAAAAGTACATACATATTTACAAATGTAGGGACACTGCCCAGTCCTCAATGTCCGTGGGCCACAGGGCCAAATCACATAGTCCAAGGCCCCACTTTAATCCTGCAACAACACGGAGAGAACACTGCAGGGGCATCAGGTTGAAAATAGCCAGGCACCTCAGGGGGACCGGGAACGGGGGGCACCTCAGCCGGAAAGATGGTACAACGCCACTGGTCATGGAGGGGGCAACATGCCCATTACTCAGTCCTGGGGAGTGCAAGGCCACAGTCTCTCAAGTAGGTGACTGGCCCACTGGCTCTGGAGGGGGCAACATGCCCTGTGCTTGATCCTAGGGAGTGCAAGGCCACAGTCTCTCAGTGGGTGTCTTGTCCACTGGCTCTGGAGGGGGCAACATTGTCGGTGCTTGAGCCTGGGTAGTGCAAGGCCACAGTCTCTCAAGTGGGTGACTTGCCCACTGGCTCTGGAGGGGACAACATGCCCTGTGATTTTCATCCTGGGGAGGAGCGGGTGAGTGGATGGCTTCTCCACTGGTTCTGGAGGGGGCATTGTGCCTAATGAGCTTCATCCTGGGGAGGTTGGGGTGAGTGGATGGCTTCTCCGCTGGTTCTGGAGGGGGCATTGTGCCCAGTGAGCTTCATCCTGGGGAGGATGGGGTGAGTGGATGGCTTCTCCACTGGTTCTGGAGGGGGCATTGTGCCCAGTGATGCAGATCTTGGGGAGGGCAAGGTCACAGTCTCTCACCTGGGTGTCAGACCCACAAGATTTGCAGGGGCCAGGCCGCACAACAGCCCATGGACGCAGGACTACACACTGTCCGCCGGTGGTGACGGATGCTCAGCAGTGGCAGTGGTGCTGCAAATGGCGGTGCTGTCAGTGGTGGTGGGGAGCTCCAGCCCTTCTCCTGCAGCATCAGATGGCTGCCCACTGGGGCTGCTGCTACTGCTACTGGCAGGGCTGCTGGTGGCAGTGCTGGCAGTGGTGAGGGAGACTCCAGCCCTTCCCCTCCAGCCTCGGACGGCTGCCCACTGGGGCTGCTGCTGGCAGAATTGCTGGCGGCGGGGCTAGCAGTGGTGGGGGAGGCTCCAGCCCTTCCCCTTCAGCTCCTGACTGCTGCCCACTGGGGCTGCTGGTGGCGGTGCTAGTGGCGGTGCTGGTGGCAGCGCTGGTGGTGGGAGGCTCCAGCCTATCCCCTGCAGCCTTGGATGGCTGCACCACCATGGTGGGGGCTCCGACTGAGTCCCAGCACCAGGTCCCTTGTTTCTACTGCCTGCTGTTGCAGACCCCTTTTCCCTCCTGCCTGCAGCTGGGGCTGCCTCCTTGCCCTTCTGTCCTGCAGCTGGGGCTGCCTCCTTGCCCTTCCTTGACACACTTGGGGCTGGTACCCTGTCCGTCTGGCTGGCTGGTGGCTGGGATCCCTTCCCACCTGTAGTAGTTGGGGACACTACTGTGTCCGTGGACTGGTTGGCTGAGATGCTTGTCTGGGTTTTGAACACCCTGGCCTGACGTAAGGGACGGGGGAGGGGTAGGGAAGAGGTCAATCTTGGCATGGAGAGCTTCTTAGGGACATTGGGGTGAGAAGAGGGAGATGGTTTGGGAGTGGAGGAAGGGGGAGTGGTGGTAGGAGGTGTCAGTCTGCTGTGTTTGGGTGCAGGTGCATGGGCTGGATGCTGTTGTGAGGTGGATGGCTGTTGGGTGTCTGAGTGCTTGTGTTTGTGTACTTTGGGAGGAGGGGGCACAGACATAGTGGGAGAGGACACAGGGGGACGTGTGCATGGATGTGGGGGTGGTGACTGCCAGTGAGGTATGTGCTCTGATAGGTGTGCTGGTGATGGTGGTAGTGGATAATGATGTAGTTCATGCAGGTGTGAGTGGAGACACAACTGGGAGGGAGATGGAGGACGAGGAGGAAGGGGACACAGTGGAAATAGTGGATGTTAATATGTTTGCATCTGGGTGGTGTTTGTGTGAGTGCCTGTGGGATGATGTGTGGTGCTTGTGTTTGCCATGTCCTCTCTTGTGTTTTGTCCTAGGTGCATGCTCGTCTGCCTGTGTGCTTGGGATAGGTTGTGGTTGAAGGGCATGGGATTGGGTAGAGGAAGTTGGAGGGGGGAGGGTGCAAACAGGGACAATGGCTGCCATCAGAGAGGAGGCCAGAGCCTGGATTGATCTCTGTTGGGCCACCAAGCCAGTGTGAATGCCCTCAAGGAATGCATTTGTCTGTTGCATTTGGGCTGCTAGTCCCTGGATGGCATTCACAATTGTTGACTGCCCAACAGCGATGGATCGCAGGAGGTCAAAAGCTTCCTCACCGAGGGAAGCAGGGCTAACTGTGGCAGGGCCTGAGGTGCCTGTGGCGAAGGAGATGCACACCCTCCTGGGTGAGTGGGCATGGGAAACTCGCTGAGGGGCTGCTGGGAGGGCCGTGCTGGTATGTGGGGTGGCGGCTGTACCTGTGGCTGGGGTGGGTACGGAGGTGTCCGCCACCACCAGGGAGCTTCCATTGGAGGAGGTATTCGGGTCCAAACTGTCCTCTCCTGTCTCCGCCGTGGTGCTCCCCTCGCCCTCCGTCCCACTGGTGCCGTCACTGTCGGTGAATTCGGCCTCCTGGGTCCTGTGGGATGCCACTCCCTCCGTCGGGGATGCCCCTGCTCCTCCGCCAGATGATGCAAATGCACATAAGAACAGGGCGACAGAACAAAAAGGGGGGGAGACAAAGGATACAACACACTCACATACAGGGAACAGCCCTACGCACTAGGCAATGCACTACCACTCACAATGCTAGTCACCAGCCCATGGATAGAGACACCTAACGCAAATTGCAGCATACCTGAGACCCACAGACCCCTGCCCAGTAGTGGATGCCTACTAGCTGGTGAGAGTAATTTCACATCAGAACCCTTCCCAACATGGGACCTACCCTGCAATGCCAGGCCTGGGTTAGGGGCACCCACAGGGCACGCACCCCCCACCCGGATACCACCCCATCAGACATGAGTTGTAATGATGGACACTGTAGTCACCCCCTTGTGGCTGCTGTGATGCCCCCAATCGCCCATCTAGCTTCGGATAGGCCATCACCAGTATGGAGGCCACCAGGGGGGTCAGGGTTCGACGGGCACCCCTTCCTCGTTGGGAGGCCATCCCCAGCATCTCAGGTCCTCCCACCGTTTCCGACAGTGGGTGCTCCGCCAGCCATGGACCCCCAGGGTCCGAATGTCCTTGGCGATGGCATGCCATATACCCTTCTTTTGATGGGTGCTGACCTGCAGGGAAATAGACACAGGAATAATCCGACCGTCCTACCTGTTACACTCATGACCCACCATGCTCCTACCCATCCCCATTAGCACAGACATGGCCCACCATACATGCTGCACGCTGTCCAGGGCCCTTCCACCAACCCCCCCTACACGAGGCCTTCACACACAGCACTCCATGCGTTCATGCCCCATGCATCGTAATCATGGTGTACTCACCTGTTGGTCTGGAGTCCCATACACCAGTCGGTACTAGGATAGGGCCCCATCCACCAGTCTCTCCAACTCCACTGAGGTGAAGGCAGGGGCCCTTTCCCCAGTGAAATGAGCCAGGGTTGGTTCCAGACACAGGTCACAGCAGCAAATGCAGTGTAGGTCCTCTCCTGTTGAAGGTCAGGTAGCAAGTGAGTGAACAGATGGAAAATGGTGGTCATGTCTGCGGCAGTGTGTACCGTCACCGCCGGTGTGCATCACCATTGGCCACTGTACCCCATAGAGCCCAATGTTATCCAATGAGGAGTTGCACGGCGGTCCTCGGCCACCTCCCACAACGGTGCACAATGTCAACGGAATTACCTCATTTCCATTTGTCCCTCCATACAGGACGGGCAGACACCATTTCAGGGGTGTAGGCGGGCCATGGCACCATTTGGTCATCTTCAACAAAATACTGTTACAATCACAACATGCATTAAACTGTAGTGGTTGGAATGTAGAGATAATGACCAGCTGCTCACTTTTTTGCCTCATAGATTGCAACCTCTGCAGATGAATAGGAGATGGAGACATCCCTTCATGTACAGACCCCTGATGGACTTGGCAACAATGGAGGACAGGCACATTATCCTCACCGATAGACTTGACAGGGCCACAATCAAGGAGCTGTGTGCCCAATTGGAGCCTGACCTTATCTCTGCTATCTGTCACCTCACCAGGATCCCCCCTCTTGTGCAAGTGCTATCAGTGCTCCATTTCCTGGCAACTGGCTCCTTCCAAGTGACAGTGGGCTTGGCAGTAGGAATGTCTCAGCCAGTGTTCTCAATAGTGCTGACCAGAGTGTTGTCTGCCCTGATTAAACACATGTGCAGCTACATCGATATCCCCCAGGTGGGGGATTTGGCCACAGTGAAAGCTTATTTCTATGCAATGGGACATATCCCCAACATTATTGGGGCTATTGATGAAACACATATAGCATTTGTCCCCTCCGTCGAAATTAACAGGTCTTCAGAAATCGAAAACGTTTTCACTCCATGAATGTGCAGATGGTGTGCCTGGCGGACCAGTACTTCTCCCATGTCAATGCAAAGTATCCTGGGTCTGTGCATGATGCCTTTATCCTGAGGAATAGCAGCATCCCAAATGTGATGGCCCAACTCCAGAGGCACAGGGTGTGTCTAATAGGTGAGCCCTAGTTCCCACCCAGTATATGTTGGTATATAGATACGGTGTGGGCCCTCAAGGTTAGTGTGTGCCTCATAGTTGTCCCTCGATATTTGCAGGTGACTGTGGTTACCCCATCCTCTCACGGCTACTGACCCGTGTGAGGAATGCCAAGACAAGGGCAGAGGAACTTTACAATGAGGCACATGGGCGAACAAGAAGAATTATAGAGAGGACCTTTGGCCTCCTAAAGGCCAGGTTTCGGTGCCTCATATAACTGGTGGATCCCTGTGCTACTCACCCAAGAAGGTCTGCCAGATCATCGTGGCATGCTGTATTTTGCACAACTTTGCCTTGCATCGCCAGGTGCCTTTTCTGCAGGAGGAGAAGGCTGGAGATGGCTGTGTGGCAGCACTGGTTCCTGTGAACAGTGGAGATGAGGAGGCAGAGGATGAGGATGAGGACAACAGAAGTGCAATTATTCGTCAATACTTCCAATGAGACACAGGTAAGACAGTGTTGAAACACATATAATTGACAGTTTGATGTGTGACATTGTCACTGGCAGGCTGTGCATTCCTCCTTCTCTGCCCACTCACTGTACCCTTTGGCATCTCTTTTTGCAGATGTTGGTTCCCCACTATTGCTCCTGGTGTGCTCAGTGCAGCCAACTACAGGGCTTTCCAATGTAAACAGTTGAATTGCAATGTTTAAACCTTGTTAAACGAATACATACTTGAATCATTTGACATACTCCATACTTGTATTTTTTCAAAGGGTGTTTATTTAAGTACTAAGAAGTAGAGGGGCAAGAGCAGTGGGTTGGGGTGATGATGGAGGAAATCCAGGTTAGAGTCCAGTCTATTTGTATCACAGGTGGCTTGGCCAAGGGTGCATAGGAAGGGGATCAATGGCAGTTCAAGGTGGACAGGGTGACAGAGTGGGACATGAGGGTGACAATCAGGAGAGTGTTATTTCCTGGCAGGGGTTTTGGTAATAGTCTCTGGCTTCTGCCTTGAGCGCAGGGAACGTTTGTGGGGTGGTTCTCCTTCAGCAAGGGGAGGGGTGCTGGTGGCCTGTTGTTCCTGTGGCGGGGCCTCCTGTCCACTAGCGGCAGCAGAGGTGGAGGGCTGTTCCGCGGTTTGGCTAGTGTCAGGGGCCCGGTGGTGTGCCACTGCCGCCCTCATAGTGTTGGCCATGTCTGCCAGCACCCCTGCAATGGAGACCAGGGTGGTGTTGATGTCCTTCAAGTCCTCCCTGATCCCCAGGTACTGTCCCTCCTGCAGCCGCATATTCTCCTACAACTTGTCCAGGATCTGGCCCAGCGCATCCTGGGAAAGTTGGTATGCTCCCATAATTGTGGTGAGTGCCTCCTGGAGGGTCAGATCCCTGGGTCTGTCACCCCCCTGTCGCACAGCAGTCCTCCCAGCTTCTCTGTTGTCCTGTGCCTCTGTCCCCTGAACCATGTGCCCACTGCCACTGACCCCAGGTCCCTGATCGTCCCGTGTTTGTGGGGTGGCCTGGGGTCCCTGTAGTGGTGGACACACTGCTGATTGACGTGTCCTGGGGACAGAGGTATGGGCCCACTGGGTGGGTGCTGTGGTGCTGTTTCCTGAGGGGGAGGCTCTGTGGTGGTGTGAGAGTGTGCCTGGGTAACCGACTGTCCGGAGATCCCTGATGGGCCAGGTTGGTCATCCAGATCCAGGCGACCGGAGCTGCTGTCCTCACTGTGGGCCTCTTCTGGGGGGAGACTCAATGTTGCTGGCACCTCTTTGCCAGTGACATTGACTGGGTTACCTGTGGGGATGTAAATGCAGTGTTATTGTTTCTGCACGTGACATATTGTGGGTGTGTTGCCCTCTATGGTTGTTATTGCCCTGGCAGCTTTGCCTTGTGTGAGTTGTTATTTGGTGAGCTATGTGATTGTCTCTGGCGTGCATGCAGTGGTGATAGGTGTCCATGCAGGTCTGTGGGGGGTGCCCATGCAGAGTTAGAGCATGCAGGGCTAGGCATTGGGATGAGTGAGATGTGATGGTAGGGTGTGTGGGAAGTGGTGGAGTGATGGGAGTGAGAGTGAGGGGGTATGTATTGGCATGCAGGTAGGGGGGTGATAGTAGTATGTAGTTGACTTACCAGAGTCCAGTCCTCCTCCTTCTCCTGGTAGGCCCTCAGGATGCATGATTGCCAAGACTTGCTCCTCCTATGTTGTTAGTTGTGGGGGAGCAGGTGGGGGTCCACCACCAGTTCCCTGTACTGCGAGCTGATGTCTTGCTGCAATGGAACGTACCTTCCCCCGTAGGTCGTTCCAACTCTTCCTGATGTCGTCCCTTGTTCTGGGGTGCTGCCCCAAGGCGTTGACCCTGTCCACGAACCTTCGCTATAGCTCCATCTTTCTAGCAATGGAGATCTGCTGCACCTGTGATCCA
This sequence comes from Pleurodeles waltl, assembly GCF_031143425.1. Classification (NCBI taxonomy): domain Eukaryota; kingdom Metazoa; phylum Chordata; class Amphibia; order Caudata; family Salamandridae; genus Pleurodeles; species Pleurodeles waltl. The sequence goes on from NC_090449.1 coordinate 261,277,958, forward strand.
AATAACTGAGGCTCTACCCGTAGGATTTCCTCCACCATGACCCTCAGCTCCTCCTCAAGGAATCTGGGGTGTCATTATGGTGCCATGGGTGTAGTGAGTGCTGTGGGTGAGGGTGTGTGGGGTGATGTGTTGGGGTGTGTGATGTGAGGTGCGTGTGTGGTGTATAGGTGATGGTGGTATGTGGCTCTGATGTGTGAGTGCTCTTGCTGTCTCTCTCTGCTGGCAATTTATTGTAGTCGTAAAGGGTTGTGGGTAGTGTGGGTGAGTGTTTTATAGTGGTGTGGGTGTGGTGTGTGTATGTGTGTCAGGTGTATGTAGTTTGAATTGGCCAATGTAATGTTGTTTTGTATGTGTGTGTGTATTTTGACCGTGGCGGTATGTACCGCCAGTGGTTTACCGCCATTGAATGTCTGCCGTGGTGATTCGTGGGTCATAATGTTGTGGTCGTTGTTCTGTTGGCGTAACGGTGTGGGTTTAGATACCGCCAGTTTGTCACTGACCTTTGGGCTGGCGGACTTGCATGTGTGGCTGTATTGTGACGATTGGTATGTGTGTGTCATAATATGGTTGGCGGTTGACCCCTGCGGCGTCGTTATGTTGGCAGCAATCAGCATGGTGGTAAGTGGGATTTACTGCCAATGTCATAATGAGGGCCATAGTGTCATAATTCTTGCTACAGTCTTAGGGTAATCTAGTATGCAGCATCCAGGAAAGGGCAAAATGATCACTAAGTCACCTTCTGATGACTTACATGTCTTTTACAGTAGGGCTGAATAGCAATTCCAACATGACAGTCAATTTTACTCTCACTGTTTCCCCTTTACTAACTTTCCTATTTGCAGTATTAGCTACTAAAATGCCTATCTTTCAAGAAATTAACTTAATGTGGCAAGAATGCATGGTCTCACAACATATATCAATATAAAATTAGGACCCCAAACAATTTCACGAAAAGACTTTGGGGGAAATGTGCGCCATTTTTTAGTTTGGTGGGATGCCCGCAGTCTGCTAGAGGAGCAAAGTAAATACTCTCTACTGCCTTGAAGGACTACTGTCTCCATATTTAGAGATCTCGATCAGCCTGGTGCTGTCAAAGGATAAGCCATCATGGTAGATCCTATGAACGCAGTGAAAGACTGCAAAGCGGTCATTATGTTTCATGAGACCGATCATCAAACTTTTTTGCTTTACAAATAAGCCTCCCAAAGAGGGAACTTATTTTCATAAAAAAAAAAAAAAAAATACTGACTCTGACAGCATAGGAATTTCTCCATGGTGTTGGAATAATTTCTCCTTTTTATCTTCACTAATGCCAAGATTATTATGGCAGCCTAGAACTGATAAAAACATATCGGATAATTTGCCCAAAATAGGGGAGATGGTTTGAAGCTCCTACACTAACAACTCCACAAATGTTGCACCACTGGTGTTAGCTCTCCATTGTGTATTGGTTTGTGTTTTTTTACCCAACTTTGACCCATGATTGCTAACACATTCCATAATTAGGGGTCCCAAAAGAACCTAACTTTTTTTTATTTGTACTCTTCAAAAAAAGGAGCCTTTGTGGATTTGAAATCCACATTTGACGCAGTACCTTGTTGTAAATTGTAGTTAATTTTGGGAAAGATGGGGGTCCCAAACAATATCCTAGACATTCTTATTACATTGCTTTGAGGATTGAGGTGTATTATATTGCATGGTTGTTCAACCTTACCATGCAATACACTCACTAAACTGTCTTGGGTCCGGTCAGGATCATTTGTAAAACCTTTAGCTCAAACCTGTGTAGCTTTGGCTTTGGGAAGCAAGGCTTAAACAAAGGATCTAGTGTAAAGCATTTAGAAACATGAAACAACAAAATAAGGGGGGCGTGGCCAAGACATTGAAGATGGTGGATGCGAGCTAGAAGAGCTCCGCGCACCGCGCGGCTTATCTCGCAATTAACAGGGGCTCCAGCTCCTGAGAGCTGGAGGCCGGCGGCGGCAGCCTGGTGGAGGCGCGTGCGCTGGGCGCCGCAAGGTCGGCCCAGCGGGGCCCGAGTTTGTTGGGCTCCCGGAGTGTGTTGCCGAGCCTCGGCCCCCCAGGCGGAGAGCCCCGACATTGGAGGAGGGTCCCAGGCCTCCTGGCCACGTGGTCCATATTGAGCAGGCTGCTCCTGGCGCAACCACTTCTTTGCATCACCTGTGGGCTGAAGCCTGCGGCCGGAGTCCTGAGGACGGTGGACGGAGACTGGCTGCAGGTGTCTTGCAGGCCGGGCTGCACGTGCTGCTGCGCGGTGCCATACTGGGGGCGCAGGCAAGCGGGCCTGGCCCTTTGATGGTTTGGTGAGGTGCCTGCCCTGTGAGAGCTAGAGGTGAAGAGGCGACGGACTTCGACGCTGGGTGCGGAGCTAGCCTCGTGGTTCTGCGGGAGAGCATAGGAGCTAGCTCAGAAGGTCTGACATGCGGCTGTTGCACCTACACTATTGCTCCCCTGACCTAGTCCCGTGGATTTGGTTGCCTGCGCTGGGGAGCGCCGCCTACACCGTCTGTGGTGAGATGCCCGGAATGTATGGTGGTGCTGACTTGGAGTTCGCATAGACTTTCGCCATGACGGGAGCGGGACGTCTTTGCTCAGGCACTGGCGCTGGGACAGCGCAAGATGCTGCGGCGCAGGACAGTCAGAAGCTGGAAGCTGTGTTGGCTGCGGTGGAACGCATTGGCGATTCGCTGGAACGTGCCCGCACTTCATTGGAAGCCAAGATCGACAAGGTAGCCAGTGACCTGGTTCTACTGCACACTGACCATCGAAACCTGGCTGACAAGATGGGTATGTTGGAGGTGAGAGTGGATGAGCTGGCCCCAGTGACGTCTCGCTTGGAGGCCAACATGGGGGATGCCCTGGCGCGCGTGGCGGAGCTGGAGTGACGAGTGGAGGACGCTGAAGGCCGCACCCGGCGGAACAATATACGGGTGGTGGGCTTGCCGGAGAGAGCAGAGGGCCGGGACGCGGTGACTTACTCAGACAACTGGCTGAGGGGGTTGGTGCCGGAAGGTGCACAGACCCCCTTTTACTCGGTGAAATAGGCTCATGGAATCCCCACGCGGCCCCGGCCTCCAGGAAGCGGCCCTCGCCCCTTCATAATACGTTTGCTTCATTACACGGATCGTGACATCATTCTCAAATTGGTGAGGTCCGCTCCGCCGCCCAGAGTAGATGACGCATACAAAATTTTGTCCCCGGACTATACTCTGGCTGTGCAGCGAGACAGGGCCTCCTATATGCCTTTGAAGCGCAGGCTTAGAGAGCTGCGCCTGGAGTACTCTCTATTGTTTCCTGCCAAGCTCCGCAGCATAGCAGACAACAAAACTCACATCTTCACCACGCCAGAAGCTGCATGGGACTGGCTGGATTCCACGAGCCGCGTCTCGGGCCGTGGGGCGGAGAGGCGCTCGCCTGCGTCCCAGAACAAGCGCAGACTGGGGCGGCGTGGCCGCAGGAGGGGTGCTGGTACTGCTGGAGCTGAGGCGCATGCCCCTGACCTGGAGCAGTTAATACAGGAGAGGTGCGAGGTGCTGCAATCGGCAGCGGCGATCAGCACTTCTCCGAGGGTGTCCGATTCGGATACTGACATCTCGCAGCCTCCCAGTGATCGTCCTGCCACGCCAGACTGGCTCTCGGAGTTGGGCTTTCCGGATTGTCCGGCGGTGACTCTTGCCACTGTGGACGACCTCTTCTAGGCCCTACTTTGACACATCTTGGTGGCCGGGAGGTACTGTGGCCCTCTGCTTGCTGTCAAATGTGGGCCTGGTTTGCGGAGCTGGCATATAACTTTGTACGGGCAGCCTGCTGGTCTGAATGCCAGGAAACCTGTTGTTGTACTGATAAACTGTATGGCCTCTGCTCGTGCTGTGGCTGTCTCAGAATGTGGCCCGGAGCCTGGCCTGCCGCTGGTCCTCCCCCCCTTTTTTTCCTCTGCTGTTATCCAGTATGGCCGGGCGGGTTGGGTCAGAGCTTGCCTGACTCCCTGTGTGTTCTGGCTTACCCCACTATCTTATTGCCGGAGGATTAATAAGTGCGATTGTGTTGTTGAAAGTTCAAATTGTTGGTTTTGGGCGGGAACCGGTTGTTCATCTGCTCTGATGGTATTGTTTTTGCTTTGTTTATGTTGGAGGCACTGCGTGAGCGATTGGTCTGGGCGTGAGGTCAGTGACATGATGTGTGCTGCGCTGTGCTTAGGGGCGGATTGTGTGAAATGTGAGTATGCTAAGCTAAAACCGTCATGACTTCGTGCACTGTGCTCACCTGGAATGTGCGCGGTATACACACACCCAGGCACAGATATTCCATATATTCGTATCTTAAACGGCACTCGATCCATCTCGCCTTCTTGCAGGAGACCCATTTGGCGTTGGCAGAGCTCCCTTGTTTGCAGCGCCGCTGGAGAGGGCCAATTGTATGCAACTCCTCCTATGCTAGAGGGGCCCTGATCTGGATTAAGCCGGGTGTCCCCTTTGTTGCAGAGGATCAGATCATAGACCCACAGGGGAGGTTTGCCCTGGTGCGCGGGCGACTAGCGGGCAGGGGCTTAGTGCTGGGTTCTATTAGCGCCCTAAATGTAGATCAAGCTTCCTTCCTGCGCACTCTGTCCCATCACTTATCGGGTTGGAGTGATTACCCCTGGCTGCTGGGTGGAGACTTCAATAGTGTGTTGGAAATAGATTTAGATCGTTCCTTCCCCCGCTGCCCACCTCGCCAACCTGTGGCGACTGTGCGCGGCTGGGTCCATTGGGCCCATCGTCGGCACTTGGTTGATATATGGCGGCAGCGTAATCCTGACAATAGAGTTTATTCCTATTACTCTGCACCGCACTCCCCGCACGTGCGTCTTGATCGAATATTCTGCACGCCGAATCTAGCCTCCGTGATTGTGGATGTGGATTATCTGGGGTGCACGCACTTGGACCATAACCCGCAACTGGCGGGCCTATGTTGGGATGTCTTGCCTTCAGCAGTCCCCACCTGCAGGCTCAGTCCTGAGCTTCTGGAGGACACCGCCTTTAAAGCATCACTGGAAACAGCCATCCCGGAGTTCTTTGAGCATAATGAGGGCAAGGCCTCAATGGGTCTACTTGAGTGGGATGCCTTTAAGGTTTTCATCCGAGGCCATTGTCTGGGGACCCCGTGGAACTTGAGATGTTCGGTTGAGCAGGATCTTGCTCATATAGAGCGTGAAACATTGCGCCCGGACCGGGAGGTTGCTCGGGATCCTGCAACAATGGAGTTGCTGTCTCGGGCCCGTGCTGAGCGTCTATCTTTGCTTGAGGGGCTCCGTTGCTTGAACTATGCTGCTCACTCAGCGAGAATGCACGCCTCTCCAGATAAGTCGGGTAGACTTCTGGCCTGGCTGATCAGAGGTGATCGTGACCATGGCCCGGTCATGGAGGTTCGCTCGGAGACCGGCAGTTTGTTGCACACACCTGGGGAAATACATTCGGCATTCACACAACACTACAAGACATTGTATACCTCCGCTGTGGTGGCCCCAGAGTGGTTGTGTGATGACTTCCTCTCTGGAGTGGAGTTCCCATGTTTGACGGCGGATCAGAGGAATGCACTGGAGGAACCCCTTGATCTTACTGAGGTGCAGACTCCCATTCGGGAGCTGGCTTCGGGTAGGACGCCGGGCCCAGATGGCCTGCCGGCTGACTTTTATAAGGAGTTTGCCCCACTTCTTGCACCTAAGCTTCTCTGTGTCTTTGAAGAGGCGGTGCAGAGGGGACACTTTTCAGCATCTCAAAGAGAGGCGATGTTGGTGTCTCTTCCCAAGCCTGACAGGGATCCGGTTGAGTTGGGCTCGTACTGCCCTTTGGCCATGCTCAATACGGACGACAAAATATTAGCCAAAATTTTGGCGATGCGTTTGGTGCCCATCACGGCGGATCTGGTGCACCCAGATCAAAATGGGTTTGTTCCGGCGAGGGACACATCCTACAACATTAGGCGGCTGATCCGAGTTATGTGCTACACGAGGAGAGTTTGGCCACGGGCAGGCTGCCTTGTCCTTGATCTGGAGAAGGCCTTTGATTCCTTGGAATGCCCCTATCTTTTCGGGGTCTTGCAGCGGTTCGGAATGGGGCCCCTTTTTGTTCGTATGGTTAAACTATTATACACTAAGCCGCAAGGTCGGGTTAAGGTGGGGCGTATTATATCAAAAACAGTCGATTTGCGCAGAGGTACGAGGCAGGGTTGGCCCCTCTCCCCACTACTCTTCTCCCTTGCTATGGAGCCACTGGCGGCGGCCTTGCATGACAGCGGAACAAGCTAAGGCATCCCTCTTGGGGATGGCGTGCACGCGGTATCGCTATACGCCGACGACCTCTTGTTATACTTCCTGGATATTTCGCGAGTCCCTCTGGGGGTTGGGTCCCTACTCCAGCAGTTTGCCTTGTTGTCTGGCCTCAGGGTTAACTGGGCTAAGTCCTGTCTTTTCCCCTTTGACCCTGGGCTCCCTGGTCCAGAGCTTTGCTTCTTTGGGAGTGCGGTTCCTTGGCAGCCCCGTACATTCCGTTATCTGGGCATCCGCGTCTATCACCGCGAAGACGACCTAATAGACGGAAACCTCAGGAGAGCGGTGTCCTCAACCAAGTCCCAGATGACCTTTTGGCAGACGCTGCTGCTGTCAGTGGCAGGCAGGATAGCGCTCCTAAAGATGATAGTTCTGCCACGCCTCTTATATTTCTTCACTAACATCCCATATTATATCCCCCCTAGCTTTTTCAGGAGCCTGGAATCTGCCCTGAGAGACTTTATTTGGAATGGCGGAAGGTGTAGAGTAGCGCTCAGGAAATTGTACCTGCCGCTGGAGCGGGTGGCCTGTCGGTCCCTAACCTGGAGCACTACTATTTGGGATCCCAGCTCCAGTGGCTGTCTAAGTGGTTGGCGGAAGGCCCTTGCTCCCTCGTGCAGGTCTCACATTTGTTTCACCCAATAACGCGAATGGCATTACCAGATCAGTTGTTCCTCAGGGTCGCCCTCAGCTGTTATCGTAGATCCCTGCGGCTTGCCGGGGTGCGATCCCGTTTGCGCCTGCACTGGCATTGCTGGGCATTCCCCGTGGCTCCACGTCCGGGTCCGAGCTGCGTGCGTGGCACGCAGTGGAGCGGCATACGTTGGGTGATCTGTATGACGACTGTACGTTGATACCGTTCCCTGCGTTGGTACAGGATTCAGGCCTTCCTGTGGGGCAGTTTCTGCTCTATAACTCACTGCTGAGGTCACTTCCATCTAAATGGGGTGACTTGTCTACTGCTCCTCCCACACATTTACTGATACAGTATATGCAGGTGATGGGACAGGGGCGGCACCTAATTTGCTGGTTCACTGAGGCGTTGTGCCTCCACAAAGCCCTAGAATGTGATTCGGTGAGTGTGGCCTGGGATGGGGATGCGACTACTCCGTTCACGGACACGCAGTGGAGGTCAGTTCTTTCCAGCCATGTTAACATACCGCGCAACTCCAGATTCCGCTTGATTCAATTCTACATCATACACAGGGCATACCTCACTCCTGCCCGAATAAATAGATACTTTGCCTGCAGTGATGCGGCATGTCCCCGTTGCTCCTGCAATGACACGGGCATGATCCATATGCTCTGGTCCTGTCCATTGTTGAGCTGCTTCTGGGGGGCGGTAGTGGGTTGCTTATCGGAGTGCGTGTCACGGCCGGTACCATATACTTGAGAGTCCTGTATGCTGGGCCTCTTTCCTAGGGACGCGTGGAATAGAGCTGCAGCGCGATTTCTGGACCTAGGCCTGATAACTGCCAAGAGGTTGATAACTCGTCGGTGGAAGTCGTCTGACCCACCGGTTGAGAGGGCCTGGAAGTCCTAGTTCGAGGTGTGGGCTGGCGCGGAGGGGGTGGCGTTGGCTAGGGAGGATTCGCTGGGGCTGCGTAAGTGCCCGCTATCAGTCAGCTGGGAGGCGATACTGGCATGCTTGCGGGGCTTGGGGCAGAACTCGGATGTGGAGGTGGCAGTCTGATGGCCACTAAGAATTTGTATTTTCTCCTGGCGCGGGAGTGCGGTGGGCTGGGTGCTGAATTTTGAGCAGTGGACCTGACCTTGCCCCTTGAGTTGAGAGTGCGACCTATGTGGAAGGGGGGGGAATGCGGTGTGTGCACCTGTCTGCTCTTTGCTGATGCGCACGGACAAAACATGGGGTCCCTGTGCCCAAAAGACTATGCTCCGACCTGGACCTGCTGCTTGTAGAGACAGTCCTCCAAAGTTTGTTCATGTTCATGTTCTTACCGTTAAGTTGTGCCCTATCTGTAGATCTGTGCCTGAATGCACACTGTTGTACGTGCATAATGTAATATACAAAAGGTACACTGTTCCAAACATGCTCAAATAACCTAGGGCACCTGAGGTGTTAGAAGCAAAAACCCTCAAGCATCACAATGGATGGCTGGCATCATCATTGGGAATTGCTCCTCGCCAGGCCGGCGCTGCAACGCCTGACGGGCTTCCCTAAAAAGGGAAGCACTCAGCCGTACTGTTCTAATGGTAACTCATCAGACAGATATGCCAATATTCAGGCACCAGCATACGCTCGGAGAGAATAAGATGTAAGACTAAAATTGGTTATTCATCCCGAAAATGTTATATTCCTTTAATCAATATACTTGGATGAAGACCAAGATTAAAATCAAAGAATGAAAGTAATAAACTGAGTGTTGATGCTCAATTACTTTCAAAGAGCAACAAGCTACCGGGGTCTGTAATTTTAACAGTACCCTCAGGTTAGGGTCGACATGTTTCGCGTCGTGTGGTCCTTAAGGATCCAGTGACGCTTCATCAGGACCAAAAAAGGGAATTATTATAACAGTTCTTCTCCAATTAAAAAAGGGAAAAAATTTGACGAAAATTAAATATATATACCGGTCACTTACATTTTAAGTAAAACTGGCTACGTCACTGTCAGGTCGCCCTAGGGGACAGAGTAGTGTTAAATCAAAAAAACACACAGACAGAAGTATATTCATACACCTAATAATACCTCCTATTGTGAATATCATGGTGTAATTGTGTTATTCTCATAAGGTAGATCAAGCAGTCTTTAATGTAACAAATGGGCTTACCATCCCCTAATCAGGAAAGGGCTCCTTGAGAGGCACGTTTCGGGGACTTGGAAACACGTTGCCTAATGGTAAATGTAAGTCATCAACAAGCACAAGATAACCATGTAATCCATTTACACAAATAATATGAGTAGCACCATGCGCTCTGTGATAGGTGCGCTGCATTGTGAGACAAGGTTGGTGCCAAAAGTAACACAGCAATTATGTGCGTGAAAAGTATTAGTAACAATCATTGAAAACGAGTACTCCGTCAGATTTAGTACAAGTCACCATAAATGCCACACAATTAAAAACAGATGTCCACAATTGTGCCCACACTCGTGTATCCTAGATTTATACATTGGAGTCTCTGTGTCATAATGGCCGTTACTGTAAGTAATTAGAATAATTGCCCGAACACTGGGATACGCGGTGTACCAAAATAGTACAACAATAGGCGTTTCTAAGCTCGAAAAACGAGCTATAAAGTCCTGGGGGTCGCGTAACTAACAATCACTGTACTCACGTTAATATGATGCTTGAGGGTTTTTGCTCCTGACACCTCGGGTGCCCTAGGTTATTTGAGCACGTTTGGAACAGTGTACCTTTTGTATATTACATTATTGGGAGACTGTACACTGGGCCATAAAAACTCCTGGTCCCTCTCCTTTGCCTTTATATTTATGTACAGCTGCTTGCTGTGGGACCCTTGTCTTTGTTATTTTATATTGCTGCCCTGTTGAGATCTTCAAAATGGATGATTTCCAGGGTCTCAGCTATGACGACAAAATGGTGTCAGCAATTTTACAAGCACCATCTATTCTTGATTACGATGGGTCAGCTCCACCCAGGCAGTCTTAAAACTGAATGGGACAAACTTTCTGCTTTAAAGAAAGAACTAATTAAAACTGTCATGCATGGCACCATCATGACTGAATACTTACGTGCAAATATCGCACCTAATGGCCTTTTGGTTTCTAATATCCCTCGGATATTTTTACAAGATCTGGCTTTCAGAAAAGATTGGCCACAAATAGCCTGGAAATGTACTAGGGATTGGCTGATTCTCATCATAAACACTTCTAAACGCTTAGCGGATACTCTTACTATTCAAATTAACACCATAGAAAATGGCTTAAAAACGACGGTCACTTTGACATCTTTCAAAAGCCGTCTTTCTGAAATTAATACTGAACTTAATGAGAATAAGGAGTTTTTAACACAACAAAAGATTACTAAACTCCAAAAGGACATTACAAGATTTAGCAGGGAGAAGGTTTTTCCGTATATTAAAGATGATTTTGATGGGGACAACCAATCTCGATCATCTGATGATTCTACCTCATCTCAGAAGAAATTTCGCAAAATCAGCAGTGGCTCATCATCAGATGGGTGGAGCACCGATGAAAATCCACCTCAAACTTTTTACAATTACCCTCCTTACCCGGTGCAACATCCTATGCCTTGGCAAACACCATTTCCCTTCTTTCAACCTCGCCCTATGATGCCGTACATGCCTTTTTTAGGCCGCGGACGGGGCAGAGGCAGAGGCAGAAGGAGAGGAAGAGGCAGGCACATCCAGTGGTCCAGAGAGGAACCACAGATGGTCACGAGAAGCCAAGTAAAAAACCCTCCAGTACGAATCTAGTTGTTAATCTATCAACTATCAATGCTGGGGATTCAGGATCCTGAGGATGCTCTGAGTGCTGTGTGGTTAATGCGGGTGTCCTGGTGTTTATTCCTCAGTCCATGGATGGGGTGGGTGACTTTAGCCACAGAGGCAAGTGTCCCTTGAGGGTGACAAAACTGGTGGACTCAGACAACACTCCTGGATCCAGTAGACTCAGGCCATCAAGAATCAGTCTTTTTGGTTTCCTGGAAGTGGTGTCAGGTATGTGGCTACCAACTTGCCTATTAGGGCTTCTTCAGCTTTGAGGGCCATTTTACCAGAGGGTTAGCTGAATGACAATTGGAGTCACTTCTTTGGTCTGGGCCTCAGGAACTTCTATTTCTTGAGCTAGGAGCCACAGGCACAGTCTTATCTTTATTAGTCCAAGGTGGAACAGGTACAATCCAGCAGGTGGTGCAACCTTTTTTACCAGGTCCAGGGGTCAGCAGGGCAGTGCTTCTTTCACCCTTTCTCCAGTTCAGACGTGATCTGAGGTTTAGGGTGCCTGGGGATAAAGTGCCGGGGGTATGGTGTGGTCACTAGCCAATGGGTTACCATGATCCCTACCACCCTGTGACAATGTCCTGCTATGTGTGGCATCTAGCAATTCCAGAGTACGCTATTCTGCCTACTCCCAAGATGTCTGAACCCTTCCTTTGATGTTAAGAGTGTGGTAGCCCACCCTAGAAGTGTGGCTACCTGTGGACTACAGGCCCACTGGAAAACTGATTTGGCCACTGGTCTTCCCCCTTTGTTCCCTTCACCAGCCTGTCTACCTGAACAAAGGGGGCAGCTGTTCAGGAGTGGGATCGCTATTTGCCCATCGAAGGTGCCTTCGCCTTTGAAGATCGTCTTTTGGGCTAAGACCCTGAGTGGCTTCCAGCAAGGGGGAGACAATACCTATCTCTGTACCAGGCTTCTATTGTTCCCAAGCCTGGGAGGCGTTAACACTACTCCCCAGGAGGGCAGATAGCAATCTGGGGCCAGCAACTGTGAAAGGCCACTGGACAATCTGGGCTACAGAATGTTGTTTTCTAAAAGTTGCCTTTCCACTAAAAGTGACATTAAATTTGTTGACTTATGCATCAAGTCGGCTTTAATGCCACAAATAATTTGAGACTTTGGCGTACCCATTTGGTAGTCCCATTCAGAAGTAAGCCAGATGAGGGGTCAGCCGGTAATCCTCTGTTAGCCAATGGGGCTACACCTTTTCCACAGTAAAAATTACAATTTGGAGTTTTGCAGTTAGTACATATTAACATATATGTCCTACTTAGTAATATAGCGCTCCCTGCCTCATGGCTCAATAGGCTTCCCTTAGGGAAGACTTACATATTTTGTTTAAGGGGAAATGGGTGCTTTGGCAGTAGTTTAAATGGTAGAAGTCAACCTAACAGTCTTAAACTGCTCTTCCAGGATGCAGTTGCAGGCTGGGAGTCGTTTTGTACGTTGTCACACCCAGGATTGCACAACCAGTGCTGCAGCCTTGGGGAGGCACTTTGTTTTACATGCCAAGGGTACCCTTGGTACGATAATTGGGGACTTATAAGTAAATTGCCTTCTGCCAATTAGGGGTAGCAAATTCAACATATCTTTTGTAAAGGTTTAGAACACTGGTTCTGAGGTCTGGATGGCAGGACTTCAGACACTTATAAATCAATTTGTAGAGTCTTTTACATCTTAGTGATCTGGAATTAAATTCTTCTAAAGCTAAATACATGATCATAAACCCAAACAAATCTTGCCATGTACTATTTCTTTGGGTGGTACTGACTCTGAAAAGGTAGTGAATTTTGAATACCTTGGAGTCAAACTAATGGAAAATATATCTTGTGGCATGCAAACTAGCAAAAGTAGCCTAAAGCCTCAGCAGACTATTCCGGGGATTTTGAAGATGCTTAAATCATCTAACTCAAGAACCATCACTCCAGCTATTTGTGTTTATAATATTAAGGCTGTGGGAGCTGCCCTGTATGGAGCATGGATCTGGGATCAATCACATGGACATAACCTTAATATGGTTGAAAATACATCTCTGCATTATTTGGTGAAGTTACCACAGAACACCCCCTTGTTGCCATTCTTTTAGATCTGAATATGAAATCCATTTCTTTCAAGTCAAATATTAGAAAAACTGCTTTTTCTGCAAAGGCTGTGGTGTGCAGAGGAATTGTTGCAATATCAATTAGTCCTTGTAGAGGTAATCACCCTACACTCTTGACATGGTATCCTGTGGCTTAACAATATGACTGCTGTGATAACATCTCTTGGTCTGGAAAACCTCTAAAAAACAGGATAGGAACCCCAGTAATATATAAAAATCAGCTGAAAAAGATTTATTATAATTATGTGTCAGGAAAGAAAATCACAAACTCTAAACATGGAAGTTTAACAACAATGTTCGAGATTTGTTCCTATTTTTCAAACTTTCTTAAAATGTATATTGATCATAATAGCATGACCCAAGACCATAATCACAGGTAGCAAAGCCCATGGTAGTCACAGATTCATACAGGTAGGTCTTTCATATATGTCAATAAGTAATAAAGTAGAAGTCATTGTAATGTTTGTCATGGAATTATATCACACTTTAAAGATATGTGCCCAGTGTAACCCCTCTCCCCCAAACACCCCTAACCAATTGGAACAACTAAACTGCCTGCTTGTGTTGAGTTGCTAGGAAGGAGATTGACATGTGGTAGGAACTAGAAAGCTGGGAGGTCTGAATCACACCTAGCGCAGTGGAGGAATAGGGTGGGTCCTGGGTCATGGGGTCAGATCTGAAAGAGGTGAAGTACTCTTGTAAGTGTGGGCAGGAGGATATTGGGAGTCCTATGGAAAGGAACCACACTAAGGGTCTCCATACATAATTGACGCCTTTCCGAATGTACTTAATGATATCTGTCATCTGTTCCATAGTGAGACCTTGCCAAAGGTGGGTATGCCATCACAATATAGATGGAGCATTGGGTTTTTTCCAGGCTGCAGCTAGGACCATTTTAGTTGCCCAGAAGCTTAACCACAGAATGGAGAGGTCTCCCTGTGTTTGGTATCAAATGTATTTCTCCAGTAATCCCAAAAGAACAAATTCGGGGGGGGTGGCAGAGGGTATCCCAGAATCTCCATCAACTGTCCAAAGATTTCCACACAGTAGGGTTGTATCATGGGGCAGTTCGACCAGATGTGTTGGAAGTCTCTCAATAGGCCACAACCTCTCCAACAGCGATCAGAGGTTTCTGGGTACAATGTGTGCAATTTGGCTGGGTATAGATACCAATTGTAAAGAACTTTGTAGTGCGCTTTATTTAGCTAGAGTGAGCGATTAAATCTATTAATATTGTTCCAAAGTTTGCACCACTGGTTTAAAAAAATTGACAACCCCAAAGTTTTTCCCGGAGTGTCATGAGTTGAGGATTAACACTACAGGTAGCGAAAGGTAGGAGTGAGTAGAGAAAGAAAATACATCCCCGAATGCCTTCTGGTCTCCTAATAAATTTCTCTATAGGAAGAAGATCCCTGGAGGCCCCCATATGCATTTTAGGTTACATCACTCAGGGAGTCATTATGACCCAGGGGGTCGGTGTAAATGTGGCAGTAGTAACACCAACAGGCTAGCGGTACATACCACCACATTATGACATTGGCGGGTTGACCGAAGCCACCCCACCAATATACCACACCAACCGCCATGGTGGTAGCAGCCACCGGGCCGGAGATAACAATCTCCAACCCGGTGGCCACTACTGTACCGCCAGATGCATTTCGACCCTGCCTACGGCCATGGTTTGTGGCATTCATAACGCCACGAAAACCATGGCGGTAGGCCCTACCAGTGACAGGGAATTCCCTCCCTGTCACTGGTAGGAGGATTACACTCCCCAGACGCCCCCTCCATCCACGCCCCCCTTTCCAATCCACCCCGCATACACACACACTTGCAGGCACACACCACTCATTCACACACTCACTCACACAGGCATACATGCATTCATACATGCATGCATCTATTAATTCACGCACGCATCCGTACACACATTCATACTGACATGCAGACACACATTCACATTTCCATTCATACACGCATTCTCACACATGCACACACACATGCAAACAACACTACACACACATCTGCATTCACGCACACACATTCATTCACACACCCCCACACACGCTCACAACACCCCCCACCCCCCTCCCCTGTCAGAAACCCGACTTACCTGCATACAGGGGGTCTTCCGGCTTGGGACGGGGCGCTGCTACTGCCAGCAGCGCCCACCAGCAGAACACCGCCAGGCCGTATTATTTTTCATAATACGGCTGGTGGCGGTACACTGTCATGGCACTGCTGGTGGTAGTGGTGCCACCTTAGCACCGTCTGCCAGCATGACCACAGCTGGATTTCCACCCTTCTTGTGGCGGAAATCCGGCTGTGGTTATATTATGGCGGACAGATGTTAGCCGTGGCCATGGTCTTTTGGCGGCCGTCGCCACAGCGGTAGGCGTCACTTACCAGCAATGTTATAATTAGGGCCTTAGTGTTTTAATTGGGTATAATGGTATATCTCCATGGCAAGTAAGTTAAAGTTATGTCAACAGTTATCAAAAGTAAGAATTTCCCATCCGTGGAAGAGGTCTGATATTGTAAGGCAGCCCGCTTCTTTTCATAAGTCAAAGGGCTCCGGTGATAAGGCTGGTTTAAAGGCTGTATTACAATGTATAAGGGTGTATGCAGAGGGAATAGTTGCTAAGCATTGCGAGTGAGTTGTCTCATCCCAGGCTTTTAGAGTGGTTCTAATCGGGGTGCATAAATAGGCATTTGGCAGTCAGTCTGATTTGGCTTTCCACAGAACATCTAAAAATTTTCTTTTTATTACCGCTTTGTCCATGCGGAGCCAGTGCTTGTCGCAGTCCCTCATAACCTGTAGTTGTGCCTCTCTATAGTTGAGTGTAAAGTCTGGTAGGATCAGTCCCCATTCTTCTCTAGGGAGTGTCATTGCACTACATGCTAATAAAGCCCTGGAACCCTGCCAGATGAAGTTAGTAATCATAGAACGTAGTGTGGAAAGGAATTCCAAATCCACTTCAATGGGTAGGCCTCGGAAGAGATACAGGGGGTCATTCTGACCTCGGCGGTAAAAGGCGCTTTCTGGCGGTCAGAAGACCGCCATAACACCGCCGCGGGCGCAGTAAACCGCCACGGTCATTCTGACCCACAACTGGCAAACCGCCAAAAACCCGACATCCACAAAAGTCCGCCACACCAACGGCCTGCGTAAAACTGGCGATGACCAAACCTCCACCGTCACGCCAACAGAAATACGCCCATGCCATTACGACCCACGAATCCACGCGGCGGTCTTTCAACCGCGGTATTCCATTGGCGGTACACACCGCCGCGGTCAAAATACACACACCTTTACAAAACACTACCACATTGGACAATTTAAAATACACACACCTGAGACACATACACACAACACTCCCACACACCCAGTACAATATAAAACACACACCCACATCACCCACAAACCCTTACGACCAAAAAATCTGACAGAAGGCCAGAGAGAGACCACACAGAATAGAGAACACCATCACACAGAGGCAAACCACACCATCACCCACACAATATCCACGCACAAAACACCACACACCACCACACTCACCACATTTTACAACACATACACCACCCCACACCTTATCCACACATCCCATGGCACCCCAAAGACACCCCCGGTTTTCAGACGCTGAACTCCGGGTCATGGTGGAGGAAATAGTTCGGGTAGAGCCCCAGCTCTTCGGGACACAGGTACAGCACACCACCATTGCCAGGAAGATGGAGCTATGGCAAAGAATAGTGGACAGGGTCAACGCTGTGGGACAGCATCCACGAAATCGGGACGACATCAGGAAGCAGTGGAACAACCTACGGGGGAAGGTGCGTTTCATGGTATCAAGGCACAACATCGCGGTGCAGAAGACTGGCGGCGGACCCCCACCTACTCCCCCAGAATATACAGAATGAGAGGAGCAAGTCTTGCACATCCTGCATCCTGAGGGCCTCGCAGGAGTAGCTGGAGGAATGGACTCTGGTAAGTCAACCCTTCATCACTTCATTCCCCCCACCCCACCTGCATGCCAAATCATACCCCCACCCCCATCCCCATCACCCCAACTCTTTGCAAATGGCTCAACATCACAACCCACCCATCCCAACACCTAGCCCTGCATGCGTCCACAAAGCATGGACACCCATCACCAAAGCATGCCCACTGCACATACCCATCTCCCCCACAAGCCACCGTCACAACAGCCCCCACAAGGGAATTCCAGCACTGGGGTACACGGGCACCCACCCATTGCACGATATGGCACACACAGAAGCAATAACCATACTCCTATACCCCTGCAGGACCCGAACGCCACAACACCGCCCAGGAGGGTCCAGAAATGTCCATCCCACCCCCAGAAGAGGCCACCAGTGATGACAGCAGCTCTGTCTCCCTGGACCCAGATGACCAGCCCGGCCCATCGGGGATGTCGGGACAGTCGGTTCCCCTCACACAGGCACAGGCCACAGCAGACCTAACCCCCTCTGAGAACACCAGCACAGCTCCCAACCAGCGGGCCCATGCCTCTGTCTCCAGGACACGTCAATCAGCGGTGTGTCCACCACTACAGGGCACCCAGGTTAACCCACCACCCCAACAACAACAGGGACCTGGGGGCAGTGGTAGTGGGCACACGGTCCAGGGGACAGAGGTCCAGGGAAACAGGGGAACTGGGATGGCTGCTGTGCGACAGGGGGGGACAGGCCCAGGGAACCCACTCTCCACGAGGCCCTCTCCTCCATCATGGGAGCATACCACCACTCCCAGGAGACGATGGCGACAGTCCTGGCCAGGTTCCAGGAGATCCAGGTACTGCAGGAGGAACAGTACATGGGGTTCAGGGAAGAACTCCGAAGCATTAGTTCCGCAATTGGGACCATTGTCGGGGCTCTCAACCAGATTATCACCACATTGCGGGACCATGTGGCACCACAAAGGGCCCCTGTCACTAGCATGGACCATGAACAGGCTACCACCTCCGCCTGCGCTAGTGGACAGGAGGCCCCCACACAACAACAGGCCACCAGAACCCCACCCCCTGCAGAAGAAGAACCACCCCGCAAGCGGGGCCTGAGATCTCGGAAGAAGACAGAGTAGGATGCCAAGACCCCCGCCAGCAAAGGATACCCCCTGATGTCATCCCAATGTCCCACATTGTCACCCTGTCCAATCTTAAACTGCCCCTGCTCCATCCTTCCACAGGCATATGGACAATGCACCTGTGAGACTGAAAATCTGGACTCTGCCATGGACATTCCTCCACCATCACCCATCACCGATTTTCAACCATGTCCCTAAATTGAGCACTTTAATAAAATCACTTATTGCACCAAAATAATCTGGAGTCTGCCTGTATTTTGAACAAATGTATTATCACCAATTAGCCACCCACGGTGTCTCTGCAGCTGTTCCATCATAAGGGATGCTGCTATTTCGCATAATGTACGCGTCATGCACTGACCCAGGGAACTTGGCATTTACATGGGAGATGTACTGGTCAGCCAAACAGACCACCTGGACATTCATCGAATGATAACTTTTTCTGTTCCTGTATACCTGTTCACTTTCTCTGGAGGGTACCAAAGCCACATGGGTCCCATCAATGGCACCAATGATGTTGGGAATATGTCCAAGGGCATAGAAATCACCCTTCACTGTAGCCAAATCGCCCACCTCAGGGAAAACAATGTAGCTCCGCATGTATTTCATCAGGGCAGACAACACTCTGGACAACACCTTTGAAAACATAGGCTGAGACACCCCTGATGACATGACCACTGTTGATTGAAATGACCCACTTGCCAAAAAATGGAGTACTGACAGAACCTGCACTAGAGGGGGAATCCCTGTGGGTTGGCGGATGGGTGACATCAGGTCTGGCTCCAGCTGGGCACACAGTTCCTGTATAGTGGCTCTGTCAAGTCTGTATGTCAGTATGACATGTCTTTCTTCCATTGTCGACAGGTCCACCAGCGGTCTGTACACTGGAACATTCCTCCATCTCCTTGCAAGTCCCAGCGGACGGTGCCTAGGAAGGACAACATGGAGCACAGAGTCAATCAACCCACAGGTACGTTCCCACAGCTTGCACAGTACACGATTCTCTATGCATTGAATGGCTTGTATGAGTGGAGATGCAAGGCCTAGGCCTGTGTGACGCAGTAGAATTTAAGCCATGTGGGCCCTTGAAATGGCGGCTGCCTGACCTGTGAAGTGTGACAGTGGGATGTGAGGTCAATACGCTGGCGTGGCACACCGTGGCGGTAGGCGGTCGAAGACCGCGGTGCAAAGCCGCATTGGTTAACATTGATCCCTATGGGTTTCAGGAGCCAATGATGATGTGCGCCGGCGGTCGCGGTACGCACCGCCGCGGTACGCACCGCCGCGGGCGTGACCGCCATTTTCTATCTGCTTAATCACTCGAGACCTGATCATCCACAGGAGAGGACCTATACTGCAAGTGCTGCTGTGACCTCGGTCTGGAAGAGACAATGGCTGCTGCGACTGGGGAAAGGGCCCCTGCCTTCACTTCTGAAGAATTGGAGAAACTCGTGGATGGGGTCCTCCCCCAGTATGCGCTACTCTACGGTCCTCCAGACCAACAGGTAAGTACACTGGGACCATGCTTTACGGCCAATGCCTGGGTTGAGTGGGGTGAATGAACGATGGTGGGGAGGGGAGTGAATGAGGCATGCATCATACGACAGATGAGAGCATGTGCCACATGGCAAGGGTGGGGATGGGGGGCCATTCACATCGAGCATGCAGAAGGTGATGATATTTTATTTCCTCCCCCTGTACATGTCACATAGGTCAGCGCCCATCAGAAAATCGACATTTGCCGTGCCATCGCCAAGGACGTCCGGACCCTGGGGGTCCACAACAGACGGGGCACCCACTGCCGCAAGAGGTGGGAGGACATCCGCCGCGGGAGTAGAAAGACCGTGGAGGCTCTGCTGGGGATGGCCTCCCAACGTAGGAGGGGTGCCACTCGTCAATTGACCCCCCTGATGTCTCGGATCCTGGCGGTGGCCTACCCAGATTTGGATGGGCGCGTGAGGACATCACAGCAGACACAAGGGGGTGAGTACCAGCACATTCTGCTATCTTAGCGCGCAGTGGAGGTGTCTGGGTGGGGGAGGAGGGCTGTGGGTATCCCTAGGCCAGGGTGATTTCTGTAGGCTAGTCCCACCCGTAAGGCATGGCCCTGTGACCCCGCCCCCCACCTCTGTAGGGTGCCAAGTACAGCTATCCATGGCCCTGTGTCACCTATGTGTGCAGTTGTCGTCCATTGGCTTGTAGGCCAAGTCTCACTGATTGAGTAGTGTTCCCCAAGTGTGCGGCGTAGTGCAGGGGGCTTCTGTGTCTGTCCTCTCCGCCAACTGTGTTGCCAATGAATGCACTCAACATGTCTTTATGTCCCCCCCCCCTTTTTTTGTGGTCTTCCTGTTCATGTGTGCATTAGCATCATCAGGCGGAGGAGAAGTGGCATCGGAGCACGAGGGAGCTGCATCTCACATGGCCCCGGAGGGCCATGCAACGGACTCTGATTTCACAAGTGAGACGGAGGGCAAGGGGGGCTCCACAACGGGGACACGTGGAGACATCAGCGACACAGACACGTCCTTGGAAGGGAGCTCCCTTGTGGTGGCGGCAACATCCGTGCCCACCGCAACAACAGGTACAGCCGCCACCCAGCGCACCAGCTCCGCCCCCCAAGCAGCCCCTCAGCGTTCGCCCCGTGCCCGCTCGCACACCAAGGCAGGCATCTCCTTCGCCCCAGGCACCTCAGGCCCTGCCCCAGTTACCCCTGCTGCTCTCAGTGAGGAGGCCATTGACCTCCTCCGGACGCTCATTGTTGGGCAGTCTACCCTTTTGAATGCCATCCAGGGGGTAGAAAGGGAGGTGCACCGGAGCAATGCATACCTGGAGGGCATTCATTCGGGTCAGGCTGCCCATCAGCGATCGTTCAACGCTCTGGCCTCAGCACTGACGGCAGCCATTGTCCCTGTCTCCTGCCTCCCTCCTCCAACTCCCTCCACCCAGTCCCACTCTCCCCTGTTCCTCTGCCTATCCCAGACACACCTACAGACCAGCCTGCACACACCTCAACACCCAAGGTCAGCTCATCCAGACATAAGCACCACACATCACACAAGCATTCACACAAGCAACAGCCACATGCAGACATACCAACAGCCACTGCCTCCTCTGTGTCCCCCTCCTCCTCGTCTCCCTCCTCCCTCCCTGTGACATCTCCACTAACACTTGCATGCACAACATCATCAGCCACTACGTCCATCACCAGCACACCCACCAGAACACTCCGCACACGTGCAGTCACCACCCCCACTGCCATTTACACGTCCCCTGTGTCCTCTCCCACTGTGTCTGTCACCCCCTCTTCCAAACCACACAAACGCAGGCAGCCACCCACCCAACAGCCATCCACCTCACGACAGCCTCCGTCACAAGCACCTGCACCCAAAGACAGCACACTTGACTCTCCTACAACCACATCCTCTTCCTCCACTCCCATACCCACTGCACCTACCCTTCCCATTGCTCCTAAAAAGTTTTTCCTCTCCAAAATTAACCTCTTTCCATCACCTGACCCACCCCCTCCATCTCGTAAGAGTCCAATCAGCACCTCAGCCACCACAACCCCTGGACCTACAAGGACCATAGTCCAAGGATATTGGAGTCCACCACCTTCAAGGGCAGCTACATCGGCCAGCAGTAAAGGGACAGCCAGCCCACCCCCTGGGAAAAAATCCAAAAAAGGCAAGGCCCGGCGTGAGAGGACAGAGATGGCAGCCTCCACAGGCACTACCCTGGCACCGTCAGGAAGTGGGGTGCCACCTGGCACATCTACAAAGGGAGGCAAGGGCCACAGAGACTCACGGAAGGATGACAAGGGCAGCACGGCCGACAAGTCCGGCAGCAGGCGAGCTGCCCAGGAGGGCCCAACCAGCCCCATTCCGGGTGTGAAGAAGGACACCCACGGGCACGGGACTCCAGCACAGGAGGGCCCCGCAAGCGAGAAGTCAGATGGCGAGTGAACACCATATATTGGCCGGATCTGGTGCCCTGGAGACACATGTCAAGCACCGCTGAACAGGGCACCGCCGTCTCGGGAACCGCTGAACAGGACCCTTCAAGACAAGAACCACTGAACAGGGCCCTTCAAGACAAGCACCGCTAAACAGGGCCCTTCAAGACAAGCACCGCTGAACAGGGCCTTTCCTCTCAAGCACCGCTCCGCTGGGCCCTTCATCTCAAGCACCGCTCCGCTGGGCACCGCCGTCTCCGCACCGCTCCGCTGGCCCCTTCATCTCAAGCACCGCTCCGCTGGGCACCGCCGTCTCCGCATCGCTCCGCTGGGCCCTTCATCTCAAGCACCGCTCCGCTGGGCACCGCCGTCTCCGCACCGCTCCGCTGGGCCCTTCATCTCAAGCACCGCTCCGCTGGGCACCGCCGTCTTCGCACCGCTCCGCTGGGCCCTTCATCTCAAGCACCGCTCCTCTGGGCACCGCCGTCTCTGCACCGCTCCGCTGGGCCCTTCCTCTCAAGCACCGCTCCGCTGGGCCCTTCATCTCAAGCACCGACCGCTGGGCACCGCCGTCTCTGCACCGCTCCGCTGGGCCCTTCATCTCAAGCACCGTTCCGCTGGGCACCGCCGTCTCTGCACCGCTCCGCTGGGCCCTTCATCTCAAGCACCGCTCCGCTGCACGATACACTCTGGGCACCAAGACTCCTCCAGTACCAGTGGAGTCTGTAATCCACTTGAGAGACTGTCGCTTTGCACTCCTCAGGATGGCACAGTGGGCAATCCACCCACTGTAGAGACTTGAGAGACTGTGGCTTTGCACTCCCCAGGATGGTACAGTGGGCAACCCACCCACTGTAGAGACTTGAGAGACTGTGGCTTTGCACTCCCCAGGATGGCACAGTGGGCAATCCACCCACTGTAGAGACTTGAGAGACTGTGGCTTTGCACTCCCCAGGGTGGAACAGTGGGCAAACCACCCACTGTAGAGACTTGAGAGACTGTGGCTTTGCACTCCCCAGGATGGCACAGTGGGCAATCCACCCACTGTAGAGACTTGAGAGACTGTGGCTTTGCACTCCCCAGGATGGAACAGTGGGCAACCCACCCACTGTAGAGACTTGAGAGACTGTGACTTTGCACTCCCCAGGATGGAACAGTGGCCATGGAGGCCCCTCGTGGATCTGGCGTTGTGGACTCATGTGGCTGTGGTGCCCCCCCTTCCCTTCCCCCTGAGGTGCCTGTAGTTTTGCTATCTGATGCCCCTGCAGTGTTCTCTCCAATGGATTCGGGTCTCGTGTGTGGGCTTTGCCCATGTGTTGCGGACCATTGGCCAACGTACAATGACTGAAACCCAATTTTGACAGGACAATTTACATATGTGTATATAGTTATAGATGTTCAAATTAATTTTTACTTAGCCTTACAATATATTTGAATTTCATGATCATATTATTTTGTCTTTGCATTCTTCCGGGGGGTTTGGCGGTTGTCACTCTGAGTTGTTGCTCTGCATTGATGTGTAGGTAGTTGTGGGGGGGGGTGTCGCGTATGTGTGTCCCCGTAATCTTTTCTCCTCCCCCCTCCCCTGTGTCGTAGGTGCAGTACTCACCGTTGTCTTCTGCGCCGGCGTTCGTGCTCCTGGTAGAGGAGCAGGTAGACAATTGCTGGTAGGATGTGTAGTTCTGGTTCCATGCTGTCCAGATTCCTCGTGGAGTGTGTTGAAGTGAGCATTTTCCCGTTCGTAGTCTGTTTCCGCCGTGTTTTTATCGGCGGGGCTCCCGCCCCGGAAAAGGTGGCGGATTGGTGAGTTGTGATAGGGTGGGCGGTACATTGTCGCCCGCCTGTCTGTTGGCGGTGACCGCCGCGCTGTTTGTTTGTCCCGCCGTGGCGGTCGGAGTGTTAAAGTGGCGGTCTGTGTAGGCGGTTTCCGCCAGGGTCAGAATTCAATTTTTTTTACCACCTGCCTGTTGGCGGGTTGGCCTCCGCTTTAACACCGACCGCCAGGGTTGGAATGACCCCCACAGTATTCTCTGCACCACTGTCATCTTTACTACATCAATGTGACCAAGCCAGGACAAGTAAAGTAGGGCCCATCATCTGACATTGTTTTTAAGTTGGCGTAATGGAGGATGGGGTAGTTTACTTTATACAAGTCAGACACCCGGGGGGTAATCTTTATTTCCAAATAGGTGATTTCTTTTTTGACCCAATAAAAGGGGGAAGAGAATGCTATCTTTTCCATGGGAATGGTTAAGTTAAGTAGAAAAGATTTGTAGAGGTTGACACGGAATCCGGCGATGGATTCAAAGATTCGGAGTTCTGTTTGCAGTGCAGCCAATGATGTTCAGGGGAGGTAAGATAGTGAGAGAGCGTAGCTTACATAACCTATATTTAAATGAAATGCTTATTTCAATGTGTGATGATGCTGCATAGAAAACCATAATAATAGTGAATTTCTTAAACGTGCACCTGAATTTTGACCATGGTGAATGGCCACCAATGTATACGCAAACTAATAATGATGAATAAAATATTTATGTTATGTTTAATTAAGCTTATATTAACATTAATAACCTTTATAGGCCTTAAGTTAGCGTGAGCTACGGGTTTAGTTGCCAAGCTCTCATATTAAATGCATTTTTCTGTTTTTCCAGTGTGCTGACTCGCAAAGGGCCATGACCTTGCAAATGTTCTTTTTCTTCAACTTGAAAGATGAATGTAACCATACTAAATTCGTTCCCAAGCGCATATTCTGTGCCTTGGTTTAAAAGTTATGAGTAAATTGAAACAAATGTAGATTAATGAAATGTACAAGGTCACTTAGACCGATGGACAATGAATCTGCTGACCCAAAAGACGTGCCAAAGAGTGAAGTAACGCCAGATGTGCCACCTCCGAAGACATCAATTATGAAGACCAATCAAAGAACCGTGAATTAATGTGGGGTGACAATTGGGATTACCAAATCCTAAATTTGATAGGTCCAATAGAATTTTGGGGGAATGTACTACGAAAAAAGGATATAAACCCATGTCACAGAAGGGTCATTAGAATTAGGTAGGGAATGCTATTGATTTTATCCAGAAACTCTGTCACTCTGTTTGGTGACTTTGAGACTTATTGAAACCATCCTCACCCATAGACTACCTTTTTACACTTTTCCTCCTTAAGAGGGAAATGCCCCTATGCCCTTTTAGTTGAGCCCTGACTAATGGTGTTCGATTGATGTCCTGAAGACGAAGACTGAACCTGTGCGCTGACCTAATCTTTGGAGGGTAATTATGACAATGCAATTTGCAATTTGTCTGTTTGCTTTTCCTTTCTAGTTACCAACTGCTTGCTTTTGACAGAGACCATAGCTAGATGTTTTCCAAATTGGTGCTCTAAATTGTTTTGCATGAAGCCCAACATGCCAATGCTAATTAGTGGTTAAGACAGGTGATCATCAAATTGACGCAAATAGACAAACGACTGAGAATGCTTTGTTGAACTGACGTGATATCAATACTATGCTATATTCTGATCTATGTTTACGTTGTGTTATATTCTAATGTTTATGATTTTTGCCTTATAGAAATCTTACCAAAGTTGCCATTTCGTAACTATGCTGTTGTGTTTCTTGGCTTTAAGACTGACGCACTTAATCTTAGATTGTAACTAATAGGGAATAAAATTCATAAAATTCTATTATCTGGTGTGGTTATTCATGGCTGAAAGGTCATGGTTACGTCGTCAATTTGATTAATGTCTTTGACCAAAGTGAAATGTATTGTTGTGATAAATATTGACAACATTATTGATATATTGATTGACATATTGATCAGTTATCTCGTCCTACGGTGTCTCTCAACTGGGTCAAAAGATTCATTGGCCTAAAACGAGTCCTAATGTGTAATAAATTAACATAAAAGGACGTGTTATCAATAGCAAGACACTGTCTGCGAACATTGATATTTTGTGTTCCACTGAGCTGAAGGCCAAGCCTTGGATTGAGAGTGTTGCTTATAATCTAGCAGCTAGGGGCTCAATACTAAGGGCAAATAAATGTGGGGAGAGGTAGCATCCTTGCCTCATGCCGCGCAACAAGTTGAAGTATTCAGAAGTAGTTCTATTTACTAGTACCGTCAATTGAAGGTGAGCGTAGTTAGCTTGGACCATGGATACCAAACATTCCCTAAAACCAAAACAGCATAATGCCAGGAAAAGGAAGGGCTGATCCACCTGGTCAAAAACCTCCCCGGTGTATAATGCTAAAAGCACAGTTGGGATCTGTTTTTTTGTTGCTTTTTTGACCACGTGGATCACCCGCGTTAAATTGTCATGAGTTTTAACAAAGGTGGATTGATCTGGGTGGATCAGTTCTGGTATAATATCCTCCAACCTATTAGCTAATATTTTGGTGTACAATTTGGTGTCTAAATTCAGTAATACAATTGGTTGGAATGATGCGCAGTTGGGGTTAGCTTTTCCGAATTTTGAGAGGACAGTAATTAGTGCCTCACTTATTGATGGCGTCACTGCGTGTGTCTTGGCCACGTAGTTAAAGAGGGCAGTAAAGTGTGGTACTAGATCTGAACTGAAGGTCTTGTAAAATTGAGCAATGAACCCTTCAGGTCCCAGAGATTTGTGTAGTTTAAGGGAATCAATGCTCCTTGGACCTCATTGATACTGATAGGTTTTTCCAGGATCTCAAGATATGCAGCAACTGTGAAATTAACAAACTGTACAAACTTGGGAGTCTAATCTCTCCACAACAGTAAAAAAATATATCAAGCTCAATGAGTTCAGTCGTCTTGTATCCAAGTCCAAGTCCACTGCTGCACTCCGCAGGTTCCTTATGGAAAGCATATTTGTTCAGTGTCTGCATAGGAATTAGTCACTCATGGATGTGCCAGATAGGACATAGTCCTATTCAATTAGGGTTGGACCCAAGAGTTTGCATCATAGGTGAAGTGGCTCCAGGCATACCCCAAATGGTCACTGTCTAGTTTGAGACTTTGGTGCAATTTTCAATGGTTTGTTCCTTGGATGCACTTTCGTTGAGACCTGTAAATGGAAGTGAATAGGGCAGTCCAATGAGAGTCATTTGATGGATTGTCTCCCATTTCACAGAGTCTGCCACAAACCTCTTACTTGTATTCTTGCATGTTCCGTAGAAGACCTCTGTCTCTCACTATCAGAATTTTGATGATCTGCTAGTGTCCATCCCAGCAGAGATGCAGCATCCTCCAGTTCTGTGAAATGAAGCAGTTTATTCTGGAATTCAAAGACTATGCCAAAGGGGTGTGTCCATTGATACCTGATATGATTTGTATGCAGCCCATTGGTCACTGGTTTGAATTACAAGCGTTGTGTTGAAGTTATTGGGCTAATGTCTTGAAGAGAGAGCATGATGCCCCTTGCAAAGTGACAGAGTCTAGCTTTCTACCCCCCTGTAGTATCAGTTCTTTGGTCTTAAAAGAACACACCTTAGCGAGGATGTCTCTGGGGTGCTTCCTTTTACCAGTTGCTGGTGGATCCACTCTGTGCCCTCTTTCTAGTGTCACCTCTCCCAGAAGCTCTCAGAACATGCCCACCACAAAGGCCTCCAGGTCTGGTCCATCCCCTCCTC
This sequence comes from Pleurodeles waltl, assembly GCF_031143425.1. NCBI lineage: Eukaryota > Metazoa > Chordata > Amphibia > Caudata > Salamandridae > Pleurodeles > Pleurodeles waltl. The sequence continues at coordinate 261,305,494 of NC_090449.1, forward strand.
CAGACAGCGCATCCGTATATTGTCCCATTGGGAGCAATTTTCTATATCTTCGCATTTTAATAGTGCACTTTGAAGCTGTGTCTGTAACTGCTTCATTGTATTCTCCAGCGGACTCAGACTCTGATCTAATTCTTGCCATTTTGTCTTGAGACCCAGTGTGCGTGTGTCTGCTGAGTTCACATTGGCTGCAGGGAGGAGAGCCGGGAGATAATGTCAGCTTTGAGGGTATCAAGGGAAGAGGTTAGATCTGCTTACAGTTCTTCCCCGAGTTCCCTCTTGAAATCGCGAAGGGAAGAGAGAAGATCTTCCATTGTCAAGGTCATTGCTGCGCCGGGACTGGCGTTCTTGTCTTGGTCTCTGGACTCTGTAGGGGTGAAATAATAGGATACCCTGCTGGACTGCGTCTTCTTCGGCAGCATAGACACTACCAGAGTTGCGAGTCAGTAGAGGCCTTGGGATGCTGCTGCTATTTGGGGTTTGATTAGAGCTTAGTGGTGGGCTCAGGAATGATTCATTGTTGTTTTCAGGATGGGGGACGACCTATTCAGCGCAAATAGCTGTAAATCATATCCTTCTGGAAATCAATTGTGTGGTTTCGCATGGGCCTCACTCCCATGCTCACTGGATCTTGTCCTCCTGGGTCCTGCAGTACTTTGCTTCAGTGGTGCGGCAGATGTCCGCATGTAACCACTTTTTCTAGGATTAGCTGCATGGTTTTATGAGGTACCAGTCTCTCCTGGTATGAATTTGTGGTGAGTGAATTAGCAGGGGGCCCATGCTGTAGAAATGGTAGCGTAGATTGCACGGGGCTCCCAGGTCTCATGCAGAGGCAAGGAAAGTAAAGCGCGAGCACCAGTGGCAAGTCACGGTGGAGGGAGAAAAGCAGGAGTGAGGCGGGAGGTGTGATCACTCACCTGCTCCCTCTGTTGATGTCCCATTGGTCCACACGGTCACAGGTGAATTCATGCCCGGGGTTTATTCTGCGTTTGCGGCCCTTATTAGGTCAGGCAAAGATGACTTAAGTTGTCTCTGGTGAGCAGGAGCCTTCTCCCCAAATCCCCCGTCTGTCTTCAGAGAGTCTGTATCTGCTTTGATGTCCCTTCTCAGACTGTAAATGGCATCAGGGCCATCGCTTGTGCAAATATGGTCACAGCACGGCCCCAATCGCTGCCATGTTTTCTCTCCGCATCGAGGAGACACACAGGCATCTCTCCTATTATGTCTATCCTGGCAATTGTTTACCACATCGCCCGCATCTCCATAGGTTCTGATGGTCTGTTCTGTCACTTATGAAGCAAATCTGGACTTTACGAGTCACTGTTTTCCCAGCCTGTGATGTGCACAGCGGACCCTTCGTGGATTACATCCACATGGCCATGACGGTTCGCCATATGTCCCAATTTTCTTCAAGTTTCAGTTTATTTTTTCCTTTGAGCACTTTTTAGATGTAGTCAGGCTCCGGAGTGTGTGTGTGTGGGGGGGGGGGGGGGGGGGGGGGAGAAATTCAGGTATTCTTACAGATTAGAAATGACGTTCTGTCTATAAATAGTTTCTGTTCGATAGGCTGTGGTACAGAAGCCTTCTCAAATATCTTCCCTGCTTGCACTGTGACCAAGGAAATAGTAGCTCATTGACATTTTATTTGTACCCGGCATATATGATAGCTCGTTGGAAATTGTTTATTCTGGTATGCTGCACACTGGAGGTTAAGCACAATGTTGTTACCTGGAGAATTTTGAAGAATGGCACAAGAGAATTTATTGTCCGTAGGTTGGCAAAAACCCTCTAATGTATTTGGGAGAAAGTTCATTGACGGGAAGGCCTTACAATGGTCTTACACTTGCACTTTGCATCCTTTCTTATTCATCTGAATTTTATATGTATGTAAACACTGCTTAATTTGTGAAAGATTGAATGCTGGTGCCCAAAGATGTGCTCAGAAGCCCGCAGCCAATGCTTTCAAATGTCGGTGTGCTGATTATCAAGTCTGTGCCCTCTTCAATGCACCTTATGCTTCTCTAATCCACTATGAGACACTCCTTGCTCCTGTATTTCACTTTTGCAAGTTCCTGCTTTCGCTTTTTGAAATATGTTTGTGTTTCTCTTCCTCCTTCTATATCCTTTGTGTGTTTTTCCCTCTCTGGAAAACTGTCTGATGCAGAAAAATAAGTGCTCGTCCTCAAAAATTATTTTACTTTTAGGAAACATTTGAGCTGGTTTAATATTATTAACTGTGAAATTGTGGGAAATACCTTATTGCCTTTGTGATGCATTGTAAATATGTCGTTTGTGGTTTTTAACCAAAATAAAGATTTATATGATGATGAAAAATGAACTATTTTTCACACTGGAGCTTTTGCAAGCCTCATTCTTTGATTTTCCACATGAACTGTTCACAAGAGTGACTCAAGTTAGTAAATGCCATCGGCAGATGCTACACAGTGTTAACTTAAATGTGTCACAACAAATGTTAGATTAGTTTGTTAAAAGCTGGTCTCTATGCTCTCCTTAATTACCATTCATATTTCACTGCATTTGCAGAAACAACTGATGCTAAGGAAAGAAATGGTCCCACAGGCTGTTTGTATTATAAAATACAGCAATAATCAGGGTTTAGTGGGTCCCTAATTGCAAAGCCCTCGAGCATGGCTGAGCTGCTCAGCTCCAGCCAACAGTGCCTGGTAGCTGCCCTTAACTTTAAGGGCACTCCTCTGTGAATCGAAGGACGGGTGCGCATCTGGCTCAGAATTATTTGGTTACATTATAAACTCACAGGTGACATATACAATGTTATCAGTAAATAACATGATTACATGAATCAAATTATTCTATTTATGTTTAATCAAATATCTAAATGAGAAAATGCATACTCCCAACTAAAATATACCTGCATGAGGGCATGGCTAGCTACTAGAGGGCGGCACATATTTGACATGACTTGCCTGTGCCATAATTCTCATCTTTCTTTTAAAATTCCCCCTTGGAAGAAAGGCACGTTAGTTCTTGCATGTTGTTTTCACCTACTATAGGAGTCTGGCTCTCTGTGTAGTGTGCAAAGCTAGGCACACTGTGCAAGGGGTCCAGGCAACCACACGTTTGGTTTCCAGATGTAAAAACTAGACCACCTAATGGTCTAATTTTTATGGTACCTTGGTCATGCAGTTACTCCATTCTTGGAGAAGTGCAAAGCATTTGTTGTACTCACAGCGACAATCTTGCAACTCACACACTTAAAGGAATAACGAGACCAATTTACAAAAAAAGTTCAGATTTTTCTGAAAATTTGAAGACCAAGATCATCATAATTTGTTAATTACTTTTGAGTTGTACATTTTTGAATTTTAATAAAAATAGTTGTTTTGTGCTTAATGACCCTCTGGGGTTCTTTAGGGTTTTTTCAGTGGTCCGGTAGTTCCTTAGGAGCGATTGTTGGTACTGGGTGCCGCAGGCCAGGTTAGCTGCCTTTTCTTTGTGCAGCAGGTCCACAGTTCTCGTGCGTTGGCTCTTCTTGTTGCTGGTCTTCTTCTGTCCGTCAAATCTGAGTTCTTGGTCTAGGGATTCCCACTAAATAGTGTATTTAGTGGGTGTTTTTAGGGGGAACCTGGTAGTGGCCAATGGGCCATCTACCTTAGGGTGGCTACACCCACTAAGTGACCACCTCCAGTAGGCAGAGGTCACTTCCTTATATCTGATTGGCTTTTTTCTTCCATCCAAGATGGAGGAAATGAAATGGACTGGTCACCTCGCATGCAGCACCTTGGGGGGGGGGGGTGCATGCTAGGTGGGGGTTACTCCTCCTCTTCTTTGTCTAGTTATCCCACTGTTGCTCCCACCAAAAGTGGGGGTTTCCAAATGGGCTGCCATCTGTTGCTAGTAGCAGGCCTGGGGTTGAGTTTCCAGGGCGGTAAGCCCAATGAAGCTCGCCAGCAGGAAGGGGCACATTCCTGTGGGAGGGGGAATTGGCACCTCTACCCAGGAAGGGCTTTGTTCTGAATCCCAGAGGGCAGAGGCCCTCACCCCAGGGATGCAAACTTGTGTCTGGTGAAGGCAGGCTGTGTGTCACTACCATGCCAGGGTACTTAGCTCTTGCTGGGGGCACCTCTAAGGTGACCCCCTAGGTACATTTTGTAATAACTCTAACACTGATACCTGTTTGGATTTATCATTCTGAGTTGTTTGATACCAAACAACCCAGGGTTCATCATGTAGCTGTGAAACTCGTACTGACCAGTGTCCAGCTCATGCATTTAAAAAAGCAGCACTGCTCACTCACCACGTTCCAGGTTTGGCAAGGGCACAGTGGGGGCTCATTGCTCATGCAGCTATGCCATCACATACAGTAGAGTGCACCATGCCTTTGGGCTGGAAGGCCTGCCAGAGGGGTGACTTACCTATATTGCATGCAGTGTGTATGGACAGGGCACACAGGCAGTGTTCCATGTCAAGTTTGCATTTTAGGTGTGCATCAGGACACTCAGCCTGCAGTGGCAGTGCTGTGTGCACCTGAATGCATGGTCCTAGAATGTGGCACAATCAGTGCTGTTGCTCTCAGGTGCCTACCTTTAGTACTTCCTGCCCTGGGTACCTAAGTACCATTTACTAGGGTCTTATGGTGGCAGCTAATGGTGTTTTCGGTTGTGGCAATGCATCACAACAGCTTTGGGGGAAGAGATCTGACCCAGGGAACCTTTTTAGAAGGGGTCTTGGCACTAACAATTTCTAGGCTACGTTATTTACCAGGCAAAAGTGGGTGCTAATCCTGTGAAAAAGAGGCCTTTTCTCACACCTAGTACCCGTTTCACCAGATGTAGACTTAAGTGTCATAATTTAACTCTATATACAACTACTAGAAAAGGGTGAATGAACAGATGACATACAGATTGTTGAACACATATTTGTCACCAAATCTTCACAAGTACCAATGAGAAACAACAATATGGTGGTCATTCCAACCCTGGCGGTCGGTGTTAAAGCGGCAGCCAACCCGCCAACAGGCAGGCGGTTAAAAAAATGGAATTCTGACCCTGGCGGAAACCGCCAACAGAGACCGCCACTTTAACACTCCGACCGCCACGGCGGGACAAACAAACAGCGCGGCGGTCACCGCCAACAGACAGGCGGGAGACAAAGTACCGCCCACCCTATCACAACCCACCAATCCGCCACCTTTTCTGGGGCAGTAGCCCCGCCGATAAAAACACGGCGGAAACAGACATCACAAACGGAAAACGCTCACCTCTCCACACTCCACGAGGAATCTGAACAGCATGGAACCCGAACTACACATACTCCCAGCTATTGTCTTCCTGCTCCTCTACCAGGAGCACGAACGCCGGCGCAGAAGACACCGGTGAGTACTGCACCTACGACACAGGGGAGGGAGGGAGGCAAAAAATTACGGGGACACACATACACGACACACCCACCCCCACCCTCACCCACTACAACACACACATCAATGCATAGCAACACATCACAGTTACCCTCGCAAACCCCCCGGAAGAATGCAAAGACAAAAGGAAATGACCATGAAATGTGAATTATATTGTATGGCTAAGTAAAAAAATATATCAAACATCTATAACTCTATATACATATGTAAATTGTCCGGTCCAACTTGGGTATCAGCCATTGTTCCTGGGCCAATGGGCCTAAAAACATGGGCAAAGCCCACACAGGAGACCCGACTCCATTGGAGAGAACACTGCAGGGGCATCAGATAGCAAAACTACAGGCACCTCAGGGGGAAGGAAAGGGGGGGCACCTCAGGCAGATAAGTCCACGAGGCCAGATCCACGAGGGGCCTACATGGCCACTGTTCAATCCTGGGGAGTGCAAAACCACAGTCTCACAAGTCTCTGCAGTGGGTGGATTGCCCACTGTGCCATCCTGGGGAGTGCAAAGCCACAGTCACACAAGTCTCTACAGTGGGTGGATTGCCCACTGTGCCATCCTGGGGAGTGCAAAGCCACAGTCTCACAAGTCTCTACAGTGGGTGGATTGCCCACTGTGCCATCCTGGGGAGTGCAAAGCCACAGTCTCACAAGTCTCTACAGTGGGTGGATTGCCCACTGTGCCATCCTGGGGAGTGCAAAGCAACAGTCTCACAAGTCTCTACAGTGGGTGGATTGCCCACTGTGCCATCCTGGGGAGTGCAAAGCCACAGTCTCACAACTGGATCACAGACTCCACTGGTTCTGGAGGAGGCATGGTGCCCAGAGTGCTTCGTGCAGCCCTGCCCGACACAGATGCGGGCCTGCCCCTTCTGCCAATGGGACAGCGGTGCATGACACGGCGGTGCCCAGCGGAGCGGTGCTTGAAATCAAGGACCCAGAGGAGCGGTGCTTGAGAGGAAGGGCCCAGCGGAGCGGTGCAGAGACGGCGGTGCCCAGCGGAGCGGTGCTTGAGATAAAGGGCCCAGCGGAGCGGTGCTGAGACGGCGGTGCCCAGCGGAGCGGCGCTTGAGATGAAGGGCCCAGCGGAGCGGTGCTTGAGAGGAAGGGCCCAGCGGAGCGGTGCAGAGACGGCCTTGCCCAGCGGAGCGGTGCTTGAGAGGAAGGGCCCAGCGGAGCGGTGCTTGAGATGAAGGGCCCAGCGGAGCGGTGCTTGAGAGGAAGGGCCCAGCGGAGCGGTGCTTGAGATGAAGGGCCCAGCGGAGCGGTGCTTGAGAGGAAGGGCCTAGCGGAGCGGTGCAGAGACGGCAGGGCCCAGCGGAGCGGTGCTTGAGATGAAGGGCCCAGCGGAGCGGTGCTTGAGATGAAGGGCCCAGCGGAGCGGTGCTTGACTTGAAGGGCCCTGTTCAGTGGTTCTCGAGACGGCGGTGCCCTGTTAAGCGGTTCTTGAGATGGCGGTGCCCTGTTCAGTGGTGCTTGAATTGAAGGGCCCTGTTCAGAAGTTCTTGAGACGGCGGTGCCCTGTTCAGGGGTGCTTGACTTGAAGGGCCCTGTTCAGCAGTTCTTGAGACGGCGGTGCCCTGTTCAGCGGTGCTTGACTTGAAGGGCCCTATTCAGCGGTTCGGGAGACGGCGGTGCCCTGTTCAGCGGTGCTTGACTTGAAGGGCCCTGTTCAGCGGTTCTTGAGATGGCGGTGCCCTGTTCAGTGGTGCTTGACTTGAAGGGCCCTGTTCAGCAGTTCCTGAGACGGCGGTGCCCTGTTCAGCGGTGCTTGACTTGAAGGGCCCTGTTCAGCGGTTCTTGAGACGACGGTGCCTTGTTCAGCGGTGCTTGACTTGAAGGGCCCTGTTCAGCGGATCTTGAGACGGCGGTGCCCTGTTCAGCGGTGCTTGACTTGAAGGGCCCTGTTCAGCGGTTCCTGAGACGGTGGTGCCCTGTTCAGTGGTGCTTGACATGTGTCTCCAGGGCACCAGATCCGGCCATGAAATGGTTTCAGTCGCCACCTGACATGTGGCTGCCGGGCCCTTTGTGCACATCTGTCTTCTCGCTTGCGGGGCCCTCCTGTGCTGCCGTCCCAGCCCCGTGGGTGTCCTCCTTCACACCTGGAATGGGGCTGGTGGGGCCCTCCTGTGCAGCTCGCCTGCTGCCGGACTTGTCGGGCGTGCTGCCCTTGCCACCCTTCCCTGCTCCTCTGTGGCCCTTTCCTCCCTTTTTCGGTGTGCCAGGTGGCACCCCACTTCCTGACGGTGCCAGGGTAGTGCCTTTGGAGCCTGCTGTCTCTGGCTTCTCGCGCCGGCCACTTGGTTTCTTGGCTTTTTTTCCAGGTGGGGGGCTGGCTGTCTCTTTACTGCTAGCCGAAGTAGATGGCCTTGAAGGTGATGGACTCCAAAATCCTTGGACTATTGTCCTTGTAGGTCCAGGGTTTGTGGTGGCTGAGGTGCTGATTGGAGACTTATGAGATGGAGGGGGGTGGGTCAGGTGATGGAAAGAGGTTAAGTTTGGACAGGAAAAGCTTTTTAGGAGCAGTGGGAAGGGTAGGTGTAGTGGGTATGGGAGTGGAGGAAGAGGATGTGGTTGTAGGAGAGTCAAGTCTGGTGTCTTTGGGTGCAGGTGCTTGTGCTGGAGGCTGTCGTGAGGTGGATGGCTGTTGGGTGGGTGGCTGCCTGCGTTTGAGTGGTTTGGAAGAGGGGGTGACAGAGACAGTGGGAGAGGACACAGGGGACGTGTAAATGGTAGTGGGGGTGGTGACTGCACGTGTGCGGAGTGTTCTGGTGGGTGTGCTGGTGATGGACGTAGTGGCTGATGATGTTGTGCATGCAAATGTGAGTGGAGATGTCACAGGGAGGGAGGAGGGAGATGAGGAGGAGGGGGACACAGAGGAGGCAGTGGCTGTTGGCATGTCTGCATGTGAATGTTGCTTGTGTGAATGCTTGTGTGATGTGTGGTGCTTATGTCTGGATGAGCTTGCCTTGGGTGTTGAGGTGTGTGCAGGCTGGTCTGTAGGTGTGTCTGGGATAGGCAGAGGTACAGGGGAGTGGGACTGGGTTGAGGAAGTTGGAGGTGGGAGGCAGGAGACAGGGACAATGGCTGCCGTCAGTGCTGAGGCCAGAGAGTTGAACGATCGCTGATGGGCAGCCTGACCCGAATGAATGCCCTCCAGGTATGCATTACTCCGGTGCACCTCCCTCTCTACACCCTGGATGGCATTCAAAAGGGTAGACTGCCCAACAATGAGCGTCCTCAGGAGGTCAATGACCTACTCACTGAGGGCAGCAGGGGTAACTGGGGCAGGGCCTGAGGTGCCTGGGGCGAAGGAGATGCCCACCTTCCTGGGTGAGCGGGCACGGGGCGAAGGCTGAGGGGCTGCTGGGAGGGCGGAGCTGGTGCGCTGGGTGGCGGCTGTACCTGTTGTTGCGGTGCGCACGGATGTTGCCGCCACCACAAGGGAGCGCCCTTCCGAGGACGTGTCTGTGTCGCTGGTGTCACCACGTGTCCCCGCTGTGGAGCTCCCCTCGCCCTCCGTCTCACTGGTGTACTCCGAGTCAGTTGCATGGCCCTCCGTGGCCATGTGAGATGCAGCTCCCTCGTGCTCCGATGCTACTTCTCCTCCGCCTGATGATGCTAATTCACACATGAACAGGAAGACCACAAAAAAGGGTGGGGGGGAGAAATAATGTTGATTGCATGCATTGGCGACACAGTTGGCGGAGAGGACAGACACAGAAGCCCCCTGCACTACGCCGCACACTTGAGGTACACTACTCAATCCGTGGGACATGGTCTACAAGCCTATGGACGACAAATCCACACATAGGTGACACAGGGCCATGAATAGCTGTACTAGGCAACCTACAGAGGTGGGGGGTGGGGGCACAGGGCCATGCCTAATGGAGGGGCCTAGCCTACGGAAATCGCCCTGGCCTAGAGATACCCACAGCCCTCCTCCCCCACCCAGACACCTCCAATGTGCGCAAAATCAGCAGAATGTGCTTGTACTCACCCCCTTGTGTCTGCTGTGATGTCCCCAGGCGCCCATCCAAATCGGGGTAGGCCACCGCCAGGATCCGGGACATCAGGGGGGTCAATTGACGAGTGCCACCCCTCCTACGTTGGGAGGCCATCCCCAGCAGAGCCTCCGCGGTCTTCCTGCTCCCGCGGCGGATGTCCTCCCACCTCTTGCGGCAGTGGGTGCCCCGTCTGTTGTGGACCCTCAGGGTCCGGACGTCCTTGGCGATGGCATGCCAAATGTCGATTTTCTGATGGGCGCTGACCTATGTGACATGTACAGGGGGAGAAAATAAAATATCATCATTTTCTGCATGCTCGATGTGAGTGGACCCCCATCCCCACCCTTGCCATGTGGCACATGCTCTCATCTGTCGTTTGATGCATGCCTCATTCGCTCCCCTCCCCACCATCGTTCATTCACCCCACTCAACCCAGGCATTGGCCACAAAGCATGGTCCCAGTGTACTTACCTGTTGGTCTGGAGGACCGTAGAGTAGCGCATACTGGGGGAGGACCCCATGCACAAGTTTCTCCAATTCTTCAGAAGTGAAGGCAGGGGCCCTTTCCCCAGTCGCAGCAGCCATTGTCTCTTCCAGACCGAGGTCACAGCAGCACTTGCAGTATAGGTCCTCTCCTGTGGATGATCAGGTCTCGAGTGATTAAGCAGATAGAAAATGGCGGTCACGCCCGCGGCGGTGCGCACCGTGGCGGTGCGTACCGCGACCGCCGGCGCACATCGTCATTGGCTCCTGAGACCCATAGGGTTCAATGTTAACCAATGCGGCTTTGCGCCGCGGTCTTCGACCGCCTACCGCCACGGTGTGCCACGCCAGCGCATTGACCTCACATCCCACTGTCGCACTTCACAGGTCAGGCAGCCGCCATTTCAAGGGCCCACATGGCTTAAATTCTACTGCGTCACACATACCTAGGCCTTGCATCAACACTCATACAAGCCATTAAATGCATGGAGAATCGTGTACTGTGCAAGCTGTGGGAACGTACCTGTGGGTTGATTGACTCTGTGCTCGCTGTTGTCCTTCCTAGGCACCGTCCGCTGGGACTTGCGAGGAGATGAAGGAATCTTCCCGTGTACAGACCGCTGGTGGACCTGTCGACAATGGAAGAAAGACATGTCATACTAACATACAGGCTTGACAGAGCCACTATACATGAACTGTGTGCCCAGCTGGAGCCAGACCTGATGTCACCTATCCGCCAACCCACAGGGATTCCCCCTCTAGTGCAGGTTCTGTCAGTACTCCATTTTTTGGCAAGTGGGTAATTCCAAACAACAGTGGCCATTTCATCAGGGATGTCACAGCCTATGTTTTCCAAGGTGTTGTCCAGAGTGTTGTCTGCCCTGCTGAAATACATGCGGAGCTACATTGTTTTCCCTGAGGTGGGCGATTTGGCTACGGTGAAGGGTGATTTCTATGCGCTTGGACATATTCCCAACATCATTGGTGCAATTGATGGGACACATGTTGCTTTGGTCCCCCCCAGCACGAGTGAACAGGTGTACAGGAACAGAAAAAGTTATCATTCCATGAATGTACAGGTGGTCTGTTTGGCTGACCAGTACATCTCCCATGTAAATGCCAAGTTCCCTGGGTCAGTGCATGACGCGTACATCCTGCGAAATAGCAGCATCCCTTACGTGATGGAACTACTTCAGAGACACCGTGTGTGGCTAATTGGTGACTCTGGTTACCCCAACCTGTCCTGGCTACTGACCCCAGTGAGGAATCCCAGGACAAGGGCAGAGGAACGGTACAATGAGGCCCATGGGCGTACTAGGAGGGTGATCGAGCGGACCTTCGGCCTCCTGAAGGCCAGGTTCAGGTGCCTCCATATGACAGGTGGATCCCTAATGTACTCACCAAAGAAGGTGTGCCATATCATCGTGGCCTGCTGTATGCTTCACAACCTGGCTTTGCGACGCCAGGTGCCTTTCCTGCAGGAGGATGGTCCAGATGGTGGTGTTGTGGCAGCTGTGGAGCCTGCGGAGAGTGAAGAGGAGGAAGACGAAGAGGACGACACAGACAACAGGGACAAAGTAATACAGCAGTATTTTCAATGACATACAGGTAAGAATCAACACCGGCTTTTTACATTTACTTAAAGTCTCCTGCCTCTCTACAGTCTGAGTTTCCCCCCAGTGTATGTTAACTGAGTTGTGACTTTCCCTTCCAATTTCAGAGATGTGGGCCCCACTCCGTGACCTCTGCTTTGTTTCCCCATGGACTACAGCCGTGTGACAGTGGTATGTTGTCATCACAATGTAACTGGACATTTTGGCACGGTTCTGTGTAATACATTTGTTCAAAAATACAGGCAGACTCCAGATTATTTTTGTGCAATAAGTGTGTTTATTAAAGTGCTCAAATTTGGGTAATGGTTGCAATTCGGTGATGGGTGATGGTGGAGGAATGTCCATGGCAGAGTCCACATTTTCAGTCTCACAGGTGCATTGTCCATATGCCTGTGGAAGGTGGAGCAGGGGCAGTTTAAGGTTGGACAGGGTGACAATGTGGGACAGTGGGATGACAATCAGGGGGTATCCTTTCCCGGCGGGGGTCTTGGCATCTTACTCTGTCTTCTTCCTAGATCTCAGGCCCGCTTGCGGGGTGGTTCTCCTTCTGCAGGGGGTGGGGTTCTGGTGGCCTGCTGTTCTTGTGTCGGGGCCTCCTGTCCACTAGCGCCGGCGGAGGTGGTAGCCTGTTCTTGGTCCATGCTAGTGACAGGGGCCCTTTGTGGTGCCACATGGTCCCGCAATGTGCTGACAATCTGATTGAGAGCCACAGCGATGGTGCCCATTGCGGAACTGATGTTTCTGAGCTCTTCCCTGAACCCCATAAACTGTTCCTCCTGCAGTACCTGGATCTCCTGGAACCTGGCCAGGACCGTGGCCATCATCTCCTGGGAGTGGTGGTATGCTCCCATGATGGAGGATAGGGCCTCGTGGAGAGTGGGTTCCCTGTGCCTGTCCCACCCCTGTCGCACATTAGCCCTCCCAGTTCCCCTGTTTCCCTGGGCCTCTGTCCCCTGGACCGTGTGCCCACTACCACTGCCCCCAGGTCCCTGTTGTTGTTGGGGTGGTGGGTTAACCTGGGTGCCCTGTAGTGGTGGACACACCGCTGATTGACGTGTCCTGGAGACAGGGGCATGGGCCCGCTGGGTGGGTGCTGTGCTGGTGTTCCCAGAGGGGGGTAGGTCTGCTGTGGCCTGTGGCTGTCTGTGGGGAACCGACTGTCCCGAGGTCCCCGATGGGCCGGGCTGGTCATCTGGGTCCAGGGAGACAGAGCTGCTGTCATCACTGTGGGCCTTTTCTGGGGGTGGAATGGACATTTCTGGACCCTCCTGGGCGGTGTTGTGGCGTTCGGGTCCTGCAGGGGTATAAGAGTATGTTTATTGCTTTTATGTGTGCCATAGCGTGCAATGGGTGGGTGCCCGTGTACCCCAGTGCTGGCATTCCCTTGTGGGGGCTGTTGTGACGGTGGTTTTGGGGGGGGGGATGGGTATGTGCAGTGGGCATGCTTAGGTGATGGGTGTCCATGGTTTGTGGTCGCATGCAGGGCTTGGTGTTGGGATGGGTGGGTTGTGATGGTGAGACATTAGCAAGGAGGATGTGTGATGGGGAGGGGAGGGAGGGTGGGGGTATGATTTTGCATGCTGGTGGGGGGGATGAAGTAGTTGAGATTAGACTTACCAGAGTCCATTCCTCCGCCTACTCCTGCGAGGCCCTCAGGATGCAGGATCGCCAAGACCTGTTCCTCCCATGTTGTAAATTCTGGGGGTTGAGGTGGGGGTCTGCCGCCAGTCTTCTGCACCGCGATGTTGTGTCTGGATACCATGGAACGCACCTTCCCCCGTAGGTCGTTCCACCGCTTCCTGATGTCATCCCGATTTCGTGGATGCTGACCCACAGCGTTGACCCTGTCCACTATTCTTTGCCATAGCTCCATCTTCCTGGCAATGGTGGTGTTCTGCACCTGTGTCCCGAAGAGCTGGGGCTCTACCCGAACTATTTCCTCCACCATGACCCTGAGTTCAGCGTCTGAAAACCTGGGGTGTCTTTGGGGTGCCATGGGGTGGTGTGGATGAGGTGTGAGGTGGTGTTTGTGGTGATGAGTGAGGTGAGTGTGGTGTTTTGTGCGTGGATGTTGTGTGAGTGATGGTGTTATGTGCCTGTGAATGCTCGGTACTAGCTGGTAGTGTCTCTCTCTGGCCTTAGTCAATAAATGGTGGTCATAGGGGTTTGTGGGTGATGTGGGTGTGTGTTGTATATTGTATTGGGTGTGTGGGAGTGTTGTTTGTATGTGTATCAGGTGTGTGTATTTTGAATTGTCCAATGTGGCTGTGTTTTGTAAGTGTGTGTGTATTTTGAGCGCGGCGGTGTGTACCGCCAATGGAATACCGCGGTTGAAAGACCGCCGCATGGATTCGTGGGTCGGAATGGTATTGGCGTATTTCTGTTGGCGTGACGGTGGAGGTTTGGTCATTGCCAGTTTTTCGCTGGCCGTTGGTGTGGCGGACTTTTGTGGATGTCGGGTTTTTGGCGGTTTGCCTGTTGCAGGTCAGAACGACCGTGGTGGTTTCCCGCGGCCGCGGCGGTGTTATGGCAGTCTTTTGACCGGCGGTAAGCGCCTTTTACCGCCGAGGTCAGAATGACCCCCTATGTGTCCTTCAAGCTACTTATCAAGAGAAACATTCACTGCCATAATAGAGGGCAAAAAGCAACGGGAAGACAAGGACTATTTGTATTCATTTCAAGGAGGGTCCTTGTTCTCACCAGGTGTATAAGCATCAACTATTTCCCCTAAACACTGTGCCACTGATACCATATGTTTGCAAACATTGATTTAGAAGAACGTATAATCGACAAGAGTGGTGAACAAGAATCAACGTTCAGCTTTTTAAAATTCTGTACATGGTGTACCATTCGCAGTGGTATAATGGTGTAAATTGTTTACATATTGTGTTTTTTTGGCACAACATCGACCACCCCAGGGGAAATTCTTTGTTTTACAAAGCGAGGCTGCTTGGCTTTGCAAACGCTTGTTGAAACTTAGGAGCGATCTGCAAGAGATGATAGAAAAGAATGTGACACTGCCTACCATGTTGACAGTGGGATGCATTATCAAGAGGTAATCATTTGATATCGTCAAAGCTACATTGAGAAAATTACCCTTCAGTGATGTATTAGCTGCCAATAAGTTGAACATGATTCAAGTTGAATACTAACTTATTAAGTAAGATTTTGCTTCCACACTACCTTAAATATCTGTAATAGCCAGCAGGCGATGGAGGATGTATAACTGAATGTAGAATACAGGATGAAATGAAAAAGCAATTTAAAAACCATAGCACTTCCGCATTGAAACTCTTGAATGAAATTGGCCATGCGCTAAAGTAATCTCGGAATTCCGATGAGTAGTGTGGTCACTGGCTAATGGGAAAGTCATATATATGTAGATAATGTGATATGATATGAAATCAGCTCAGGTGGTTTAAAATAGTTAAATAAATGACGCTATATACTCAATTGTAAATGTGTTATCTGCATATCTGATGGATCAGTGACAAAGAAGCAAAATGGCAACTTAATTTTTCTACTATAGCTTCTTTTGTGCTAAAATCTCGTGTTCTCTTTTGAAGGACCAACAAGATGCCTTGATGGATGTCCTGTCTAAGACGATCCCTGACTTCACGCCTGGGACGAGAGAAATCTTGGGAAACTAGCTGGAATTAGTAAATAATATCTTGATTACGAATCGTGGTTAATCTGCAATGAAGTGTCTTTGCAAAGGAGTCAGAAGCTAAAGAATGGGCTCTAAAATAATTTGCCAATCGACCTATATAGTGTAAATGGCTTATGCGTGTCATCATTTGCGGCAAAGATTTCCGATCAATAAAAATTAATTTTGTGCATCAAATATGTGTGCCATTGCTTGATGTTCATGTCAGAAAACTGAACTACCACTGATATGGCTGTGAATTCAAATCCTTTGTTTGAATGTTCAGACAAGAAAATGAGTCCTACAGTCCCTACAATGAGCTATCAAATCTCTGTATCCAGTAAATATTTTTAAAGAAAGCATATTTGAAAAATGTAGTAAAGGTTCACAGGGGCTTCTGGAGCAAATCATTCCACATAAACCTTGAAAATCAAGCATCTATATATTTTTAAGTATATTCTCAACATATTCAGGACAACTTTCACTTTTATATAGCTTCCAGTAGAAAAGATTACAATTGCATTTCAAGTGGGAGAAGGGAAGTTACACGACAAAGAACAAGTCAAACCTACAGCTACCTTTCTTTCTGTGAGCAAAACATTATATAAAAAAATATGTGTTTTTTCAACACAAATACAGTAAGAACGTAAAGAAACAGGCATAATCACGATTCCCAAACACACGTCAACAGCTTCATTGTAAGCCAATATTTTTCAGCTGGCATGTGATAATCATTAACATTGAAAAACCAAAGAATGGGATACAACTGGCACCAGAGCCGGAAAACTGTTTTATGCCACCTGACATTTCCCCAGTGGGCTGGAGCTCTTGGGGAAATACCCTTTACAACTCAGCATTTATCACGCAATGCCATTAACATGCATCCTTTACCACACAATGAAATTTACCACGCAACGCCTTTATCACACAGGTCTTTACAACGAAATGGTAAGATATACACACAGACAGACATTTTCACACACACACACATATGTATATATAAGAAATATATAAAATGCACACCACCACCCCAGCCATGCACAGTTTTCTCATCAATAATTATACAGGAAATGTTGCACTGATATTATCAATGATGTCATAGCAGATGTCATGAGTGATATAATATGTGGGGTAATTAGCAGTGAATGGGGAGGGCGCCAGTTATAGTTATCTTAGGATATGAGTTATAGTTTCTTGAGATAACTCTAAAGATAACTTCTAAATTTCTATGGTTTTGTGTGTGTAAATTGTATCTACAACATCCCTGTAATCTTTGTTTCTTTTAGGTCATTTTTAAGTTTTTTAAATTCTATTTCCTAACTATAATGTCCCTGTAACCTTTATTTTTTTCAGTGAATTTCATGTTTTCTTAATGTAAAGTAATATAACCTTACCATACGTTAGTCCAACCACCTCCATGAATGGCCTTTGACCGTATGCGGCGGGGGTGGGGGGTTGTCCGCCCTCTGGCCAAACTGCATGCATGCAGCCATCCCCACACAAGGGGGTTTGGCCACAAGGCCTGGCCTGCGGCCAAGCCCTGTGTCACACCCCCCAAAGACATCCAACTGGGAGTGTGTCACGCAGCTCCCCCCTTCCCCAGGGATCTGCCACATTTTTTAGAGGGGGTATGCACCCCCTACACAGGCTGCATTTGGCCCAAGGTACTCTAGCTCCCGGGGACCAATCATATTGTACATGTGGAAGGGGCAGACAGCCTCCCCTCCCTGGGCCAATTTCTGGCCCCAGGGATCCCATGCACCAGGGCCTATTTAATTAGTTATTAACTTTGGAGAGGGGCACGCAGGTACCCTCCTTGGGTCAAAATTGGTCCTGAGGACCCAATCCCCTATCACCTAACCATTATAGAGTGGATTCCATGGAGCCCATCCAGGGAACCCACTACAAGATTGTTAGGGGCCACGGTGGGGGAGCCCCAATCCCTCTGCAGCCCAAGTTGGTGTTCTGCATCCAGTGAGCATTCCTCCCAGCTGCAGGTAGCAGCAAAATTCCCCCTGCACAGGTGTACCTTAGGTAGAATAGTGCCAACTCAGTCACCCATGCACCATGTCTGTGTTGCATGCAGGAGGGGCACCTTCCTGCACAAAAACAACCCAGCCAGGCTTTTTCTTCTTTCTATGTGTGTTGCAGAATCCTACAAAAACTACTTCATGGATTTACACCAAATTACAAAATCCACTGTTTCTGAAAGAACATCTAGCTTTCTACCAAATTTAATGTAGTTCAGTTCAGCGGTTCAAGCTGTAGTGGTGTTCAAAATCCCTACGTGAAATTGCAAGGGGAAAATGCATTTTGGACCCCCCCTTTTTCTCTGCCCAAGCTTGATGAATCACCCCAAAGCTTCCAAGACAGCATCTGACATGAGTGGCAAATTAGTTTTAAAAAGTTCATGAATATTCGTCAAACAGCACCAAAGTTATTACCAAAACAATAAAGGCTTTGTCGATGGAAACTAGGTCCTAACTACATTACGTACTGGCGACTGCCAGTAGAGGATGTGTGCATATATATTTATAAATCCAGACTCCATGGCACTGCAAAAAATGGCGACTGCCAGTAGGGGATGTGTGTGTGTGTATGTGTGTGTGTGTGTGTGTGTGTGTGTGTATATATATATATATATATATATATATATATATATATATTTATATACTTATATTTATATATTTATAAATCCAGACTCCATGGCACTGCACAAATGTTGTTTAATACAAAATCACAGGAATTACAGGCATCCACACCAACGTGTTTCAGCCGTAGCCTTGTTCACGGTAAAAAGTGAAAATACCAAACGCACATCCATATAGAAACAACAAACATAAATGACAGACAAATACTTTAACCAGTGCTCAATGGAGGGCTAATGTGGCAGCTATTTTGGAATGTGGTAGTGTCGGAAAGTGGATTATTGGTAAGGGCAGGTAAGTACCTACACTTAGCAATAGGCTACTAACCTCCACTTAGGTCCAGTTAGGTCTCAATAAATTAAACCCAGCTCAACCCTCGGTAGCTTAGCAACGAGCATCAAGGTTTAACTTAGGAGACAAGTGTGTAAAGCATTTAAAAATCACAAAACAGTGAATAAGTAAGACACAAAACACAATAAAAATCCAATACCAATTTATAAAAATGGATTATATTTTGATCTTTAAAATGACACCAAAATGATTAGAATCGGATAAGGGGAACC
This sequence comes from Pleurodeles waltl, assembly GCF_031143425.1. Classification (NCBI taxonomy): domain Eukaryota; kingdom Metazoa; phylum Chordata; class Amphibia; order Caudata; family Salamandridae; genus Pleurodeles; species Pleurodeles waltl. Next base: position 261,323,847 of record NC_090449.1, read on the forward strand.
GGAGATATGAATTTTTAAAGAATTAATGTTTTCTAGTGCACAGAAGCAACTAGCGCTCAAAGGGTTAAATACTGTCACACTGGAAAGTGAAAAAGTCCAGAGTTCAGGCCACCCATGAGGTAATACTGTTACACTTACTTCAAAAAGTGTTTCTTGATCCAGGAAAGTTGTCCACAGCACCAGCCAAGGGTTCAGAGGCTCTGGCTTGCCTCTTGGGGGTCTGGGATTACAACTCCCACAATGCACCTCTTCAACATATGGCGTTGCTCCAAACATCTCCAAACTTCTGGATCTTCTTTCAGAGGTCCTTTTTGGGTCCTTGAAATGTCCACTACTTGATCCCAGGTTCTAGAATCTCTGAGTTGCTCCATGGGAGTTGGCATTACAATTCCCAGAATGCACCTGGTCAGAATCCTCAAATGGTCACTGGATGCTGGTCAGCTAGGCTCTGCTTGCAGGACTTGATGCAGGGGACTCAGGGCAGCTCCTTTGTACCTGTAGCAAACAGGGAGTCCCTTCTTGAAGCAGTAGAAGACATGCAAAGCCCTTTTAGTGGTGAAGCCCAAGTGTGTAGCTGGTGAAGTCCTTCAGAGTGCAGTGTCCAGGTGCAGGATAGGGTAAAGCAGGGCAGTCCTTCTTCTTCTTTGTCGAGTTCCGTGTAGGGATCTGATGTGTGGGTGCAGCTCTGTCATATTTATCCTTGCTCCTGGGTGAAAAACAGAGGGGTCCTGAGTATCCAATCACAGGCAGGCTCCTCCCCCCCCTCGATGACCACTTCCTGGGAAGTGTGGCCAAAATCAATCCCAGGGAGCAACATTCTTTAAAAATCCAACATGGCTGAAAGTTATTTTTGGAGGTTAGATCTGGCTGAGCCCACCCACTCATGTGGCTAAAAATCCTAAACACACCCCTCCCCTGCCCTCTCCTAATCTAATCAAAAGGGTACCTATTTGTCTGGGGTTGCAGGATGTGAGGGAGGTGCTGGGCTACTCCAAATGTCCTTCCCTGCCTTTGAAGTCCTTTTTGGTCACCCTCCCTCCATCCTGATTCACCATCTGCTGAGGCAGATCTCCTCTCCCAGGCACATCCTTTGTGTTCAGCCCAGGCCACTTCACATTTCATCAAGGCAGCCTGGCCAATCAGAAAAGAGCACTACTGAGCTGAAGTTGGCAACTTTAAGGTAGAGTTTTAAAACTCTTCACCTGAGTTAGTTGTATTAAATCCAACAATTGTAAGTTGTGGGATTTATCATACCAAGTAATTTGACACCTAACTCAAGTCATCTGACACTTAAGGGGTCTTTATTAGTGAAAATAAAGTCTCCCTATTTTAGCCTATGGAGGCCATTCACTACAATGAGGGAAAACAAATTTGGCTATTCTACCTCACCTGGGCTTATAAAACATTTTTTATAAGGTCCCTGCTTATAGTTACATGGCACGCAACCCTGGGGGCACATGTGGCACACCTTAGGGGTGACCTATATGTACAATTAAGGTAGTTTAAGACTTTGGAAGTATTTTTAATTCCAAAGCTGAATTTGCATATAACTTTAGTTTAAAAGCAGACAGCAAGGCAGGCAGCAAGGCAGGCCTGCCTTTACAATGACACTGTGCACCTCAGAAGTACACCTATGGGTGCACTACTTATGCTGGGGTCTCTACACCTACATGCCCTACCATACACTAGGGACTTATAGGTAGGTAGACATAGCCAAATATAATTAGCCTAATTTGCATACTCATTTTAGACAGACCACAGGCCCTGGGACTGGTTAGCAGTGCCCAGGGCACCATCAGAGTCAGGAAAATACCAGCAAAAAGTGAAAAATGGGGGGAAAAAGTTAGGGGGCCTCTGCAATCTGTCCCATTTTCTCACATGTAGGTACCTCAGATTCTCAAATTTATTAATAGTAATAACCATAGGATAGCCCCTTACATATCAGAAATACAAATTAATCATCTACATCTACACTCATTTCATGCTGCGCCTCACCCAATCAAAGGAATAATGTGTTTACACCATTGTTTTTGATTCAAGAGCATACACATCACCTCAGTGGGCATTCCATGAGCCGTAATTCTTGTGTAACTCCCATATCACATCAATCTTGCCCAAGTGGGTGTATGACTGAGTAATAGTGCAGATAAGTAGAGCCTATTTAAAAAATATCACAAATTATCAAATCTATTAATGGTGATATCTATTTCCTAAAAAAGAAAGCCCCAAAAATATGTTGCATCATATACATGATAAGAATAAATACTGCCCTAGTGGGCATTCAATGGACCACATTTCACGTATGAATCAAATACTCCATCAGTCATATGGCTTGTGAGTATTGAAGCAGATATGCAGAGGCTATGGTAATCCCAAAAGGCTCTTGTTATAAGCTCACCATTTCTTTCACATGTAGAAAAAATGAAAAAGAAAACATAAAGCAAACAGTTATTAAATACACTCCCATTAAAAAGATGCTACAAACTTACAATCATTGAAATACCCTAGGAGGCTAAAAGATACTTCAGAGTACGATAACCCATGCCCACATAATTCTCACCCTAAACGTATGGCTAATTCTTCATTGGAGTTCAGGCCTCGAGGGATGAGAGTCTCAAAATCAATGATATATCTAGATTCTAGTATTCTCAATCTTTGTTGTCTATCCCGCCTTGAATGTTTGTTTTCACCTCATCTATTACCACAAATTTCAGTAACCTTTCATCTTCACCATGTACTTTATAGAAGTGTCTGGCAACAAGATAGTTCTGATCGTTGTGGCAAATGGCTCTCCTATGTTCCACAATTATTTTTTGGGCTAGATGGATAGCCACTATATACAAAAATCAGTATTACAATTGAAGATAACTCTAATGTGATACAGCCTATTGCCTTGTCCAGTCTGCAGACTACTACAGGTGCTACTGTTGGAAGAAGCCCTACGTTGTAGGCAGCAAAAATAACCCAGACTTTGTCGAGATACCATATTGTGCCTGAGATCATCACGAAGAGATGTACTCTTTTTAAAAGTACTCTGAGGTGTAACGTGTAAATATTTAGCCAACACAGGATCTGTTAGCAGAATATTCCAACTCTTATTAAATATTTTCCAAATATTATATGATTGATTGGAAAACGTTGTAATGAACCTTACTGTTTGATCTTCTTCTATTTTATTTTTGCCAACAGTATATAATAAACTATTCCATGTGACACTCTTGATTTTCTCTACTGTCTGGAATATCATCTGCTTGCTGTAACCTCTTTGTCTGAAACATTCGCACATAATCATGCACTCCTACTCGTAGTCTTTCATAGTACTACACATCCTCCTAGCACGTAGTAACTCTCCATAAGGAATACTACGTATGAGACTAGGTGGGGAGCACAATGTGCATTTAGCAAACTGTTCCCTGCTTTTTGTTTTCTGAATAACCTAGTACTCAGGCAATCTCCCTTTACCATAACCTCCACATCCAAAAATTTGATTCAGGACTTGCTGAAATTACCACTAAATTGTAGATTGTATTTGTTAGTATTCAAATTCAATGCAAACTCCTTGGCTGATATTTCATCCCCTTTCCAAATAACGATCACATCGTTTATATATCGGCACCACAAAATCACCTGCTCCTCAAATTCAGTGTGTCCAATAGACACCTGCTCCTCCCACCAGCCCATGAACAAATTTGCATAGCTGGGAGCGAAGCAGGTGCCCTTCGCAGTTCCTTGCATCTGCTTGTAGATTAGTTTGTCAAAAATAAAAAAGTATTTTTGAGACAAAATGCCATCATATCTAATATCATCTCTGTATGCAACAGGAAAGAGATAGATCTAACTAACACATATCTCACTGCACCTATTCCCAGTTCATGCTCAATACACGTGTATAAGCTAGCAACATCCAATGTCATCAACAGATAATCTTGTTCCCAATGTATGCCCTCAATGACCTTGAGAAAATGTGTAGTGTCCTTGATATAAGATGGTAGAGACTTTACAAAAGGTCGAAGGTAGACATCAATATATTTGGAAGTGTTTTCCAGTAGAGAGCCCATTGTTGATACAATGTGACAAGACCATGTTCACTCTTATTTTGTGAGGGTGCAGCAAGAAGCGTGCATGTGTGAGTGTGAGTCCTAACACAATGGATCTCTGAGGAGGATTAATGTTGTCTTTGTGTAGTTTGGGCATGAGGTTTAAGACTGGAATTTTTGGGTGATCACATTCCAAAAACTGATATTCCTCTCACTCTAGGAGGCCTTGCTCCTCCCAATCAAACAGTATATCCCTATATGTCCTATCTGCTTGCTTAGCTTGATCGAAATTGGACCTAGCATAGCAGTTGGGACCCCCTAATGCCCTCCTGGATATATTGTCTTTTGTCTAAAATGACAATATTACCCCCTTAATCTGATTGCCTTATTACAATAGGGTCATCATTTTTAAGATTCTCCAATGCCTTGACTTGTAATGGGAATAAATTATTAGTGGCTCTGTTAGTTGGTTTTTTCCTTATCTTTTTAAATTCCATGATTACATCTGTTTTAAAGACCTCAATAGCATCACAGGGCATTGCTGGCAAAAAATAGATTTGGGTTTGAATGAACTAGGGCAAGGTCTATCTACTTCAAAGCCCAAAGTGGCCAAATTAATAAACGGATCCTCATGAACCTCTACATCCTCATATGAAGTTGCTAAGGTATGCAATAACTCCACATCCCCAGTGCACAATGTATTTGGACTAGATGTTTCATATGTCTTTTTGGAGTACTCTCGTCTATTATGAAACCACTTTCTCAATTTCAATTTCCTCACAAACTTGAACAAATCAATTTGTGTTTGAGTATAATCAAAATTACCAGTGGGACAAAAAGAAAGTCCTAATGATAGAAGTTTGAGTTCTGTTTCTGTCAAAAGTCTATTAGATAAATTTACCACATTCATTCGGCTGATTTCTTGGCCCTTGTCATTTCCATGGGATTTAGTTCTTCTCTTCCACCTTCTCGCCTTGGCTTGCCGATTCCTCTTACTCTTACTCTCATGCCTTCCACCCTACCCCTTTGGAAGGATTGATGACCAAGGCTATGGCTGAAACATGATGGTGTGGATGCCTGTAATTCCTACGATTTTGTATTAAACATTTTTGCGGTGCCATGGAGTCCAGAATTTTCTTTGCTTTAAGAAGGTTTTGTGTAGATGGAAGAGCGCTACCGGAACCCGAAACAGACCGCCCACTTACAGCCTCCGTACTCCGAATACTTTAATTGAATATATATATATATATATATATATATATATATATATATATATATATATATATATATATATGTATATATATATATATATTTATATATTCATTCATATATATATATATATATATAGATAGATAGATAGATAGATAGATAGATAGATAGATAGATAGATAGATAGATAGATAAATGGATAGATGTGTATATGTGTGTGTGTGTGTATCTCTCTCTCTCTCTATATATATATATATGTATATTTGACTTATACTGGTTGCTCTCTTGTGTCTGAACAAAGCTAAATCTCTCTGAACAGATGCCATAACATCGAAACACGTGTCAGGGGTTGTTTTTGTTTATTCAAGGTTTGCTTGGATTTTTTTTTTATCAATCCAAAGCTTTGATACTGGGCCTGGAGTGGTTAAAGGCTTTTGTCATTTTACAGCTCTGCAAAGATGGCACTGAGCCAAGCCTGTGCTTAAAGATTTTGCTGTACAAATGGGAAATGACTTTGTCATTTTCTAGCTCGGCGTGGATGGCACTGTGCCAATCCGATGCTTAATAACTTTGCTAGTAAAACAGACATTTGAAGTGACCAAATCAAGAGTGTTGCTGATGTTGCAGGGTGCTCTTTACTGGAGCTGCTCTCCACTTAAACTTGGGAACCACCCAGAGTTCTCTCTTTTGTTTTGCATAATTTATGCATCACTCTAACCCTGAAAGGGTTTTGTTTTGACTTATACTGGTTGCTCCCTTGTGTCTGGACAAAGCTAAACCTCTCTGAAGAGATGTGATGACATCAAAACACCTGTCAGGGGTTGCTTTTGTTTATTCCAGGTTGGCTTGGATGGTATTTTATCAATCCAAAGCAGTAATACTGTGCCTGGAGTGGTGAAAGGTGTTTGTCATTCTACAGTTCGGTAAAGGTTGGCACTGAGCCAATCCTATGCTGAAAGCTTTTGCTGTACAAATGGCAAAGGACTTTGTCATTTTCTAGCTTGGTGTGGATGGCACTGTGGCAATCTTACGCTTAAAAACTTTGCTAGAAAACAGACATTTGAGGTGAGCAAATCCAGAGTGTCCTGGTGTTGAATGGTGCTCTTTACTGGAGCTGCTCTCCGTCTAAACTTGGGAACTACCCAGAGTTCTCTCTTTTATTTTGCATAATTTATGCACCACTCTAACCCTGAAAATATTTTGTTTTGACTCATACTGGTTGCTCCCTTGTGTCTGGACAAAGCTAAACCTCTCTGAAGAGGCGTAATGACACCGAAACACCTTGTCATGGGTTGCTTTTGTTTATTCCAGGTTGGCTTGGATGGTATTTTGTAAATCCAAAGCTGTAATACTGTGTCTGGAGTGGTGAAAGGCTTTTGTCATTTAACAGCTCGGCAAAAATGACACTGAGCCAATACTATGCAAAAAGACTTTGCTAGAAAAACAGACATTTGAGGTGAGCATATCCAGAGTGTCGTTGGTGTTACAGGGTGCTCTTTACTGGAGCTGCTGTCCACCTAAACCTACGAACTACCCAGAGTTCTCTCTTTTATTTTGCATATATGAATGTATATATATATATATATATATATATATATATATATATATATATATATATACAGTAGGAAAGTAACCTCTTTCTTGGCATGGTTACCCCCCTTTTCTGCCTGCTGTCAGTGTGTTTGACTGTGTTCACTGGGACCCTGCTAACCAGGACCCAGGTAATTATGCTCTCTCTCCCAAAAGTCTGTAAAGTCTGTATTCCACCCACAATTGGCACACTAGTGCCCCATTATAAGTCCTGAGTACATGGCACCTAGGTACCCAGGGCATTGGGGTTTCAGGGTATCCCTCTGGGTTGCAGCATATATTTTGCCACCCATAGAGAGCCCCAGCAAAGGGTTCTGCAGGACTGCCATTGCAGCCTGCGTGAAAAGGTGCAAGCACCCTTTCAGTGCCACTGTTTACTACACCATACCACTTATATGTCACCCCTATGACAGGCCTTCCAGCCCAGAGGGCAGGGTGCTATGTAACTGTGTGTGAGGGCACACCTGCACTAGCAGAGGTGCCCCCACGAACTCCAGGACCATTTTCCCAGACTTTGTGACTGCAGGGATGCCATTTTACGTGTCTACTGTACATAGGTCACTACCTATGTCCAGCTACATAATGGTAACTCCGAACATAGGCAAGTATTGGTTGTATGATTCCTTGCACTCTAGGGGGCTCCTTAGAGGACCCCCAGTATTGCCATTACAGCCTTCTGAGGGTTTCCAGGCAGCCCAAGCTGCTGCCACCTCCCAGACAGGTTTCTGCCATTCTGTTGCTTGAGAAGCTCAAGCCCAGGAAGGCAGAACAAAGGATTTCTTTTGGGAGAGGGGTGTTACACCCTCTCCCTTTGGAAATAGGTGTTACAGGCTTGGGAGGGGTAGCCTCTCCAAGCCACTGTAAATGCTTTGAAGGGCACATTTGGTGCCCTCCTTGCATAAACCAGTCTGCATCTGTTCAGGGACCCCCTCTCCCCTGTCCATCACCACCCCGGGGGTGGTGCTCAGAGCTCCACCAGAGGGTACCTGGGTTTTGCCATCTTGGATTTAAGGTTAGCAGGGAACTCTGGGAGCATCTGAGTAGCCAGTGCCAGCAGGTGACGTCAGAGCCCCCTCCTGATGGGTAGTCACCCATCTAGGTGACCAATTCCCCTTTCAGGGCTATTTATGGTCTCTCTCTTGGATGGCTCCTCAGATTCAGATTGCAAGTCTCCAGCAGTGATCCTCTGCAACCTCCACTTTGGCTTCTGACCGAAGAAACTCCATCTGGACTCTTCTGGCCCCTACAAGTTGCATCAAAGAAGCAAGACACCTCCAGCAACATTGTATCTCTGGCTCCTTCCAGCAACTGCAACATTTCCCCGGTTGTACATCCTCTGAGGACAGCCCGTCCTCAGCCTGCATCAGAAGGAAAAAGGAATCTTCCTTGGGGTGGAGGAGTCACTCCCCTGCTTCTGCAGGCACCAACTGAAATGACCGGCTGCATGGATCCCCTCTCCTACTGAGTGGCATGGATCCTGCATCACAAGTGGTAGACTGAAATGGTCTCAATGGTCTTCTCTTCCAGCTGTCCAAGTTGGGTGGAGGTAAGCCCTTGCCTGCCCAGGCAGGACAGTAATCCTGTGCACTGGTCCTTTGCAGCTGCCAAGGCTTGTTGGCATCCTTTCCACAAGATTTTCAGTCATCTTGAAGCTCCAGCCCCCAGCACTCCTTCCTGCAACGCACAGCTCCCTGAGTGGCGTGGGAGCCTTTCTTGTAGTGCTGTATGGGCCTCTTTTGCGCCTCTCCTGTTCCCGTACTGTGGAACTCTTGTGGGGGCTGCCTGGGCTTCTGTGGGCTCTCTGTGTTGCTGAGGGACCCTTCTGACTCCCTTCCTGTGTAGATTTAAACTGGTCCTTCCTGGTCAATGCAGCTGCACTTTCTGCTAACTGTGAGTTTTGCGTGTGCCAAGGCTTGTTGGCGGAATACGAAGATGCAAACCAGACTGCAATCCTCCATTCGGCGTACAACATCACCCGCATCCTCCAGGAACCCGACTTCGTCTTCTTGAGTGCAGTGCTGATGCTTCTTCACCGGTTGTTCACTTCTTGCATCTTCATCTTTGTGGATAGGGGCTCCTGCCCTTCCTGGACTCTGCTGTGCTTCTTGGACTTGGTCCCCTTCTTCCACAGGTCTTCGTGTCCAGGAATCCACTGTTGGTGTCTTGCAGTCTCTTCTGGGTTTTGCAGTATTCTTCTTAACTTCTCTGTATGTGTTCTGGGAAACTTACTGTGATTTACTCGTGTTTTCCTGGTCACTGGGGTGGGTTGTGGTACTTACCTTTGGGCTTTCCTAGTACTTCCAGCTCCCCTCTACACACTACTCTTACCTAGGTGGGGGAACAACTTTCGCATTCCTTTTTTTTTAGTACATGGTTTGTACTCCCCCTAGGCCTATTTCTTTCTATTGTGATTTTCACTTATTGCACTGTTTTCTAACTGTTTTTATGCCTATTTCTGCATACTAGTGAATATAATTTGTGTATTACTTACCTTCTAAGGGAGTATAGTCTCTATGGTATTTTTGGTATTTGTGTCACCAACATAAAGTACCTGTATTTTTGTAACACTGAGGTCCTCATTACAACTCTGACGGTAAAGTCCGCCAACATACCATGTCCGCGGCGGAATTCCGCTACGGTTATTATGACCCACACTCAAAAATCCTAGACAATATAGACACCCACACAAGTCCACCACACCAAAGGTCAGTGATAAACTGGCGGTACCAAAACGCACACCGTTACGCCAACAGGAATATGCCCACACTATCATGACCCACAAATCAACGGGGGTCAATCAACCTCGGTAATCCATTAGCGGTACACACCGCTGCGCTCAAAATACACACACATTTACAAAACACAACCACATTGGACAATCCAAAATACACACACCTGATACACATACACACACCACACCCACACACTCACACCACTATAAAACACCCACCCACACTACCCACAACTCCGTACAATGATATTTTTGGAAGAAGCAGAGAGACAGAAAAGCTACGACAACACCAGCATCCAGAGGCACACAACACCATCACTCATACACCATCCACGCACCTCAAAGAACACACCCCAACACATCACCCCACACATCACATCAACCATCACCTCACACATCACCTACACCACATCATGGCACCTCAAAGACACCCCAGGTTTTCTGAGGAGTAGCTCAGGGTCATAGTGGAGGAAATCATCCGGGTAGAGCCACAGCTATTCGGATCACAGGTGCAGCAGACCTCCATTGCAAGGAAGATGGAGCTATGGCGGAGAATGTCGACAGGGTCAACTCAGTGGGACAGCATCCAAAAAAACGGGATGAGGTGGAACGACCTACGGGGGAAGGTACGTTCCATGGTATCCAGACACCAGGTAGCCGTACAGAGGACTGGCGGTGGACCCCCACCTCCTCCCCCACAACTAACAACATGGGAGGAGCAATTATTGGCGATCATGCATCCTGAGGGCCTCGCAGGAGTAGCAGGAGGACTGGACTCTGGTAAGTCAAACCTCACCCTACCTGCATGCCATCACACACTTCTACCCCTACCCTCACACCCACCACCCCAACACCTCACAGATACCCCACTATCACAACCCACACATCCCAATACCAAACCCTGCATGTGACAACAATGCAATACCCCCAACAAACACCTGACTGGACACCCATCACCACAGCATGTCCAAGGGTTAGACTCACCCAGGGCACACAATCACCACACACACAAGGGCCAAGGCGATAATGCAAGCACAGTAGTAGAGGGAAACACACCCATTGCACAAGATGGCACACACAGATACAATAACAATGCATTTACACCCAACAGGACCCCTACACAATGTCACCGGACAGGAGGTGCCAGCCATATCCAGTCCCCCCACAGAATAGGCCCACAGTGACGACAGCATGCCTGGATCAAGATGACCAGCCTGGCCCATCAGGGAACTCTGGACAGTCTCTTTCCCTGCCACAGTCCCAACCCACCACAGAACCTCCCCTCTTAGCAAACACCAGCACAGCACCCACCCAGCAGGCTCATGCCACTGTTCCCAGGACACGTCAATCAGCATTGTGTCCACCACTACAGGGACCCCAGGCAACCCCACTAACCCAGGACGATCAGGGACCTGGGGTCAGTGGCCACACGGTTCAGGAGACAGAGGCACAGGACCACAGGGGAGCTGGGAGGACTGCTGTGCGACGAGGGAGAACAGGCCCAGGGAACCCACTCTCCAAGAGGCACTCTCAAACATCATGGGAGCAAACCACCATTCCCAGGAGACCATGGGCACAGTACTGACCAAGTTTCAGAAGACCCAGTGGCTGCAGGAGGAACAGTACCTGGGGATCAGGAAGGACGTGAAGTCCATTAACACCACCCTGGTCACCATTGCAGGGGTACTGACAGACATGGGCATCACCATGAGGGAGACAGTGGCATACCACCGGGCCCCTGACCCCAGCCCGAATGATGAACAGCCTTCCACGTCCGTCTGCGCTAGTGGACAGGAGGTCCCACCACAGGAACAACAGGCCACCAGCACCCCACCCCCTGCAAAAGGTGAACCACTGCGCACACTGTCCCTGCGATCCAGGCACAAGACAGAGAACATTGCCAAGGACCCCGCCAGGAAATAAGACTCTCCTGATTGTCACCCTTCTGTCCCACTATTTCACCCTAACCACCTTGAACTGCCATTGCTCCACTTCCTATGCCCCATTGGACAATGCACCTGTGATACAAAGAGACTGGATTCTACCATGGATATTCCTCCACCATCACCCCAACTCATTGCACATCCCCCTCTACTTATTAGCACTTAAATAAACACCCTTGAATCACAATACAATCTGGGGTCAGTCTGTACTTTCACCTATGTATTATTACAACCTCTTAGACAAATATCAATGTAAATGTTCATTTGCACATACCAAAGTATGACAGTTGTTGGGCAGCAGTAAACACAGCAGAAGGCAGAATGTGGTACCCAGACCTGTGGAAAGGAAAGCCAAAGTGAACTGTCAGGGTCCATACACAAAGGTAAAAAGGCTGACTTATACAATGTCCTACAGTAGTCAGATATGAGATGAGCAATGCCAGTCTCTTACCTGTGTGTCACTGGAAGTACTGCATGATGATGTTGTTTCGGTGGTCAATATCTTCTTCCTCTGCCTCCTCTTCCTCACTGTCTACAGGCTCAACAGCTGCCACAAGACAAACATCAGGGCCATCCTCCTGCAGAAAAGTCACCTGGCGTCGCAAAGCCAGGTTGTGTAACATACAGCAAGCCACGATGATCTGGCACACCTTGTTGGGTGAGTAGTATAGGGAGCCACCCGTTAGATGGAGGCACCGGAATCTGGCCTTCAGGAGGCCGAAAGTCCGCTCAATAATCCTCCTAGTTCGCCATGTGCTTCATTGAAGCGTTCCTCTGCCCTTGTCCTGGCATTCCTCACTGGGGTCAGTAGCCATGAGAGGTTGGGGTAACCAGAGTCACCTGTAAATGTCGAGGGATATCTGTTAGACATACACCAACACTTAGGGACTACCCCATACCCAGACACCTATTCATACTGTGTGGGGACCTTGGGCTCATCTATTAGCCACACATGGTGCCTCTGGAGTTGGCCCATCACATAAGGGATGTTTATGTTCCTCAAAATGTAAGCATCATGCACAGAGCCAGGATACTTGGCATTCACATGGGAGGTGTACTGGTCTGCCAAACACACCATCTGCACATTCATTGAATGGCAGCTTTTCCAATTTCTGTACACATGTTCATTCCTGCGGGGGGGGACAAATGCCACATGTGTACCATCAATGGCACCAATGATGTTGGGGATATGTCCCAGGGCATAGAAGTCAGCTTTCACTGTGGGCAAATCCTCCACCTGGGAGAAAACGATGTAGCTGCGCATGTGTTTCAGCAGGGCAGATAATACTCTGGACAACACGTTGGAGAACATTGGCTGAGATATCCCTGATGCCATGGACACTGTTGTTTGAAAGGAACCACTGGCCAGGAAATGGAGCACTGACAGGACCTGCACTAGAGAGGGGATACCTGTGGGATGGCGTATAGCTGACATCAGGTCTGGCTCCAATTGGACACACAGCTCTTGGATTGTGGCACGATCAAGTCTGTAGGTTATAATGATGTGTCTGTCTTTCATTGTCGACAAATCCACCAGGGGTCTGTACACTGGAGGATGACGCCATCTCATCATCTACCCCAGCGGATGTTACCTAATGAGGAGAATGGTGAGCAGAGGGTCATGTACCACATAGGTTGCACAAGGGTTTTTGCACTAATGTGATTAAATCTGTGTGTGGCGTTGTCTGTCCGTATTTGTGCCCAAATGTGCTGTGATGCATTAGTTGCCCTGCCATGTGCCACCCTGAAATGGCGGCTGCCTGGCCTCTAAGGAGGGACAAGAGGGAAATGAGATAACTGCGCTGGCGTTGTGCAGGGTTGAGGTAGGCAGTAGAAGACTGCTGCGCAATTCAGCATTGGTTATCATTGTGCCCTACGGTTTCCAGGAGCCAATGACAATGTACGCCAGCGGTGATGGTTCGCACTGCCGCGGAGGTAACCGCCATTTCCTATCTCTTCACTCACTTGATACCTGACCTTCAACAGGAGAGGACCTACACTGCAAGTGCTGCTGTGACCTCAGTCTGGAAGCGACAATGGCTCGAGTGACTGGGGAAAGGGCCCCTGCCTTCACTGTGGAGGAGTTGGAGAGACTAGTGGATGGGGTCCTCCCCCAGTACACGCTACTCTACGGTCCTCCAGACAAACAGGTGAGTAAACTGTGAGCATGATGCGTGGGACATGAATGTATGGAGTGGTGTGGATGGAAGATACATGTTGGGGGGGGCTGAGGCCTGCATGTGAGGATGGTGAGTGTATGTGTGTCAGGGCATGGGAGGGAACTGGTGGCCAATGAGTATTGCAAACCGGAAGGGGGGGTAAGTTCCTTTCATACTTTACCTTTCCTCTAGGTCAGTGCCCACCAGAAGAAAGGTATTTGGCGTGCCATCACCAAGGAAGTGCAGACCCTAGGGGTCTATCATAGACAGAGCACCCACTGCTGCAAGAGATGGGAGGACCTGCAACGCTGGACCAAGAAGACGGCGGAGGCCCAGCTGGGGATGGCCTCCCAACGTGGAAGGGGTGCCCGTCGCACCATGACCTCCCAGATGTTACGGATCCTGGCGGTGGCATATCCGGAGTTGGATGGGCGCTTGAGGGCATCAGAGCAGCCACAAGGGGCTGAATACAGTCTCATTCAGCTGACTCTGCACACTTTACGAGGTGTCTGGGTGGGGGATGTGGGCTGTGGGTTCCCCAAGGCCAGGGCGAACTTGGTAGGGTAGGTCCCTTGTTAGGCAGGCTCTGTGGCACTCCAACCCCAGTAGTGGTAGTGGCCATCTACAACAAGTCAGGCTCCTGTGGCTTCCAGGTGTGCAGCAAATGGGGGTAGGCATAGTCCCCCATGGGCAGGTCAGTTTCCTACAAACTGTTAGTGCATGCCCTAGTGCATAGGGCTGCTCCCTGTGTGTTGTGCCTGCCAACTGTAGTGGTGTTGCTGGCATGGACCATGTGTCTCCTCTGTCTTCCCCCCCTTTTTCTTTTGTCACCCTGTCCTTGGGGGCATTAGCATCATCTGGCGGAGGAGCAGAGGCATCGGAGCAGGAGGGAGCTGCATCCCACATGGCCCAGGAGGGTGAATGTACGAAGTCTAAAGGCACCAGTGGGACGGAGGGCGAGGGGAGCTCCACGACGGGGACAGGAGGGGACACCAGCGACAGTGACTCCTCCTCTGATTGGAGCTCCCTTGCGGTGGAGGGCACCTCTGTGCCCACCGCAACAACAGGTACAGCCGCCACCCCCCCACCAGCACCGCCCTCCCAGCAGCCCCTCAGCGTGTTTCCCATGCCTGCTCTCCCAGGAGTGTGGGCATCTCCTTCGCCCCAGGCACCTCAGGCCCTGCCCCCGTCAGCCCTGCTGCCCTCAGTGAGGAGGCTATTGACCTCCTGAGATCCCTCACTGTTGGGCAGCCAACCATTTTGAATGCCATCCAGGGTGTCGAGAGGCATTTGCAGCAAACAAATGCATACCTGGAGGTCATTCATTCTGGCGTGGCAGCCCAACAGAGAGCATTTCAGGCTCTGGCCTCATCACTGATGGCAGCCATTGTCCCTGTGTCCAGCCTCCCCCCTCCAACATCCACTACCCAGACCCAATCCCCTCTACCTCAGCCTATCCCAAGCACACCATCAGACCAGCATGCACACACATCAACACACAAAAGTGGCTCAGGCAAACATAAGCACCACACATCCCACAGGCACTCACACAAGCACCATACCCATGCAGACACAACAACATCCACTGCCTCCACTGTGTCCCCCTCCTCCACGTCCTCCGCCTCCCTCCCAGTCTCGTCTCCACTCACACTTGCATGCACTACATCCTCAGCCACTATCTCCATCACCAGCATGCTCATCACTACTCACCGCTCATGTGCAATCACCACCCCCACTACCATTCACACATCCTCTGTGTCCACTCCCAGTGTGTCTGTGAGCCCTCCTCCCAAAGTACACAAATGCCGGCACACACCCACTCAACAGCCATCCACCTCACAACAGCCTCCATCCCATGCACCTTCACCCAAACTCAGCAGACGTACACCTCCTACAACCACTACCTCTTCCTCCACTCCCAAACCTCCTCCATCTTCCCGTCTCGGTGAGTCCAAAAATGTTTTCCTTGTTAACCTGCAGCTCTTCCCTACACCTCCCCCCGTCCTTCCCCTAGGGTCAGGCTGTCTCGAGCCCAGACCAGCACCTCAGCCTCCAAATCCTCAGCCACTGTGGTCCCTGCAAGTCCGGGAGGATCCAAGGGGGCACCCATCAGGGCTGCCAGTGTGCCACCTACTGAAGCCAAGGACCACGCTATTCCGCCACCTGCCAAGGTAAAGAAGGGGCCAGCATGCAGAATAGAAAAGCCGCACCACCCACCCAGCAAGGCCTCATCCAGAACCAAAGAGGACAGTGCCAAGGTCCCAGCAGCGACCTCCAAGGTAGGGAAGGGACACAAGAGCAAAGTAAAGTCACCTCAGGGCACGGAGCATCCGGGTGAGGGACTGGTGACCCCCATTTCTCAAGACAGGCCAGCAACCTGTACGACGGTGAGCACCGCCGCAACGTCCGACACCCGCATCGCCACCTGCACTGCCACCTGCGCCACCACCTGCACCGCCACCTGCACCTCCACCTGCACCTCCATCTGCACCGCCACCTGCACGGCAGCTGCCACAACTACAGGCACCAGCATCATCCTCAGTGGGCAGCCTTCTGAGGCTGTAGGAGACGGCCTGGTGTCTCCCTTCACTACTACAGACACCTGCACCACGGGCAGCACCGGCAGCATCTCCGCCATAGACACCGCCCCACGACGTGCCCAGCCAGTGCCACTACAGTGGACATCAGCAGCATCCCCAGGTGGGGAAGGGACACAAGAGCAAAGTAAAGTCACCTCAGGGCATGGAGCATCCGGATGAGGGACTGGTGACCCCCATTTCTCAAGACAGGCCAGCAACCCCAGTGGGCAGCCGTCTGAGGCTGCAGGAGACATCCTGGACCCTGCACACACTACATGAGGCAGCACCACCAGCACTGGCACTACCAGCAGTTTGCAGCCTAAGTCGTCGCAAGGTGGAGTGTGGCTCTGCCTCCATGGAGTATCATGCTACCGTTACCGGAAAATCTTGTGGCTCAGACATCCAGGTGAGTGAATGGGAACTGCCACACCCCTGGTGCAGCATCCCTGGGCACCAAGCCCCCTCCAGAACCAGTGGAGAAAAGCATCCACTAACACAGTCCTTGGCAGGATGAAGCACTCTGGGCACCAAGCCCCCTCCAGAACCAGTGGAAGACGCCACCCACTTGAGAGACTGTGGCTTTGCACTCCCCAGGGCCAAGCAGTGGGCAAACCACCCACTTGGGAGACTTGAGAGACTGTGGCTTTGCACTCCCCAGGACTAAGCAGTGGACAAACCATCCACTTGGGAGACTTGAGAGACTGTGGCTTTGCACTCCCCAGGAGCAAGCAGTGGGCATGGAGCCCCCTCGAGGAGCAGTGGCGTCATCCCATCATCCGGCTGAGGTGCCCTCCTTCCCCTTCCCCCTTAGGTGCCTGTTTTTTTCGAGCTGATGCCCCTGCAGTGTGCTCTCCATTTTGAGGCAGGTGTCATGTGTGGGCTTTGCCCATGCTTTTTGGGACCAATGGTCCACGGACATTTAATGGGACAGTGTACGGACTTGTGTACTTTCTGTTAATATTTGTATGTGCTGATAATTTAAAGTTATCTTGGGCTATCTGATTGTTCGAATATTACACTTGTTAAACTCATTTCGTTTGGTCCTTGCATTCTTCCAGGGGGTGAAGGGGATGTATCTGTGATGTGATTGGATATGTGTGTGGGTGTTGTTGTGGGGCGTGGGGGTGTTGTGTGTGTGTGTGTGTCACTCTCTTTTCCCTCCTCTCCTCCCCGGTGTGCTAGGTGCAGTTCTCACTGTCATTGTCGCCGCCGTCTTTGATGTTCCTGGTAGATGAGGAGGTAGGCCAGCGTAGGCAGGACCTGTAACTCGGGCTCCATGGAGTCCTGGTTGTTCGTTGAGTGTCGAGAGGTGAGTGGTTTCCCTTCCAAAGACTGTTTCCGCCTTGCTTTTGAGGGCATTGGTACACCCCGGAAAAGCTGGCGGATTGGTGCCTTGTAATAGTGTGGAGATTCAATGTCTTCTGCCTGTCTGTTGGTGGTTACCGCTGCAGGTGTGTGTTTCTACTGCTGTGGTGGTCGGAGTGTTAAAGTGGCTGTCTGTGTTGGTGGTTTCCACCATGGTCATGATTCCATTTTTTTTTACCGCCGGCCTGTTGGCAGTATTAATGCCGCTTTATCACTGACCGCCAGGGTTGTAATGAGGGCCTGAGTGTTTTCTTTCATGTGTGTAAGTACTAAGGCCCATATTTATACTTTTTAGTGCCGCATTTGCATCATTTTTTGATGCAAAAGTTGATAATATAATTGTATTTTGTAAGTTTGTGCCGCTTTTGTGTAAAAAAATTACGCAAATGCAGCGCTAAAAAAGTATGAATATGGACCTAAGTGTGACTACAGTGGTATTGCATGAGTTTGCATGTCTCCTAGATATGCCTTTACTACTCATCCACAGCTTCCCCTAGAGAGCCTGGCTACTAGACACTGACTACATTACACTAATAAGGGATACCTGGACCTGGTATAAGGTTTAAGTACCATAGGTATGACCACACACCATGCCAGCATCCTACATTGGTGGCAGCGGTGGGATAATTACTTGCAATTGCCTTATCACTTTGTCACCTGGCTAGTTTCACAGAAAAGACTACACCATACCTAGAGGTATACATAGTACCTAGTGAAGTTAACTAGTCTCTAAAGTGTAGGTAAGCTAGGGTAAAGACATGGCCCTTACTATAAACTTATTTCTGAGAAACTAGGAGTTAGGTAGGTTAGGTACATCCTACACTATCCTAACACACACCAATGTCTACAGCATGACATATCTCTGAGGTCATGGAGGCTTCCTATGAGAACCTGACCTTCAAGGAATTGAAGGGGCTGTGTGCAAAGAGGAAGTTAGATATTGGGATGAACCCTAACAAGAGTCTGCTCTTAGGCCTCCTCCTCCAGGATGACCAGGATCAAGCTGGTGGTCAGGAGGAAGAGGAGGAAGGAGAATACCCTAACCCCACTGAGGTAGAAGAGGGCATTCTAGGCTTGGGGAGGGTTCCTCAAAGGATCACAATATTCCTAGTAGACCAACTAGCATAGCTGGTAGTGGGAAGGGCAGTCACACTGGTAGGGCTCCTTACACACCCAGAGGGCTAGTAGAAAGGTTCACCAAACCTAGGAATAGATCCACATCTGCTCATTCTCACATTACTTTGGTATCTGAAGGATCCCACTGCAAAACTCCAGGGGATGACTCTATAGGTAGAGAACACAGGAAACTGAGACTGGAGTAGGCCAGTGTGAGTTTGCAGCAGCAACAGCTAGCCCTAGATAGGGAGCCCTTGGCAGTGAGGAGAGAAAGACAAGGGTTGGGGTTAGCACCCCATGGAGGCAGCACCAGCTCAGGTTTCAGGGATTACAGAGTCAGGGAAGACTACTCGGATTCCAGAAACCTGCACAAAATTGTTCCCCTATATAAGCTGGGGGATGAAATTTACAAACGGTTTGCTGCACTTGAGAGGGCCTGTAAAGTTCAGAGGGTCCCTCAAAGGCAGTGGGCTGCTATTCTCTGGTTGTCCTTCTCTGATAAGAGAGGGATAGAGTTCTCACTGTCAGAGAAGAGGATGCAGACAATAACAAAATCTAAAAACTGCACTCTTAGATGGTTTTGGTCTCACAACTGAGCAGTATAGGATCAAGTTCAGAGAGATCGGAAAAGAGGCCTCACAAGATTGGGTTGACTTTGTGGACTGTTTTGTTAAAGCTTTAGAAGGCCGGTTACATGGCAGCAAAGTGTCTGACTATGAGGGCTTGTACAATCTGTTATTGAGAGAACATATTTTGAATAATTGTGTGTCTGACTTGTTGCACCAGTACTTGGTAGACTCTGATCTGAACACTCCCCAAGAATTGGGAAAGAAGGCAGACAAATGGGTCAGAACAAGGGTGAGCAGAAAAGCTCATACTGGGGGTAACAAGGACAAGAAGATGGATGGTCAGTAACATGACAAAGGAGGGGACGAAATAAAGAGTCTTCATCAGGCCCACAAACCTCTTCTGGGGGTGGGTCTAAATCCTCTTCACACAGAACAGAACAAAAAGCCTTGGTGCAAAGGCCATAGGGCAGGATACAGCTCCTGTCCTAAGACAAAACCTCCCACCACTACTACAACTAGTACCCCTAGCAATAGCACTGTGGTGGGAAGACCAATACTACCAATAGTCAATCCAAGGGTATAGCAGGACTAACTCTGGGACATATAGTGGGGGATGGTTTAGTTAGGGAAACAACTGAGGCTTTTTTAATCTCTGATGGTGGCATTGGCCTTGCCACCCATGTTGCTTGTCCCCTTAATATGGATAAGTACAAGCAAAAACTATATAAATGGTGTCCAGGTTAAGGCCTACAGGGACACAGGTGCCAGTGTCACCATGGTGACTGAAAAACTGGTGCCCCCTGAGAAACAGCTACTTGGTCATCAGTTCCAAGTGGCTGTCGCCCAGAGCAATACTATAAACTATAGACCTAGAGCTTCCCAAAAGCAGGGGTAGAAAGGGTAAGAATTTGTCCCCTATCCCTCCCTCCACTGATGAATCCCCCTTTGAGGAGGAGGAATCGACTCCTTGGACAGAACCTACACCTGAAGAATTTCAAGCTGACACAGCTGAACTCTTAGATGCAGGGGAGGTCAGTGGCAACCACAGGGTGTACTGGGAAAACAACCTACTGTATTCAGAACCAAGGGAACCCAAGCCTGGTGCCACCAGAAGATTGGTCATCCCTCTGCAATACAGGGAGTTTTTGTTAACCTTAGCCCATGACGTTCCCCTTGCTGGTCACCTGGGGCAAAACAAAACTTGGGACAGACTGGTCCCTCACTTTCACTGACCCCATATGTCAGAAGACACAAAGGAGTTTTGTCGTTCCTGTGACACTTTCAAGCCAGTGGCAAGACAGGTGGCACTCCAATGGCCCCCTCAATCCTACTTCCAGTGGTTGGGGTACCATTTGAAAGGGTAGGGATTGACATTGTTGACCCTCCCACAGCTTCTGGAAACAGGTTTATTCCGGTGGTGGTGGACCATGCCACCAGGTATCCAGAAGTTATACCTCTTAGGACCACTACAGCTCCTGTAGTGGCCAAGGCCCTCCTGGGAATCTATTCCAGGGTGGGTTTCCCAAAAGAGGTTGTATCAGACAGAGGTAGAAACTTCATGTCTGCATACTTAAAAGTAATGTGGAAATGTGTGGTGTAACCTACAAATTCACCACACCTTACTATTCCCAAACAAATGGGTTGGTTGAGAGTTTTAACAAAACACTCAAAGGTATGATAATGGGACTCTCTGAAAAACTCAGGAGGAGATGGGACGTCCTGTTACCATGCCTCCTCTTTGCCTACAGGGAGGTACCCCAAAAGGCTTTTTGGTCACCCTGTTAGGGGTCCACTGACTCTTGTGAGGGAGGGTTGGGAGCAACCCCTGAAGCACCCTAAACAAGATATAGTGGATTATGTTCTTGGCCTCAGATCAAGGATGGCTGAGTACAAGAAGAAGGCCAGTAAGAACCTTCAGGCAAGCCAAGAATTGCAAAAGCAATGGCATCACCAGAAGACTGTCCTGACTGTGTACCGACCAGGGCGGAAAGTGTGGGTCCTGGAGCCTGTGGCACCCACAGCACTCCAAGACAAGTGGAGTGGACCACACACCACAGTAGAAAAGAAGGGTGAGGTCACTCATTTAGTAGACCTTGACCTCCAAGAAGTCCCCTCAGGTTACTTCATGTGAATCGCCCAAATCCATACTATAACAGGGCTGATTTAACCCTGCTCATTGCCACTGATGAGGGCCTCTCCCTGACCGCTTCTCAAATTCTGCAGCTGATGGCTCAGTTGAGGCAGTAGTCTCAGCAGTTTGCCTTTTTGAGTCCCAAAAGGAAGACTGCAAAAATCTCTTAGGGCAGTTTTCTGAACAGTTTTCCATTACACCTATTCAAACCACATGGTGTGAACACACCATTGATACAGGGGACAGCCTACCTGTCAATAGTTAAATCTACAGGCAGCCTGACTATGTAAGGGACTGCATCAAAGCAGAAGTGCAAGAGATGCTGGACCTGGGAGTCACTGAGCACTCAGATAGCCAGTGGTGCTGGTCTCAAAACCACACTCTCAAAATGGGAAAAGAGAGATGAGGGCTCCATACAGTAACCACAACTGATGCTCATCCTATCCCCAGGGCAGATGAGCTCATAAATACTATGGCATCTGCCAAGCTTATAGCACTTTTGACCTCACTGCTGGCTATTGGCAGATAAACTTGTCACAAGATGCTAAACTTAAAACTGCATTCTCTACCATTGGATAGCACTGCCAATTTACAGTAATGTCCATTGGTTTGAAAAATGTACCTGCCACTTTTCAGAGTCTGGTGAACATAATCCTCCAAGGTTTGGAAGTCTTCAGTGCAGCGTATCTAGATGATGTAGCTATCTTTATCTCCACCTGGGATGATCACCAGTCCACCTCTGGAAGGTTTTGGAGGCTCTGCAAAAAGCAGGCCTTACTATCAAGGCTTCAAAGTGCCAGGTAGGGCAGGGTAAAGTGGTTTATCTGGGATACCTAGTAGGTGGGGAACAGATTCAGCCACTACAGGGGAAAATCCAAACCATTTTGGATTGGACTCCCCCTACCAAGAAAACCCTGGTCAGATCCTTCTTAAGTCTCACTGGGTATTACACGATGTTTATTAAGAACTATGGCTCCATTGTTGCCTCTCTTAATGACCTCACCTCTAAGAAAATGCCTAAAAGGGTATTATGGACAGCCAACTGTCAAAAAGCTTTTGAGGAACTCAACCAGGCCATGTGCTCTGCACCTGTTCTAAGGAGCCCAAACTACTCCACGAAGTTCATAGTTCAGACGGATGCTTTAGAGGTAAGGGTTAGGGTAGTTCTCTCACAGTTTAATACAGTGGGCCAGGATCAACCAGTAGCTTTTATTAATGTAAGGATGACCCCCAGAGAAACGCGTTGGTAAGCCATAGAGAGGGAGGCCTTTGCTGTGGTCTGGACATTGAAGAAGTTGAGACCATACCTCTTTGGTACTCATTGTTCAGACAGACCACAAACCTCTCTTATGGCCTAAACAGATGAAAGGAGAAAACCCCAAATTGTTGAGGTGGACCATTTCCCTACAGGGTATGGACTTTACAGTGGAAAATAGACCTAGGAGTAACCACTCTAATGCAGATGGTCTCTCCAGAGATTTCCACTTAGACAAGTAAGACTCACCTGGGCAAGGTTAGCCTTCTTGTTCCTCATTTGGGGGGGGTGTAGGAAAGTACTCTCTTTCTTGGCATGGTTACCCCCTTTTTCTGCCTGATATCAGTGTGTTTGACTGTGTTTACTGGGATCCTGCTAACCAGGACCCCAGTGATTATGCTCTCTCTCCCAAAAGTCTGTATTTCACCCACAATCGGCACACTGGTGGCCCATGATATGCCCCTAATATAGGGGTACCTAGGTACCCAGGGCATTTGAGTTCCAGAGGATCCCTATGGGTCTGCAGGACTGCCATTGCAGCCTGCGTGAAAAGGTGCAAGCACCCTTTCACTGGCACTTTTCAGTACACCAGGTCAGTTATAAGTCACCCCTATGGCAGGCCTTCCAGCCCAGAGGGCAAGGTGCCAAGTACCTGTGTATGAGGGCACCCCTGCACTGGCAGAGGTGCCCCCATGAACTCCAGGCCCATTTTCCCGGACTTTGTGAATGCAGGGATGCCATTTTATGTGTGTACTGGACATAGGCCACTACCTATGTCCAGCTATATAATAGTAACTCCGAATATAGGCACGTTTGGAATAAAACATGTTGGAATCATACCCCAATGCATTTGCAAGAATTGGTTGTATGATTCCATGCACTCTAGGGGCTCCTTAGAGGACCCCCAGTTTTGTCATTACAGCCTTCTGAGGGTTTCCAGGCAGCTCCAGCTGCTGCCACGTCCCAGACAGGTTTCTGCCCTCCTGTTGCTTTAGAAGCTTGAGCCTAGGAAGGCATAACAAAGGATTTTCTTTGGGAGAGGGGTGTCAGACCCTCTCCCTTTGGAAATGGGTGATACAGGCTTGGGAGGGGTAGCCTCTCCAAGCCAATGGAGACGCTTTGAAGGGCACATTTGGTGCCCTGCTTGCATGAACCAGTCTACACTGGTTCAGGGACCCCTCCAGTCCCTGCTCTGGCGTGAAACTGGACAAAGGAAAGGGGTGTTACCACTCCCCTGTCCATTACTACCCAGGGGTGGTAATCAGAGCTCCTCCAGAGAGTCCCTGGGTTTTGCCATCTTGGATTCAAGGTTGGCAGGGAACTCTGGGAGCATCTGAGTGGCCAGTGTCAGCAGGTGACATCAGAGCCCCTTCCTGATAGGTGGTCACCCAACTGTTTTATGTCTATTTCTGCATACTAGTGCATCTAACTTGTGTATTACCTACCTCCTAAGGGAGTATAGTCTATATGGTATTTTTGGTATTTGTGTCACAAAAATAAAGTAACTTTAGTTTTGTAACACTGAGGTGGTCATTACAACCCTGGCGGACAGTGTTAAAGCTGCAGAAATACCGCAAACATGCCGGCGGACAAAAAAAGGGAATTATGACCCTGGCGGAAACCGCCAACAAAGACAGCCACTTTAACACACCGCCCGCCACGGCGGTACAGACAAGCAGCGCGGCGGTCACCGCCAACAGACAGGCGGAAGACAATGTACCGCCCACAGTATCACAACAGGCCAATCCGCCACCTTTTCCGGGGCGGATTCACCGTGGATAAAAACACAGCGGAAACAAACAGCTTTTGCTATGGGAAAACGCTCACCTTCTACACATCCCACGAGGAACGACGACTCCATGGACCCGGAACTCCAAATACTACCTGCCCTTGTCTTTCTGCTCCTTCACGACCAACAGCGACGTAGGCGCAGAAGATACCGGTGAGTACTGCACCTACGACAAGGGGGAGGGGGGGAGGCAAAAGTTAGGTGGACACCCACCAAACACCCCCACCCTCGCATAGTACAACATACACACCAATGCAGACACAAAAAGAACAGTAACAACCCACAATCCCCCCGGAAGAATGCAAAGACAATGCGAATTTCGGGCAAACTTTGTAATGTGCCACTATACATGTCACACAAATATATACAAATATATGTATTAAAACATCACTCATATTTACATATATAATCCAAGAAGTATTGCAGATATGTACACAACAATGTCCGTGCACAAACAGTCCAAAGATGCATGGGCGAGGCCCACAATAGATACCTGACCAAACCCGGAGAGAACACTGCCGGGGCATCAGATAGAAACACTACAGGCACCTCAGGGGGAAGGGAAGGGGGGGCACCTCAGCCACATGAATGCGAAGCCAGATCCACGACGGGGCTCCATGCCCATTGATGTATCCTGGGGAGTGCAAAGCCACAGTCTCTCAAGTCTCTACAGTGGGTGGGTTGCCCACTGTGCCATCCTGGGGAGTGCAAAGCCACAGTTTCACAAGTCTCTACAGTGGGTGGCTTGCCTACTGTGCCATCCTGGGGAGTGCAATGCCACAGTCTCTCAAGTCTCTACAGTGGGTGGGTTGCCCACTGTGCCATCCTGGGGAGTGCAAAGCCACAGTCTCTCAAGTCTCTACAGTGGGTGGGGTGCCCACTGTGCCATCCTGGGGAGTGCAAGGCCACAGTCTCTCAAGTCTCTACAGTGGGTGGGTTGCCCACTGTGCCATCCTGGGGAGTACAAAGCCACAGTCCCTCAAGTCGATGCAGGTCCATACTGGTACTGGGGGGTGACTGGTGCCCAGACTGGATGAGTCTCCCCGTGAAAGGTAGTGTCCTATCACTGTCCCAGCTGCACATGGGATAAGGATGCCTGATGTGGTGGGCCATTCATTCCTACCCGATGCATTGCCCTGTTCAGCGGTGCTTTGCCATGGCAGTCTCTGGACTGTTCAGCGGTGCTTTGCCATGGCGGTCTTTGCCCTGGTCAGCGGTGCTTTGACATGGCGGTTCTGGACTGTTCAGTGGTGCTTTGCCATGGCGGTCTCTGGACTGTTCAGCGGTGCTTTGCCATGGCAGTCTTTGCCCTGTTCAGCGGTGCTTTGACATGGCGGTTCTGGACTGTTCAGCGGTGCCTTGACATGGCGGTTCTGATACGGACATTGGTGTGTGGCATGACGATCTCCATACTGAACATTGGTGTGTGGCATCACGATTTCCACACTGGACATTGGTGTGTGGCATGACGATCTCCTTACTGGACATTGGTGTGTGGCATGACAATCTCCACACTGGACATTGGTGTGTGGCATGACGTTCCATCATTGCCCAGCGGGGCTGTGGCATCCTGGCCCCGCCTGGGCTGTGTCTTGTGCGGTGGTCTCAGGACCAATGACGATACTTGGGCCCTCCTGGGCTGTGTCATGTGCGGTGGTCTCAGGACCAGTGACGATACTTGGGCCCTCCTGGGCTGTGTCTTGTGCGGTGGTCTCAGGACCGGTGACGATGCTTGGGCCCTTCTGGGCTGTGTCTTGTGCGGTGGTCTCTGGACCAGTGACAATACTTGGGCCCTCCTGGGCACTGACTCTGGCGGTGCTCTCTGGACCAGTGATGATACTTGGGCCCTCCTGGGCACTGACTCTGGCGGTGGTCTCTGGACCAGTTACGATACTTGGGCCCTCCTGGGCACTGACTCTGGCGGTGGGTTCTGGATTAGTTATGATACTTGGGCCCTCCTGGGCACTGACTCTGGCGGTGGGCTCTGGACCAGTTACGGTACTTGGGCCCTCCTGGGCACTGACTCTGGCAGTGGGCTCTGGACCAGTTACGATACTTGGGCCCTCCTGGGCTGTGACTCTGGTGGTGGGCTCTGGACCAGTTACAATACTTGGGCCCTCCTGGGCACTGACTCTGCCGGTGGGCTCTAGACCAGTGACGACGGTGCTGGCGGTTGTGACTGGACCGCCGGAAATGATGGCGCACTTCTCCGCCGTGACACTCACAACAGGCTGGGCAGACTTCCTCTGGACCTTCCCCACCTTTTTTGGAGTTACAGCTGACTCACCAATCGCCTTCGATCCCATTTCACTTGTTGTCCCACCAGGAGTCTTGACACGGTCCAGTCGTCCACTCTCCAATTTCGGGGCCTTTACAGGGGATGGGCTGCCAGTGCCTTGGCTCCGGGTCCTACTGCCTGCCCTTGTGGACGGTGCACTCCAAAAACCTGGAACATGCACCACTGGTACTGGAGGCTTTCTGGCTGAGGCGCTACGACGGGACTGATGAATTGGAGGGGGGTGGGGGCAAAAAGATCAATTTGACAGAGGGACAGTTTCTGATGAACACAGGGATGGGTAGCTGGAGGGGGTCTGGGAGTGGAGGAAGAGGAGGTGGTTGTAGGAGGTGTCACTTTAGCTGTTTTGGGTGCAGGTGCAGGTACTAGAGGCTGTTGTGAGGTGGATGGATGTTGGGTGAGTGATTGCCGGCGTTTGGGTACTTTGGGAGGGGGCTTCACAGACACACTGGGAGAGGACACAGGGGACGTGTAAATGGCAGTGGAGGTGGTGAGTGCTGGTGAGCGGCGTGTGGTGCTGGGTGTCCTGGTGCGAGTCCTAGTGCCTGTAGATGTGGTGCATGCAGGTGTGTGTGTAGGCGAGACTGGCGGGAGGAGGGAGAAGAGGAGGAGGGGGACACAGTGGAGGCAGTGGATGTTGCTGTGTCTGTATGGGTGTGATGCT
Organism: Pleurodeles waltl; assembly: GCF_031143425.1. Classification (NCBI taxonomy): domain Eukaryota; kingdom Metazoa; phylum Chordata; class Amphibia; order Caudata; family Salamandridae; genus Pleurodeles; species Pleurodeles waltl. Next base: position 261,351,280 of record NC_090449.1, read on the forward strand.
TGTGTGAGTGCCTGTGGGATGTGTGGTGCCTATGTTTGCTTGAGCTACTTTTGGGTGTTGACTTGTGTGCATGCTGGTCTGTAGGTGTGCTTGGGATGGGCTTGGGGTACAGGGGATTGGGTCTGGGTGGAGGAAGTTGGAGGGGGAAGGTTGGACACAGGGACAATTGCTGCCATCAATGACAGCCTGACCAGAATGAATGCCCTCCAGGAATGCATTACCGTGTTGCAACACCCTTTCTACACCCTGGATGGCATTCACAATGGTAGACTGCCCAACAGTGAGTGACCTGAGGAGGTCAATGGCCTCCTCACTGAGGGCAGCAGGGGTGACTGGGGCAGGGCCTGAGGTGCCTGGGGCGAAGGTGATGCCCACCCTCCTGGGTGAGCGGGCACGGGGCGAACGCTGAGGGGCTGCTGGGAGGGCGGTGCTGGTAGGGGGGGTGGCGGCTGTACCTGTAGAAGTGGGGCGCACAGATGGTGCCGCCACCACAGGGGTGCTCCATCGGCGGACGAGTCTGTGTCGCTGGTTGGTGATCCGGTGGCCGACGTGAAGCTCCCCTCGCCCTCCGTCCCACTGGTGTATTCAGAGTCTGTGGTGTGGCCCTCCATGGCCATGTGGGATGCAGCTCCCTCGTGCTCCGGTGCCACTGTACCTCCGCCTGTTGATGCTGATGTTCAAAAGGACAGGGAGAGCAGGAAAAGGGGGGAGACAGAAGAAAGAGAGTTTTAGTGCATGGCATACCGCTACCGTTGGCGGACAAGACAGACGCAGCAGCCCCATGCACAACGCCGCGCTCCTGCCCTCTGCACATGCAATTTCTGGGATATGGCCTACATGGCAATGGTGGAAATCTACGCACATAGATGCCACAGGGGCAACTATACCTCAACTTGCTAATTTAGTGAGGTGGGGTTGAGTGCCACATGGCCTACATTACGGAGGGGCCTTGCCTACCTAACTCGCTCTGGCCTAGGGACACCCAGAGCCCACCTCCCCCACCCAGACACCTCCACTGCACGCAAAGTCCGCAGAATGAGGTTGTACTCACCCCCTTGTGTCTGCTGTGATGTCCTTAAGCGCCCATCCAACTCCGGGTAGGCCACCGCCAGGATCCGGAACATCAGGGGGGTCATGGTACGACGGGCATCCCTCCCACGTTGGGAGACCATCCCCAGCTGAGCCTCCGCCGTCTTCTTGCTGCAGCGGCGAATGTCCTCCCATCTCTTCCGGCAGTGGGTGCCCCGTCTCTGGTGGGCCCCCATGTTCCAGACCTCCTTGGCGATGGCACGCCATATGTCCCTCTTCTGGTAGGCGCTGACCTACATGACATGCACAAGGAAAGAGGAACAGTCATTACCAACTGCACCATCAATGTGAGTGGCCCCCTCCCTACTCTGACCATGTGGCCCATTTATTCCCATGCTTTACTGTAGTATGACTTCTGCCCCCTTCCCTCTTCCATCCCAGCCCTGTCCACCCAGGCCTAGCCCCTACAACGTGCTCCCTGTGTACTAACCTGTTGGTCTGGAGGACCATAAAGTAGCATGTACTGGGGGAGGACCCCATCCACAAGTTTCTCCAACTCCTGTGCAGTGAAGGCAGGGGCCCTTTCCCCAGACGCAGCAGCCATCGTCGCTTCCAGACCGAGGTCACAGCAGCACTAGCAGTGTAGGTCCTCTCCTGTCGAAGGTCGGGTATCTAGTGATTCAAAAGATAGAAAATGGTGGTGACGTCCGCGGCGGTGACGTCCGCGGCGGGCACATCATCACCGCCGGCACACCTGTTCATTGGCTCCTGGGACCCATAGGGTTCAATGTTAACCAATACAGCATTGCGCCGCGCTCTACGACCGCCTACCGCGACGGTGTGCAACTCCAGCGCTATTACCCCACAATCCCATTGTCCCAGTTTAGAGGTCAGGCAGCCGCCATTTCAGGGGCCCACATGGATTCATTTTCAACTGCATCACACATACTGAGGCCTACACTCAACACACATACAGGAAGGGTTTTGTGTCAGCTGTAGTCTTGTGTGTAACTGTGGGTACATACCTGGAGGAATAGTGACTGGTTCTTCCCTGTTGTCCTTCTTAGGCACCGTCAGCTGGGACATATGAGAAGATGGCGGAATCGTCCGGTGTACCGACCGCTGGTGGACCTGTTGACAATGGAAGAGAGACATTTAATCGTGACCTACCGATTTGACCGTGCTACAATCCAGGAACTATGTACCCAGTTGGAGCCAGACCTGATGTCACCAATCCGCCATCCGACTGGAATCCCCCCTGACGTGCAGGTGCTGTCAGTGCTCCATTTCCTTGCAAGTGGGTCATTTCAAACAACAGTGGCCATGGCATCAGGGATGTCCCAGCCTACGTTTTCCAACGTCTTGTCCAGAGTGTTGTCTGCCCTGCTGAAACACGTAAGGAGATACATCATATTCCCTCAGGTGGACGATTTGCCTACAGTGAAAGGTGACTTCTATGCCCTTGGACATATCCCCAACGTCATAGGTGCCATTGATGGGACCCAGGTAGCTCTGGTCCCCCCGCAGGAGTGAACAGGTGTACAGGAACAGGAAGAGTTATCATTCAATGAATGTCCAGATGGTCTGTTTGGCAGACCAGTACATCTCGCAGGTAAATGCTATGTTTCCTGGCTCAGTGCATGACGCCTACATCCTGCGGAATAGCAGCATCCCTGATATGATGGGTGAACTCCGGAGGCACCGTGTATGGCTATTGGGGGACTCTGGTTACCCCAACCTTTCCTGGCTATTGACCCCAGTGAGGAATCCCAGGACCAGGGCAGAGGAATGCTACAATGAGGCCCATGGGCGGACTAGGAGGGTTATCGAACGCACCTCCGGCCTCCTTAAGGCCAGATTCCGGTGCCTACATATGACAGGTGGGTCCCTATTCTACTCACCAAAGAAGGTGTGCGACATCATCATCGCCTGCTCAATGCTCCATAACTTGGCATTGCGACACCAGGTGCCTTTTCTGCAGGAGGATGATCCAGATGACGGTGTTGTGGCAGCTGTGGAGTCTGTGGAGCCTGTAGACAGAGATGAGGATGAAGCTGAGGAAGACGAAAACAACAACAGGGAGTCAGTCATACTGCAATATTTCCAGTGACACATTACATTAACTTTCACACATCTACCTCTTTCCTGTACCGACATTTCACTCACTATTTGTTAACTGAGTTGTCCCCTTCCATTTCAGTTTCACAAATGTGGTAACCTACGTGTCAACTGTTTGCATCCTTGAAGGGCTTGTGATGTGTGACATAGGTATGTTAGCCTTCCAATGGGTAACCCATTATGAAACTGTAATTGATAATACAGATTTACAAATCATAGACTGACTCCATTTTTTTTTTTGTGTTTCAAGGGTGTTTATTTAAGTGTTAAAAAATGAAGGTGGGTTGTAAAATGGTGATGGGTGATGGTGGAGGAATGTCCATGGCAGAGTCCAGTCTAGTAGTCTCACAGGTACATTGCCCATCTGGGCATTGGAAGCGGAACTAGGTCAGTTCCGATTTGAACAGGGTAACAAAGTGGGACAGTGGGAGGACAAACAGGGTGGTCTTATTTCCTGGCGGGGGTCTTGCCATCTTGCTCTGTCCTGTTCCTGGATCTCAGGGCCCGCTTGCGTGGTGGTTGTCCGTCTGCAGGGGATGGGGTGCTGGTGTGTTGGTCCTGTGGCGGGGCGTCCTGTCCACTAGCGCTGGCGGAGGTGGTGGGCATTTCATCGTCGTGGCTGGTGTCAGGGGCCCCTTGGAGTGCCACGGTGTCCCTCAATGTCTTTTGAATGTCCATCAGCACCCCTACGATGGTGCCCAGGGCGGAGCCGATGGTCCTGAGCTCCTTCCTAAACCCCAAATATTGTTCCTCCTGCAGACGCAGGGTCTCCTGCAACTTGTCCAGGACCGTGGCCATCGTCTCCTGGGAGTGGTGGTATGCTCCCATGATGGAGGATAGGGCCTCATTGAGAGTTGGTTCCCTTGGCCTGTCCTCCCTTTGTCGCACAGCAGCCCTCCCAGTTCCCCTGTGTTCCTGTGCCTCCGTCCCCTGGACCGTGTGCCCACTACCATTGCCCCCAGGTCCCTGTTGTTGTTGGGGTGTTGGGTTAGCCTGGGTGCCCTGTAGTGGTGGACACACCGCTGATTGACCTGTCCTGGGTAGGGAGGTTTGGGCCCGCTGGGTGGGTCCTGTGCTGGTGTTACCAGAGGGTGTAAGCTCAGTGTTGGGCTGTGGCTGGGCAAGGGGACCGACTGTCCTGAGGCCCACGATGGTCCGGGCTGGTCATCAAGATCCAGTGGGGCACAGTTGCTGTGGTCACTGTGGGCCTCTTCTGGGGGTGGAGTGGTGTTGTCTGGACCCTCTGGTGTGGTGACGTTCCTTCGGGTTCCTGCGGGGGTATAAGTACATGATTATTGCATGTGTGTGTTTCATGGAGTGCAATGGTTGGGTGTTCGTGAACCCCAGTGCAGGCATTCCTGTGTGGGGGCTTGTGTGCTGATGGTTGGGGGGTGTTGTGGGTCTGTGCAGTGGGCATGCTTTGGTGATGGGTGTCCATGCTTAGTTATGTCATGCAGGTCTTGGGGTCGGGATGGGTGGTTGGTGTCATGGGTAGATAGGTGAGGATTTGGGGTGATAGGGGAGGGTGTGATGGTGGGGGTGTGTGATATCATGCAGGCAGGGTGGGGGGTATGATGGTTAAGATTAGACTTAACAGTGTCCGTTCCTCCAACGACTCCTCCGAGGCCCTCAGGATGCAAGATGGTCAAGACTTGCTCCTCCCATGTTGTTAGTTGTGGGGGAGGAGGTGGGGGTCCGCCGCCAGTCCGCTGTACCGTGATGTGGTGCCTGGATACCGTTGAACGCACCTTCCCCCATAGGTCATTCCACCTCTTACTGATGTCCTCCCTATTTCTTGGGTGCTGTCCCACAGCGTTGACCCTGTCCACTATTCTTTGCCATAGCTCCATCTTGCTGGCTATGGACGTGTGCTGTACCTGTGAGCCAAATAGCTGTGGCTCTACCCGGATGATTTCCTCCACCATGACCCTGAGCTCCTCCTCGGAGAAGCGGGGGTGTCTTTGGCGTGACATGGGGTGGTGTGTGTGATGTGTGGGGTGGTGTATGTGTTGATGAGTGTGGTGAGTGTAGTGGTATGTGGTGTTTTGTGTTTGATTGTTGCGTGGATGATGGTGTTGTGTGCCTCTGTGTGATGGGGTTGTCTGTTCTGTGCTATCTCTATGGCCTTCGTCTCGGATGTTTGGTCGTAGGGGTTTGTGGGTGATATGGGTGTGTGTTTTATATTGTATTGAGTGTGTGGGAGTGGTGTGTGTATGTGTCTCAGGTGTGTGTATTTGGAATTGTCCAATGTGGCGGTGTTTTGGAGCTGTGTGTGTATTTTGTGCACAGCGGTGTGTACCGCCAATGGAATACCGCGGTTGAAAGACCACCGCATGGATTCGTGGGTCGTAATGGCATGGGCGTGTTTCTGTTGGCGTGGAGGTGGAGGATGTGTTTCCGCCAGTTTCTCGCTGACCTTTGGTGTAGCATATAGTGCGGGTGTCTGAATTTCGGCCGATTCCGTGATGTGTGTCATAATAGCTGTGGCGGTCTACCGCGGCCGCAGCGGTGTATTAGCGGTAAGCACCTTATACCGCCAATGTTGTAATGACCCCCTGAGTGTTTTCTTTCATGTGTGTAAGTACTAAGTGGGACTACAGAGGTATTGCATAAGCCTTGCATGTCTCCTAGGTAAGCCTTGGCTGCTCATCCACAGCTACATCTAAAGAGCCTGGCTTCTAGACACTGACTACACTACACTAATAAGGGATACCTGGACCTGATATAAGGTGTGAGCACCATAGGTATGCATTACACACCAGGCCAGCCTCCTCTATATATATATATATATATACATATATATATATATATATATATATATATATATATATATATATTATGGGGGTCATTCCAACCCTGGCGGTCGGTGATAAAGCGGCAGACAACCCGCCAAAAGGCAGGCGGTCAAAAAAATGGAATTCTGACCCTGGCGGGAACCACCAACACAGCCCGCCACTTTAACACTCCGACCGCCACGGCGGGACAAACAAACAGCGCAGCGGTCACCGCCAACAGGCAGGCGGCAGACAATGTACCGCCCACCCTATCACAACTCACCAATCCGTCACCTTTTCCGGGGCGGGAGCACCGCCGATAAAAACACGGTGGAAACAGACTACGAACGGGAAAACGCTCACCTCTACACACTCCACGAGGAATCAGGACAGCATGGAACCCGAATTAAACATCCTACCAGCTATTGTCTACCTACTCCTCTACCAGGAGCACGAACGCCGGCGCAGACGACAACGGTGAGTACTGCACCTACGACACAGGGGAGGGGGGAGGAGAAAAGGTTACGGGCACACACATACGCGACACACCCACCCCCCCACCCCCCCAAATACCTACACACCAATGCAGAGCAACAAGTCAGAGTGACACCCCCCAAACCCGGAATAATGCAAAGACAAAATAAAATGATCATTAAAATTGAAGTATATTATAGCTCAAATGAAGTAATGTGAAATATGAAATACATAAATAAAATAAATAACAGCATGAACAAGATATACATAGGCCAAAAGTCCGGCACATTTTGGCAACCTGCCATTGTTCGTGGGCCAATGCGCATTAACACATGGGCAAAGCCCACACACGAGACCCAATTCCATTGGAGAGAACACTGCTGGGGCATCAGATAATAAAACTACAGGCACCTCAGGGGGAAGGGAAGGGGGGGCACCTCAGCCACATGAGTCCACGACGCCAGATCCAAGAGGGGCCTCCATGCCCACTGTACCATCCTGGGGAGTGCAAAGCCACAGTCTCACAAGTCTCTACAGTGGGTGGATTGCCCACTGGACCATCCTGGGGAGTGCAAAGCCACAGTCTCTCAAGTCTCTGCAGTGGGTGGGTTGCCCACTGCACCATCCTGGGGAGTGCAAAGCCACAGTCTCACAAGTCTCTACAGTGGGTGGGTTGCGCACTGGACCATCCTGGGGAGTGCAAAGCCACAGTCTCTCAAGTCTCTGCAGTGGGTGGGTTGCCCACTGTGCCATCCTGGGAGTGTAAAGCCACAGTCCATCAGGTGGTTTACAGACTCCACTGGTTATGGAGGAGGCATGGTGGCCAGAGTGTTTCGTGAAGGCCTGCCCGACACAGATCCGGCCCTGCCAATGGGCCAGCGGTGCTTGAGTGGAAGGGCCCAGCGGAGCGGTGCTTGAGATGGCGGTGCCCAGCGGAGCGGTGCTTGAGACGGCGGTGCCCAGCAGAGCGGTGCTTGACAGGAAGGGCCCAGCGGAGCGGTGCTTGACAGGAAGGGCCCAGCGGAGCGGTGCTTGAGATGAAGGGCCCAGCGGAGCGGTGCTTGAGACGGCGGTGCCCAGCGGAGAGGTGCTTGAGATGAAGGGCCCAGCGGAGCGGTGCTTGAGACGGCGGTGCCCAGCGGAGCGGTGCTTGAGACGAAGGGCCCAGCGGAGCGGTGCTTGACAGGAAGGGCCCAGCGGAGCGGTGCTTGAGATGAAGGGCCCAGCGGAGCGGTGCTTGAGACGAAGGGCCCAGCGGAGCGGTGCTTGAGACGGCGGTGCCCAGCGGAGCGGTGTTTGACAGGAAGGGCCCAGCGGAGCGGTGCTTTACAGGAAGGGCCCAGCGGAGCGGTGCTTGAGATGAAGGGCCCAGCAGAGCGGTGCTTGAGAGTTGTCCAGGGCCTACCTTAGGTGTGACATACTTTTAAAAAGGGAAGGTTTGGGCCTGGCAAAAGGGTTATTTTGCTAGGTCAATATGGTGGTAGTGTAAAACTGCACACACAAGCTCTGCAATGGCAGGCCGGAGACATGGTGAGAGGGCTACATAAGTGGGTGGCACACTCAGTGCTGCAGGTCCACTAGTAGCATTTAATTGACAGGCCCTTAACACATGTAGTGGACTTTACTACGAACTTACAAGTAAATTCAATATGGCAACCGTGGATAGATGAATGCTACCATTTTAGGGAAAGAGAACATGCACTTTAGCACGGGTCAGCAGTGATAAACACGGCAGAATCATACCACCACCAAAAATTAAGTCAGCCAAACATAAGGTCAGAAGGGAAAAAGTCAGGGGGAATCCATGCCATGAATGCCAGGTCTAACAAGTAGCATGTTACTCTCCTAGTTAATGTCAAACATTCTGTGTAAGAAAACTGATGTATCCTTTATGTAAGAGGGGAAACCGGATGCTAAGGAAAGATTCTATATATTTGGACATTTTCAAATGTGCTCTCCTGAACATTGATAATAAGGCATCCAAGGGGATTACTGGCATCTTTACGAACTTTTGGGATGAGATATGACATGGGGAGTTTAATATAGGTTTCCATCAGGAATTTATATTCATCATCATTGGTCAAACACTGGCCTCTCCACTCTTTCAGCTACTGATCAAATTCTTCATTAGACTTGTGATACTCATCCATAGTAATTCTGTCATAACAGGTTGCCGCATTGAGATACATTTAAGCTTCTAACAAATATATTTGTTTCAGCCGCAGGACTACATTAACCCCTTGTCAGAGGAATTCACCCCTTTAGTATCACTTTTTCGTAGTCTGTCAATAGTGCACTAGTACATTTTCTCCCTATTTCTCTTTTTGATCTTTCTTTTAGAAACTCTATTGTGTATGGATTTCAACTCATTTATCATCACTTCAGAAAAGGTATCTAATTGTTGTGTGTAGTTTGTGGAACACATTTTGACTTGGCCTTGAATTGTGTCCCCCTTCCTCTTCAACGTTCAAAGTAGTCAATTCTGTGGCCAAAGGTTTATCCACTACACTCTGTTCACTCTCACATCCATGTTCTAAGGCAATCAAATCCATCATTAAAGTGACATCAGATGCCAAAAGATTACTCTCTGTGATATTTACATCACTAGCCATACTGTCATGTCCCATGGTTTTTCTCCACTCACTTAAGTTTCATTAATTTTCAGTTTCAGTTGTACAAGTTCTCTCTACTTTGAATATGATAAACACATGATTCTAAGCAATAAGATAATCCAAAAGACAAAATCTGTTGACGGACCTCACTAGTAAGGTTTAATACAGTTCTTACATCTGGCATCACTTTTTGTTGCTGTTCGTTGTTCTCCTGCTTTGCCCTTCACAATTTTCTTTTGTCTTGACCTCTTCTCCTTTGCTTTCTCCATCTTTTGGCTTTCCGTTTGCTCCTTAGGACGTGTGGTTTGTCCTCTGGTCCATCTTCAAAAAACAAAACTCATCAGCTACCGAAGTACAAGCACTTTCATCAGTAAGTTGTTTACCTGCTTGTTTTTCCTGTCAAGATTGGAGGTTTCAGAGCTCAACTTGTTTATAGAAATATCATGCTTGGTGTTATTGTATTCTCCAACCTTTTGCCTCTTAATGCATTCAAATCCAGCGAACATATTCATTTGGCCCCTGTCATAGTCAAGGCAATCACTATGAAATTTGATAGCTTTCCTAATTTTTATGGTTTCCACATATTTTTTCAATCGCTCTTTCATTTCCTTCTTAAATTTACTGATTTGCTCTTTGCCATCCTCCTTGTCTGGCTGGTCATTGAGTTATTTTATTTGAGAAAGCAATTCCACCAACTTTGTCAAGCTTTCCCATTCCTAGTGAGTTGCTTGATTTATTTCCAGCCCATTCCTTCAGGAGGTCAAGCTGAAGGTATTCATAACTGGGTGATGTCATAATTCTTAATCCCCTGGTTATTCCTCATATATCAACATACCTCTTATGTGATGTTTTCTCCCAGCATTTGGAGAGTTCTCTCTTTGAAAGTATCTCCAGGGTAAACAATTTACTTTTCAAGCCTTGTCCCATTCCTAGTCCATTTTGTGTGCTGCCAGGGCCACTTGTATTACTTTTACCAGCATTCTCTGAAAATACAGAATTCAAACCCCCAATAGGTTTTCATAGATGCGGGTAATCCAAAGAAAATATCAAGAGGATTGTAATATGTGAGGTCATAAACGGTGCATTGCGGGGGCGTAAGTTATAGTTAGCTCAGGTAACTCTAACTGCTGAATATCAATGGTTTTGTGTATGTAAAATCTTAGCCTATCTATAAGGTGCCTGAAACCTTTTTTTTTTTTTATTGAACGTTTTAAGGTTTTTTGCAAATTCTGTTTCCTAACTATAATGTCTGTGTAACCTTTGTTTTTTATCAGTGAATTTCTAAGGGTTTTCAATGTTATTTTCTAACTACAATGCCCATGTAAGCGTTGGGTTTTTAGTGAATTTCAAGTTTTTCTAAAAATATACATTGTACTGAAATTTCAGAAATATACATTTTTAAATGTTTATAAATACATTTAATTCTCATATTTATTATTATACATTTTAAAAGTATAAATTAGCAATTTACACTAATTGAACAAATGTACTGTTTATGTCAATGCATTACAACAAGCTTTTCTATTTTTTTAAATCATTTTATGGATCCATAGATCTCCCGCAAATTCCTGAAAGAAGCCCAAACAAGCACCTGATGGTTACTAGTTCCTTCGACAAAATCGCAAGAGATCTGCAAATTTGGATCCATGGATTTGGATCCACAGATTCCTAAAAACTTTTAAAAAAAATATATAAATATGATATACATGCCCCTCAAATTTCAACATAAACATCAGAGAAAACATAATGATATGTTAATATTTTGAAGCCCATATATGTTTTAAAACATACATATTTATCTTACAAGTTTGGCAAATCTGCAGATCAACAGGATAGATCCATGGATCCATCATGATGCCTGGAACACACCCAAACCTCACTTCCTGGTTGGCTATAGTAAGTCCCCACCCATACACATTGCAAACCACACCCTAAGCCAGTCATTTGACTTTTAGATCTCTATAGAGAGCACTGAAACCCAGTGATCTATTGCTTTTTACATGCCTGCAAAAATACATTCTTGGAATACAACTATGTCTTCTTCAAAAGTGAAAAGAGACTTTGAACCACTTCAAGATGATGAAAAAGATATGCCACCTCCCAAAAAAGAGTCTGAGGTATTAAAACATTTCTCAATTCCATCTGTGAAAAAGAAGGTGGTGGCTAAAATCATCCAGTGTAACATCCTCAGAAATCAAGTGTCACTTGGAACATTGAAAAAGTATTCCCATGGAATTTCATCCATGTGGAAGCATTTGAAAATGATACATCACTGCACATACACAGAATGATGAGAGAGAGTCAAGAGGTTGAGCATCATCATCAGCAGAACCATCTTTGGTCAAAGATAGAGATAACTTTATGTTTTATGTTTTTATGCAATTGTATGTTTAAATGTTTTTGAGTTTTTATATGAATATATGTATCACATCCCATATGAGTGAAATCAAAGTAGTACATGTCACAACTTTAATATTCACTGAGGGGAACAAACTTATAAAGTATTAAAGAAGACACTAGCAAATGTTTAGCAATCTTATGTAGAATACTAAAATGGAAATGGATCAGTAAGTGACTGTAAGGGTGTCTTAGTGGTTGTGTCAGTTTCCGCCCTCATTGTAGTCACCAACGACATCAGAACCCTGATGGACAATGGAGAAACAACCGCCCTCATCCTCGTTGACCTCTCGGCTGCCTTCGACACCGTCTGCCACCGCACCCTAATAACCCGCCTTCGCTCCACTGGTATCCAAGGACAGGCCCTGAACTGGATCGTCTCATTCCTCTGGGACCAAACCCAAAGAGTCTACCTACCGCCCTTCCGCTCAGAACCCACCAAGATCATCTGCGGCATCCCACAAGGCTTCTCGCTCAGCCCTACTCTCTTCAATATCTTAATGAGCCCCCTCGCCAACATCGCTCGCAAACACAACATCAACATCATCTCCTACGCCGACGACACCCAGCTAATACCCTCCCTAACCAAAGACCCAGCCACCGCCAAAGCCAACCTGCAAGATGGAATGAAAGACGTTGCACAATGGATGAAGCTCAGCCGCCTGAAACTGAACTCAGACAAGACGGAGGTCCTCATCCTCGGAACCTCCCCGTCCGCCTGAGATGACTCTTGGTGGCCCACATCCCGGGGCACCGCACCAACCCCCTCAGACCACGCACGCAACCTCGGATTCATCCTGGACCCCCTTCTCACCATGACCAAGCAAGTCAACGCCGTCTCGTCTTGTTGCTTCCACACCCTTCGTATGCTCTGAAATATCTTCCGCTGGATCCCCGCTGATACCAGAAAAACTGTTACCCACGCCCTCGTCACAAGCTGCCTGGACTACGGGAACACCCTATATGCAGGAACCACTGCAAAACTTCAGAAACGTCTTCAGCGCATTCAAAACGCCTCTGCACGCCTCATCCTCGACGTACCCCGCCACAGCCACATATGCGCCCACCTGAAACACCTGCACTGGCTCCCCGTCAACAAAAGGATCACCTTCAGGCTCCTCACCCACGCACACAAAGCCCTCCACAATAAGAGCCCCGAATACCTCAACAGTCGCCTTGCCTTCTACACGCCCACCCGTCAACTTCGCTCAACCAGCCTCGCTCTCGCCACCGTCCCTCGCATCCTCAGAACCACCGCTGGAGGTAAATCCTTCTCCTACCTGGCAGCCAAGACATGGAACTCCCTTCCTGACCACCTCAGGACTACCCAGGACCACCTCGCCTTCAGGAAGCGCCTCAAGACCTGGCTCTTCGAGCAGCAGTAACCCCCCCCCAACGCCTTGAGACCCTCACGGGTGAGTAGCGCGCTCTATAAATGCCTTGATTGATTGATTGATTGATTGGATAGGAATATCAGAGCTCATGTGAGTGGATGTCTTGACCAGCTGCATGGGTCTAAGAGTGGGTGTGCAAGTGGAGGTGTGGATGTGTGAATAAGTGAGTGAGTGTCTGTAGTGATATCTGAGTCTATCTAAGAAGATGAGGGCATGTGTAAATGAGTGTGTGATTGAGTGTTTGGAGTGTAAATTGGTGTGCAAGTGTCTTTGTGGATGTGTCACTACTTGTGTGAGCGAAAGTATGTGTGTTAGTAGGAATGGAAATTTATGTGTGGATCTGTGAGTGGCTGTGTGAGTGGTTTTGTGGGTCTGTGAGTGGCTTTGTGAGAGGCTCTGTGGGCCAGTGAGTAGGTGTGTGAGTAGTTTTGTGGGTGTGTAAGTGGGAGTGTGATTGGCTACGTGGGTGTGTGAGTGGTTTTATGGGTGTATGTGTGGCTGTGTCTGGCTGTATAGATGTGTGAGTGACTTTGTGAGAGGCTGTATGGGTCTGTGGGTGGGTTTGTGAATGGTTCTTTAGTTCTGTGAGTGAGTGTGTAAGTGTGCAAATGTACATGTGAGTGGTTTACCTGTCTGTGAGTGGGTGTGTGAGTGCTGTATGAGTGTATGAGTAGCTGTGTCAGTACCTGTGCAGGTCTGTGAGTGGCTGTGTGAGTGCTTGTGCGACTCTGTGAGTGGGCGTGTGACTGGTTGTGTCGGTCTGTGAATGGGTGTGTTAGTGGCTGTATGGGTGTGTGAGTGTGGTATAAGTGGCTGTATGGGTCTGTCAGTGGGTGTGTGAGTGGTTGTGCAGGCATATGAGTGAGTGTGTGAGTGGCTGGGTGTGTGAGTGGGTATGTGAGTGATTGGTTGGATCTGTGAGTGGGTGTGTGAGTGGCTGCATGGTTGTGCACGTGGGTCTTAGAATGACTGTGTGGTTATGTGTGAAGTGAGTGTCTGTATAAGTGTGTGAGTGGGTATATGAGTGGCTGTATGGAAGTGTAAGTGGGTGTCTGACTGTGTAAGTAGGTGTATGTTTTTTTAATTGTAGTTTGGAAAGCCCTCACAATCTACACTAATACAACAACACTGGAAGAACTAATTTGTAAACCACATTACAGTAGATGGTGCCACTCATCTGTATAAAAAGAAAAACACAAATATACATTAGTTTAACAATTTATAAAATTCTAAAATAAACTTAGAATTTCCAACAATGTATGACGTCATAATAGAAACCAACCACTATACATTTCCTATGCTGTAATGCTCTGTTATAATAAAAATAAGGATTTAATTTCCCTTTTTTACTATTCTCAGCTTTTATACTTGTACAACATACATTATCTGCTGTATAAAGAATCATTTTTTGAACAGTGGATAAAAAGTAAACCACCACAAAGTGCACAGTATGTCACTGAAAATAAGCAACAATCCACATTTTTTAAACGATAATTTCACCTTTACTAATACAAAGAAACATATGCTGAAAATGTGGAATTTATCATTAGAAGTGCTATTAAATATAAAAGACTCACAAGCATAGGCAAAACCTTATAAAGACATCACCCTTGATAGGCTACATGATAGCATAAATCCTGATAGTGCACCTACTATAACTAGCCTATTCTACTTTTACAGCTGTGGCCCTCCTTGCAGTTTTGGTTCAAAAACAAAAGATAGGAATTTGATAACTTCCAACGCAATCTGTGTCTGAATTTAAGATTCCTATCATTACATTCTATCCAGCCACTTCTACTTTTTGAATTAACAGTGTAATGGCCAGCTTTAATACTAAGGGGGTGATTCTGACCCAGGCGGTACTAGACCGCCGGGGCCAGGGTCGGCGGGAGCACCGCCAACAGGCTGGCGGTGCCCCGCAGGGCATTCTGACCGCGGCGGTTTGGCCGCGGTCAGAACAGGAAAACCGGCGGTCTCCCGCCGGTTTTCCGCTGCCCTTCTGAATCCTCCATGGCGGCGCAGCTCGCTGCGCCGCCATGGGGATTCAGACACCCCATACCGGATGGCGGTATGGGGTTTCGTGGGGCCCCTGGGGGCCCCTGCAGTGCCCATGCCAATGGCATGGGCACTGCAGGGGCCCCCGTAAGAGGGCCCCACTTTGAATTTCACTGTCTGCATTGCAGACAGTGAAATTCGCGACGGGTGCAACTGCACCCTTCGCACCTTCCCACTCCGCCGGCTCCATTCGGAGCCGGCTTCCTCGTGGGAAGGGTGTTTCCCACTGGGCTGGCGGGCGGCCTTTTGGCGGTCGCCCGCCAGCCCAGTGGGAAACCCAGTATCACCGCAGCGGTCTTAAGACCGCGGAGCGGTGTTCTGGAGGGGGGAACTCTGGCGGGCGGCCTCCGCCGCCCACCAGAGTTAGAATCACCCCCTAAGTACTTCATGAAAAATGATAGCAACAGTAGTGTACTTTTTCTAGAAATAAATATTTGTCCTGCTTTAAAGATATTAATCTCAGTATGTAATTTACTACCATCCGCTCTGCACCATTGTAACGTTAAAAAAAACATACTTCCCACTTCTTGCTACATGTACGTTTAGCAGAACATCATTTGGATGTACATTGTTTTGTGTTGCATTTTTCACTCTTTTGGAATGTGGTAATGTTAAAAAAAGAAAAAGCTCCTATTCTATTTATGTAATTGATGTGTATGATCAATCTTCACATTCATGGTGCCATGAGTAACTAAGCCCAAAGAGTTCATTTAAAGACATCTCTTCTTCTAACAGACCAAATATCACCATTAAACACTCCTGTGCATCCTCTGGAGTGTTTTGTGTAAACTGTGCAGATCCTCTACATAGATCTACAGTGTCTCGAATTACTGGTGAAGAATATATTTGTGTTCTGTCAGTACGCAGAAGGTTCAACAAACTACACAGAGCAGAACACAATATCTTCTGTTGTTTCTGTTGAATTGCATCTACAACATGAGATAATGCAAACAAAATGTTTACCACAACATTAGCATAGCAGTTAACACCAAGAGGGGTTTGATGATTAATAACCAACAATTTCTCCATCGTTTTCCATTTTTTGTTTCTTAACAACTTCCTTCTTCTGCAACACCATCACTACACTGCTTTCAAACTTTCAGCTTTGGACAGATGGATAGTGTCCTAAATGAGGAGCATAAAGGCTTCTTAATCAGTGTATTCTGTAACACAACTTGAGTCTGTGTTTACTCTGCTCTGATCAAATGCATCTAGATCCAACAACAAAACAATGCCCTAAATCGAGACAACACTACATATGACATACTTTCCATAAACAGGGTACTACCAATATTAATAAATGCTGCATCTAAACTAAAACCTTACAATTTATGAGTAGTAATAGCATATGCTAGGGAAACTGGAAACTGTTTCTGTCGAACATGTAAATGTTCACAAGCGAAAAACCTGCAATAGACTGTCCAATCTGCTCTCTTGTTACTTATGTGGTGAAAAGATAAAGCTGTGTTGTGGAGGAATAGCACAGTAAGGATGGGAAGAAGAAAGGGATAGAAGAGGTGGTAAGAAGGGAGAGATGGTATGGGGTGAAAGGAGTGGCTCGGGGAGGGAGGCGGGAGGGGAAGGGCAAAATGACATGTAATATGGAAACATATTTGAGATAAATACATCTAGTTTGGATCTGATTTTATCTTTTTTTCCCTGATGGTGTCTCTAGGTATGTGTTTAGAGGATTATTCACTCCTCTGTTGAATTGTACCCATCACCACCATGTGTGGGTTGAAAGATTGGATGTCTTTCCATTCAGACAGAATGGCTTTTAGGCCGGCTGAATTAAGGATATCCCATAAAAAGCAGACTTCTTTACTTAGTATAGTTTGTATCTGGGGGAGGAGTCTTTGGGAAATGGTGGCTAGGTTAGGTGTCCAGTTTATCTGTAGAATCTGTGAAATAGTTTCACTGAGCTCCGTCCAGAATTTCTTAGAAAAGGTGTAGTCAAGTTTCATTTGTTTCAGGTCACCTGGTTCTCTCTCACAGCTCCAGCAAGTGTCAGAGTACCAGGGACTTAGTTTAAGCACTTTACCAGGGGTCCAATAGGCCATATAGGCAGTCCGGAAACTATTTTGAGCTAATGTTGATGTAATTTTGTTTAAGGTGAGGTTCACCCAGATGGAGGACCAGTTCAGAGACTTAACCTGAGTACTTTTTGTATTGTTTGAGATTGATTCCTATTTATTTTGTATTGATATAGTTAGAGTGGAGGTTCAGGGAGCCAGGAGAGAATGTAAAGTTTGGAGACTACATTCAGAGGCTACGTGTCCTCCTCTGGTATAGGTGTGTAATTTTTGGCTTGGTCAGGATGTCCTGGGGGTTTCTGTCTGGATAGGATTGCTTAGATTTTTAAGAAGTAGTAAAAGTCTATGGTTCTGATTTAGGTATTTGCAGACAAGTAACTCCATCACAAGAGTGATGGATATCTCGTCCACCAATATCTAAATCCCATTATATCGTATGGTATTTAGATGTTGGCGGACAGGATATCTGTGACCATTGTAATGGAGTAACATATCTCCAACTAAATGAGGCCCTATGCCATCCAGTCCTAATTTAGATTTAAGTTGGGAAAAGGGTATTTGATTGGAAGGAGCTCCCAGGTTTCCTACTAGCAGTATGCCTTTTTGTGCCCATTTGTCTATTTTGTTTTGTGAGGGGCCCAATTAAGACCGTGATCATGGTTGATAGAGCTGTTACAGTGGACATTGTGAGGGAGGACTCCTGTTTTCTCTTTGTTAAGGCAGTAGCCTAATACTTGAGCATAGTCACTTATGTTGGACATTGTGATAGGCAGAGCTAAATCCGCTTGTGTAATGAATAGAAGGATGCCGTCTGCATAAGCACCCACTTTTTGCAGGCCTGCAGTAAAGAGGATACCAGAAATGTAAGAGTTTTCTCTCATTTTTATAAGAAGACATTTCAGGGTAAGTAATATTAGTAGGGGAGGGAGAGGGATTCTTGTCTGGTACCTTATTGAAGGGTAAAGGTGTTGGAAATATTTTATTGATGGTTATTCTAGCTCTGGGTTCCTTGTATAGAGCAAGAATCATTCTAGTGAAGGAAGGGCCCAGGTTAAAAGTGGTGAGAGTGGAGTGGAAAAAGGGCCACAATACTATATCAAATGCCTTCTATGTGCCTTAAGTGATCACACAGGTGGGGAGATCGAGGTGCTGGGCTTTCTCGATAGCGTGGCTGAATATCCTGATGTTGTCTGCACTGAACCTGGCTTTCATGGATCTAGATTGTGATGTGCGAATGATTTTTTTGAGAATAGGTTCCAGTTTCACTGCAAGGATTTTAGCACAGATTTTGCAATAGATATTTATTAGGGAAATGGTGGTGGTAGTTTTCTGGAGTTAGACGGGTCCTTCCCTTCTTTGGGGATACCAATTATGGCGGCTTCTGCAGTGGTGCCCTTGATCATGCCTGTAGAGGAGAAGAAGGTGATTAGGAAAGGTCCCCAAGTTTGGTAGAAAGAGGCAGGGAACCAGTGTGGGCCCGCAGCCTTCCTTGCTTTGTGTCTATTATTTGCATTTGTAATTTCATTACTAGTGATGGGATCATCTAGTGAGGATTTGGTTGTGCCGTCTATCTTGGTGATGTTAATCTTGTTGAGGTATTCTAGGCAAGAATCACAGGGAGTGTCATTGTTTTTTGAGCAAAGGGTGCAAAAGAAGTTTTGAAAGGTGGATAATATATCTTCCTCTTTAGTAACAGGTATGCCATGTTTAATAGTGACGAGGGTAATCCTTGGTCTATGACAGTTTTGTTTTAGATAAAAACTAATAATAATCTCCCTGCTTTGTTCTGTCTGCAAGGTCTTTGGGCAATAATGGGAGGTTTGTTACTTAATAGTTTATTGTATTGCTATTTTAATTTGGTTAAGTGGTTTAACTGTGATTTGTGTCTGAATTGTTTCAGGTCTTTTTCCAAAGATCTTATTTGTTGTTCCAGGTGGTAGAGGGCATGTTATCTTGATGTTTTTTTCACTGACATTAGTTTGATTGTATGTCCCTGAGTGCTGGATTTGAAAGCATATCACACAATTCTTTGCTAATTTTTCCTTAAATATAGGGTCCTCTGTGAGGAGGTCATTCATTCTCCATGCTTTGGGTATGGAAGTGGAGCATGAAATATCGTATAGCAGGGAAATGCAGGTGTGATTGGAAACTAGGATTGGTTTGATTGTGGGGCTGTATGTAGCTGGACGTGTGATTCATCCACTAAAATATAGTTTATGCAAGAAAAGGAATTGGGAGGATGGGTAACCAATGAGTTGTCTTTGCCTGTGGGGTTGAACAGTCTCCGAACATATTTTAGTTTCTGAGTGTTGCAAATATTTAGCATTTGTTTGTTTTGAGGATCCTGTCCTAAGGGAGATTAAAGTTTCCACCCACAATGAGTCTGCTATGGTGGCAAGAGAGACTTTTTTTGTTAAGATGTGTCCAGAATGTTGGGAGGTTGCTATAGGTGACATAAAAGTTCACAACTATAATTTTCTGGAGTTGGTAATAAGCCCTCTGCATTCAGGGTCTGCTTCTGTAGAGGTAATTCTGAGAACAGAGGAGCTGGAGATAAGGGTGAATAGGCCATTATTTTGTTAGTGGCTAGGGCACAGTATAGGTTGCTAACCCTAGTTTCCCTTAGAAGGACAGCTTCTTTCAAAGCAACTTTAGTCTCTTGTAGAAGTATGAGGTGTCCCTTGAGTTTATAGGTATAGTCTAGGATTTTTTGTGTTTTGTAGGGTGGTTTAGTTCCTCAACATTAAGTGATAGTATATTTATGCGATGCATAATTGTGATGTATGGTTCATGTCAGAAGTGCCCCAAGTAGATTGCCGGAGAGGGTTTTTGGTGTGAGGTAGGTGATGGCAGCAGGGGTATAGGGGTAGAGGTGTGTGAAGGTGTGGAAATTGGAGTGAAGAAGGGCGAAGGGGAGGTGGCGGAGTGGTGAGGGGGAGAAGGAAGTACGTGAAGAAGGTGGTGGGAAAGGAGATACTAAAGGATAGGATAAAGGGGGAGAGAGTGCAAGAAGATAGAAGATGAGATAGTATAGATTTAGCATAGAGGGTGTGAATATGTGTCTAGATACCAGGAAGGGGTATGGAAATAAACCTATTTGGAGAATGGGTGACAGAGGCCATAAGAGGTTGAACCTCGATCCAAAGGACTGGAGGCTGTGCCATTAGGATAGAGTATAGACAAACAAAATAAAGGAATTTGGTTGTACCCATAATTATGATATAGATGAGATAAGTGGGCAAAACAGTGCCAGTAGATTGAGGGTGATAAGTAGCTCAACTATGAAAATAGTGTTTAGTAAGAAGGTATATGTATATAGGTGTTAACCATAACAACAGCAAATGATTTGGCATCAGAGCAAATGTATAAACACTATGGGGGTCATTCTGACCTCGGCGGTAAAAGGCGCTTACCGCCGGTCAGAAGACCGCCATAACACCCGCGCGGCCGCGGTAAACCGCCACGGTCATTCTGACCCGCAACTGGCAAACCGCCAAAAACCCGACATCCACAAAAGTCCGCCACACCAAAGGTTAGCGAAAAACTGGCGATGACCAAACCTCCACCGTCACGCCAACAGAAAAATGCCCCTGCCATTACGACCCACGAATCCACGTGGCGGTCTTTCAACCACGGTATTCCATTGGCGGTACACACCGCCGCGGTCAAAATACACACCCCCTTACAAAACACAACCACATTGGACAATTGAAACACACACACCTGATACACATACAAACAACACTCCCACACACCCAATACAATATAAAACACACACTCACATCACCCACAAACCCCTTCGAAAAACAAAATCGACAGAAAGCTAGAGATACACAGCACTGCTTAGACAATACCATCACACAGAGGCAAACCACACCATCACCCACACAATATCCACGCACAAAACACCACACATCACCACACTCACCACACTCTACAACACATACACCACCCCACACTTCATCCACACCACCCTATGGCACCCCAAAGACACCCCCGGTTCTCAGACGCCGAACTCCGGGTCATGGTGGAGGAAATAGTTTGGGTAGAGCCCCAGCTCTTCGGGACACAGGTGCAGCACACCAGCATTGCCAGGAAGATGAAGCTATGGCAAAGGATAGTCGACAGGGTCAACGCTGTGGGACAGCATCCACGAAATCGGGATGACATCAGGAAGCGCTGGAACGACCTACGGGGGAAGATGCGTTCCATGGTATCAAGGCACAACATCGCGGTGCAGAAGACTGGCGGCGGACCCCCACCTACTCCCCCAGAATTTACAGCATGGGAGGAGGAAGTCTTGCACATCCTGCATCCTGAGGGCCTCGCAGGAGTAGGCGGAGGAATGGACTCTGGTAAGTCAAATTTTAACTACTTCTTCCCACCCCCACCCCACCTGCATGCCAGCACATACCCCCACCCTCACCCCCACCCCCATCACACCTACTCCCTGCAAATGGCTCACCATCACAACCCACCCATCCCAACACCAAGACCTGCCTGCGTCCACAAAGCATGGACACCCATCACCAAAGCATGCCCACTGCACATACACATCTCCACCACAAGCCACCCTCACAAACGCCCACACACAGGAATGCCAGCCCTGGGGTACACGGGCACCCACCCATAGACCGATATGGCACACACTGAAGCAATAACCATACCTCTATACCCCTGCAGGACCCGAACGCCACCGCACTGCCCAGGAGGGTCCAGAAATATCCATCCCACCCCCAGAAGAGGCCACCAGTGATGACAGCAGCTCTGTCTCCCTGGACCCAGATGACCAGCCCGGACCATCGGGGACCTCGGGACAGTCTGTTCCCCTCACAGAGCCACAGGCCACAGCAGACCCAACCCCCTCTGGGAACACCAGCACAGCTCCCACCCAGCGGGCCCATGCCTCTGTCTCCAGGACACGTCAATCAGCGGTGTGTCCACCACTACAGGGCACCCAGGTTAACCCACCACCCCAACAACAACAGGGACCTGGGGGCAGTGGTAGTGGGCACACGGTCCAGGGGACAGAGGCACCTGGAAACAGGGGAACTGGGAGGGCTGCTGTGCGACAGGGGGGGGACAGGCCCAGGGAACCAACTCTCCACGAGGCCCTCTCCTCCATCATGGGAGCGTACCACCACTCCCAGGAGACGATGGCAACGGTACTGGCCAGGTTCCAGGAGATCCAGGTCATGCAGGAGCAACAGTACATGGGGTTCAGGGAAGAACTTAGAACCATCAGTTCTGCAATGGGCACCATCGTAGGGGCCTCAACCTGATTGTCACCACATTGCGGGACCATGTGGCACCACAAAGGGCCCCTGTCACTAGCATGGACCAAGAACAGGCAACCACCTCCGCCGGCGCTAATGGACAGGAGGCCCCCACACAACAACAGGCCACCAGAACCCCACCTCCTGCAGAAGAAGAACCACCCTGCAAGCGGGGCCTGAGATCTCGTAAGAAGACAGAGTAGGATTTCAAGACCCCCGCCAGCAAAGGATACCCCCTGATGTCATCCCACTGTCCCACATTGTCACCCTGTCCAACCTTTAACTGCCCCTGCTCCACCTTCCACAGGCATATGGACAATGCACCTGTGAGACTGAAAAGCTGGACTCTGCCATGGACATTCCTCCACCATCACCCATCACCGATTTCCCACCATGTCCCTAAATTCAGCATTTTAATAAAAACACTTATTGCACAAAAACAAACTGGAGTCTGCCTGTATTGTGAACAAATGTACTGAACATAATGCTGCCAAAATGTCCAGTTACACAGTGATGAAAACATACCAATGTCATACAGCTGTAGTCCATGGGGAAACAAAGCAGAGGTCACGCAGTGGGGGCCACATCGCTGAAATTGGAAGGGAAAGTCACAACTCAGTTAACATACATTGGGGGAATAGGCCAGACAGTAGAGAGGCAGGAGATTGTAAGTAATTGTAAAATGCCGGTGTTGAATCTTACCTGTGTGTTATTGAAAATACTGTAGTATCACTCTGTCCCTGTTGTCTGTGTCGTCCCCGTCGTCTTCCTCCTCTTCACTCTCCACAGGTTCCACCGCTGCCACAACACCACCATCTGGACCATCCTCCTGCAGGAAAGGCACCTGGCGTTGCAAAGCCAGGTTGTGAAGCATACAGCACGCCACGATGATATGACACACCTTCTTTGGTGAGTACATTAGGGATCCACCTGTCATATGCAGGCACCTAAACCTGGCCTTCAGGAGGCCGAAGGTCCGCTCAATTACCCTCCTAGTACGCCCATGGGCCTCATTGTACCGTTCCTCTGCCCTGGTCCTGGGATTCCTCACTGGGGTCAGTAGCCACGACAGGTTGGGGTAACCAGAGTCACCTATTAGCCACACACGGTGTCTCTGAAGTAGTTCCATCACGTAAGGGATGCTGCTATTTCGCATCATGTACGCGTCATGCACTGACCCAGGGAACTTGGCATTTACATGGGAGATGTACTGGTCTGCCAAACAGACCACCTAGACATTCATCGAATGATAACTTTTTCTGTTCCTGTACACCTGTTCACTTCCTCTGGGGGGTACCAAAGCCACATGGGTCCCATCAATGGCACCAATGACGTTGGGAATATGTCCAAGGGTATAGAAATCACCCTTCACTGTAGCCAAATCCTCCACCTCAGGTCAAACAATGTAGCTCTGCATGTATTTCATCAGGGCAGACAACACTCTGGATAAAACCTTAGAAAACATAGGCTGAGACATCCCAGATGAAATGGCCACTGTTGTTTGGAATGATCCACTAGCCAAAAAATGGAGTACTGACAGAACCTGCACTAGAGGGGGGATCCCTGTGGGTTGGCGGATGGGTGACATCAGGTCTGGCTCCAGCTGGGCACACAGTTCCTGTATAGTGGCACGGTCAAGTCTGTATGTCAGTATGACATGTCGTTCTTCCATTGTCGACAGGTCCACCAGCGGTCTGTACACGGGAACAGCCCTCCATCTCCTCACAAGTCCCTGTGGACGGTGCCTAGGAAGGACAACATGGAGCACAGAGTCAAGCAACCCACAGGTACGTTCACACAGCTTGCACTGTACACGATCTCTATGCATTGAATGGCTTGTATGAGTGGCAATGCAAGGCCTAGGCCTGTGTGACGCAGTAGAAATTAGGCCATGTGGGCCTTTGAAATGGCGGCTGCCTGACCTGTGAAGTGTGACTATGTGATGTGAGGTCATTGCGCTGGCGTGGCACACCGTGGCGGTAGGCGGTCGAAGACCGCGGTGCAAAGCCGCATTGGTTAACATTGAACCCTATGGGTTTCAGAAGCCAATGAGGATGTGCGCCGGCGGTCGCGGTACGCACCGCCGCGGTACGCACCGCCGCGGGCGTGACCGCCATTTTCTATCTGCTTAATCACTCGAGACCTGATCATCCACAGGAGAGGACCTATACTGCAAGTGCTGCTGTGACCTCAGTCTGGAAGTGACAATGGCTGCTGCGACTGGGGAAAGGGCCCCTGCCTTCACGTCAGAAGAGTTGGAGACACTCGTGGATGGGGTCCTCCCCCAGTATGCGCTACTCCATGGTCCTCCAGACCAACAGGTTAGTACACTGGGAGCATGCTTAGTGGGCAATGCCTGGGTTGAGTGGGGTGAATGAACGATGGTGGTGAGGGGAGCGGATGAGGAATGCATCGCACGACAGATGAGAGCATGTGCCACATGGCAAGGTTGGGGAGTGGGGGCCACTCACATCGACCATGCATAAAAGTGATGATGTTTCTTTTCCCACCCTGTACATGTCACATAGGTCAGCGCCCATCAGAAGATCGACATTTGGCGTGCCATCGCCAAGGACGTCCGGGCCCTGGGGGTCCACAACAGACGGGGCACCCACTGCCGCAAGAGGTGGGAGGACATCCGCCGCGGGAGCAGAAAGACCGCTGAGGCTCTGCTGGGGATGGCCTCCCAACCTAGGAGGGGTGCCACACGGCAATTGACCCCCCTGATGTCCCGGATCCTGGCGGTGGCCTACCCAGATTTGGATGGGCACGTGAGGACATCACAGCAGAAACAAGGGGGTGAGTACCAGCACATTCTGCTATCTTTGCGCTCAGTGGAGGTGTCTGGGTGGGGGAGGAGGGATGTGGGTATCCCTAGGCCAGGGCGATTTCTGTAGGCTATGCCCCTCCGTGAGGCATGGCCCTGTGCCCCCGCCCCCCACCTCTGTAGGGTGCCTAGTACAGCTATTCATGGCCCTGTGTCATCTATGTGTGCAGTTGTCGTCCATAGGCTTGTAGGCCATGTCCCAGTGATTGAGTGGTGTACCCCAAGTGTGCGGCGTAGTGCAGTGGGCTTCTGTGTCTGTCCTCTCCGCCAACGGTGTCGCCAATGCATGCATTCAACATGTCTTTCTTTCTTCCCCCCCCCTTTTTTCTGGTCTTCCTGTTCATGCGTGCATTAGCATCATCAGGCGGAGGAGAAGTGGCATCGGCGCACGAGGGAGCTGCATCTCACATGGCCCCGGAGGGCCATGCAACCGACTCCGAGTACACCAGTGAGACGGAGGGCGAGGGGAGCTCCACAACGGGGACCCGTGGAGACGTCAGCGACACCGACACGTCCTCGGAAGGGAGCTCCCTTGTGGTGGCGGCAACATCCGTGCCCACCGCTACAACAAGTACAGCCGCCACCCAGCGCACCAACTCCGCCCTCCCAGCAGCCCCTCAGCGTTCGCCCCGTGCCCGCTCGCCCAGGAAGGCGGGCATCTCCTTCGCCCCAGGCACCTCAGGCCCTGCCCCAGTTACTCCTGCTGCCCTCAGTGCGGAGATCATTGACCTCCTGAGGACCATCACTGTTGGGCAGTCTACCCTTTTGAATGCCATCCAGGGTGTAGAAAGGGAGGTGCATCGGAGCAATGCATACCTGGAGGGCATTCATTCGGGTCAGGCTGCCCATCAGCGATCGTTCAATGCTCTGGCCTCAGCACTGACGGCAGCCATTGTCCCTGTCTCCAGCCTCCCTCCTCCAACTCCCTCCACCCAATCCCACTCCCCTGTTCCTCTGCCTATCCCAGCCACACCTACAGACCAGCCTGCACACACCTCAACACCCAAGGGCAGCTCATCCAGACATAAGCACCACACATCCCACAAGCATTCACCCAAGCAACATCCACATGCAGACATGCCAACAGCCACTGCCTCCTCTGTGTCCCCCTCCTCCTCATCTCCCTCCTCCCTCCCTGCGACGTCTCCACTCACACCTGCATGCACACCACCATCAGCCAGTACGTCCATCACCAGCACACCCTCCAGTACACTCCGCACAAGTGCAGTCACCACCCCCACTGCCATTTACACGTCCCCTGTGTCCTCTCCCACTGTGTCTGTCACCCCCTCTTCCAAACCACACAAACGCAGGCAGCCACCCACCCAACAGCCATCCACCTCACAACAGCCTCCGTCACAAGCACCTGCACCCAAAGACAGCACACTTGACTCTCCTACAACCACATCCTCTTCCTCCACTCCCATACCCACTACAACTACCCGTCACTGTCTTTCTAAATTGATTTTCCTTTCCAAACTTGACCTCTTTCCAAAAACTGACCCACCCCCTCCATCTGGTAAGAGTCCAATCAGCACCTCAGCCACCACAAGCCCTGCATCTACTAGGACCATAGTTCAGGGCTATTGGAGTCCACCAGCTCCTAGGGCAGGAACATCGGGCAGCAGCAAGGGGACAGCCAGCCCACCCCCTGGGAAGAGAACCAAAAAATGAAGGGCCGGCGCAACAGGCCTGAGACGGCTGCCCCCAAGGACACTAGCCTTGCCCCGTCACCTGGCACATCAACAAAGGGAGGCAAGGGCCCCAGAGATTCTGCGAAGGGGGGCAAGGGCAGCAGGGCGGACAAGTCCGGCAGCAGGCGAGCTGCCCAGGAGGGCCCCACCAGCCCCATTCCGGGTGTGACGGAGGACACCCACGTGCCCAGGACTCCAGCACAGGAGGGCCCCGCAAGCGAAAGGTCGGATGGCGACTGAGCGGGAAATATTGGCCAGATCTGGTTCCCCAGGAACACAAGACAAGCACCGCTGAACTGGGCCCTTCAAGACAAGCACCCCTGAACTGGGCCCCGCCGTGACAAGCACCGCTGAACAGGGCCCCGCCGTGACAAGCACCGCTGAACAGGGCCCCGCCGTGACAAGCACCGCTGAACTGGGCCCTTCAAGACAAGCACCGCTGAACAGGGCCCGCCGTGACAAGCACCGCTGAACTGGGCCCTTCAAGACAAGCACTGCTGAACTGGGCCCACCGTGACAAGCACCGCTGAACTGGGCCCTTCAAGACAAGCACCGTTGAACTGGGCCCCGCCGTGACAAGCACCGCTGAACAGGGCCCGCCGTGACAAGCACCGCTGAACTGGGCCCTTCAAGACAAGCACCGCTGAACTGGGCCCCGCCGTGACAAGAACCGCTGAACAGGGCCCCGCCGTGACAAGCACCACTGAACAGGGCCCGCCGTGACAAGCACCGCTGAACTGGGCTCCGCCAAGACAAGCACCGCTGAACTGGGCCCTTCAAGACAAGCACCGCTCCGCTGGGCCCTTCCTGTCAAGCACCGCTCCGCTGGGCCCTTCCTGTCAAGCACTGCTCCGCTGGGCACCGCCGTCTCAAGCACTGCTCCGCTGGGCCCTTCATCTCAAGCACCGCTCCGCTGGGCACCGCCGTCTCAAGCACCGCTCCGCTGGGCCCTTCATCTCAAGCACCGCTCCGCTGGGCCCTTCATCTCAAGCACCGCTCCGCTGGGCCCTTCCTGTCAAGCACCGCTCCGCTGGGCACCGCCGTCTCAAGCACCGCTCCGCTGGGCCCTTCATCTCAAGCACCGCTCCACTGGCCACCGCCGTCTCAAACACCGCTCCGCTGGGCCCTTCATCTCAAGCACCGCTCCGCTGGGCACCGCCGTCTCAAGCACCGCTCCGCTGGGCCCTTCCTGTCAAGCACCGCGCCGCTGGGCCCTTCATCTCAAGCCCCGCTGGGCCCTTCCTGTCAAGCACCGCTCCGCTGGGCACCGGCGTCTCAAGCACCGCTCCGCTGGGCCCTTCATCTCAAGCACCGCTCCGCTGGGCACCGCCGTCTCAAGCACCGCTCCGCTGGGTACCGCCGTCTCTGAACTGCTCTGCTGGGCCCTTCCTCTCAAGCACCGCTGGCCCATTGGCAGGGCCAGATCTGTGTCGGGCAGGGCTTCACGAAACACTCTGGCCACCATGCCTCCTCCATAACCAGTGGAGTCTGTAATCCACCTGATGGACTGTGGCTTTGCACTCCCCAGGATGGCACAGTGGGCAACCCACCCACTGCAGAGACTTGAGAGACTGTGGCTTTGCACTCCCCAGGATGGTCCAGTGGGCAACCCACCCACTGTAGAAACTTGTGAGACTGTGGCTTTGCCCTCCCCAGGATGGTGCAGTGGGCAACCCACCCACTGCAGAGACTTGAGAGACTGTGGCTTTGCACTCCCCAGGATGGTCCAGTGGGCAACCCACCCACTGTAGAGACTTGTGAGACTGTGGCTTAGCACTCACCAGGATTGTACAGTGGGCATGGAGGCCCCTCATCGATCTGGCGTCGTGGACTCATGTGGCTGAGGTGCCCCCCCTTCCCTTCCCCCTGAGGTGCCTGTAGTTTTATTATCTGATGCCCCAGCAGTGTTCTCTCCAATGGAATTGGGTCTCGTGTGTGGGCTTTGCGCATGTGTTAATGCGCATTGGCCCACGAACAATAGCAGGTTGCCAAAATGTGCCGGACTTTTGGCCTATGTATATATTGTTCATGCTGTTATTTATTTTATTTATGTATTTCATAATTCACATTACTTCATTTGAGCTATAATATACTTCAATTTTAATGATCATTTTATATTGTCTTTGCATTATTCCGGGGGCTTTGGGGGGTGTCACTCTGACTTGTTGCTCTGCATTGGTGTGTAGGTATTTGGGGGGGGGGTCGCGTATGTGTGTGCCCGTAACCTTTTCTCCTCCCCCCTCCCCTGTGTCGTAGGTGCAGTACTCACCGTTGCCGTCTGCGCCGGCGTTCGTGCTCCTGGTAGACAATAGCTGGTAGGATGTTTAATTCGGGTTCCATGCTGTTCTGATTCCTCGTGGAGTGTATAGAGGTGAGCGTTTTCCCGTTCGTAGTCTGTTTCCGCCGTGTTTTTATCGGCGGTGCTCCTGCCCCGGAAAAGGTGGCAGATTGGTGAGTTGTGATAGGGTGGGCGGTACATTGTCTGCCGCCTGCCTGTTGGCGGTGACCGCCGCGCTGTTTGTTTGTCCCGCAGTGGCGGTCGGAGTGTTAAAGTGGCGGGCTGGGTGGCGGTTCCCGCCAGGGTCAGAATTCCATTTTTTTGATCGCCTGCCTGTTGGCGGGTTGGCCGCCGCTTTATCACCGACCGCCAGGGTTGGAATGACCCCCTATGTAAGCTGGGTACATGTGACTACGTTTTACACAAACATGTGCGTGGGATGACAGATGTAGGGTTTGAGAGTGTTAGTGTTTAGGTACGTGAAAGACATACATCCTTCATTCGAGAAGTTTATGTCTATTTATCCATATGGTTAGAGTAACTTTCACAGATGGAGGCATGCAGACATATTGTTAGATGTGAATACAGGTTTCTAGTAAACAGTTATAAAACAGGAGATAACAGCAAACAAGAAACGTGTGTGACCAGGTACTTAGCTGGATTCAGGTATAACATCACTCATTGGATTATTTTGGATTTTCTGGTTGACCTTCCAAGTAGAGGTTGGTAGAGGTTGTTAGTGCAGTTAAGGTGATAGGTGTGGTAGAAACTCTTGTTAGTTTCAGTTAGCTGTGGTTAATGTAGTTTGCAGGGGTAATGAACATGATGGCATAAAGTTGAGTGCTCATTTCAGGTCCTGAATTTCAACAATGAAGGAGTACAAATCCTTTGGATCTTCAAAGATGGTTATTTTACCATTGTAGGTTGTCTTCAGGCATGCTAGTCCTAGGAAGGAGAATTGTATTGCTAAGTTTTCAAGAGATGGACCCTGCGACAAAAATGCTTTCCTTTTTTACAGTGTCTTTAGAGTAGTCTCGGGAGATTCCAGTGGAGCAGCTTTGCCATTTATTCCTTTGTTATTTTTTTATCTGAATGATGATTGCTTCAGTGTGTGAGAATTGAAGTGGTCTGACTGAAGATAAGAGCTCTAGGTGCACTGCTGTTTTTCAGTTTGTAGCTGGGCACTCTGTCAGCTTGTGTTATTTCAAAGTCTTTTGTGAAGTTTATTTGTAAGACTTGAGGAATACATTTTTCTCCAGATGTGGTACAGGATGTTGCTTGTGTCTCTGTTCCTTCTTGAAGCCCAAAGATCCGCAGATTGCCCCTTCTATTTCTGTCTTCTAAGTCTGTGAGATTCCTTTCCATCTGGGCTAGCCTTGCGATGGTGGTTGTCAGTGTCTTTGAGGAGCTTTGCTTGTGGTCTTCTAGGAGGTTTAGGCATAGTTTCACTTCGGTGACACTGTCTCCTAGCGACAGAATGTCTTGTTTTATGGCTGTGAGATCAGTCTGCATGGATTCCATAGTAGTCTTCATAGATTGTGTGAGGACATGCAGAGTGTCAAATTTTTGCATAATTAGATCGAAGGTTGCATTATTGTCAGATTTTGGCCCTCATTATGACCGTGGCAATGAGTGATAAAATGGTGGTAATACCGCCAACAGGCTGGCGGTAACTACCGCCAAATTATGGCGGTGATAACTCCCATAGACAGCCAATGTAACACACCAACCGTCACAGTGGAAATAACACTCACCACGGCGGTAGCCGCCAACAGCCAGGAGGAAGACAAAGTATCGCCCACCACATTAAGAGACATCACTCTGCCACCTTTTCCGGGGCAGTACCAAGGCCATCAAAACCCTGGCATCACTAAAGAGAAAGGACTCACCATCGGAGACACAGGGAAGAACAACGCCGCCATGGAACCGAAACTACAAGTCTTTCCAATGATCTTCTACGTAATGCTCCACCTGGAACACCAACGCTGACAAAGATGACGACGGTGAGTACAGCCAACTAGCACACAAGGGAGGGTGGGAGTAAAACGATAGTGACACACACACGCATGACACACACCAGACACAGACACACCACACACACGTCCAGCTGCACACGAAAAACAGTTTGTCCCTGAAGAATGGCAGAATAATGTAAGGACAACAGGAATGGACGAAAGTGATTGTAATCAGATCAACATCAAAATAACTAGTTTGATTTGTCAATGAAACAGATATGTACACATGTACCCAAAGGGACACTGCCCAATCCAATGTTCAAAGGGTCCACATGGCCACAGGGCACAGTCTAAGGCCCAATTTGAATCCTGACCACATCCGGATAGGACACTGCAGGGGCATCAGTTTGTAAATAGGCAGGCATCTCAGGGGAGTGGGGTGAGGCACCTCAGCCGGGTGTGGGAACAAGCCCACTGGTTCTGGATGGGGCTCCATGCCTATTGCTCTGTCCTGGGGAGTGCAAGGCCACAGTCTCTCAGGTGGGTGACTTTCCCACTGGTTCTGGAGGGGGCTTCATGCCCATTGCTCTGTCCGGGGGAGTGCAAGGCCACAGCCTCTAAGGTGGGTTACTACCCCACTGGTTCTAGAGGGGGCAACTTGACCATTGCTCTGTCCTGGGAGTGCAAGGCCACAGTCTCTGGCGTGAGTGACTTTCCCACTGGTTCTGGAGTGGGCTCCATGCCTATTGCTCTGTCCTGGGGAGTGCAAGGCCACAGTTTCTCAGGTGGGTGACTTGCCCACTGGTTCTGGAGGGGGCTCAATGCCCATTGCTCTGTCCTTGGGAGTGCAAGGCCACAGTCTCTCAGGTGGGTGACTACTCCACTGGTTGTGAAGGGGGCAACTCATACAGCAGCCCCTGGAGTGTGGCCTACATGGCGTTTTCTGGCAGTGACAGCTGCAGTGTGGTGGTGGATGGAGTAGCATCCTGGGCCGCCTCTGCACTTTCGGATGTCTGCAGTGTGGTGGTGGATGGAGGAGCCTCCTGTGCCGCCTCTGCACTTTCGGATGGCTGCAGTGTGGTGGTGGATGGAGAAGCCTCCTGGGCCACCTCTGCACTTTCTGATGGCTGCAATTCACCAACTGGCGGTGGGGGCCCCGTGACAGCTGGTGGTGGTGGACGTGTCACAGTGACAGCCTCCGCTGGAGTAGAGGGCTTAGTCTCCTCCAGTACATGGGGCGTGGATCCCTTATCCTTCATCGCAGGGGTGGATGGGCTCTTCCCCTTCCTGCCTGGTGGTGCAGGCTCCTTTCCCTTCCTGCCTGGTGGTGCAGGCTCCTTCCCCTTCTTGCCTGGTGGTGCAGGCTCCTTCCCCTTCTTCGATGGAGGTGTGGTATCCTTATCACCACAAGTAGGTGGTGCTACCACTGTCCCCGTGGACTGTCTGGCTGAGGTTCTGGGCTGTGTCATTGGTACCCTGCTCATACAGGCAGGACGGGGGAGGGGGAGGTAAGAGGTCAAGTTGGGAAAGGAAAAGCTTTTTAGGGATGTTGGGGCGGGAGGAGGGAGTAGTAATGGGAGTGGAGGTTGAGGAAGTGGATGTGTGCATGTCTGCTGGATTTGGGTGCATGGGCCATATGCTGATGTGAGGTGGATGGCTGTTGGGTGTGTGAGTGCTGGTGTTTGTGTCCTTTAGGAGGGGGGACAGACACGGTGGGAGAGGACAGAGAGGACGCGTGTATGGCTGTTGTGGAGGTGTCTGCAAGTGAGGTGTGTGCTCTGCTTGGTGTGGTGATGCTGGTAGTGGATGTTGATGTAGTACATGCAGGTGTGAGTGTGGACGTGACTGGGAGGGAGGTGGTGAAGGAGGAGGAGGAGGGGAAGGCAGTGGATGTTGTCGTGTCTGCAACTGTATGGAGTTTGCATGGTTGCTTGTGGGATGAAGTGTGGTGCTTGTGTTTGCCTCTGCCACTCTTGGGTGTTGTCTTGTGTGCATGCTCGTCCGTATGTTTGCCTGGGATGGGTTGGGGTGGAGGAGAATGGGACTGGGAAGTGGAAGTTGGAGAGGGATGGTAGAAAGAGGGACAATGGCTGCCATCAGAGAGGAGGCCAGAGCCTGAATCAATCTCTGTTGGGCCGCCAATCCACTGTGAATGCCCTCCAGGAATGCATTGCATTGCTGCATCTTGGATGGCATTCACAATGGTTGACTTCCCTACAGAGATGGATCTCAGGAGGTCAATAGTTTTCTCACTCGGGGCACCAGGGCTCACTGGGGCAGGGTCAGACGTGCCTGTGGAGAAGGAGATGCCCACCTTCCTGGGTGAACAGGCACAGGAAACTCCCTGAGGGGCTGCTGGGGGGGCGGTGCTAGTACGGGGTGGTGGAAGTACCTGCAGCTGGGGTGGTCACAGAGGTGTCCGCCACCACCTGGTAGCTCCCATCAGAGGAGGTATCTGAGTCTGTGTTGTCTCCTCCAGTCTCTGCCGTGGTGCTCCCCTCACCCTCCCTCCCACTGGTTCCCTTGGCGTCGGAGGACTCTGCCTCCTGGGTCATGTGGGATGCAGCTCCCTCTGTCACCAGTGTGCCTGCTCCTCCGCCAGATGATGCTAATGCACACACGGACAGGATGACTAAACAAGAAAGGGTGGGAGAGAGACAAAGGATACACTGGGTCAATGACTGCATCAACACCACAGTTGGCATATCCATCACCGTCACACACAGGGAACAGGCTTAAGCACTTTGCATTGCACTACCAGTGGTATGGCTAGTCACTAAGGTAGGATGAGGGCCCCACACCGCCAACTGCAGCACTCCTGGGACCCAGGATGCCCTACCTGAAAAGGACTGCTAACAAGCTGGGTTACCTGTATTTGCCATACACCCACTACCCTTCAGATGACCCACGCTGCAATGTCTGGCCTGGCCTCAGAGGCACCCACTAACACACATCCACCATCCGGATACCACCCCACCTGCCAAAATATGTAATGACACCCACTGTACTCACCCCCTTGTGGCTGTTGTGATTCCCTAAAGCACCCATCCAGCTCAGGGTAGGCCACAGCCAGTATGTGGGCCATCAGGTGGGTTAGGGTCCAACAGGCACCCCTTCCTCATTGGGAGACCATCCCCAGCTGGGCCTCCACTTTCTTCCATGCCCAGTGTCTCTGGCCCTCCCACCGCTTCCAGCAGTGGGTGGTCTGCCTGCCATAGACTCCCCAGGCTCCCCCCCAGGCTCAACACGTTCTTGGCGATGGCACACCTTATTTCCTTCTTTTGATGGGCGCTGACCTGCAGAGGCAATACAGACAGGAGAACACCATTAAACAAATAGTCCAGCCTGCCACACAAATGGCCCGCCATACCCGTTTCCATCACCATTGGCACACACATAGGCCAGCGCACAACATGTACACCACCAACAGACAATCTTCCCATCACCCTACCTACCCGTACACAATGCTTTAAAACACATCTCCATGCATCCTTGCCACTTGCATCGTGGCCAAAGTGTACTCAACTGTTGGTCTGGAGACCCATACAGATGTCCGTACTGGGGTAGGACCCCATCCACCAGTCACTCCAACTCCTCCGAAGTGAAGGCAGGAGCCCTTTCCCCGGTCACACGGGCCATGGCAGGTTCCAGACACAGGTCACAGCAGGTCTTCTCCTGTTGAAGGTCAGGAAACAAGTGAAGATTGAGATAGAAAATGGCAGTCACATTCGTGACGGTATACACCATCACTGCCGGCGTACATCCCCATTGGCCACTGTACTCCATAGAGCCCAATATTATCCAATGAGTAATTGCACGGCAGTGCAAGACCACCTTCCGCCACGACGTTCAACTTTGACGAAGTTACCTCACTTCCACCTGTCCTTACATACAGGATTGGCGGTTGCCATTTCAGGGGGGGGGGAAACAGGCATATCGACAATTACTGCGTCACAGATTAGATTGTCACATACTTTGCCATTAAAACTGTCCCAATACATAAGTGCACCATGTGGACTGTTGTTGTGGGTTTGTTGTTCAACTTGTGACATCCTACTCACTCTTGTGTCCCTTAGATACCTACCGCTGTGTATGAATAGGAGGTGGGGACATACCTCCGTGTACAGACCCCTTGTGGACTTGGCTACACTGAAGGACAGGCACATTATTTCTCCTATAGACTGACAGGGCCACAATCACAGAGCTGTGTGCCCAGTTGGAGCCAGGCCTGATCTCATCTATCCGTCATCCGACTGGGATCCCCCCCTCTTGTACGAGTGCTATCAGTGCTCCATTTCCTTGTGACAGGGTCTTTCCAAGTGACTGTGGGCTTGGCAGCAGGAATGTCACAGCCAATGTTCTCAATCGTGCTGGCAAGAGTGTTGTCAGCCCTGATAAAACACCTGAGCAGCTACATTGCTTTCCCCTCGGTGGAAGATTTGGCCACTGTGAATGCCGGATTCTATGCAATGGGAAGTATCCCCAATATTATTGGGGCGACTGATGGGACACATATTGCGTTTGTCCCCACCGCCAGAATGAACAGGTGCACAGGAATCGTAAGAGTTTCCACTCACTGAATGTGCTTATGGTGAGCTGGCGGACCAGTACATCTCCCACATCAATGCTAAGTATCCTGGGTCGATGCATGATGCCTTTGTCCAGAGGAATGGCAGCATCCCAAATGTGATGGCCCAACCCCAGAGGCACAGGGTGTGGCTAATAGGTGAGCCATGATCCCCACCCACTGTGTGTTAATGTGTGCCTCTGGTGTTTACCCCGTAGGATTGTGTGTGGCTAAATGTTGTCCCTCAATACCTGCAGGTGCCTCTGGCTACCCAAACCTATTGTGGCTGCTGACCCCTGTGAGGAATGCCAGGACAAGGGTTGAAGAACGTTTTAATGAGGCACATGGGTGAACCAGACAGATCATCGAAAGGACCTTCGGCCTCCTGAAAGCCAGGTTCAGGTGCCTCTATCTGACAGGTGGATCTCTCTGCTACTCACCGAGAAAGTCTGCCAGATAGTTGTGGCATGCTGCATGTTGCACAACCTGGCCCGCATGTGCCATGTACCTTTTCTGCAGGAGGAGGAGACAGGAGATGCCCCTGTGGCTGCAGTAGACCCTGACGACAGTGAGGATGAAGAGGCTGAGGATGAGGATGAGGACAACAGAACATCAGTTATCCATCAGTACTTCCAATAACACGCAGGTGAGACAGTGCAACTTCACATTTTTCTGATTGTTGGTGTAATCTGTGTGGCTGTGGCACGATGGCATTAACTTCCTTTTACCTCTACTTACTGTAACCTATGGTTTATCATTTTAATGATGTTGGTGCTATGACAACTGTGTACTGATGTGCTGACTACAGCCAGCTACAGGTCATTATTTCTAAGCTCTCATAATGTACAGTTCATTTGCAGTGGATGTAACTGTTACCATAAATAACCTTTTTCAACGCGTGACATACAAGCTGTCAGGTTGTGTTCAAGGGTGTTTATTTTAGAGCTAACAAATTGAGGGAAATGTGCAATGGAATGGAGTGATGATGGAGGAAAGTCCAGGGTATTGTTCTGGTCTGTTTGTAGCACAGGTGCAGTGTCCAAGTGGCCATAGGAAGGGGAGCAATGACTGTTCAAGGTGGACAAGGTGACTGAGTGGGACACAAGGGGGACAATCAGGAGAGTCTCATTTCCTGGACGTGGTCTTGGCAAGTGTCTCTGGCTTCTGTCTGGGTCACAGGGAATGTTTGCGGGGTGGTTCACCTTCTGCAGGGGGATGGATGCTGATGGGCTGTGGGTCCTGTGGTTGGGCCTCCTGCCCACTAGCGACAGCGGAAGTGGAGGGCTGGTCAATGGACTGGCTAGTGGTAGGGGTCCACTGCTATGCTGTTGCCTCCCTCATGATGTTGGCCATGTCTGCCAGCACCCCTGCTATGGAAATCAGAGTGGTGTTAATGGCCTGCACGTCCTCTCTGATCCCCTGAAACTGTCCCTCCTGCAGCCGCCTGTTCTTCTGCACATTGTCAAGGATCTGGCCCATCGTGTCCTGGGAATGTTGGTAGGCTCCCATGATCTCGGTGAGTGCCTCCTGGAGAGTCGGTTCCCTGGCCCTGTCCTCCCCCTGTCGCACACCAGTCCTCCCAGTGTCCCTGTTGGCCTGTGCCTCTGTCCCCTGAATGGTGTGCCCACTGACCCCAGGTCCCTGACTGTCTAGAGTATGAGGTGTGGACTGGGGTCCCTGTACAGGTGGGCACACTGCTGAATGACTTGTTCTGGGGACAGAGGTGTGGGTAGGCTGGGGGGGTGCTGTGGTGTTGGATCCTGATGGGGGAGGCACTCTGGTGGTCTGTGTGTGGGCCTGGGTGACCGGCTTTCCAGTGGCCCCTGTGGGCCAGGTAGGTCATCCAGATCCAGAAGTCCAGAGTTACTGTCATCACCGAGGCATCTTCTGTTGGGGGACTGGATAGTTGTGGCACCTCCTCTCCACTGACAATGGCTGGGGTACCTGTGGGGATGTAAGTGATGTGTTATGCTTCATGTTTATGACATTTGTACATCTCTGGCTTCCCCCTACCGTTGGTGTTGCCCGACCACCTTTTGCTTGTGTATGGTGATGTATTGTGAGATTGTTAGTTTCCCTATGCTGTGCATGCTTTAGTGATGGGTGTCCATGCAGGGCTGGGAGGGCTGTCCATGCATTTCTACAGCATGCAGGGCTTGGCATTGGGGTTAGTCAGATGTGTAGGTGCAGTGTGTGGGATGGAGTGGAGTGATGGGAGTGAGGGTGTGAGATGGCATTCAGGTATGGGGGTGATAAGTAGTAAATATTGACCTAATAGGTGTCTCTCTAGTGAGTCCCTCAGGATGCAGTATTGCCAGTACTTGCTCCTCCCATGCTGTGAGCTGTGGGGGAGGAGGTGGGGGTCCACCGCCAGTCCTCTGTGTGGTGAGCTGGTGCCTTGCTGCAATGGAACGTACCTTCCCCTGTAGGTCGTTCCACCTCTTCCTGATGTCGTCCCCTGTTCTTGGATGCTGTCCCACGGCATTCACCCTGTTCACGATCCTCCGCCATAGCTCCATCTTCCTTGCAATGGATACCTACTGTACCTGTGCTCCAAACAGCTGCGGCTCTACCCTGGCAATTTCCTCCACCATGATCCTTAACTCCTCCTCAGTGAAATTCGGGTGCCTTTGTGGTGCCATGGGTGTTGTGTGGTGTGTGTTGGTGAGAGCGTGTTACGTAATGTGGTGGAGTGTGTAATGTGGGGTGCGTGAGGGATGTATGGGTATAAGTGGTAGGTGTCTAGTTGGCTAAGTAGTCTTGGTGTCAGTCTGGTGGCTAAGATTTGTAATCGTAAAGGGTTGTGCGTAATCTGGGTACGTCTTTTATAGTGGTGTGGGTGTGTGGGTGTGGTGTGTGTATGGGTGTCAGGTGTGTGTTTTTGGCACTGGCCAATGTGGTGTTGTTTTGTATATGGGTGTCCATTCTGAGTGCGGCGGTACATACCGCCAATGGTTTACCGCCATTAGATGTCCACCGTGGTGATTTGTGGGTCATAATGTGGTGGGCTTTGTTTTTTCTGGCTTAACGGTATAGGTTTTGGGACCGCCAGTTTAGCACTGACCTTTGGGCTGGCGGATTTGTGTATGTGGCTGTGTTCTGTCGGATTGGTTTGTGTGTGTCATAATATGTCGAACGGATATTCGCCACTGCGGTGGTATGTTGGCGGCCATCAGCGTGGCAGTAGGCAACATTTACCACCAATGTCATAATGAGGGCCTTTGTCTTGATTGGGGAGTCATGGATAGGGTATCCTGTTTGGACCTCTTTTGCACTGGTTTAGGTTCTTTAAGACCTCCCCTTGGTTCTCTAGTGTCATGAATTCTGGGATCACCCATGATGGCGGTGTACATGGCCACTTTGGTGAGTTTGGTTTAGGGCTGATTGGAGAGGGTGGCTGGTTGGAGGATATATACACTGACAAGAAATGCTTCTATTGTGTTGTAAAGTGGGAGGACACAGATGATTATTTGGCCTAATTGAGTCAAATGGTGTGAGGCTTCGTGTATGTGGAAATATAGTAGAGTATTCTGTGTATAGTGTGAGTTTTTGGTAGGAGAGGAGAGATTGGAGATGCTAACAGTCCGCAGGTTTGTCTCTCCAGTTTACAACACAGACATTTAGTAGCCTACAATAATGTTTGAGTGGTATAGGTTGCTTCAGAGTGCCAGGAGAAATTTAGAATGGGATTTGTGTCCCAGCAGCAGCCATCTTAGACTCAGGCATAGGTTCTAAAAATCCCTATGGCAGAGGTGGAGAAGGTGAGTGTAGCAAAATGGATAGATTAACATGTATCATGCAAAGAGTGTTGGGGAGCTAATTTACACTGAGTAGGGGCCGCTGTGGGAGCTGGTTCATACACTGAGAGATACACTCATTATTGTAGTGTCTCAATTGGGGCCCTTATGAAGTCAAGCAGGTTTCCTTCAGAAGATCATGTGGGGCAAATCCGATTCCGGAGCATGGAGCTGCTGAAGTGCCTCGTCGCAGCAGGTAACCAATGAGCAGTTCTTTAGAGTGGCTGCATGTTTGCCTATCCATGAATCACCTTGCAAAGTTTCAAGATCCTCTTTAGAAGGTCAGAAGAACCGATTTTGTGATCAGGTATAGTGGAGCACACAGGTGGCCATCATTCTCGGGTAATGGCCACACCTCCAAAAGAACACCTACTCCTATCTCTTTCAAAAAAATTCCCTGTTGAATGTCTGATGCTTGTTGCATATTCCCAATTAATATTTTGTATTTGAAATTTAGCCAAATATTCATATTTCCAATGCTTCTCATAGAGCTGCTAGTTGCCTCAATGAGCAGTGTTTTGAATACAGACTGACTCTTCACAGGTGTAAGTTGCAGTAGGTCTCCAAAAACAATCAAATGTTTTCCTCCAAACAGGAGATCATAATTCATTTTCATAACCTCCTGCATTCTCAAATGTACAAAGGCAAGCATTAAGTTTAAGACCATTAAGAAAGTTTAATTTCTTTTTTTCATCCAGTTTGTATTTACTTTGTGCCAGTCAAGTTTCATTTATTCCTCTTAACTAGTTGACCCATTTACATGTTGATCTATTTCTGGCAAATGCTTATCTGTTCACATACCACTAACCACCAATGCTCCTGCCACTCAGGAACAGCTGAATAATATTTATTTCTGTCTTGTAATAGCTCAAGGCTTGTTTCCTTTACAGGAGGGGACAGCTGATGGTAGCTGAAGTCTGTAGGAAATTCTACTGAGTCATGTGTTTTTACTCTAAAACTTCCCTGACTAGGTCTTTTCTATTTTATGTTTGAAACTAATGAGGGAAAGACAAGAAGTCTAAAATTAAGAAGTTCAAAAGGGGTAAATCTGTCAGGAAAGTGTATAGCCACATCCTTTCAAGGATGTGTGCACCCACTGTGATATTTTGCATTTCCAGACTAATTTGTTATAACCAATGGTGTCTTGAACACATATATATATATGTATATCGTGTGCATGTTTCATTCAGCAGAGTTGCTGGTCAAAAGGGTACAGGGCTCTCTGCAGCACTGCAGATGAATAAACAAATAGATTCTTTTCCACATCTGCATTTTGTCCCATTTGTCAGCAGTGACATTATTTACGCTTTCTCAACTGGAGTTCACTGCTGAGATAGACGGAATCAGCCTAGTCATATTTCCTACACTGTGGTCCAGACGCGGGTTTTATTCCTCCAAGATCTGATGTGTACACCCCAAAGGGGATTGAGTTTCCCGGAATCAGCAGCAACTTAGGAATTGACCATGTAACCCTGAGACACCGGACTGAGTTCTTGCTCTCTTTTCAAACTATTGCAAACACAGGCATCAAGACTGTGTAAGATTGAAATGTCAGAGGTGTGTCCTTTGTTATGTTATGATGTATTAATTTGTTTACTGTCTGTACAGCAACCAGGAGTTAAAGTCCCTATAAACTTG
Source organism: Pleurodeles waltl (assembly GCF_031143425.1). Taxonomy (NCBI): domain Eukaryota; kingdom Metazoa; phylum Chordata; class Amphibia; order Caudata; family Salamandridae; genus Pleurodeles; species Pleurodeles waltl. Next base: position 261,392,198 of record NC_090449.1, read on the forward strand.
TATGCGATAGAATTCCCAACAAACTAATAGCAGTTAGAATCCCTCACAAAAATAGAGGGAGTTAGGTGTCCTGTTTGTCCTCCTAATAATGATGTTAAATTACCGGCCTATGTAAGCATTTCCTGGATTTGTGTGTATTTTTGGGGTTCCTAAGAAGTAAGACCATGGGTAAGCTATTTAACCCAGATACATGGGTGGAACAAGTGCAGCCAACACCACCAAAAGATTCACCTGCTTTTGAAATAATTATGAAAAAGAGGCTTCAGTTTGGACTTTCTCTGAAACAGTGAAATTTCTACACTAGGGAAAATACAGACTTCCAGTTCCCGATTTCAGGGACATTTGCTTTTGATAAATTAGATCTCCTTTGCAAGTAGTGTATACACTAGATAAGAAAAAATTAAGATTAACACAATTTGAAATATTAAATATATGGGAAGAGCATGCTAGGGATCGACTGGTAAAACAGGCAATGGTAAAAGAGATAAGAAAAAGAAAATTAGAGAAGTGGGCAAGGAAAGAAGGGACCAAAGAGAGGAACAAGGTAGGTTGGATGAATTATATTAGAAAAATGTTACACAACCAGATTGTCGGCAACATCGGAGCCATAGCCAGAGGAGGGAGACCCCAATATAAAGGGGTTACTAAATGGAACGATACATCCCCCACCATATGAACAGACTAAGATAGATAGTAGACAGAGAGATGGGAGTGAATCATCTGTATAGTCTAAAACTTCAACTAGTTACATCTCCGAACATCCTAACTGAGAGGTCTAAACGACTAGTAGGTACTGCATTGTCCACTGCTGTTATTTTCATGGACAATGTGATACACAATGGCATTGATCATTTTCCGGGTGATTTTAACAAAGTGGAATTCCTTGGAGAATTTACCCTTATCGTGAAAAAACATGTTTTAGAACATGTGCAAACGTATATTTCAAGATTTGAAAGACCATGGGGCCAGGGCTCATGACAAGAAAGTGGAATTAAAATGTGAATGTGATTAAGAGCTGCAGGGTATTGATTACTGGGCTTGCAACCTTCAGGTTATGGAAGAAGAGGCACCATGTTGATTGATGCATTTGGTATCCATATTTGAGAAGATAAAGCAATTACATATTAATGGCTGGTTTGCAATGCAAGAAGTTCTTTCTTTTAAATGTTTAATTTTAAAAAAGCAGCAGATAAGTAAGAGCTTACATAATTTTTTGCAATTTGACACAAAAAGAATCAGAAAGTGAGGATATAGATAATAATGTAATTATTATCAAAAAATCATTAATCTATGAAACAAATTCATACTGACTAATGCACCTCAAAATCTGAGTCCTCACCTTCTTCCTAGTTCTGCCAAATTTCCCTATATCTTTTGTTTTATCCCACTCTTTCGGCATACAAATATTCATGGAATTTAACCTTATTCATTTTGGCATGCCATTGGGTGACAGGTGGGGTTGATTCCGATTTCCAATTTGCCAAGATCAGTGACTTTGCCACTAATGTAGCAATGAAAACAAGTATTTGCAATGCAATAGGTCCTGTATTTGTGAGAGTTAAAGCTACTGGCATTGTAAATTCATAACTGGATTTTTCGTGCCACTTATATTGGTCAACTGCGCACATAATTTGCTCCTTTCTGCCACATAATTTCAGTGGCCCTAATGCTCAACATCGCTATGCATGATGCCTGCATAAATCCAGATCTGCATGTGCATACTGTGTGTGCTGCCCACCAGCGCAGAGAACCAGCTCGCTTCACATGCTCGGCTAGCGAGCAACAGACAGAAAAACTCAGGGCACAGTAGCAGGACTTTTGTTCCCAAACGTTGCTCCATGGGTTTGGAATTACAAAATAAATCAAAAACAAGGTCACAGCATGTGGGATGCTCGATAGGGGCGGTGTACGCCCTTGTCCATTTGTTTTGTTTTTTAAATAGTCCATCTTTATGTTTTATGAGCACAACAGTAATATCTACCGTCCCATCCCACTAAGGGAAATTGGTTACACCTAAGCATTTGGCTGGTACTTGCTTTGGTAAGAATTTGCAAAGAGCAGTAACCACCTGGGTTCTCCAGAGGACTGAGGCGTAATATTTCCAGCACAGAAATCATGTAAGGGTTATAAACCACGAGGGCAGAGGTCACGTGCATTCTGCACAAAAGATACGCAATAACACAGCAATGCATTAAACTTACATTAATATGCATATGAAATATCCCACAGTAAAAAAAAAAGGTGAAATAAAGTTATCTTGGGAAGACAATTTGTGTTCGATAAATATGTCACACCAGCAGAAAGCTTATGACGTCATAAGAACTGCACAAATTGAGCTTACATCCTGCTGGCTACTCCCTCAATTTTGTTTCCAGCTTGTGAAAGGCTGTGTTATGTCACACACTTCTAACTGACCAAAGGCCTTAAAGCATACTAAAGTTATGTGCACTGACACATGAATCATTGTGTGACACAGAGTATCATAACACAGGGCAATCGACTCAGCTCAACCAATCACATGACAAAATTTGTCCATCATGCATCAATAAGTACACTTGTTTTCGGATGGTCTGCCTAAATGTTTGGGAATAGTGACCTTGGACAATGCATAAAGTCTTGTCACAGAACTTGGAAGAGTCAGATTTGAAGCTGGTCTCAAAACAGAGGGTTAGGCTGGTTGAAGGAGGGGAGGCATTCACTGTGCATGAGCCAGAAAGCCATCAGCAACCGTGTGAGATGAAAATAAAGCCAGAAAAAAAGAACAAGAAACACGTGAGCATATGCTCCCGGCGCCGAGTCGCCAATAAAATCAAATGTGCCCCATGATATAAAGCCCCATTTTCAGTCACACTTGAAATACAAAGGCAGGGGGAGAAGCTGTGCAAAGGAGAGCCATCCCATGCCGCCCTGCAGAAACCAAAGAATCAAGTAGCTACGGCACCAAAGCTGCACATAGACAAACATTCACACAAAATAAAAAATAGTCCCCTTCGGAACAGATGAAACAACCAAATCGTATTGATCCAGTAGCTGGTCCCTGCTCCCTGGGGTGGATGAACGAGAAAAGGAGGGACAAAGAAGCAGGACTGACCACTAGAAATCAAGGCTATTTGAAAGATACTAAAACAAACAAACAGGAAGTGGGGGATTGCTTTAAGCCACAGATGTATTCTTATGTATCGTTGAGGTTGTACGCTTATGCTCGACCTAAAAAACTGGCCTGCCCAATGGAGATATTATTAGAAGAGGTCAAGATACCATATTATGCCCCCAAGGCATCAATGGAGAGTTTACACTCCATTCTTAGTCCGATTTTGGAAAACATTGTTAGCCAGAAAGAGCTTAACCTGGGACAGTTAAATATTATATGTAATCAGTCACCCACCTCTAGCCCACATTTGAAAAAGGCTGACGAACCCCCTGCATACATCTTTTTGATATTTTCCCATTGCAGAAATGCCATTGGGCAATACCGATTTTACAACCTGTTCCAGACGCAGTTTTGTTAAAAAAAATCGGGTAACAATTTCGCACCCAAATTTTGGATCAAAATTCTGATCCAATTTCCCACTCTGAATAACTGTGTTAAAAAGCAAGGATGTACCCGGTTTATAACCAGAATGGAAATGTTTCATTTGGGTATACCTTAAGAAAATGGCATGGCCAATTGAGGAATTTTTCCTTATTAATGTCTGCCATGGGATACGTTCTTTCGCTAAACCACCAAAAACCCATGTTGGCCCACTGAGTAAGTATTGCCCGGCCAAGTCGTAGTCCTAATCTGGTACATGCAAATAGTTTCAGTTATGAGTGTAATCAAGGGAGTTTATATTCTTCCCAGATCAAGTTGAAACAATCTAAAACAATCCAAGGGATCTCATTTATCGATCTCGTAAATAGTCTAGGAATCTTCAGAAATAGGAAAAGATCTATTTCCGAGTTACTTAACATGATGCTTAAATAAAAATTATTGTTGCTTGATATACTTTTCAACGTACTGAGTAGGCAGTCTAGAAGTGCCACTTGGCAGTATGTCTTTAGTCTAGGACGTGCAAATCCGCCCTCCTCCCGATCTACCCCCTGAGCTGCGTTTTTTTCCCCAAGCAAATAAAGCAACACATTTCAGCAACAATGGCATTAATAAGATTGCAGGACTTTAATCATAACATTAGCGGAGCAAAAAGGAACAAAGTAAAAACATTAATTTTTATCAAAGCAACCCGGCCAATAATCTTTATGGGGAGATTATCTCATTACTTTAATAAAGCATGGACTTTAGAGAAGGTAGAGGCTTAATTAAAAGTATATGAATATTCGAATTTTGAGGTGACGTATATTTCTAAATATCTCATGGAATGAACAGAGAGATAATAGGCTTGCACTGTTTTGGGAAGAATCTCAGGGGGTCAATTAAATAAAAGAGCTTCAGATTTCGAGTGACTGATTTTGTAACCGCCTATCATCATGAATTCACTAATTTTGGCCAGGGTACGTTGAATATTGTATTCCTGGGCTGCTAAATACAGAACCATATTAGTTGCATATAATTTAAGTTTGGATGTGCCTGTTACAGGGGAACTAATACTATGGTCTTGGCGAATGGCACAGGCTAGTGGTTTGATAAAAAGCATGAATAAGATAGTAGCCATGGGACATCTTTTTTGTGTGCTCTGTTTAATAATAATCTTCCTTGCTGGTCTGTTATTAATAATTATGTTGGCCTTTGTTGTCTGAATATAGCATTTTTAAAAGCTGAGTGAAGAAGAATGGTAGAGGAATGGTAAATAAAACTTCCCATTCAACAAGATCGAGCGATTTTTCTGCATCTAGCATTATCACTGTTGCCTTAGTATTTTGGATTGAGTAGTAATCTATGGCTTGAACCAGAAAATTCACATTCTTGGTAATACTCCAGCCAGTAGAAAGCCATTTTGATCTTTATGCATAACAGATTGGGACATTGACGCTAGACTATTAGTGATAATTTTAGTGAATAATTTGTAATCACTATTGAGAAGGTTTATGGGCCAATAAGGGTTAATATCCATGTCTGGTGTGCTCTTTTTTAGGAAGCTGATTACAACCGATTCTGTGAATTTACTCTTAACAGCACAACCTGAGAGGATCTGAATAAAATGACAAAAAATTGGCTTAGCTTTGGAAAAAAGGTCTTATAAACATCCACGGGTATCCCATCCTGCCACAGGCTTTGGCGTTAGGTAATGATTTTACTGCCTGTTGTACTTCTGCCTTGGTTCTTGAGGTTGAAATGATTTTTATCTGGTCTATCGATAATGTTGGGATGTCAATACCATCTAGCCAACTTCTTATGGACTCTGAAGAAGGGCTATGAGGTTCAGAACAAAGTCTGGAATAGTGATCACGAAACGCCTCTGGTACTACCTGAGATTGAGGCACTGTAAAAGCAATCACGGGATCGCGGATCATTTTAATTGCATTAGTGTTAGTTTTATGTTTTGCACACCAAGCTAAATATTAACCTATGTGTTCATTCTCCTCATATCTTTTTGGAGATATGAGTTGTGGTTGACTATTGCTTTGTCTGTAAAAAAAGAACCTGAAAGATTCCTCTAGCCTGAGCTAGGTCATTCTTTGTGCAAGCAGTATGAAAAAGATCATACACCCTGCTAGCCTCATTCAGGGCCGTCTGGAGTTGAAAACATTCCACCCTTTCAGACTGTCTTTGTTTGGCCTGAAATTAGATGACCTGACCCCTAAAGAAAGCCTTCAGAGCTTCCCATACTACAAAGTCAGAAGCCGAGCCCAGATTTAGATGTAAAAATTGTTCCAGAGTTTGGAGCATCTGCTCAATCAAGGATTCATTCGTAAGTAATGTTTTATTGAAAACCCATCTATTATTCTGGGGTGATGGGACTGGGAGGTCGATAACTTATTGAAGTCTATGATTGATGCTGAGCTATATCTTTTAGAATGACAGAGTGTTGCCGCTGTTGGAGATGTTCCAAAGCCAAGAGTCTGTCAGTGCAAAATCTTGCATTAAAGTGTGCAGTATCTTAATAGATATAAGTTTGTTTAGATGTTTATTAATGCATGATGAATCGAAAGGGATATTCTGAAAATGGGTGAAATTGCACCCAATTATTAAGTGGCCTGTAGCTTGTTTCAAAATGTTGTAGATATCTTCCAAGGCTGAGGGGGATCTTGTATAGGAACAAAGTAACTTAGGAAGTCGAATAATTGATTTTGTACTTAAGCCTTTACCCAAATCCATTGAGTGTGTGGGTCTCTAACAATCACAAGCATTTTGCACAGGAGTGCCTTGGTAATCAAAATTGTTACCCCGCATATCAAAGCCTGTGACAAAGGGAAAAAAGAATACTGGGTACTTGGTACACTCATTCTGGGTAAGGGAGCTTTGTCTTTCAAATGTGTTTCCTGAAAAAATATTACGTTTGCATTTAATGATCTAAACCATGTCAGTATTACCCGGCCCTTAGTTCTATTATTAATACCATTGACATTGCAAGATATGTTTTTCATCCTTCTTGATGGCATACCTTAATTTATAATGGAAGGCTTACGCATCTGACAATAAACTTCGACAATTATAGAGGATCTGTTGCATTTTTTTCTTTCTTTCCCTTTTTGTGCTCCCTTGATTGAATCACTCAGAATGTGCCCGCACTTCCTCTGCCCTCCTCATTCCCCTCCCTCTGCATCCTTCTCCCTCTCCCATGAGTAGCAACCCTGGAGAACCTCATCTACTTTAGATTCTCCGAGAGGACGGCCCTACAGCCTCAACCTCCCTACCCACCCTTTACAGTGTGCTTTGGTGTGGCACACAGAATCTGACCTACAATGAAGACTACCGCCTTCTAAAGAACCTGAAATTTACTTAATTTTGTCAGAGGGTTCAAATAACAAAGATACTTATATGCTGCCGTTGTTTCTGTTTTTACACTTGAACAGTAGTAAAGCTTGAGTGGCAAACAAGTAAACAGCTAAACTAAAACCTTATATACTAAGACATCCCAGTCACTTTGATTACATGTCTGTATGCTATTGCTGTAAAAATTCATTGGCTTGCTTCACTCATCCCAGTATAGGAAATTGTCCTTAGAAGAGGACCTTAAGCTTGGATTGTTGCACTATAGCAGCTTAGGTGCCTTGCGTCTTAAAAAAGTTCAATCATAGATTTGAACTCTCAGCGATGAAGTGCTGCTGAAACAGACATATCAGACAAGATATTAAATTGAAAGTCGTCTGAGGCCTGAAATCCTTTCTGCTTGATAGCTTTTAATAAAATTATTTCTTCTATGCGGAAGTCTCCAAAATGATCAAGAAATGTATGAGGACATCTGGTATTCGCTGACTGGGAAAAAGGAACCAGATGGACTTACATAATAGAGTCCTCTGTCTTAGGTTGCGTATGAGGGAGGACATATCACTGAATCAGATCAGAGATTAATTTCTCTTGTTCTTCTCTGTGTTCTCTTCTTTCAGGAGTCCCTGTGAATCATAAACGTAACCATCTGGATCTTTTATCCATCTCTTCGAGCTTCTTTTGAACTTTCAGCATCTCATGCTTGTACCTTGAAATATGGGATTCAGAGCTTTTCTGATAGTTCTGTAGATCTGAAATGTGCTGCTCGGCCTATGCTAATTTTAGATTGATTTAGAGTAGATTGTAGTTGATTTTTCCCAGCTGTATCTGCACTTCTCCATAGGCTTTCTCTTGTTTATATTTCATCTCCATGATTTCCCCTAAAATCACATGAAGCATGCCCCCAAGTTGAGTGGCATTTGCTTGTGTTTCCAAAAGTTCACCAGCTATCATTGTGGCCTGTGCCACATTCTGTAAGCCTTGTTTAGATTCAACAGTAGGGGCGTCTGAACATGATGGGAGTGGGTGTGTAATATATCTCCCTTGAGACCCCTGAGGTGGCTGTGCTGTACGCTGGTCATGGAGGATCTGAACCTGGATTCTTTTCTTGGCTTCCATGGAAAGGGAATAAACCTTGTTCTCTCCTGTTGAAACCCTCAGAGCTTTAAAGCCAAATAGGGGATATGATATTTTCTCTGAGTTACTTGAGACCTGTGTAGGGGCAGAATTAGTAGGAAGTAACGTATGATAAGGAGACAAAGAAGTTATTCTTTCAGTGGAATCTGCCCCATGCGGGAGTGTTATGGTGGGGGGCAGGAGAATGATCAGTAGTAAAGAGGACAGTAGAAGCCCAGGGCTACAGCTCGTCAAGATGTCTCTGGCTTCCAAGGAACTCAATACTGTGGGGAAAAGATCCTCTGAAGTGTTAGAAATGGTCAAATACTGTGGTCCCCCTTTCCGTCTCCCTGCTAGACCTTCATACTCTTGGAACTTTTAAGCATAGAGTGATTATGATGGGGTTTTGCATTTTTAGCTACTTTTAGTGCACTCCTAGGGGCTCTATTATGAGCCAGCCTCAATGTTGTGCGTTTCCTGCTGGGCCAGCGGGAAACTCATAATAGGGCTGGGGGAGGACCCCGCACTGGCGGTCTCCTGATCGGGGTAGTTTAGCGGGCGGCCTTTTCTGCCCGCCAAACTTGTAATTAGGGCCCTGATGTCTTTTGGCTAATTGATTACCCCTCCATAAACCCTATAAAACACACACCATTTGCAGGCCATGATCCTTTTCCATTCCACTGCAGAACACCATTTTGCTGCTGAATTTGCCACACAGAAGTCAGGTTATTTATTTTTCTCCCTCTGTTTATTTTTCAGTTATTTTTTTCCTTAACTTTTGGGTCGTCTATTTCATTCAATTATATTTACTCAAAATGGGGGGGGGGGTGGAATCTCTCTTTTACAGTGGGAGAATTGTCAGGCATGGTGGATGAAATCATTACAGTAGAGCCACAATTGTTTCTAGCCAAAGTACAAAATACAACCATAGCTCAGAAAAGGCAAATGTGGGCCAGAAGAGTTGACAGAGTGATTGATCTAGCAAACAACATAGGCACACAGGAGGAAATTAGGAAGAGGTGAAATGTCCTCTGGGAGCGACTGCATTCCCTGACTTCCAAGCATCACCTGGAAGCCCAGGGGACTGGCTATGGTTCTCCCAGACCCCCTTACAACTTTTTTCTTGCGAGGATATGGGCTTGCAGATCCTACATCCTGAAGGCTAGACAGGAATCCCTGGTGCAGTGAAGACTAGTAAATTAGACTTTTGAATGTCTCACTAAAAAAAAATGCAGTTTTTGCTTTTATGTTAGCTGTTGATAATGTGTTTTGCACTTTTATAAAACATATAAAGCCAATCAAATTAGTAGCATTATGGTACTATCTCTTATCTTACTACTGCACAATATGTGTGGTCAATATGTGTATTGTTCTTTATTGATCATTTCTTTCATTTGCTTGTTTGCTTGTTTGAAAGTATTTTGTTATAATTAAGATAAAAGTTTCAAAACTCCTTCTATTATATCATGAAGATTTGCTACCTGTAAGAGTTTTCTCACCTATTACCATATTTCACATATGTAACTATTTAGTAGATGTGTGTACATCTTCATTGCATATAGGGTACTAGGAATGTTCAATTTTGCAAGTGTTGTTACTGTTAAATTGAAATGGCTACAGCCAGCATGTCTTGTTTTTGTACCTGGAAAATAAATTTGCAATGTGATGTTGGTCATTCTCTCTTTTGTTTCATATATGTGCATATGTTAAAGTGTTATGCATTTGGCAATCTCCATTTTATGCTTCGTATTTAAATGTCATTATTTTAGCTTATATGTTGTCACTTTCTTGTTATTTCATTGAATTGATGTAATTTGTTTCACAAATCAAAGTATTTCTTCTACGTTATGTTGTATGCTTGAATATAAGTTGGAATGATAATAAGTGTACTTTGCAATGCTTATATGATGACTAATGCTATAAATTGTATAACACTCAGAATTTTAGCCTGCTAGGCCTTGGCCTTGCAATGGGTTAAGTGTCATTTCTCCTCTTTACTATGTTGGGTTGAATGTGTGGTATATTTTATGTACACTTCCTAAGTGATCTTTTTCCTTTCAGGACATCTCTTCACCTACTTTTTGATGTTTGCCTATGTGTGATTTAAACTTTCTTGTACCCATTTCTTTATTGTTTTTCTTCTATCATTAATTTTGAAATGCAAATACTGAAAAAGATTGCTTTTTAAAAAAAATATTCCATGTACATAATGTGGCTGAAATTTCCAAAAATGTAAAAATAAAACAAACTCAACAAATTTAAAAGTCATATTTTCATACAATTGTACTATAGAATTGTTTGTCAAACTGTCCAAAAAACATTACAACCCATGCATAACCCAAATACTCTGTGCCATTTTTACATTTACAGTTCCAGACCTTGACACATGTAAGAACGGAATATAATCCTAAAAATCAGATTCAATAGGAAAACTATTATTGATTCATGTAATCAGCTTGAGTCAGACCTCCTGTATCACAATAGGAATCCTACATCAATAACACAATAGTCAAAATCAGTAAGCATTCTTTACCACAAAGTCAGACCACAACCTGCCTTTACAACGCAGTCACTACCATGACTGTGACTTTACCACGCATTACTTTACCATGCAAGTCATTACAACGACTTGCATTAGGGGATGTGTTGTTGAATTGGTGTTGGATTTTCAAGTCCAACACCTTCCTTACTGTTGCAAAGACTGGAGTTGGAATAGTAATTTATACTCTTTGGATTGACTTACACGTGTGGTTAGAACAATTTAAGCAGCACATGTTGGCTTGGCGGCAAAATTCAACAGAAGACAAATCTAATGCAACCTCAAAACTTCTATTCAATCACTGTGCAAGTTGCTTTTGTAAAAGGTTTGTACATCCAAAGTGTGTGTGTCTTTCCCAGGATCAACCCCTGATCCCTTTGTACTTTGCAACAGCTGCATATAACTGCAAATTCCACAATTTTGAAATGTCTAGATGAAGATGACACGGTTAAGGAACCTAAAACAGAATAACAACAATAATTACTCAAAAATGCATGACAAAATAGACACATTACAAATGATAAATTATGAGGACAAATTTACTAAACACAATTAAAGATAAATAACATAAATGAACACAAAAGTCAACGTGTCAAAACTTTGATCAAAAAACATATTTGCCCAGGAATTTCCTCAAATTCCCAGTCCTAAAAAATGTCCAGCACATACATATACACTCATCATATGGAAAAGTTTTTTTGACATTTTATGTAACATTATGTAAAAATATACTTACACTCATGATCAAGTTGTCAATAACATCTCAACATACGTCAGTTCCTTTCTTTTTACCATTATCGTCTTAATTTGGTATTTCAACATCCTCACCTGGTGGCTCATCATGGTCTCCATCCTCTGCAATTGGCGGAATGTTCCATTGCAGGGCTATGTTGTGCAACGTGGAGCATGCCATGATTATTTTGCACACATTATCAGGTGAGTAGAGGACGGCTTCACCAATCTTATTCAGACATCTAAATCTGGCCTTTAGGAGTCCAAAAGCCTGATTCACTGGCCTCTGTGTTATTCCATGAGCCTCAGTGAAGAGTTCTTCCCCTAGTGTGTTTGATTCCTCAGTGGTACTAACAGCCATGGCCAGTTTAGTTACGCTGAGTTTCCTATATGAATTAAAAAAATAAAATGAGCCAAAATATACAACCCCATTGTAGATCCTTAAACTAGAAATTAACCAAATAATTATATTGACAGATTGTATTTACTAACAAACCAGGCCCTCTCAGATCCAAGTTCTGATATTTGCAGGGGAATGCTGCTGTTCTGTAGTACAAAGAAATCATGTGTTGATCTTGGGAAACAGGCCCACACACTTATGATGTACAAATCAGGTTAAAAGGCAACTTGCACATTGATTAAACTGAAGTTCTTCCCATTGTGGGAGACCTGTTCTCTGTCATATGGTGGCACTAAGGCAATAAGTGTGCCATCAATTGCACCAACTACATGTGGTATGCCACCCAAAGCATAAAAATCTCTCTTCACAGTGGCAAAATTCTAATTTCGTGGAAACTGTATGAAGCTGTTGATGTGTCTCATCAACGAAGAAAGAATGTCTTCTAGCATACCACTAAAAGTTGGTTGTGACATGCCACCAGTACTGCCACAGTGTATTGGAATGATCCTGTGGTCACAAAATGTACTGCCACTATTTTCACTATTGGTGTAATTGATGTGGGGTTCCTATTGTGGGATAGAAGATCTGGCCCCAGCTGATGACAGAAATCAAGAATAGTATGCCTATTTAATCTGATCTTTATGATAATATCTCGTTCTTCCACGGTGGCAATGTCTAGAAACGGTAAAAAAAAACTTGAGGTTGTACTCTTCTACCTCTCCCTGGGTTCACATTTTCATTTAATAAAAATATAAAACATTTATTTAAACATCCAAACATTTCTTTGATAGATTTTATTTCAAATAGCATTTTTACAGGTCTATTATTTTTTTAAATAATTTGTAAATAATACATTTTAAATGCATTATTTACACATATTTTTTTATTTGATTTTTTAAAAACTTCTGTCAACAGAAGTATAAACAAAACTATGCTAGTATCGCATTTAACCACAACAACACACTACATAATACTGTTTTTGTTTGAAAAATGAGTAACATTCGCATTTTGTATATCTAAACAAACTAGCCACCATTTTGAGTGGTGGTGACGCACTTAACATTCACAATATACTGTTTCACAATCCAAACTGGCAAGCAACTGACCTTGCCGTCAGGACATTTCCAAATCAGAAGGTGTCATCAGTGCTGACCAGTTAGCGTGTGTAAGACTCTACAACAGACACAGCCATGGGGTAACCTGTGTCACAGCAACATACAAAAGCCATTGGATGAGTTTATCTTCATTGATGATTATGTACTTCATGCATATGTATGCGGCACATTAAAAAAAGCTCACTTGCCTCCCAGTGCGACAGCCATCAACATCTCCTCTATGATTGCTGCTGTCTCTGACCTCTGGAAGCCACGATGCCCGAAAAGCAGGTGACAAGTCCCCTACCTTCTTAGCAGAGGAGCTAAATTTGCTGACCACTGAGGTCCTATCCCTGTACAGCCAGCTATATGGCTCACCAAAGGAACAGGTGCATGTTTAAAAAGAAAATGTATTTTTCACTAACTTGTTTTTTTTAAACACAGGCTAAAATGTCCGTTTGAGTCCCTGAGTGAAGTGTAGTGATTGGAGTGAAGTCAATTAAACATTGGCGTTGTGAACAAAATCATGTTTATGAATGCTTTCAAATGCCGCAAAATTTAAATGAAAAGTTACCTTGATGATTGAGGTAACTCTTAATTTTAATTTACTCACATTTCAAAGTTTTGCATTTACAAACTGCATGCCCCTCACTCCCATTGGCCAGTAGACACTGTGCCGTAGGTATCAGCATAAAATATAGCCATTTGTTCAAATGAGAGAAATGTAAAGTGCAAAGTTTCCCAAGTTCATGTGTGATGTTCTGCTCCATTCCAGCTTTTATATATGAATTATGGGATTTGTAGACTTGCTTAATCCATTATGAAACAAGACTACAAGCCACAGAATTCAAAAAGAAGATCTCTGGACTGGAGCAGCATATCATATATGCACCTGGGAAACTTGGCAGTTATGGTTATGAACATGCATGGAGAATAATTTTCTGCACTTTAAATTTCTCCCATTTTCCAAATAATGAGTGTATGTTTGTGTTATACATGGAGCTGTGCCACATATGGTGAAAAGTATATCTAGTGCTGCAGGTACATACAACACAGGCTCTCAGTCACCCATACAAATATATCCCATTCCTACGCACACATGTTCATACATCACCAACGATTCTCACTGACACATATAATAGCCCTTTCTTAGTCCCCTTAGGCATAGTATATGGTTCAAACCATAGTATCTGGCTTAAAAGACATTAGGCATTAAGCTAATGAAGTTGGCCGTGGGGGTGTGTGGTAACAATGCACAAGTTGTATAGCCTTCAGTAGCTCACATTGATTTGCACTGATCAGAATTAGCTCTCTCTACAAGAAATATTTCAGACCCCTGACCTAGATGCCTGGATTTGTAAAATGAGAACATGAAAAAGGATAGTGTGACTCAACAGGTTACTACAAATTTTTAGCTTCAAGCAAAAAAAATACATTTTAGAAAATATGCTGTACTAACTTTTCAGAAATGCTTGTGATAGATTTATCAAAATTGTTTTGCTTCAATACAACCAAACAAAACCTCTCAAAACATTTTTTTCTTTCTTTTTTCCATGGCCATACAGGTCAATGGCCATCAGAAAAAGAACGTCTGCAAGGCTATTGCGAAGAAGGTGCAGATCCTGGGGGTCTACAAGTGGTACAGCATCCATTGTAGAAAGGGGTGGGAGGACCTACAATGCTGGACCAAGAAGTCAGCTGAAGTCTACCTCGGCAAGTCCTCCCAACATGGGAAATACCTGTGCAGCACCCTGACCCCCATAATGGCCCGCATTCTTGTGATGGCCTATCCCCTGCTTGATGGGCAGTTGAGAGCCCAACAACAGCACCAAGGGGGTAAGTTCTTTTTTGAGTCTGTATTGTTAAATAACTATTTTTTGTTGCCGCAACTAATTGTGACATCAACATAAAGGTTGACACACGTCCAACACACAAGAAGATTTCTGGAAGGTGTAAGTTTAGCACATTGTGTATGATGATGTGTTTTGTATATTTTGTTTCAGAACATGTTACCACTATTTTTCTGATCACTACCAAGAAACTGTTTTGAGCACATGCCTGCCTAATAAAAAAGTGGTAAATAAATTAGCATGATGTTACAAGGGGCAGTTGTACCAAAGAAGCCACGATTTGTTGTGTCGGGTATGATGCTCCATCACAATTGTGAAGGCGGTTACATTGGCCCAATTACAGGTGACATAGCATAAAATGGACTTATGATACTGACATGTTCCAAACATCACATTGGTGAGTTAGTATCATAGACAAATTATAGTGAGCATGTAAGCCAAAATGACTATAAACTTGAGAACAATGGCAATATTTGTTAGTAAAAACATGCTACACATATGTTTTCACAAAAATTAGTTTTCAAATCAAATTTATTTTCAAACTTGCTGATTACTCCTTCACAAATGTCCATGTAAGCCAGTCTGTTTTATTAAACATGATTTTGATAGTCATACACTTTTTAAAATACAGACTGAAATGTGTACACATTGATGACAGAGTAGCACATCCCCAAAATGACTTTTTTTGTCCTTTATGTCCAGATAAGAAATTAATATTGAAGACAAAGAGATTAGTGCAGATAGACAATGTACAAAGGATTTTTTTTGTTAGATGTTTATTTTTGTGACATGAGTTCACTATTCAAAATGACCAATAAATACAATTTAAAGGTTTTAAACAATTCTTGGAGCAAATTGAAAATGATTAAGAGAAATGTTCAAAAATTAAATGGGAGTAATGATGTGAAATAACAAAGCTGTGATCAAAGGGGTCCTGAAAATATTCCCTTCATGTATGAGGTAATGGTAAAGTATACCTAATTTTTAAAGTTAAACGCAGGTGCTCTATGAAAATTAGGAAATGTTTTGTTACAAAAACCTCAAGATCAGTTTTATTTACACATATCCAATAAAGATGTTATATCTGTCTTTTCACCATCTTCAGGAGCAGGCGAAAGGGACATTGATCACGAAGTCAGGGAAGAAGCTGGCTAATGTGTGTCGGGTGGTGAGACCTTGGACACCAATTGACACAGTGGCATGGAGGGTGAGAGCGACGGGAACAGAGGCCACAAGCTCATCATCTTTTTCTAGTCTTCCACAAGCAACCAGTCCCTAGCGGTGGCAGACCCCATAAGACTTTTCCCATCTGCATCCTTGTCTTGGCCAAATCCACCCCCCTAAAAGGGCTGGGGGTCTCCTTTGCCAAAGGCACCTCCCCCCTGCCCCCGTCTCCCTGGTTGCACTTAGTGAAGAGGCTATTGACCTTTTATGCAGCATCTCTCTAGACCAGACTGTGATCACGAATGGCATCCAGGACCTTAGTTGCAAAATGCAACAAATGGTTAAATTTCTAGATGCTATTCATAGTTCAATGCCTGACATGCAGATATCGCTTACAAAAATAGCCTCTGAACTGACCGCAGCCCCACAACCAACTCAACTTTGTGACCCTGCTGTGGTCCCTTCCTCATCCCAAATCCCAACTCATGCCCAATCTCAAGCACATTCACTTCTTAGCAGGTACACACTCCAACAGACACAGGCAGCACACCCACACACACACATAAACACAAATACACAAAGAAGTACAAACACCTATCCAACATACACATACTACTGACATTACACCCACAGGCACAACAACCACACCCACAACCACTACTCCCACCACACAGCTACAAACACCACAACCAACAGCATACCCACAAGCACCACAATCATGAATACACCCACCACATCCACCACCACATCCACAAGTACCACAACTGCCACCACACCCACAATCACTACCCCACCCACAACCATGAGCACACCCACAATCACCACGACCACCAGCACGCACACCCACAACCACCAGTATGCCCACAACCACCACCGCACCCACGGATACAACAACCACAACATCCACCTTAACAGCACACTCATCCAAACAACACAGTTACACAAGTCATTAATTAAGAGCAATGTTAAATATGAAAATGAGACTAACATAAAATAAGTTCATTTATTTATGAACAAGAAAGGTTTTTTAATGATATATTTATACAGTGCATCCATTAGTGATGCACATTTTGTAATGGGCCTGGTAATTTTGATGCAAACATTCATCATGATAAACAACATTCATCAAAATTAAACATGATTACTTTTTTTTATCTTGTTAATACAGGTGTATTTATTTTAAAATGATGTGTTAAAAATAAGAACATTGATTACACATTTTAAAAAATTTAGAGTTATATAAAATGTAATTATTTGCAGAAAATGTACTACACAAGGGGATATGTGACAATGATATAGATACGAGATGTTTTAAGTTTAAAAATAACATTGATTTTACATTTCTTCGAAACCTCTACATTTTGTTACATTTATGTTGTTCCAATAATGTGTAATGCATATGTACCTGATGTGATAGTTTAGGGTAAATGATTAAACAGACCTGCATTTTGAATCTGGGATTAATGTGATTTTTGTGTAGGTGTCCATTAACATGAAGGAAGGTTGGACCAAATTTGTAAATGTAAATATATATACACCTGTGTTTCTTTCCATTTCTTGAACGACCACATTACACAAGTATACATTACACATTATTACACTATTGCGTGTAAGTATGAATTAAAAATGCATGGGTCCAGAGCTAATGTAAACAGAAAATTCTCATGGTAGCAGTTACAAAAGACACTTTTGATTTTGGAGATGACGGGGTTGATTTGTGTCGTGCTCAATTAGCAGAAGCAAAGGAAGGACTTGTACAATCAGGTTCATGACAGAAAGGGAAGTGAAAAGAAGAAATAAAGGTAAGCTTCAACATTATACGCCTTCCAAACCCCTCATCTCAGGTGTGGTTTCCCTGCCACTGTTAAGTCAGGGGGAAGGCATATTGTGATTGGCACAGGTGTAAAATTCTGGCTGTGATGGCAGATCGCCGACGGACTATTGTCTATGGGCCCGTCAGCATCTAAATTAAACAGGTGGACGTATTATCCAATGGAAAAACAAAGACAAGAACAATTCTGCCAAGTTCTAAATTTGGCCCATAGTTTTGTTTTTGTGTAGAAACTACATTAAACTTTGCTATTTCTCATGCAAATTTATCAGTCACAATACAAATGTTTTGTTCCTCAACACCTGAACATACCAACTCTTAATTTTGTCCAGACTCCACTTCAGGACCAAAGAAGCATAAATGAATATCTTCAAAAGATTTTCAACCTCTGATACTGTATGATACAAAAGTGCTTTGTTTATTTCTCCTAAACAAAATGCTGGACTTTTATACAAAGTAAAGTCTTCTAACTAATATTTCACATTTGTTGAATGATAAACAACCAACATTATAAAATGATGAAAAGTACTTGTGCACACTTTACTGGATGGACACACCAACGAGTGACCTTGCAAATTGGCATATTTTCTTACTTTGCATGGATCTAAAGCCTGCAAATTAGAATTTTTCTTTTTCACACTACCATCTGGAAAGGGACGTAGAAACTTTCTCAATATATCAGTTGATTCCTGGTGAATACTAGTGCCACTTATACACAGAGGGAGGTCTACGCCTTGCATGTATCTCTTTATCTGTCTCTCCCTCTACATTTCTAGGGACCACCTACCCTTTTGCAATGGGTGTACCATTTTTACCTCCTAGCATCAGCCAATTGATTCAAATGAATGCACTAATGCATTCTCTTGTGAGCAGCTTTCCTCATTAAGGAAAGCCTCAGTACTAGATGTATGCTTCTATTCTCCTTGAACATTAATAAACCTTTTTAAGGAATTTTTTTTCTCATATAGAATGCTGTTTTGTCCAGTGTTTTCATTCTGTTTAGAATCAAGATGTTTAGTTTGTGCTTCAGGACAAACGCTTTACCAACCATACTTTCAATATGTTGTTTTTACTTCAGTGTTGCCCTTCTCATCTTATACAGCTTCATAACAAATTCTGGCCCTCATTCTGACCTTGGCGGGCGGCGGAGGCCGCCCGCCAAAGTCCCGCCGTCAGGTTACCGTTCCGCGGTCGAAAGACCGCGGCGGTAATTCTGACATTCCCGCTGGGCTGGCGGGCGGCCGCCTTCAGGCCGCCCGCCAGCCCAGCGGGAAAGAGGCTTCCACGATGAAGCCTGCTCGGAATCGAGCCGGCGGAGTGGAAGCTGTGCGACGGGTGCAGTTGCACCCGTCGCGTATTTCACTGTCTGCCAAGCAGACAGTGAAATATTTGTAGGGGCCCTCTTACGGGGGCCCCTGCAATGCCCATGCCAGTGGCATGGCCACTGCAGGGGCCCCCAGGGGCCCCGCGACCCCCCTACCGCCATCCGGTTCCCGGCGGTCGGACCGCCGGGATCTGGATGGCGGTAGGGGGGGGTCGGAATCCCCTCGGCGGCGCAGCAAGCTGCGCCGCCTTGGAGGATTCAATGGGGCACCGGTACACTGGCGGGAGACCACCAGTGTTGCCGGTCCGACCGCGGCTTTACCGCCGCGGTCGGAATCCCCATTGGAGCACCGCCGGCCTGTCGGCGGTGCTCCCGCGGTCCTCCGCCCTGGCGGTCTTTGACCGCCAGGGTCAGAATGACCGCCTCTGTCTCTTCCTACTTCCAAACATTCCAATTGGGATTTCTTTAAATTGTTTCTGTCTCCTTGTCAAACTTGGTGTTTCCCTACAAGATTTCTCACTTCCAATTTCCCTTACTTCTCCTTTGTGAGTTGATTTTCTGACCTCGCTTTTCATTTGCAATTTTTTCCACATTTTTCATTTTTCTACATACTGTTTTGAGAAACCCCTCAGTTCTCTTACCAGCAACTCTTGTTTCCAACGCGTTCTCCACATCATACCCTTTTTTAATTTCATTTTTATGCCTATAGTACCTTGTTTTCTTTGCTTTTCTTCTCTCTTCCTTTCTTGGCTTTTTAAATCCTCCAACTTCAAGACAAGTGTATATCTGAAAATCAAATACAGAATATATTTAAGTTTACATGACATACTATTAAATTACATATTATGAGTAAATATCTACATATGTGATTATGTCACTCTGTCATACCCTGTGAAGGTGTATAAATGGGTATACGAGTGCCTGGATAGGTGGGTGAATGGGTCTGTAAGTGGTTGAGTGCATATGTGAGTGAGTACATCACTGCTTGTGTGAGTGTGTCACTGGATGTGTAAATAGCTGTGAGGGTATTTGAGTGGCTGCTTGTATTGGTGTGTAAATGGGTATGGAATTGTCTCTATGAATTTCTAACTTGCTGTGTTAGTGACTGTTTGGGTGTCTGTATGTGCAACTGTGTTTGTTAGTTGTGCATACATAACTGTTGTGTGGGTATGTGAGTGGATGTGAAATTGCCTCTGCCACTGTCTCACTGAGTGTGTAAGTGGCTGTTTGGTTTTGTATATAGGTATATGAGTGGCTATATGTGTAGGTGACTGGGGGCCAAATTTACAAGAATTTGACGCAGGCAGTGCAGCAAGTCTTCTTGCTGCACTGCCTTGTATCAGAAGGAAAAGACATGAATGCACCGTATCTATGCAATACAGCACATTCCTGTTCCTTCCAAAAGTGTTGGCACTATTTTGGCTGCCTAGTGACAATGCAGGCACCCTTGCACCATGGTGCAAGGGTGTCTGCGTTGTGGGCAGGATTGTTTATGTGCAGGAAGGGGCACCTTCCCACACAAAAAAAAACCTGGGAGGCTTTTTCTTCTGTCTATGTGTGCTGTACAATGCAGCACATATAGAAAGAGAAAAAAATGAGGATAAATAAAGACATTTCTACTTGTTGCGCCTCCCCCTGAGGAGGTGTAAGGTTTTGGCACATTCCTAGTTTTACAGGCTCTTGTAAATCTAGGAATGTGTCAAAATCCATGGGTGTTGTGTGGGAAAACCCACCACAATGCCTGGGGAATGCCTGTCTGGTGCAGAGTAAGACAATGCAGTGATTTGTGCTGCCTTGCCTTACTCCAGATGTAAGAGGCCATTCAAATCCACACAAAGTGTTTTTGGTGGCCTCAAAGATATGGTTGAGAGGTTTACACTGCTGCTACATCATTAAAAGTGATGCAACGGTGGCACACACCTACTAGAAATTTGCCCCTGGATTTATAACTGGTGTATGTGTGTGCAAGTGTATGTTCACATACGTATCTCAGTGCTGCGTATATAAATAACCACATACATGTGTTAGTGGGTGTGTGAGTGCCTCTATATGTCTGTGAATGACTATGTAAGGGAATGTATAGGTGAGTAAATGGATGTGTCAATTTTTTGATTTGTGTGATTCTGAATATGTCAGTAAATCTCTGTCTACATGAGTGATGGGTACATAATTGCTTTTGCAGGAGTTTAACTAGGAATGTAAGTGCTTGTTTGTGCAAGTGGGTATAAATTACATACTATTAAATTACATAAAATAACCAAGCGCCCACATCTAATTTCAAACACATTTATTAATACTGCCTTACCAATTCCTCTTTCTCCTTTGCTAGTCACTGTGGGCCTGATTTAGATGTTGGCGGTAATGGTCCTGCTGTCAGTTGTCTGACTGAAAACCCGCCCACCTCAATGACGGTCTAACCACCGTATTTAGATGTTGGTGGTCCCATATACCTTAACCCATCCCGTGTCCTGCCGACTCCGCCAATGAATCCCATCCTCAGCCACAGCACCATAGGAAATAGTGGCTGACGGCGGGACCTCGGCCACAATAACCACAGAGCAGATTTGGATGTGCCATAGGTCCAAGCAAAAGAGGCGATCCGACCTCCACTCCTGAATTGGCAGATTTGTGGCGGAAAGGACAGGACCCTCCATCACTGCTGTTACAGGACCCTGGAGAAAACAAGACCCCCTTTCGGTAGACATGAAGGGAGACAACCCACATTGGCTGTGTATGTTGGGGGGTCACTGCACGTGAGCATGGGACCACTGCATACATGTACATGTCACAGTCATTTTTTTAATGACTGTGACATGCACATGTCGGCGACCTGAGTGTGCCGGACAAGGGTGGGTACACACTGATACACAACACATATAACACATACACAACTGTCATTATGGTATCATATTCATTCCCAAATGAATGCTGGCACCATAATGATGATACATTCACACTTGTCAACTGTGCCGATGTGCACATTACAAGGGGACATGTACCTTTCATGTTGTGCTTAAGTTTTGTGTGAGTCAGTACATGTTTATGTGGGCAATGCAATTGGCTGAGTGAGGTGGAGGGAGGAGTAGTGGGTGATGTGGTTGTGTCATTATGTGTTCCACTTGCATATGGTGTGTATGTTTTTGTGGATGTTTTGTTCTGTGTTATGCTGCTGCATGGAGAACTCAGGTACATGTTGTTGTGTGGCAGTTGCTGTCATGTGTGTAGTTGTGCTTGTGTGTGTTTGTGTAGATGAGTGTTGGATGTTGTGGTTGTGTCATGTGTGGGTGCAGTGTCACTAGTGTGTGTGTTGTGTTGTGGATGTACGTGTATGTGCGTTTCTGATATCCACAGAAAAGGATAATGATGTGTATGTGGTGTATTGTGTTGTGTGTGATGCAGGTGGGGCGCATGTGTAAAGGGTAGATTTTGTGTTTGTGAATTACCTCTTTTCCATGGCCACTGGCATTGTCCAATGTCCATTGGGTCCAGCGATGTCCTCCCTCCATCAGCAAACCGCCACCAGTATACCCCCTGTCCAACTGTAACATCTAAGTAATTATCATCTGGAGCCCGCCTGCCTGACAGCTAGGGAGAGCACTCCGTCACACCAGTCTTCTGCTTGGCTGCAATACATCTAAATACGGCAGGCGGAAGACTGTCAACTTGGCAGTCTTCTCAAGTCTGCTGCTGATGTAGTTTGGTGGTGAGACTACCAAGATCTAAATCAAGCCATGTGTTTTTGTCCTCATCTAATCTCCCTTCTATTTTGCCTTTTACTGTTCTGTCTAGATCAACACATTTTCTTTAAGCTTACATGCAGTTAAAATTATTTTTTTACATATGGTTTTTAGAGTACACCATAGTTCACATGCTTGTAAAATATATTTGCTGTTTTCCAACTCTTCTTTTATTATCACATAATATCTCTTTTTAGTGCATTTCTCAAGTCAGAAATATAGCAATGCTTTTCCACTCTCGGTGCAAAAATACCAATAATGGCTACCTTTCCCCTCTTCTTTCACTGATACTCCTCTACATAGCAAATCACAAAATTCCTTTCATCTTTT
This sequence comes from Pleurodeles waltl, assembly GCF_031143425.1. NCBI lineage: Eukaryota > Metazoa > Chordata > Amphibia > Caudata > Salamandridae > Pleurodeles > Pleurodeles waltl. The sequence goes on from NC_090449.1 coordinate 261,415,180, forward strand.
AATTTTTATACCACTTCTAAATGGTCAATATTGTTAACCCTTTCTAAGTCTCCTGTAAAGAAGCCCAATTTGGTAGTGTTTTTGAGTGGATGAGCGGATCAACTGCAGTGTTCAACAAGGCCTCGTGTAAATTTGTGGCAAATCACCAGATTCAAATGGAAGCCCTTACAAGCATATTCTGTCAGTTCTTTCCGTTTCTAGTTGACTTTGCAAAAATATTCAATTACAAACCATACACTCTCTACTGACCAATTTTTGTACACCACTCTGCTTTTCAGTTTCACACTGCAGTCTATTGCGTTCCTCCCACCCCCCATACTCCTTTAGCTCCAATTCCATAGTAACCATGTTTGGAACAGTCTCCACTACCATATAACTTTTTTTTATTTTTCAAAGCCAATCACATGGTCAGTTATTTTTTTCTTAAAATCACTACCTGATTTTAGTTCCCTGCACATCTCCACCATCCAATCAAATATGTTCTGTTAGAAATGGGGCCTCTAGCTGGCAGAGGTATTCACCTTTGTCCAAATAGGGCCACAATCCTAGTCAGGGTAAGTCACACACAATCCAAATTATCCTGTACCCACCCTCTGGTAGCTTGGCGCTGAGCAGTCAGGCTTAACTTAGAAGACAATGTGCAAAGTATTTGTGCAATTAATCATACAGTAACACAGTGAAAACACCACAAAAATACACCACACAGGTCTCGAAAAATATAATATATTTATCTGGTTAAATTAAGGTCAAAACAATAAAGATTCAATAAGCAGAAGTTGAAATTTCACATTTGCAAGGTTAAAAAGAGTCTTAAATCTTAGAAATCAACAGTTGTCTCTTGTTTACACAAAATACCTGATTTGTGTCCAAAATAACACGCATGGAGACCTCAGAGAAAGAGATGCGTGGGAAAATAGGGCGCAGGTCGGACTTTGTGCCATGGCACAGACGATGCGTGGTTTCTTTCCATGCTCCAAGGGGCTTTGCATCGAAGTCCGGCGTGCAGTCTTGATTCCTCATTGCGATGCGGGGATCTTTTTGATGCCCAGGAATGATGCGGGGAAAATCCCGGGTGTATGGGAAGAAGTCAGAGGTGTTGCGCCGATCCGGTAGGCGACGCACCGAATTTTCTGTTGCACAGTATGTGCTGCATCAATTCTTCACTCAGGAAGTCAGGCAGCATTGTTCCGGTTTGGCTGTGATTCGATCCGGTAGGCTGTACATTTAATTTCCGGCCGCAAAGCAGGCGCTGTGTTGATTCTTCACTCGGAAAGTCGGGCTGCATCTTTCCGGTTCATCTGTGCGGCGATTTCTCGGTTACAAAACGGCTGTGCATCGTTTCTGGTAGGCTGTGCGTCACGTTTCGGCACGCAAGAAGTTTCCTGAAGAGATAAAGGGCCTGATTCTAACTCTGGAGGACGGTGTTAAACCGTCCCAAAAGTGGCGGATATACCACCTACCGTATTACGAGTTCCATAGGATATAATGGACTCGTAATACGGTAGGTGGTATATCCGCCACTTTTGGGACGGTTTAACACCATCCTCCAAAGTTAGAATCAGGCCCAAAGTCTTTTTGGCCCTGAGACTTCTGAAAACAGGAGGCAAGCTCAATCCAAGCCCTTGGAGAGCACTTCTCAGCAAAGTCAGAGGGCAGCAGGGCAGCAGCACAACAGCAGGGCAGCAGTCCTGCTCAGCAAAGAGGTCCAGATAAGCCCTTTGGGCAGCCAGGCAGTTCTTCTTGACAGGTTGCAGTTTCAGATCCGACAGTGTCTGCGTTGGTGGGGTCAGAGACCCAGTTTATATATCCAAAAATGCCTTTGAAGTGGGGGAGACTTCAAAGGGTGGTTCTGAAGTGCACAAGGTCCCCTTTCGGTACAGGTCTGTCTGCCAGGGCCCCAGTAGGGGGTTTGGTGGTCCATTGTGTGAGGGCAGGAAACTAGCCTTTGAAATGTAAGTGTCAGGCCCTCCACCCTTTCAGCCCAGGAATACCCATTCAGTATGCAGATGAGTGCAGGTGTGACTGAGTATACTATGTTTGTGGTTGTCTGGGTGAAATGCACAAGAGCGCTGTCAACCAGCCTAGCCCAGATGTTGATTGGAGACAGGCTGCAAGGCACAGATGTATTTAAAGTGCTGAGAAATGCTCACTTTTTAAAATTGTCATTTCTAAAATAGTAATATAAAATCCAACCTCACGAATAAGCAGGAGTTTCCAGTACCATTCTGGCCATACTAAATATGACCTGGTTTCCGATTCTGATCAGAATCTACCACTCAAACAGTATATGTCAGGAATAAGGCTGTGCGCAGTCCAGGACTCGCCCTGGCATCCACTTTGTGCTTTTGCAGCGCTTCATGCGCACCACTATTTATCCCCCCTTGCTCCAGGAATGATCATGGGCGTCGCCTGCCCTCTGGAAAAGCTCATGTAGCTGCAGGATCAGGGCATTGGTGGACACGATGTACCTATCAGTGGCATTCTATGAATGGACTACAACTCCCAAGATTTTAGAGGCAGCGGCCATCGTGGGGTGTGGCAGGCCTATAAAGCCCAGCCATACCCAAGCACATTTCTCACTATTTTGCAGACTTTGGTTCTGTCTGACCTCGTTGGAGTTCCTCTCAGGAAAGAGCTGAATAGCAGCATGGCAGAGTGGCAGCATGGCAGAGTATTCTAGTTTCCTCTTGTATATTAAAAAAATGAGTAGGTTGTACTTGTGGCGGTAAGTTCTTGTTTGGTCAAACTTAAAAGGGGTAAACAGGCACAACAAGCAAAGCGTTTCAGGCACAACGAGCAAATCGCTTCAGACATAACGAGCAAAGCGCTTCAGGCACAACGAGCAAAGCGCTTCAGACATAACTAGCAAAGCGCTTCAGGCACAACAAGCAAAGCGCTTTAGGCACAATGAGCAAAGCGCTTTAGACATAACGAGCAAAGCGCTTCAGGCACAATGAGCAAAGATCTTCAGGCACAACAAACAAAGTGTTTCAGGCACAACAAGCAAAGGGCTTCAGGCACAACGAGCAGAGCGCTCCAGACACAACGAATAAAGCGCTTCAGGCACAACAAGCAAAGCGCTCCAAGGACAAAGAGAAAAGCCACCCGTAGTTTTTATTGTTTTTTGTGGTACGATATGCGAGATATATATTTAAGGTTTTCAGGATTTCTATGCCAAGATCAGACCTTCATTTAATGAGAGTATAATTGTTATCCAGTTATTATTCTAAGTGTGATCATTGTCTAAAGCTCATGCCATACTCAGTTATTGTGAGTATAGTTTGTTCATGTCCCATGGTCAAAGAAGGGCCACGCCTAGTCCATAAGGGCCTCAACTTGCAATTGGAGACACCTTTGTCCAGGAGCATATTTGTGAGTTAATACTGTTATGAATGCTTGAGATCACAGTTTATTTTGTCTCATGATTCAAAGAAGGGCCACGCCCAATCCATAAGGGTCTCAACTGGGGAGTGCAAAGCAACAGTCTCTCAAGTCTTTCCAGTGGGTGGTTTTTTCACTGCTGGATCCTGGGGAGTGCAAAGCCACAGTCTCCCAAGTCTCCCAAGTGGGTGGTTTGCCCACTGCTTTATCCTGGGGAGTGCAAAGCCACAGTCTCTCAAGTCTTTTCAGTGGGTGGTTTGCCCACTGCTTTATCCTGGGGAGTGCAAAGCCACAGTCTCTCAAGTGGATAACAGTCTCCACTGGTTCTGGAGGGGGCTTTGTGCCCAGAGTGCTTCATCCTGCCAAGGCCTGCGGTAGTGGATGCCTTTCTCCACTGGTTCTGGAGGGGGCTTTGTGGACAGAGTGCTTCATACTGCCAAGGACTGAGGTAGTGGATGAGATACTCCACTGGTTCTGGAAGGGGCTTTGTGCCCAGTCGGCTTCATCCTGCCAAGGAAAGGGTGAGTGGATGCATATCTCCACAGGTTCTGGAGGGGGCTTTATGCCCAGACTGCTTCATCCTGCCAAGGAAAGGGTGAGTGGATGCATATCTCCACTAGTTCTGGAGGGGGCCTTGTGCCCAGTGATGTAGCACTTGGGGAGTGGCAGTTCACATTCCCTCACCTGGGTGTCTGAGGCATCAGATTTGCAGGGACCAGGTTGCATGATACTCCATGGAGGCAGGGCTAGACTCCATCCTGCTGCGCCTAAGGCTGCAAACTGGTGGTAGTGCTGGTGCTGATGGGGGTGCTGCCAGTGGTGGTGGGAGGCTCCAGCCTGTCTCCTGCAGCCTCGGACGGCCGCCCACTGGGGCTGCTGCTGCTGGTAGTGGTCCTACTGTCAGCGGTGCAGGTGGCGGTGTTTGCGGTGGTGCTTGCAAACGGGATGCTGGCGGTGCTGGCTGTGGTGCTTGTGGGGGTGCTGCCAGTGGTGGAGGGAGGCACCAGTCTTTCCCCTGCAGCCTCAGAACGCTGGCCACTGGGGATGCTGCTGCTGACAGTAGTGGTGGCAGCGGCGATGCAGGTGGCGGTGCTTGCGGCAGTGCAGGTGGCGGGTCTGGCGGTTCTGCTGGTGGACACCAGGCCCTCACCTGCAGCCTCCAACGCCTGAAGTGCCTTGCCTTGGGTTTTCTGCCCCTTCCTCACCTTGGCAGATGCCGTTGTGACCTTGGCTCTGGCAGCTGGAGTTTTGGAGGAGGTCTTGCTGGGTGGGTTGTGCTCCTTGCCCTTGCTGCATGCTGTCCCCTTCTTCACCTTGGCAGGTGGCGGAATGGTTTGGTCCTATGCACTGGTTGGTGGCACACTGGCTGGCCTGACGGGTGCCCCATTTGAGCTTCTGGGAGTTGCAGGTACCACAGCGGACGACGAATTGGTGGCTGAGGTGCTGGCCTGGGTTCTGGACACCCTGGCCCGAGGGGAAGGACGGGGGAGGGGGAGGGAACAGGTCAATGTTTGCCTGGAAAAGTTTTTTTGACACACTGGGGCGGGAAGAGGGAGAGGGTTTGGGAGTGGAGGTAGAGGGAGTGGTTGTAGGTGGTGTCTGTCTGCTGAGTTTGGGTGAAGGTGCATGGGGTGGATGCTGTTGTGAGGTGGATGGCTGTTGGGTGGGTGGGTGCTTGCGTTTGTGTACTTTGGGAGAAGGGGTCATAGACACACTGGGAGAGGACACAGGGGACGTGTGCATGGTTGTGGGGGTGGTGACTGTTCGTGAGGGGTGTGTTGTGATGGGTGTGCTTGTGATGGAGGTAGTGGATGAAGATGTAGTGTATGCAGGTGCGAGTGGAGACGCTACTGGGAGGGAGGTGGATGAAGAGGAGGAGGGGGACACAGTGGAGGCAGTGGATGTTGGTGTGTCTGCATGGGTATGGTGCTTGTGTGAGTGCCTGTGAGATGAAGTGTGGTGCTTATGTTTGCCTGAGCCACTTTTGTGTGGTGATTTGGGTGAATGCTGGTCTGAAGGTGTGCTTGGAATAGGCTGGGGTTGAGGGGATTGGGTCTGGGTAGAGGAAGTTGAAGGGGGGAGGCTAGACACAGGGACAAGGGCTGCCATCAGTGCAGAGGCCAGAGCCTGAAATGCTTTCTGTTGGTCCGCCACGCCAGAGTGAATGCCCTCCAGGTTTGCATTTGTTTGTTGAAAATGCCACTCGACACCCTGAATGGCATTCAGTATGGTTGACTGCCCAACAGTGAGTGATCTCAGGAGGTCAATAGCCTCCTCACTGAGGGCAGCAGGGCTGACTGGGGCAGGGCCTTAGGTGCTGGGGCGAAGGAGATGCCCACCCTCCTGGGTGAGCGGTCACGGGAAACACACTGAGGGGTTGCTGGGAAGGGCGGTGCTGGTAGGGGGGGTGGCGGCTGTACCTGTTGTTGGGGTGGGCACGGAGGTGTCCGCCACCGCCAGGGAGCTTCCATCGGAGGAGGAGTCACTGTCTGTGGTCTCCCCTCCTATACCTGTCGTGGTGCTCCCCTCGCCCTCTGTCCCACTGGTGCCCTCACCCTCTGTGGATTCGGCCTCCAGGCCCATGTGGGATGCAGCTCCCTCCATCGCCGGTGCCTCTGCTCCTCCGCCAGATGATGCTAATGTACATAAGGACACGGTGACAAAAGAAAAGGGGGTGGGAGAGTCAGAGGATACACTTGGTCAATGCCAGCAACACCACTAACGTTGGCGTACACAACACACAGGAAGCAGCCCTATGAACTAAGCCATGCCCAACCATTTACTAAGACAGTCACCTGCCCATGGGGTACAATGCCTAACGCCATCAGCTGCACACCAGAAACCCACAGGACCCTGCCCAGTAGTAGATGCCCACTAACACTATTGGGGTAGGAGTGCTCCAGAGTCTGCCCAACAAGGGACCTACCTTGCCATTTTTGCCCTGGCCTATGGGCACCCATAGCCCACATCCCCCACACAGGTACCTCCTAATGCGAGCAAAGTCAGGTTTCAGATTCAGTACTCACCCCCTTGTGGCTGCTGTGATGCCTTCAAGCGCCCATCCAACTCCGGATAGGCCACCGCCAGCATGAGGAAACATCAGGGGGCATGGTGTGACGGGCACCCCTTCCTCATTGGGAGGCCAGCCCAAGCTGGGCCTCCGCCGTCTTCTTTGCCCAGTGGCGCAGGTCCTCCCACCTCTTGCGGCAGTGGGTGCTCTGCCTGTCAAATGCCCTCAGGGTCCGCACCTCCTTGGTGATGGCACGCCAAAAACCCTTTTTCTGGTGGGCGCTGACCTGCAGGGAAAAGACAGCAGAAAAGGGAATTAGTTAACTGTCCGGACCTCAGTCTCATTGCCCACCAGATCCCACCTATCCCCTGATGCACATACATTGACCACCTTACATGCTGCACTCTGGCCAGTACGCCTCTGCCTCCCCCCACATGTGGCTCATATACACAGCACCCCATACATTAATGGCACACACATCATGCTCATAGTGTACTCACCTGTTTGTCTGGAGGACTGTAGAGTAACGTGTAATGGGGTAGGACCCCATCCACCAGTTTCTCCAACTCGTCCGCAGTGAAGGCAGGGGCCCTTTTCCCAGACACATGAGCCATGGTCGATCCCAGACACTGGTCACAGCAGCACTTGCAGTGTGGGTCCTGTCCTGTTGAAGGTCAGGTAGCAAGTGAGTGAATAGATAGAAAATGGTGGTGATGTCGGCGGCGGTGCGTACCGTCACCTCAGGTGTACATCGCCATTGGCTCCTGGAACCAATAGGGCCCAATGATAACCAATGCGATTTTGCGCAGTGGTCATCGACCGCCTACCGCAATGGCGCACAACGCCAGCGCTATTACCTCATTTCCACTTGTCCCTCTGCACAGGTCAGGCAGCCGCCATTTCAGGGGGGCACAGGGCATGGCACCTGACTGCGTCACAGCAGACATTGGCACGGCAACTGATTGTCGGATTCACATTTTGTTTCTGTCAAGTAAACAAATCATCATTAGTGCAATAGATGTCTGAATATGACCCTCTGCTCACCGTTCTCTTCCATAAGCTTCAACCGCTGAGGCAGAATATGAGATGGTGGCATCCTCCGGTGTACAGACCCCTGGTGGACCTTGCGACAATGGGGGACAGACACATTATCCTTACCTACAGACTTATTAGGGCCACAATCCAAGAACTGCGTGCCCAATTGGAGCCAGACCTGATGTCAGCTATCCGCCAGCCCACAGGTATCCCCACTCTAGTGCAGGTCCTGTCAGTGCTCCATTTCCTGGAAAGTGGTTCCTTCCAAACAACAGTGGCCTTGGCATCAGCCAATGTTCTCTAATGTGTTGACCAGAGTGTTGTCTGCCCTGCTGAAACACATGCACAGCTACATTGTGTTTCCCCAGGTGGAGGATTTGGCCACAGTGAAGGCTGACTTTTATGCCCTGGGACATATCCACAACATCATCGGTGCCATTGATGGTACACATGTGGCATTTGTCCACCCCCCCCCGGAGAAATGAACAAGTTTACAGGAATAGAAAAAGCTATCACTCTATGAATGTGCAGATGGTGTGTATTTGGCAGACCAGTACATCTCCCATGTGAATGCCAAATATCCTGGCTCTATGCATGACGCCTTTATTTTGAGTAATAGCAGCATCCCATATGTGATGGGCCAACTCGAGAGGCACAGGGTGTGGCTAATAGGTGAGCCAAAGGTCCCCACACACTATGAGTAGGTGTCTGGGTATGGGGTTGTCCCTAAGGGTTAGTTGTGTCTTTTGCAGGTGACTCTGGTTACACCAACCTCTCATGACTACTGACCCCATTGAGGAATGCTAGGACAAGGGCAGAGGAACGTTACAATGAGGCATATGGGCGTACAAGGAGGATTATTGAAAGGACCTTCGGCTTCCTGAAGGCCAATTTCATGCCTCCATCTGACAGGTGGATCCTTGTTCTACTCACCCAAGAAGGTGTGCCAGATCATCGTTGCATGTTGCACAACCTGGCCTTGAGACGCCAGGGGCCAGATGCAGGAAACGTTTAGCGACTCGCAAACGGCAAAAATTGCCGTTTGCGACTCGCTATACGCGTTTCCCTATGCAGAAATGCATATTGCGAGCCGGTACCGACTCACAATATGCATTTCAGAATCGCAAATAGGAAGGGGTGTTCCCTTCCTATTTGCGATTCGGAGTGGCATGCAATACCATTTGCGACCGCATATGCGGTCGCAAATGGTGTCGCAGTTACCATCCACTTCAAGTGGATGGTAACCTACTCGCAAATTGGAAGGGGTCCGCATGGGACCCCTTCCACTTTGTGAATGGACCTACAAATATTTTTTCAGGGTAGGTAGTGGTCCAAGGGACCACTACCTGCCCTGAAAAAAAACGAAACTAAAGGTTTCGGATTTTTTTTTAAGTGCAGCTCGTTTTCCTTTAAGGAAACGGGCTACACTTAAAAAAAAAAAAAAAACTGCTTTATTTAAAGCAGTCACGAACATGGAGGTCTGCTGACGACAGCAGGCCTCCATGTTTGCGAGTGCCTAGACTCGCTATGGGGCCGCAATTTGCGACCCACCTCATGAATATTCATGAGGTGGGTCATTGCGACCCCATAGCGAGTCGCAGACGGTGTCTGAGACACAGTTCTGCATTGGAAATTGGGACTTGCAATTTGCGAGACACTCCGACTCGCAAATTGCAAGTCGCAATTTCCAAATTTGCTACATCTGGCCCCAGGTGCCTTGTCTGCAGGAGGATGTGCCTGGAGATGGTCTTGTGGCAGCGATGGAGCCTGTGGACAGTGAGGAAGAGGAGGTAGAGGAAGAAGATGTTGACAACAGAAGCAATATAATTCAGCAGTACTTCCAGTGACACACAGGTAAGACACTGTAACTTCACTTTACATTTCAGTTATCTGTTGGACATTGTACAAAGCAGCCTCTTTCCCTATGTCTATGGACACCGACTGTACTCTTTGGCATCTCTATTTTCAGATCTCTGTTCCCCACTCTGGCTCCTGCTGTGTACTGCTGCCCACCAAAGGTCATCCTAAAGTATATTTCACTGTATATTTGAGTTGCAATGCTTTGATAATGCTGTACTAATACATTTGGAAATCATTTGACAGACTCCAGATTGGTATTTGTTCCAAGGGTGTTTATTTAGGTGCTCATAAGTAGAGGGGGATGTGCAATGGGCTGGGGTGATGGAGGAGAAATGTCCAGTTAGAGTCCAGTCTATTGGTATCACAGGTGAATTTGTCTAATGGGGCATAGGAAGTGGATTAATGGCAGTTCAAGGTGGACAGGGTGACAGAGTGGGACAGAAGGGTGACAATCAGGAGAGTCTTATTTCCTGGCTGGGGTCTTGGCAATGTTCTCTGGCTTCTGCCTGGATCGCAGGGACCGTTTGTGGGGTGGTTCTCCTTCTGCAGGGGTGGGGTGCTGGTGGCCTGTTGGTCCTGTGGCAGGGCCTCCTGTCCACTAGCGCCGGCGGAGATGGAAGGCTGTTCCACGGTTTGGCTAGTGTCAGGCGCCTGTTGTTGTGCCACTGCCTCCCTCATGGTCTTGCCCATGTCAGCCAGCAACCCTGCAATGGTGACCAGGATGGTGTAGATTTTTGTTAGGTCATCCCTGATCCCCAGGTACTGTCCCTCCTGCAGCCACCGGGTCTTCTGCAACTTGGCCAGTATCTGGCCCATCGTCTCCTGGGAATGGTGGTATGCTCCCAGGATGTTGGAGAGTGCCTCGTGGAGAGTGGGTTCCCTGGGCCTGTCCTCCCCCTGTTGCACAGCAGTCCTCCCAGCTTCCCTGTTGTCCTGTGCCTCTGTCCCCTGGACCGTGTGCCCAATGCCACTGACCCCAGGTCCCTGATCGTTCTGTGTTTGTGGTGTTGCCTGGGGTCCCTGTAGTGGTGGACACACTGCTGATTGACATGTCCTGGGGACAGTGGCATGGGCCCGCTGGGTGGGTGCTGTGCTTGTGTTTCCTGGGTGGGTGCTGTGCTTGTGTTTCCTGTGCTTGTGTTTGCTCTGTGGTGGATTGGGACTGTGGCAGGGGAACCGACTGTCGAGAGGACCCTGATGGGCCAGGATGGTCATTGTGATCCAGGCGTGCAGAGCTGCTGTTGTCAATGTGGGCCTCTTCTGTGGGGGGACTGGATGTAGCTGGCACCTCCTCTCCGGTGACGTTGAGTATGGGTCCTGTGGGGATGCAAAGGCATTGGTAATTTATCTGCGTTTGCCATCTTGTGCATGGGTGTGTTTCACTGTATGATTGTGATTTTCCTGTCAGCTTGGCCTTGTGTGAGTGGTGATTTTGTGGGCTGGGTGAGTCTCTCTACTGGGCATGCTGTGGTGATGGGTGTCCATGCAGGTTTGTAATGGGTGTCCATGCATCGGTGTTGCATGCAGGGCTTGGTATTGGGATGGGTGGATTGTGATAGTGGGGTATATGTGAGGTGGTGGAGTGATGGGGGTGAGGGTAGGGGTAGGAGTTTGTGATGGCATTCAGGTGGGGGGGATAAAGTAGTAAAGCTTTGACTTACCAGAGTCCAGTCCTCCTGCTATTCTTGCGAGGCCCTAAGGATGCATGATCGTCAAGACTTGCTCCTCCCATGTTGTTAGTTGTGGGCGGAGGAGGTAGGGGTCCACCGGCTGTCCTCTGTACGGCTACCTGGTGTCTTTCAACTACACACGCACCTTCCCCCGAAGGTCATTTCACCTCTTCCTGATGTCATCCCTTGTTCTTGGGTGCTGTCCCACGGCGTTGACCCTGTCCATGATTCTCCACCATAGCTCCATCTTCCTTGCAATAGATGTCTGCTGCACCTGTGATCCGAATAGCTGTGGCTCTACCCGGATGAGTTCCTCCACCATGACCCTTAGCTCCTCCTCTGAAAACCTGGGGTGTCTTTGGGGTGCCATGGATGTGGTACAAGTAATATGTGTGAGGATGGGTGGGGTGATGTGTGGGGTGATGTGTTGGGGTGTATGCTGTGATGTACGTGGATGGTGTTCTGGGAGCCTGATTGAGTGGGTTCTCCTGGCTTGTGTCTCTCTGTGTTGGCAATCTTTTTTTTCATTGAAAGGGTTGTGGGTAATGTGGGTGGGTGTTTTATAGTGGTGTGGTTGTGTGGGTGAGGTGTGTGTATGTGTGTCAGATGTGTGTAGCTTGAATTGTCCAATGTGGTCGTGTTTTGTTAGTGTGTGTGTATTTTGAGCGCTGCGGTGTGTACCGCCAATGGTTTACCCCCATTGAAAGACCTCCGCGGTGATTCGTGAGTCGTGATACTGTGGGCGTATTCTTGTTGGCGTAATTGTGGGGGTTTTGCTATGTGCAGTTTATAACTGACCTTTGGGCTGGCGGACTTGTGTGGGTGTCTGTATTGTTGCGGAATTCTCTTTGTGGGTCACAATACCCGTGGCGGAATATTGCCTCGGGCATGGTATGTTGGCGGCCATCAGAACGGCGGTAGGCGGCATTTACCGCCACGGTTGTAATGAGGGCCTAAGTGACATTGATACTACCTCCTTGACTCTATTGGGACAGGTGTCACTTTTTGAGCTGCACATTGTTGAAATGTGTCAATTGTGACATAGGTATTTCCATGTCAACTTCTCCAGGATACTGCACTTTTGTATCTGAGATAGCTGGATTTCACTGGCATCATCTATAATTGTTGGTACATCAGGTAAGTGCAAAATAGATGTGTGCATAAACTTTTGTGTGAAATAGGGGAAGAAACTTTGCAAAGGGAAAGTATTGTTGGCTACAAGTCAACTGGAGTCTGCTGCATGTGGCACAACTGTGAGGATGGAGAGGTAACCTAGTTGTTGTATGGTTAGTGTGGTTGCAAGACTTCAGCCATGCAATTGTATTTCTCTGGGATCCTGATTAGCCTGTGGGTAACTTTCGTAAGTCCAGATGGCATGCATCCATGTGTAATGGCACAAGAATGTGCCACTTAGGTGAGAGTTTTTGATGGAGTCTACATGACATGATGGTATTCTTTGTCAATCAGAGTTGTAATTGAAGTGTTATAATGTATGTGCTCTGACCCTTTCTCATTATTTTTGCAGCATCAGCACAGTGGCGAATCCCCCCGTTTGACGGCGCTACAAGCTGTTTTTAAAGGTTAATGATACAGGTAGGTGTATGTTGATGGTGTCAACGTTGATTTTGTTGTCTTTTGGCAAGCAGCAGAAGTGGCATGATGTTTGGGAATGGCTCCATGGCGGCCCAGGACATGTGAGGCTTCCTGCAGCTTAGTGTCTCCCTTTATACTGTTTGTTTCCACAAGCTTGTACATGGTGGTTGGACCGCCATGGTCACATTGGCAGTGTGTAACCTCATAATAGGTCTGGCAGAAACACTGTCTCCGCCTGCCTGTTTGTGCTTCCTTATGACCGTGGTGGTCTGTGCTGCCTGGCTGTGCCAGTAAACTGCTGGTGGTCTTCTATTTGTACGACCACCAAACTGGTAATATGGCGGTCCGTTTTGGCAGACCATTGGCACTCACTGGACCGCCAAATTCATAATGAGGCCCTCAGTGCCATGAGGGGTCGAAGAGATGCCAGGGTGTGGTATTCTGTTTGTTGGGGAAACATTTATGTATGCAAATTGTAATTCAAGGTTCAGGTAATTATATCTTGTCCCTTTACGCTTCGTTTATTTATGTTATGTGAAATGGTATCTTCCTGCTCTCCCTGCTCTTAGAACGGTACTGCCTGGAAAGTGGGGATTGGAAGCAGTTAAAGAAGGAGCTGAGCAGGAGCGGCTGGGGGTCTTTCATTCTTCCGGACTTGAATAAATAAACAAGTATTTTACTTTTTTGAATTGGTATTTTTCTTATGGATTTACTTCATTTTGGTGACGAGGGACTTTTTGACCCCAGGACCTGCTCTCATCTGAGCTTTTAAACCCAGAGCTATTCATGCTGTTCGACATTGCTGGTTTCCTAGGCAACGGCTGAAGCTAAGGGATTTCCTAAAGTAAGGCCGTTGGAACTGAAGGATCTGTGTTCACTTTAGGCAGACTGGTCTTTGCCCTTCGCCTATTTATTGACAGAGCAGGAGAAGGAAATCGTATGAGTTTCATTTCATCTTGGCCGCCTGCCAATATTTACTTTGAAGCTTAACGCGCTTTGTGCTATTCCTGCTTCAAACTGTGTCAACACAAGCAGAATTAGCTCATCGGAGTTAGGTATTGATTTTGGCTGCCTGCCAACAAAAGAGTGTTCAACTGAAACTATCCGAAGAAAGGATTTAACGCTGTGTGATGTTGTTTTGGCTCCCAGCCAATGTTTACATTTCACAGTTACTAGAGCTGCTGTGCATCTAAGGAGATTGTCATTTCAATTTGGAGCTTGGTATTTACTTTGTATGCCTGCCAACATGAGTCTTGAAGTGTTCAGCTGAATTTGATAATTACCTTGCTTCATTGTGGTTAAGAAAAGTTGGGTATTTATCTTGGTTTTGGGCCAATGCTTCTATCTCAGCATTAAGGTTCTGTTGCTAGGCAACGCACAAGCTTTAGCAACCTCACTAGCAAGTGCTGTAAAACTCTGTTGTTTTTCCTCTTTGTTTTCAACCATGTATTCTTTTGATATGCTCTGCTTTGTTACACATGATTATTAACATTTAAGGTAGTTTTACATTTCAAAGGGTTGCATTTAAGTAAGAGTATATCTGAGAGAATTCAGAATATAACAACGCCCCCCTTTTGCTTGTCTTTACCTGGTGATCCACCTATACCATGGAGTAAATGGAAAAAGGTTTTTCTTACATACATTCGAGTTTGTGGCAGCAATTTATCTGCAGACCGGAAACTTCCATTCTCCAACATTGTCTGGGTGCAGAAGGTCAGGAGATTTTGGAGAATTTACCAGTAATTGATTCACCAGATGGAGCGGAAGGCGACACAAATTTGAATGAGTTTGAATTAACTTTGCTCAGGTTGGATAGACATTATCTCCCAAAAGTGTCCATTATCTTACAAAGGTACTACTTTGGTAAATGTAAGCAAAGTGAAACTGAGACAGTGGAGGATTATATGACTGCTTTGCGTAAATTGGCTGCCCAATGTAAATTTGGTGACACTTTGGAGGAGCGCATTAGGGACCAATTTATGCTGGAATGTAAGAGCAACGAGATTAGAGAAGCCTTGTGATCCAAAGGTGATCCAAATTTGGATGAAGATATAATGGTGGCAAAATAAATTGAACATTCTGAACTTGCATGGAAAACTTAGGAAAATCTAAAAATGCCTTGAGGGATATCCAGTTAGTTGAAACCAAGGTGGCAACAAAGAAACTGACTGGATCACTCAAATCTAAACTGTTATGCTATAGGTGTAATTCTTCATCACACTTAGCCAATAGCAAGGATTGTCCAGCAATTAACATGTTATGTAAAAAATGTGGTAAAAGAGGGCATTTTGCTAGATGTTGCAAGTCACGTGAGAAGAAAGTGGTGAAAGTGAATGAAATTGAGTATGCTTGCAGTGATGAAGAGGAAGAGAAGTTGTTTGTGTTACAGGTTGTTAATGATGTAAATTGTATTGCCAGGGTAAATTGTGATAATCCCATTGATGAGGTTGATGTAAATGGGATCAAGGTTTCCATGATGATGGATTCAGGCGCAAAGTTAACCCTGATTTCGGAGTCAGATTATTTGAAATACTTTGTCAACAATGTGACTCTTCTCCCTCCGGATGTTATGCCGTTTCGTTATGGTGGAAACCTATTGAGTTAAGAGGGGACTTTGAGGCTAAGATCACGTTCAAGGGAAACGTAATTGAAGGAAAAATATATATTCCTGTTGTGGGTGACACGATTTTGGGATGGCCTCATCAAAAATTACTTAATATTATATTGAATCCTAATGCTAACCCTCAAGTTCAAGTGCAGAAGGTATGTACGGAGGGTGAAGAGCTCAAGAATGAATTACCTGAGGTATTTTCCAACAAAATTGGGTGTGTTAAGGGCTACAAGCATCGCATTGTACTTAAGAAAGGAGCAATACCTGTAATGTGCAAAGATAGAAGTATACCCTTTAGTGCAAGGGACAATGTTAGAAAGGAACTTCAGAGATTAGAATCAGAAAGTATCATTGAAAAAGTTGAGGCTGCGGAATGGATTGCACCCATTGTGGTTGCCTCTAAGGCCAATGGAGACATAATATTGTGTGTGGACTTGCGCAATTTAAATAAGGCAGTAGTTGAAGACAGGTTTCCCTTACCCAACATAACTGAAATAATAAGTTTGTTGGGTAATGCTAGATTTTTCACTACTTTGGATCTTAGCTCGGCTTATCACCAGGTTCAGCTTTGTGAAGAATCTAAAGTGTTGACTTCCTTTATCACTCCTTTTGGTGTTTATAAATTCAACCGGATGCTGTTTGGTCTATGTTCTGCGGCTTCGGTCTTCCAAAGACTCATGAATGAGCTTCTTGGTGAGTTGCCTTTCGTGAAATCTTTTCAAGATGATGTTCTCATATTCTCCAGTACCCTTGAACAACACAGAACATCTGTGAGGAGTGTGCTCAACATTTTCCGGAACAAAGGTATAACTCTTAAAGGGGATAAGTGTAAGTTTAAAAAAAATGAAATCTCTTACCTTGGACACATGATTACTGCAGAAGGTGTAAAGCCGAAAGATGATCTAGTGAAATCTATTATCAAGCTTACTGTGCCTGAAAGTAAATCTGATGTGCAGACGTTCTTGGGAATGGTGGAATATTATTCTAGGTTCATTCCTGATCTAGCTAAAAGAACTTGTGCTATCAGAAACTTACTTAAAAGTCGATCTGTATTCATGTGGGACTCAGAATGTCAAAGGGAATTTGACGACTTGAAAGAGAGCTTGTCATCAGCACAATCCTTAAATAGTTTCCAACCTGGCCTTCCGTGCTCTATCACTACGGATGCATCTGAGAAAGGGTTAGGTTGTGTTTTGAAACAACTTAGTGGTGATGAGAACAAAACCATTGCTTTTGCGTCAAGGAGTTTACGCGGAGCGGAGTATAAATATTCTACCATTGAAAAAGAGGCTTTGGCAATTTTTTAGGCTATAAAGAAATTTCAACAATTTCTGTGGGGAACTAAATTTGAAGTGTGCACTGATCACAAACCACTACGTGAGATTTTTGAGAAGAAGGGGTTGGATAATATTTCAGGTCGTATTTGTAAATGGATTGTTGGCCTACAGGATTATTTTTTCGATGTAAAGTATGTGCCAGGTTGTGAGAATAAAGCTGCAGACTGTTTATCCAGACTCAGAAATAGAGGAGTGGGAGAAGATGACTCTGAAAGTTCCTGGTGGGTAGATGAGGAGGTGAAAGTATGTGCTGTAACGGATAGATGTGTTACTGAAGAAGAATGGAAACAAGGAGTGGATGATGATGTTGAACTTTCCCGTGTGAGAGATTTACTTTCTGTTGGTAAGGTTTTAGATAAAAGTGAGAGTATAGGTGATGGTTTTGGTAAGATTTGGCATGAATTGTCCATTCAAAATAGAATTGTATTAAGAGGGGAAAGGTTGATCCCGCCATGCAATTTGCGTGAACGTATTATGGATCTTGCTCACAGTGGTCATCATGGGATCTGCAAAACTAAAGAAAGACTTAGGGGAGTGTATTGGTGGCCAGGGATGGATTTATCTATCGAGAGAAGGGTGCGAGATTGTGTGGAGTGTAATGTTGCAGATAAATCGTTGAAAGTCAGAACTCAACCCATGATACTCCAAAAAATTCCCAGTGAGGTGTGGGATTCTGTATCCATTGACATTTTGGGGCCTTTGAATTATAAATCTCATTCGAAGTATGGGTGGTCCTCATGGATGAGTTATCTAGATGGCCGGAAGTCAAGATTGTCTCTGAGGTGTCTTCTTTGACTGTTTTAGAATTCCTCACTGACGTATTTAGTAGAGAGGGTAATCCTAAGTCTATTTTGACCGATAATGGAGTTCAATTCACATCCAAACTTATGTGTGAGTTCTTGAGGAAAAGAGGGATTTTACACAAAAAGAGTGCTTTATATCATCCAGAAACCAATGGCATGGTAGAACGCTTCAACAGAACATTAAAAGAGACTATCCAGTTAGGTAATCATTTAAATTGTGATTGGGAGTATATGGTTAAGAAGAAGGTTGAGGAATATAGGTTCACCCCTCACACTAGCACTCACTGGTCAATCTCCGTTCATCATGTTCAGGAAACGTGTACCTCACACTGTGATAAATGCACTGTGGGTTAAGAATTATACCAAGGATCCTCTCAATTATGAGGGCGGGAGAGTTTCAGCAAGGAGTAAGCATTTGTCCTGTCAGGAGAAAAGAAAACTTGTGTATGATGCGAGAAAATCTGTAAAGGAGATGCATTTTGGGGTAGGGGAGTTAGTTAAAGTTAAATTACCAGGGAGAACTGCTGGAGGGCAGTCTCACTTTAGTAGAGTCTTTAAAATTATTAAAGTCTACAAAGGAGCGGTTAAATTGGTTGATGGACGTGTATGGAATCTCAATAGAATTGTCAAAATAAAATAATGTGTATATGTGTATAGTTATTTGGGAATCTCATTAGGAATATCAAAATAATATTATGTATATAGTTATTTGTTTGAAGGGGAAAGATGGTGTGGTATTCTGTTTGTTGGGGAAACATTTATGTATGCAAATTGTAATTCAAGGTTCAGGTAATTATATCTTGTCCCTTTACGCTTTGTTTATTTATGTTATGTGAAATGGTATCTTCCTGCTCTCCCTGTTCTCAGAACGGTACTGCCTGGAATGTGGGGATTGGAGGCAGTTAAAGAAGGAGCTGAGCAGGAGCGGCTGGGGTCTTTCATTCTTCCGGACTTGAATAAATAAACAAGTATTTTACTTTTTTGAATTGGTATTTTTCTTATGGATTTACTTCACGGGGTTTATCTATGCATGATCCACCATTAGATCTAATAGCGCCATTGGGCCACATTTCCAACCAGTCTCAGTTGTGCTGGGCCTGTCGAGGACAGATTTTTGTACCGAGTTCCAGTCTCTGCCAGTATGAAACGGGTATGTCCAATGCCCACGCAAAATCTATGTAACCTGGAGAGGTAGGAGAATTTTGGACCATTGGAGTGTAGATGCTGCCTAAAACAACGTATGGGGACTGAGTTTAAAACTGTGCAAGCACATATTCTCAATCTTTATTCTTCCAATGGTGAGTTATGCGTGCCATCACCCATTTATGGAGCAGTATAGCAGTGCCATCATTCTTGGGGGTGGGACCCACAGCAAAAATCACTTTTCCCACTGTGTCTCGCTGCAGTTTGGAAGATTCAGCAGCTGGGAAATCAGTTTCTTGCATCAGGGCCACATAGAGATATGTGATCACTAAGAAGGCCAAGAAGGTAGTTAACCTTTTGATATAGCTATTGAGGCCTTTCATATTCAGGAACACAGCACATAAACCAGGGGGAGACATAGGGCCTGATTATGAGTTTGGAGGTCTGGCCACCAGACCACCATAGTGGCATCCATCAAAAGACCGCCATGTTGGCGATCATACAGAGTGCCGTATTAAGAGTCACACAGGCAGGACCGACAAAAGCCAGCCATAAAGCCAGCACCATCAGTACGTTGGAGGGTGGGTGATAGGCGGTCCAACCACCAGCACCGGTAGCCCGTCAACCAACCACCAAACCTATTACAAGTACAAAGATGCAGTGGCGGTCAGCCATGACGGTCTGCCAATAGCGGTCCAAACCACAGGGGTTCACAGTCAACAAAGTAATACATAACACCACATTGGATGGATTTAAAAAAAACACAGCTGACACACATTGTTACACCCAACACACCTGGAAAGCGCACCATAAAGCACCCCCTTCACACACCACAATCCTTTGCATCCCCAACGCCCAACACTGTAGCCTGAGAACATATAAAAAAACAGAATAAGCACCCCTTCAACTTTCACTAAGCACATATCCCACACCCTCTACACACTCCTATCACATCGATTTGCATCTCTCTACTCCATTTACTACCTATCACCTGTTTAATTCCCACCCCCTAGCACTTTTTTTATTACCACCATGTCACCCCAGAAAAATCCCTGTTTCAGTGAAGATGAGTATAGAGTCATGGTGGATGAAATCATAAGAGTAGAGCCATAGCTCTTTGGAGCCCACACTACAATCACCAGGAAAATGGTAATGAGGCAAAGGATAGTCAACGGAGTGAATGCTGTTGCCTCACACCAAGCACAAGGAACAACATCAGGAAGAGGTGGAACAACCTCCTCCCTTAAAATTCACATCCTGGGAGGAGAAGGTCTTGACCATTCTTCATCCTGAGTACTTGACAGGAATACTTGGGGAGTGGAGTCGGGTAAGTCACAGCAATAAAATATCACCAAAATATATTGTCATGCATGCTCATTCATTACCTTTTGCCAATTTCACTGTCAACCTACTGAACAGCCCAGTGTCCACCTGTCCATAGACCTCTGTCTGGTCTCCAACATGTAAACCGAATCACCTGGGGCACCAATATCTCTGTATAGTGTGTACAGTACAGGGATTGACAGCACTACAATTTCCAGCAGGCGCTGTTCCATTACAAAAACCAGAACAGTGTATCCTACTCAAAATTGCCTTGTCTGTCAACTCCCTATTGGAATGCACACACCTGAGAGGATGACATCTGTAGAGTGTGTTGGTAGGACAGGCACTGACAGGACTAAAAAGGCCAGGAGGCACTGCTACTGTCACCCTTCTCAGCCACACCAGTGTCCTCTGCTCCAATGACCCTTCTCCCTCTGCTCACCTTTTGAACTGTACTCACCTCAGAGAATGACATCTGCATAGTGTATGGGTAGGACAGGCATTGACAAGAGTGCTAAGGCCAGGAGGCACAGCTACTGTCATTACACTCAGCCACAACAGTGTCCACTGCTGTCCTCACCTGTGAGGATGGCATCTGTATAGTGTATTGGTAGTACAGGCACTGACAGGACTGAGAAGGCCAGGAGGCACTGCTACTGTCACTACAGTCAGCCACAATAGTGTCCTTTGCTCCAATGACCCATCTGCCTCAACTCAGCCTTTGAACTGTACTCACCTGAGAGGATGACACCTGTATAGTCTATGGGTGGGACGGGCACTGACAGGACCCAGAAGTCCAGGAAGCACTGCTACTGTCACTCCCCTCAGCCACAGCAGTGTGCTCTGCTCCAATGATCCTTCTGCTTCTACTCAGCTTTTGAACTGTACTCACCTGAGAGTATGACACTTGTATATTGTGTGTAGTACTTGGAGTAACATGACTGTAAATCCCAGGAGGGTCAGTCCCTGTAACTCCAATAACCAGGACAGTGTCCATATGACATTGTACATTTGTCTGTGAACTCACAAATGAAGTTTACCCACCTGGAGGGACCACAATACAGATCATGGTACACTCTGTGATGTGGTTAAACACCTAGATACATCTTGAGCAGCTATGCTAAGATTAAAATATTGTGGACAGGAAGGACAGGAGGATTAAACATTTGTGGGCTCACTATTCTGTCAGGGAGTCCGGATCCTCACGGTTTGCGCCTGTTCCCAAAATGTCCATCTCTTGGCAGCTCCAAGCTCTACTAGCTATTATAGCACAGAGTTAAAGAATAACCAAGTGGGGGATGGGGTTTTAGGTTGGGAACAGCGAAGAAGGAGACCTGTGGAAGCAAAAATTAAGAACACAATAGCAAGATTATTCACATTGACTTTCATAAACGTTGTTCCTAAAATTTATATACTGATAACATGAATGATCAAGAGCTTTCCTATATCATGACCTTATTAGCTCTTTGTACCTGGAAAATAAAGAAGGATTATACAAACTTTCATATGAGTGTTTTTAGAATAACATCTTAGGCTCTGAACCTTGAACTGTCTCAAGTTATTTCTTGGAATAGCAACTACATTATAACAGGAATCAATGAACACATTAGTTTTCAAGAATAAACTGCAATAGACTCTTGAATGACACTGCAAGGTCACACTCTGTCTTGAATTTCAGGATTCAATTGATTAGAAATTATTAAACACTTTAATACCAAAGTGTGCATCAAGATTTCAATGCCTAGAAATGATCGCACACTCTGTCGATCTGAAACACAAGGTTAAATGTTAAGAATGCATCATGCACTCTGCTGCTGATTCAACCACCAGGATTTAAATGTCTAGAAACGATCGTGCACTCTGCCGATCTGAGCTGCAAAGGTTAATTGCCAAGAATGAATTGTGCACACTGCTGCAGATTCAACCATCAAGGTTTAAAATGCCACGATACGATCGCGCACACTGCCGATCTGAGCTGCAATAGTTAAATGCCAAGAATGAATCGCGCACACTATTGCCGATTCAACAATTAATGTTTAAATGCCAGGAAATGATCGCGCACACTGCCGATCTGAACTGCAAGAGTTAAATGCCAAGAAAACCATCGCACACAACGATTTAACCAAAAGGCCCAAAACGTGAGCATTCTGAAAACGGAGTCGGGGGCCTAACCCTTACCGCCCTGCTTGAAGTTCACAAGGGAAATGAGGACAGGGCCAGGAAATCCTAGGTAGGCCTTCGGAACAGGAGCTCAGGAAAATGCTGCTGCTCTGCACCGGGACCTCTGAATAGTGAGTATGTGGAGCTGGGCTGGGTCCCTTAAATAGACCCAGGCCCCTCCCACATGCCACGCCCAGCCAGACTGCAGGAAAGGATTCTAGAAAGGCTCAGAATAGGGACCACACCCTAACGACACCCTGTAATCCTGCAGCAAAGCCTTGAAAATGAGCAATACATCGCAATCAGCATTAATGACGTTTCAAGATAAATCTCTGCAATGCAAAAGGTTAACATACTGCATCAATACACAATGCATGAATTATTACATTACATAAGGATTGGCTTTTTGCATTACATCGCCCATAGAGCGCGCACTGTCCTGATGTTGACATTACCTCACTTCCACCTGTCCCTCCACACAGAACAGGCGGACGCCATTTCGGGGGGGGGGGCAGTCAATGTATCCTAACTGCGTCACAGTTCACAATTGTACATTCTGGACATATGCCACCAATAAATTGTAAAAATCACATCATGCCTTGAACTGTAGTGGTTACAATGTACAGATTATGACCAGCTCCTCACTCTTTTGCCCCATAGATTGCAACCGCTGCGGATGAATAGGGGATGGAGACATACCCCCGTGTACAGACCCATGGTGGACTTAGAAACACTGGAGGACAGGCACATCATCCTCACCTACAGACTTGACAGGGCCACAATCACAGAGCTGTGTGCCCAATAGGAGCCTTAGCTGATATCAGCTATCCATCACCCCACTGGGATCCCCCCCTCTTGTGCAAGTGCTATCAGTGCTCCATTTCTTGGCAACTGGTTCTTTCCAAGTGACAGTGGGCTTAGCAGCAGGAATGTCACAGCCAATGTTCTCAACAGTGCTGACCAGAGTGTTGGCTGCCCTGATTAAACACATGTGCAGCTATATCATTTTCCCCCAGGTGGAGGATTTGGCCACAGTGAAGGCTGACTTCTATGCAATTGGACATATCCCCAACATTATTGGGGCTATTGATGGAACACATATTGCATTTGCCCCCCCCCTGGCAAAATGAAGAGGTGTTCAGAAATCAAAAAAGTTTTTACTTGATGAATGTGCAGATGGTGTGTTTGGCAGACAAGTACATCTCCCATGTCAAGTATACAGGCTTGGTGTATGATGCCTTTATCCTGAGGAATAGCACCATCCCAAATGTGATGTACCAACTCCAGAGGCACAGGGGTGACTAATAGGTGAGCCCTGGTTCCCACCCAGTGGATGTTGATGTGTGGGTATGGTGTGGGCCATAAGGGTTAGTGTGTGACTAGCAGTTGTCCCTCGATATTTGCAGGTGACTCTGGTTATCCCACCTCTCATGGCTACTGACCCCTGTGAGGAATCCCAGGGCAGAGGAACGGTATAATGAGGCACATGGGTGAACAAGAAGGATAATTGAACTTACATTTGGCCTCTTGAAGGCCAGGTTTCGGTGCCTCCATCTAACGGGTGGATCCCTGTGCTACTCACCCAAGAAGGTCTGCCAGATCATCGTGGCATGCTGTATGTTGCATAACCTTGCCTTGAGACGCCTTGTGCCTTTTCTGCAGGAGGAGGAGGCTGGAGATGGCCGTGTGGCAGCAGTGGACCCGGTGGACAGTGAAGATGAGGAGGCAGACGATGAGGATGAGGACAACAGAAGTGCAGTGATTCATCAGTACTTCCAATGACACACAGGTGAGACAGTGTAATTTCACATTTCATTGACAGTATAATGTTTGACATATTCACTGGCAGACTGTGAATTCCTACTTCTATGCCCACTCACTGTACCCTTTGGCATCTCTTATTGCAGATGCTTGTGCCCCACTATCGCTCCTGGTGTGTTCACTGCAGCCAACTACAGGTCTTTCCTATGTAAACATCACTGTACAGTTGAATTTCAATGTTTAAACTTTGTTACACGAATACATACTTAAACCATTTGACATATTCCATATTGGTTTTTTTTCAAAGTGTGTTTATTGCTGTGCTCTAACGAAAAGGGGGAAGTGCAATGGGCTGGGTTGATGATGGAGGAAAGTCCAGGTTAGAGTCCAGTCTATCTGTAGCACAGGTGCAATGTCCAAGGGGACATAGGAAAGGGAGCAATGGCAGTTCAAGGTGGACAGGGTGACAGAGTGGAACACAAGGGTGACAATCAGGAGAGTCTAATTTCCTGACGGGGGTCTTGGCAATAGTCTCTGGCTTCTGCCTGGATCACAGAGAACGTTTGCAGGGTGGCTCTCCTTCTGCAGGGGGAGGGGTGCTGGTGGCCTGTTGGTCCTGTGGCGGGGCCTCCTGTCCACTAGCGGCAGCTGAGGTGGAGGGCAGTTCAGTAGTATGGCTAGTGGCAGGGGCCCGCTGGTGTGACACTGCCTCCCTCATACTGTTGGCCATAGCTGACAGCACCCCTGCAATGGAGACCAGGGAGGTGTTAATGGACTTCAAGTCCTCCTTGATCCCCAGGTACTGTCCCTCCTGCAGCAACATGTTCTCCTGCAACTTTTTGAGGTTCCGGCCCAGAATCCTGGGAATGTTGGTATGCTCCCAGGATTGCAGTGAGTGCCTTCTGGAGAGTCTGTTCCCCGGGCCTGTCCTCCCCCTGGTGCACAGCAGGCCTCCCAGTTTCCCTGTTGTCCTGTGCCTCTGTCCCCTGAACCGTGGGCCCACTGCAACTGACCCCAGGTCCCTGATGTTCCTGGGTTTGTGGTATGCCCTGGGATCCCTGGAAGTGGTGGACACACTGCTGATTGACGTGTCCTGGGGACAGAGGTATGGGTATGCTGGGTGGGTGCTGTGGTGGTGTTTCCTGAGGGTGGAGGCTCTGTGGTGGTGTGAGAATGTGCCTGGATAACCGACTGTCCGGAGGTCCCTGATGGGCCAGGTTGGTCATCCAGATTCAGGTGACCAGAGCTGCTGTCATCACTGTGGGCCTCTTCAGTGGGGGGACTGGATGTTGCTGGCACCTCTTCTCCGGTGACATTGGCTGGGATACCTGTGGGATGTAAAAACAGCGTTATTGTTTCTGTGTGTGACATATTGTGCATGGGTGGGTTACCCACTATGGTTGTTATTGCCCTGGCAGCTTTGCCTTGTGTGAGGTATTTGGTGGGCTAGCTGATTGTCCCTATTGTGCATGCTTTAGTGATGGGTGTCCATGCAGGTCTGTGAGTGGTGTCCACGAATTGGTGGTGCATGCTGGGCATGGCATTGGGATGAGTGGGTTGTGATGGTGGGGTGTGTGGGAGGTGGTTGAGTGATGGGAGTGAGGGTGGGGTCAGGTGTGTGATGGCATGTAGATAGGGGGGTGATAGTAGTAAAGAGTTGACTTACCAGAGTCCAGTCCTCCTGCTACTCATGCCAGGCCATCAGGATGCATGATTGCCAAGACTTGCTCCTCTCATTTTGTTAGTTGTGGGGGAGGAGGAGTGGGTCCACCGCCAGTCCTCTGTACAGCGAGCTGCAATGGAATGCACCTTCCCCCATAGGTCGTTCCACCTCTTCCTGATGTCATCCCTTGTTCTTGGGTGCTGTACCACGGCGTTAACTCTGTCCATGACTCTCTGCCATATCTCCATCTACCTAGCAATGGATATCTGCTGCACCTGTGATCCAATTAGTTGAGGCTCTACCCGGATGATTTCCTCCACCATGACCCTTAGCTCCTCCTCAGAGAATCTGGGTGTCGTTGTGGTGTTGTGGGTATAGTGTGAGTGGAGTGGGTGAGGGTGTGTAGGGTGATGTGTTGGGGTGTGTGATGTAAGGTGCCTGGGTGGTGTATAGGTGATGGTGGTATGTGGCTCTGGTTGTGTGAGTGCACTTGCTGTCTCTCTCTGTTGGCAATTGTTTGTATTCGTAAGGGGTTGCGAGTAATGTGGGTGTGTGTTTTATAGTGGTGTGGGTGTGTGTGTGTGTGTGTGTGGTGTGTGTATGTGTGTCAGGTATGTGTTGTTTGAATTGTCCAATGTGGTGTTTTTATGTTTGAGTGTGTGTATTTTTTGCGCAGCAGTATGTACCGCCAATGGTTTACCATCATTGAATGTCCGCTGTGGTGATTCGTGTGTCATAATGTTGTGGGCGTGTTCTGTTGGTGTAATGGTGTGGGTTTTGCTACCGCCAGTTTATCACTGACCTTTGGGCTGGCAGACTTGTGTGTGTGGCTCTATAGTGACGGATTGGTATGTGTGTGTCATAATATGGTAAGCGGATATCCTCTGCGGCGGCAGTATGTTGGCGGCAGTCAGCGTGGCGGTAAGTGGGATTTACCACAAATGTCATAATGAGGGCCTATGTTTGTAGTAGCATAATGCACTTGGAACATGGCATTGTATGCAACGGCACACACAACACTTGCACTACACATTACACATATAGGTTGTGACTCACTGGTTACAGCAGGTTCAGCGAAGCTTACCACTTCTCCAATTGTGTATGGTTGAGTGGTAAAGGAGACCCTATTTACAACAGAGATGTATTTACAATTGTAAAACAGGAGTCAGCCACATAGATTGTGTACTCACCCACAGTTTCTCTGACCTCTATCCTAATGTGATCAAGAAGGTCCTGCTCCCTGCTGACAATGTCTGCCCAGCAATGCTTGAGTTGCTGGGCAGCCGCTCAGTCTTGAATATTCTTGTCATTTGTGCCTGGACCTATCCCACCACAGCTTCCATGCTTCAGTACGATAGCCCTGTATAATACGGCCACCCAGGCCACCATTTTGGGCAGGTAATGCATTACCAGATACAGAAAGCCACCTAATTCCTCAGCACTAAAGTGAGTTGTCCTTCCTTTCTCTGATATCACGTCACAGTCACCCACTGTACCCTTAAAAAAAATACAAACCCAAACTACCCCGAACTAACCCAACTTACAAAACTACCACAGAGACAGACACCCCACAATACAATTGCAACACTATACAAATAACCATGACAAAACAGACATCAGGGACAATATTTGGACAGAAGATAGTACAAAAGACACCTCTAACACCACTCAGTGACACAACTCTCAAATACACCTCCTCTTACCAACACAGACAAAAAGACCGTGACTGTAAAATAAAGTGAAAATAAATTTGCAGTTCCTGGTGAGCAGTGTACAAGGTCCATTACCTCACTTCCTGTGATAATGAGTCATGATTTTGATGATGTGTCTTTTTTTTTTAAGTTAGGCGTCTGTGCATGATTTTTTTTAGCTCACAGGGCAACACAACATTAGCCAGTTCTGATTTGTCCCATGGGATGCATCATTTTTGGCAGACGGAACACCATCAGAACCCAAGCATTGCTGCAATACATCATTTTTTCATGCAAATCATGTGATATGTCAAAAATGTAAGGTGTGCTATAGAAAATCTCTTTTACACATATTCAGTCATGTGTACTGTTGTGTTACCTGTGGATATTTGAAATCAACATACTCCTCTCTTTCCATGTGGTAAAGGTATGTCTTGCAAATCTACATGTGTGATGGTACATGCCTTACGAGGACCAGACAATACAGAGGTCACATTTCCCATGAGTCATGTCAATGGCAACTTCATAGAGAGGCCTTATGTGCCAACAATAGGGCAAATTTACAAGCCCCCTGCGCACCTTTGCGCCTCCGTAGCATCATTCATTTTGATGCTACGGTGGCACTAAACAGGCCCTCACCCTGCGCCATATATACAAAGTGGTGCAATGCTGCATTGTGCCACTTTTTAAACCCATTACAACACATCATACCTGCGCAAGGTGGGTGTTCCCCCACAGGGAGGCCCAAGAGCAATAGCACTGGAAAAGTTACTAGATGTCACTGCACCATTCTAGCATCATTTTTCAAAAGTTGCCCATGGCAGGCATTAGACTGATGCTAGTGCTATGTCCTACGGGGTTTGCTGAGCTTCAATGGTCTAGTGCAATTGCTTTTGGTGCCAGTCCAGCAAAGCATCATAACAGCGCCCTTTTTTTGAAACAGTTGTGCTAATGAGTGAATTGGTGCACTGTATTGTGAATACAGCACTACCATGGTGTTGTTAGAGGGGCACAGGGCAGTCCAAGGAAAGTAGGGCATCTGAGCTGATGCATCAGTTTTCTGTAATTATTCCCCTATGGGCTAGCACCTCAGTACATTGATCAGTTGACTCCCAGGGATGCCATTGACTAGCCATGGCATGTGGCCCAAACCCACATGTAGGACTGTGCACATGGAAAACAATATGTGCTTTTTCCCAAAGTACAGACTGCAGGCTGTCACGCAAGGGGGAGAGGAGGCTAGTGTTTAATATGTATGGTGCTGTCAAATGTGGTGATCATTTACGAGTTGCTTGCTTAACATGAACTTCACTATTTACTACCTTCCTGTCTTCCTATGTGTTCAATATGTTTACTGTAAGTGTACTTATGTGGGGGCCCAATCATTATTGGGATTAGACTACAGAGATTCCACATTTTGTGTAGCCACACAGCTTAGGATAGATGACCCATGTGCTCAAAATGTTCATTCACATAATACCCCTGCTAGGAGTGTATCCAGGGTTGCTTTTGAATTTCCCTAGATTGTAGGCAGCTAGCAAACCCCTATGACAGTGCATTTGTGTGACAAAAATAATGTGTGTCCAAAAGAGCAGACATCAGGCTGTCATGCCCCTTTGATAACTTATGGCTCCCCATGCAGGCAAGTGTTGAGATGTTTTGAACAGGCATGTGTCATTCATATTTCTGTCATGCCATGCATGTGGTTGGTTTTGTGTTCTTCACGTGTGATTTCGTTTGCCTACTACAGTGGTATGTCTGGGATATCAGTGCAACAATTTTCATAATCCAATCATGGGTCATAGTGCACCTGCAGTACAATATCTTTGATCATGTCAGTGATTAGCATGTTACCCTCTCTAGATACATCACTACTGTTTGTAAGTGTTAAGAGGTGTTTTACCAAAACACAAATAGCAGCTATGATAAGTCTTATTATTAGTCCATGCTCACAATGTTGGGCCACACAGAGCTTGGGGCACCTAGGGGACATATTATGGTTGCACTTTATGACAATGATATATCAAGGAACACTTTGACAGTACATTTCCTCACCACATAGTTGTGCACAGAATTACCTTCTAGCACACTGTGCATGGTAGAGGTGCAATGAGACAGGGATAACAGGCTACACATCAGTGCACACTCAAGTACAACTATCCAAATATATGTCTACACTCCCCTGCCATTTTATCTACGATCGACTTACAGGTTGTTGATGTCAGCTTTGCCCTATTATCTACTAGGGAATTACATTGGATTTATGTCTGCCTTGCCCTATTATCTACTAAGGACTTATAGGGGATTTATGTAAGCCTTGGACTGTGATATACTGGGAATTACAAGTGTCTGTGACTTGGAATGGTATATGAGCCTTTATTGCATTGGCACTCCATTGGTATTTAGTTGGTCAGGGACATGTCTTCAGACCCAGGATACAGATATTGGGGGTCATTACAACCTCAGCGGTCTTTTTACAAGACCGCCGAGGGACCGCCGTGCTGAAGACCGCCAGTGGTGGCGGTTATCCGCTTGGCGTATTATGACTGTTGGCAGCTCTACGTCGTTTTTCCAAAGGAGAGCCGCCAACAGCCATAGTGACGGGCGGCGGGGAAGTGGAGGTTGCTCCACCTCCACCGTCACGCCAACAGAACACCGCCCAGCGAATCACGTCCTGTGTTGTGTGGGTGCATGGGTGTGTGAGTGCATGTATGCTTGCGGGGGTGTTGCGTGTTTTGGGAATGAGTGCGTGTATGTCTGTAGGTATGTCTGTATGGATATGCGCGTGTATGTTTGAATGTGGGCGTGCGTGTCTGACTGTGTGTGTGGATGTTGGCATGTATGTCGGTGTGTGTGCGTGTATGTGTGTTGGTGGTGCCTGCGTGCGTGTCGGGTGCGTATGTGTAAGGAAATGTCGGGGGTTGGGTTGGGGAGGGGGGTCCTGCCACATTTGGGGGGTGGCAGGAGTGGTGGGGGGTGTAGGGGAGGAAGTCGGTGTGGGGGGTGTTGGAGACCCCTATGAGTGCCAGGGAAGGAATTCCCTAGCACTGACAGTGCTTACCGCCATGGATTTCATGGCGGTTCCTACTGCTGGAAATCCACGGCGGTAAGCCGGGTCAAAGTACCGGTGGCGGTATTGTCACGGCCGCCGGGCTGGAGACCCAGCGGGCGGAACGGGGAAGCGGCGGATGACCATGGCGGTAACCGCCATGGTCATAATCCTCAAAAAAAGACCGCCAGCCTGTTGGCGGTCTTACCGCCACTTTAACACCGTCCGCCAGGGTTGTAATGACCCCCATTGTCAGTTTACATATGTATCACTCATACTTTTTTGTGCTGGGCATACAAACAGGTGGACTTGCTGACAGTTGACTGGGATGTTAAGTAGCATACACAATGTGTGTGCTTTTATGTGTACGTGGTCTTACATATCTACAAGGTTGTATTGTGGATTGATATTGAGATTGTGTAGACATTCCACCTGTAGAAGCCAGATAGTGTACTGTAGGCCTCAATTGCTACATTGCTGGCACTGTTTGGACAATTGGTTCTTGCTCCTCATCTTCATCATCCTCACTGTCCAGTCCTTCATGCATGTCACTGCATTTTGTCCATGTGATATTTGCTAATGAAGCTTGAGTTTGCTACAAGGCGAGCAATATTTACCGCAGCATATCCATTGTATGCAGGATGAGTGACAGGCATCCACACATCTCCACACTCCAGCCGCAGCACTTGGGTAGTCTGTGATTCACCTCCACAAAGTGGTTGTGTTCAGTGCTGGAGTGTGTCAGCTGTCTTTCAATATATGTGTGTTTAACATGGGCACTCACACACAACTGCTGCCAACATCCTGTGTCAGATGCACAATGAGTGTGGGTGGATTGTATGTATACTCCTGACAGCTATGGTACACACATGTATGTGGAAATATGTCTGTGTCCTGATACACATGGATTGTGCAAGGGTATGGGAGATGCTATGACATTGTTTGACATAAATGGGAGATGACTACTTATTTGAGTAGAAGAGGCCTAGACATATTGGTTAAATGCCCTCTGTGTGCCACATGCTATTTGTCATACATGTGGATATGTTAGGATTTTTCACCTATGATTGAGACATGAAGACATTGCGTTGTCACATAGCTGATACTGACCTACTGTTGTGGGTACTGAATGCTCTTGTCCTACCAAGGGCTGACATATAGATAAAATTCCTCACATAGAGTAACAATGTGGCTGCTGTCAATTTTAAACCCAACAGACCTCTGTGATATATGAGTTGCTATGTAGCATGTATGTTAAACTGGCACTGCAGACGTTACACCTGCACATTTCATTCTCATTGCTTTGTGTGTAGTTGTTTGGTGTTCCTGTGTATGTTCCTTCTTGTTTTCCCACTGTTGTGGGCTAGTCTTGCTTTCCTAGATGTGTATGAGTTACTGTTGCATTTGCATGTGACAGATACTCCAAGACACTTGTGTGTTCACACATTTTTTCCAAAGTGACGTATTAATTGCAATGTTCATGAGAAGAAATTCTCAACAATACGTGCATGTCTGTGTGCCCAAGCAGTTGTATTATGTTCTTCCCCACCTTGAGGTGGGGCATCATTGTCCTCATTCTTCTCCTTGGGGTCCTCAACCTGTTCATCTCAGGGGACATTAGTTTGCACACAGATATTGTGCAATATTGTTCAAACAATGATCATTTGACAGACAAGGGGGGGTGAGTATAGCAGCCTCCACCCTGATACATTAAGGCATCTGAAACACAACTTAATAATGCTGAATGTCTACTCCACAACATTCCGGGTGTGGACGTTAGCCACATTGTATGCCTTTTCAGCATCGCTCTGTGGATTGACACAGGGTGTCATCACCCACGGCTGGATGCCATGTCCTTGGTCAGCTGTAATGGAAGAGAAGAGACAGTGTCAGACTTGCTCTTGTATTTGTTAAGAACTGGCCTTGCACAATATTAGTCTATGAATTAGATATTCAGACTTGCATCTGGTGTTGCATGGTTTCCCTTTTGCATACATAAATGTAGTTGTGAGTGATGGTGCACTTTCCAGTCATGAGTACAGGCTTAAGGGCTTGGTGATTGTGTAATTAGTGAGGCATGACAGTTCACCAATGCAAGATGTGTGTGATGTTGCAGATTATTGCACGTGTCCAGTAACATGGGACCTGCCAATGAGCCATGTTCTGTGAGTATTCTCATAGTTTGTGTTGTGTGTGCCATGAGACAGGTGTGCCCTGTATGTTGTCCATGGACACGGTACACCTCCCTTGCACACAGATCTGTTATCCATATTTTCTGGCTGGCATGCATGTGTATGTGTAAATGTAACGCAAAGTGTGGCATAGTAGCTTAAGATCTATTGTCATGCCTGTGGCTAATTTACCTTTGCTTCCTGCACATGGCTGACCAGTGATCGAGATTCACTCTTCTATGTGTGCTGCAGAATGCATCACACATAGGAAAATGGAAATACTTTGGTAAAATCAAGTATTTCTCCTGCTTGCGCCATGGTAATTCCACCCCATGGTGGCATTAGTTTTTGGTGCTGCATTAAGTTACTAGTTTTCTGTAAATGTGGGTCTGTGCCAAAACGCAATGGGTGTTGTAGTGGCATGCCCACAGCAACACCCATTGCACAGACCTTCTACAATAAGGGGCATAATATGAGAAAGTGGTGCATTAGTTCCAATGCACCACTTTTCTCGAGTCCCCCTTGCCCCTCCTAACAACACTATGGTTGCGCGTTATTTACTATGCAGCACACCATGGAAGTCATTACCACAACAGAGTCAACATTATTGATGCTGCCATGGCGCTTTGCTAGTCTAGCATCAACAATTTTGATGCTAGTGCACCAAAGGTCAGGGAGACCCATATATTATAATGGGGGCATCACTTTTACGCCTGCCCTGAGCAGATATTAGAAATGATGGAACAAGTTGCGCTGTGAAATCTTGTAAATTTCACTATGCCATTTTTTATGGCATCCCTGCTTGGGAACGTTCCCCTTGCATACACTATGCCTGACACGGCCATGATATGGTGCAAGGGGTTGCAAAGTGGCACAGTGCTTGCATAGTACCACTTTATTATATGTCATGGGGGATTGGCCACCTTACCACCACCTTAGCATCATAGAAATTACACTAAGGTGGTGGTAAGACAGCCCAAGAGGCATGTAAATATGCTGCTAAGTGATGTGTGTAACTATGCCATATTTACAAGAAGGTGTTAGGACACAAAAAGTGTCTTGATACCACCTTTTTAAATGTGGAGTGGGCAATGCTCCACCAAAGCATCAGTAAAAGTGATGCTCCAGTGGTACTAGGGTCTTGTACAAGGGGCCCTATGTGAGGGTGATGTGCATTGGATGTGTGACGTAATGCATGTTACATATGTGTTGATGAGCAATCATCCATGAGTCACTTTCCATGTGTGTAGAGTGTAGTGTGTGCATTGTTTAGCCCATATGTCTAATTTGTTGTATGTGTTATCTAGTGTCTGCTAGCTTATCTATGAGTAGGCCAGATACTTATTGTCTATCCTGGAAATGTTGATTGATGACAGAGTGCCTGAAGATATGGGCATCATGAACGCTGCCAGGATATTTTGCAAGAATATTGATGAAGAGGCCCCGATGGTCCAAAATGGCCTGGATGTTGATCAAATGTGTGTGCTTCCTGTTGCGGTACAGATGTTCAGTTGCAGAAGGTGGGATGAGTTGCACACACGTGCAATCCATGGCAGTCAGCATATGTGGAAACCCAGCAACTACATAGAAACCTTCTTTTTCTCCTACTGCAGTTGCTGGGTATTGGAGAAGAGGATGTGGAAGGAAGTAAGATGGATGATGGCATCCAGTATGGTTGGCAGTACATTACTCACTTCGACTCAACACTCTAACACCCTCTTCATACCCTTGGGTGCTGATCTAAAAAATAAAGAAGACAACCAAACAGATCAGTAGTACAATGAATCTCCTAGAAAATATTTTGACAGGCGAAAGCAACGCAGTAACATATTGACATTGTGCTTTTCTAACTCAGATTGCCTTTATTTTCGAGTTGACATATTCCTCCTGAATTTCTGAAACCTTACCTATGCCCTAGTTCAAATTTCCTAAACTACATTTGGTCATACTAATGCATTGCAATAAATTATTCTTGATCTGCAAATAACATTTGCAACCCGCTTTGATGGGTCAGTTCAGTCAGTTTCCCTTTTCAATGCATGGATGCATACAACACTAGAAGATCGCTTGGGACTGTACGAGCTACATAAAAAGAAAGACACAGAGAATGCTAACTCACGGATATTATATTACTACATCTATCACAGTACCACAATCTTAGTGACAGGAGAACAGTGGAGTCAGCATACGTTCTTAAATAATCAGCCCAAGAGAGTGCCTGCAGCAGTGAGCAGAACTAGGTAGCATAGAGTGCCAGGCTATCTCAAATTGGATCACATAATATTTGTAATGTTACATTACGTGAACTTAATTAACCTCTGAGTGTGAGCAGCAGGCTATTTGGGAAAAAAAATAACATTATAGGATAGGACACAACAAAATTAGTAATAACTGATTATTAGTAGTCATCAAGGCCAGCAACCTGGATGCCCAGTAGGTCGAGCAGGTCCCTCTGCCGGTCTACAATATTGGCCCATCAGTGCATCAGCTGCTGCTGGGTGCGCCAAACTCCAGTACATCGGCGGATGCAACAGCGCACCCTCCCCACAGCAACTGACACTTCCTCAGGCTGTACCCACTCCTAGGGAAATACAGTGTAAAAGAATAACAGACTTGTCACCCAAATATTTCATAATATGATCTTGTAACTTGTAAAAGTTGTACATGATGTGTAATCAGATAACGTACAGGTATCATTGTTTGCAGGATCATATGAAAATGAAGTACATAAGAAGTGTCTGTTTTTCATCCATTGTTGGCTTGAAATATTGATACATTGCATGCTGTTGGATGATGCACACCATAATGAAATAGTTAGGTGGCAATTCTTATTCTTATTATTCCTTCACACCATATTTCCCCTGGTATTGCCAGCACTATATTTGTTTTTGCAGGGGCCCTCTGTTGTCATTCAGTATCTTTCCATGTTCACTTCCAGGCCTACTACCTGCTGCCAGCATGGAGGGGAGGTGACGCTGCATTCCCTGGCAGTGCTGGTGCCACAGGGCTTGCGGTCAGCTGCACCCCCAGCACTGGCGCTGCCTCATCCCAACAGTCGGCCAAGGCACTGGGTGGAATATAAAGAATAGAAAAGGGAAAGAAAAGAAAAGGAATAGAGGGAGAAATTAGGAAGTTAGAGGAAAACTAATAAAGGGGCAAAAAAGTCACAGAAAATAGAAAAAGTTGTAAAATACACCAACACAAATGCACACATTAAGAAACTAAATGGAAATCAGAGAAGAATAAGTTGGGCAAAGTAAGGATGGCTAAGATATACTAGGGATTCAAAAGTAGGCCCAGCACCATGCACAGATTAGGAAAAACAAAATGGCTGCATGCGCTGGCGACCGTGTAGTGCTGTTTGTCCTTGCGTGGCAACGCGGAGCACGCTACTTCCACCAATCAGTGCAAATGAGTGGCCAAGCACAACTCCGCCCATCCATGCAGAGTTTGAGGACTTCATGTACCTTTTTTTGACCCCATGGAATTCCGAGTAGCGGATCTCTGGGAACTTGGCCCAGGCTTAAAGGTTACAGGGACATTATAGTTAGGTTGATATTTTACCCATGCAAAACTATAAAAATTAAGCAGTTATAGTTTAACATATAGTTATACTTACCCAAAGAAACTATACCCGGATAGCTGGAAGTATAATTTTGACTGCTGAATTTCTATGGTTTTGTTTGGTTAAAACGTCAACCTAACTATAACAAAAAAGTTAAAGTTAAAAAAGTCACAGGGACATTTTAGTTAGGATCTGAATTTACTCACACAAAATCCTAGAAATTCATCAGTTATAATTCTGATTAGCTCAAGCTATAACTCATGCCCTAAGGAAACTATTACTCACGCCCCTGTCATGCACGGTTTTCCACTAAATAATTTTACTATATATGTTAATTAGCAGTGCATGGCGAGGGCGCAAGTTATAGTGACCTCAGGGCACGAATATATACTACCTATTGACGGTCGCCATTAGGCAGGTATAGTTTGGACCATGCTTCCATAGAAAAAGTGTTTTTTGACTTGCCTATATCTTTAGCATTGGTTGATGAATCTTCCCAAAATTCTCCAAACAAAAGTGCCCCAGCGATTCTTGTTGCACATGGAAAGTTTCAGGGTGACCCATCAAGCAGGGGCCAAGAAAAAGGGGGATCCAAAAAGTTGTGTTTCCAATGTTAATTCCCATAGAACCTTTAAACAAAGCTACAGCCCGAACCACTGGACAGAATTACAGCAAATTTGGCAGAAAGCTAGGTTTCAGTACACAGATTGTATTTTTGGGTATTTACTGTAAATCCATTCAGAAGTTTTTGAGATATTAAAGGTAAAATAAATGCATATATCTGAGGTCGCTAATAATTCGTGAATGTTCGTGAATTTTCACGACTGCACACCCAAATAGAAGCACTGTAATGGGCTGGCCACCACCTGAACAGAAAGTTGCGGCTGCCATTTTAAGGTCTCAGGGCATGGTCCCTGTGGCTGAAAAAAATGAAAACTAGCAAAATGGGTCAGGGTGGTGGTACCCTAACCCCAAGAGTGTGATACAGGCATGCTTGAGGGTCAAGTTATGGGTTTGAAATTATTTTTCTAATCAAGATTAATCAAGATTAATCACAAATAAGCGAAAAAAAATGTTTTAAATCACAGACTCATTTATACACTAATTCATTCACTCATATATGCACTCAGAGACTCATGCACCCACACACACACCGAATCAGACACTCATGCACCCACTTGGACCCACTCATAGACTTCACACCCACTTTCAGATCCACTTAACCACTCGTGCACCAACTCACAAACCCACTCAAACCCTCATACACCCACTCACAGACCCACTCAGACACTGACACTCCCACTCACAAACCCACTCAGACACTCACACATTCACTCACAGACCCACTAAGACACTCATACTCCCACACCCACTCAGATCCCCATTCACCCACTTACAGACCCACTCAGACAATGATGCCCCCACTCACAGACCCACTCAGAACCTGACAGACCAACTCACAGACCCACTAAGACCCTCATGCACCAAGTCACAGACCCACTCAGTCAAGCACCCACTCACAGACCCACTCAGACAATGACACATCCACCCCCAGACCCACTCAGACCCTCATGCACCCACTCTCAGTCCCACTCAGACATTCATGCACCAACTCACAGACCCACTCAGACCCTCATGCATCCACTCATAGACCCACACGGACACTGATGTACCCACTCAAAGACCCAGTCAGACACTGACGCACAGACTCACAGACCCACTCAGACCCTCATGCACCCACTCACAGTAATACTCACACCCTTAAACACTCACTTTCATACCCAGATAGACACTCTCACACCCAGAGGCACCCTCTCACACCTATTCTCACACAAAGAGATACAGACTGTTCAGCTGTACATGGTGTTGAGTTGGGCTGTTAAGAGGATTGGCTACAGGCTGTGGTCAAGCCCTGCTGTCAACCCCCCCGTGTGGCCTTTCACCTTGCATGGTTTATGGTTTGGGTGGTTAGCAGGAGTTAGCTGCAGGCCCTGCGGCCAACACCGCTGCACATGTTTAAAGGCCATGCGCAGTATTGGGTTGGGTGGCTATAGGGGTTAGCCACAGGGCCTGGCCATAAGCAAGGCCCTGCAGTCAACCACCACTGCACTCAGTTGAAGGCCATGTGCGGCGATGGTTGCATTAACGTATAGTAATGAAAATTACTATACGTAAAAAAAAAAAAAAAGAAATTCATTGAAAACACCAAAGGTTACAGCGAAGTTATAATTAGGAAATAGAATTAAAAAATATATACAAATTCACTTAAAAAAATCAAAGGTTACAGAAACGTTATAGTTAGGCTCACATTTTAAATGTACTCACCCATAGAAATTCAAGTGTTACAGTTAGGGTAAAATCAAGTAACCATAACTCATGCCCTAAGGTAATTCTAACTCGCGCCCTTGCCATGCACTGCTAATTACCCCACAAATTACAGCACTCATGACAACTTTGAACATAATTGATAATAGCAGTGTAATATTTGTAGTAACTTTTTTAATGAAAAAACTGTGCATGGCGGGGGCACTAGTTAGAATTACCTTAGGGCACAAGTTATAGTTTCTTGAGCTAACTATTCATATCAGATGAATTTGTATGGTTTTGTACGTTTAAAATGTGAGCCTAGCTTTTAAGTAAATATCTATATCTATCTCTTTATATATATATATATATATATATATATATATATATATATATATATATATATATATATATATGTATGTATATATATAATATAATATATGTATGTATATATGTATATATATGTATATATGTATGTATATCCACGACATCTGGTCTAGAAGCAACGCACCTTTCTGCTGGTGCAGCCTAAGGGTAAAGACCAGAAACCCTCATATATCAAACACAAACTGACATCACACTCCCGAGTCTGTGAATGTATTTCATTTATTTCTCTGGAAAGCATCAGACCTCACTATTTTTCTGGAAAGCATCAGACCTCACAATGCGTTTCGACATTACGTCTTCTTCAAAGTGATGTAGTCTAGACTAGCAACATAGGCTACATCACTTTGAAGAAGATGTAATGTCGAAACGCGTTGTGAGGTCTGATGCTTTCCAGAAAAATAGTAAGGTCTGATGCTTTCCAGAGAAATAAATGAAATACATTCACAGACTCCGGGAGTGCGACGTCAGTTTGTGTTTGATATATATATATATATATATATATATATATACATATATACATACATACGTACACACACACACACACACACACACACACACACACACACAAACAGTTGTCCTCGAAAGGAAGCACACTCCCAAACAGGTTAAAATTTACACTGGAATGCAGAAAAGCCAGCAACATACAGAGAATTCTTTAACATTTCTCCAGGCCTTACGCATTTCAGACATCTTCGTCCTTGTTCACAGGCCAAATGCTTAGGTTCAGCAAATAATTGCAGACACCTGATTACAAGATCAAATACCAGTTCAGCCCTCAGTGGGCTTCTAAGTGAGTTATAAATTGCATCCTGGTAAAGGTATTCCTGCGTATTTATATGTCATCTTTGGTATATTTATTTTTCATCCTTGGTAGGTTGCTGCAGCCAAACAAAACATCCCTACACACTAAAACACCTCAGTGGCTAAATTCAAAGTACAGTTGCTGAACCCAAGCATTTGGCCTGTGAACAAGAACATATATGTATATATTTATTCACATATATATCATTTCATTCATTTATGTAACATCATAAAAATACATACTTAATAAATAGTACATATTAATAAACGTCCTACAATCAAATGGATACAAATACAATAATATGCAACACAGTATTATGAAATCACAGTTAAAAAATCAGAAAAGTTTGTGACATCCCATGACTCAAAACAGCAGTGTGAAAAATAATAAGCTTCTTGGTGAATTCTTGTACATTGCCTATTGTGGATAAACACAGATCATAATTCTTATAAAAAAAGGGGACCAGTGCTGTGCCAATTTAACAGACCATTTCTGGTTTCTCAAGATTGTTAAAATTGCTAA
Organism: Pleurodeles waltl; assembly: GCF_031143425.1. Taxonomy (NCBI): domain Eukaryota; kingdom Metazoa; phylum Chordata; class Amphibia; order Caudata; family Salamandridae; genus Pleurodeles; species Pleurodeles waltl. The sequence continues at coordinate 261,455,021 of NC_090449.1, forward strand.
GAACAAATGCAAACTCTGTGATCGTCCAATTTGTCGCTCCGGTTTATCGTTATATTGTAGTGCATAGATACAGAACAGGTACTCAACCTCCTATGCCTCTATCTAGATGCTTGGTACGCCTTACTATAGTACCATTAATTATCTTGACACACTAAACACAAGGACTCTGCTTGTGTTGGCTCTCAAGATTATAAGAGCATCTGAATACCTCCTGGTGCCCAGGTTCTGTCAGAGGGGCACAGTCCATTTGACCCCAATGTTAAGATAGCAAGGACAGAAGAATGATATGTGTTCCAATGATTCCATACACCCATGGTGCTGGTCACCCACCTCGCTCTTTTTGCGCCACTTAGGGCTAAATGCTTTAGTGGATAGGGTGCTGTGTTGTAACTTACTTGCTAGGGTTAGAACAATTTCATCAATGGTCGCCTCGTTGCATGCACAAGGTTTTGCACCAATAAAGTCCAGTGTTAGCCTTCATTTGCTCTGTGCCAAAATTTTAATGGCTATACACTCTCAAAAATGGTATTTGATACTATCTTGTTGGAACTGGCTCACTGACTCTGGTGAGGGCCAATTGTTGTCTAGACCTAGTTTCTGGAGTAATGACTTTAAAGTTCTAAACCGGGGGAGCACTGGGGAGCTATAAGAACGTTTATGCCTTCTCAATACATTACAAAGGCTGCGGTTGTCCACAGCCAGTGTCAAAAAGTAAGAAGTCTGCATTCTATTTTGTGTGAGATTTTTCTCTGTTCTATATCTAAATATACTGCCATAAGGGGGGGACTTGACAGAAGATTTAATATAGACCTCAAAACCATGTATTCCACAAAATCTAAACTGTTAGTATTCAAACTGCCCCATTGTTCGGAGCCACACAGTACAGACTACATTGCCTTTACATTATAAATTTCAAGGACTAGGGCAACCATTCTAGATTTGGTCATACAGAGGATCTTTGCTATATTTGCAGTCTTCTGGAAAAGGGACATGTGAGCTTTCTCCACCTGAAGATCCCAACTCAGGTTGGGTGTGAGTCTAATGCCTAAGAAATCAAAAGCAGCTACCCGATCTAAAGGGGTACTACCCATTAGCATGTTCTATTGCAGAGGCTCACCTTGCAATTGCAACAAAAACATACACTTGGTCTTTATGCTATTGGGCTCCAACCCCCACTTATCACAAAAAGGAATTAAAGAGGTCAAGCAATAATTGAAGCCCCTGTGGTGACGCAGAGATCAGCAGGGTATCATCTGCGAAGAGGATGGTCAGTATCCTTCTTCCCTCAAGTTTGGATGCGTCACACCTGTCCCTGCTTAAGAACTCTATCACCATGTTAATATAAAGGGAGAGCAGGGTTGAGACAAAGACGCAACGTTGTCTAACTCCACAATCTACTTTGAAGGGTTTGGTCACTGCTTATCCTCCCCCATCTAACTTAGGCCATATTCTCAGCATGCCATCATAACAAGATGTTCAATAGGGTTGCAGGGATGCCCATTTTCGCCAACACCTTCCAAAGCTTCCCTGTCTGAACCAGGTAAAAAAACATGCATAAATCAACAAAGATAATAAAAAGCTTACTCTTTTTGATTAACACCTCTCACCATATATATATATATATATAGCGTCAGTAGGTAGTTATAGTTAGGGCCATGTTTCCATTGAAAAAGCTTTTGTGACTTGCCTATATCTTTGACACCATTTCACGAATCTTCATGAAATGTTCCCAAAAAAGATTTCCCAAGAATCATGTTGTACATGGGAGGTGTCGGGGTGATTGGTCAAGTGGGGGCAAAGAAAAAGGGAATGGTCAAAAAAGTGTGTGTTCTGATTATAATTCCCATTAGGGTTTTAGACACTACTACAGCCTGAACAGCTGGACAGAATTACACCACATTTGGAAGGAAGGTATCTCTTGGTCAAGAAAGAGTGGTTTTTGTTATTTGGTCTAAATCCGCTCAGTAGTTTTGGAAATATTAAGAGAAAAAGAAATAAAGATACCTAGAGGCACGAAGGATTTGAGAATAATAACAAGTTTGTGAAGAGATCTGCAAAGCTCTGACTGGTTGCCAACACTTCATCCAGTAAGTGTTACCAGTCATCTTGGGACTTGGCTTCTGCAGAATCCCAGACAAAAAAGGTAAAAAATAAGAAAAGGAGCCAGGTAAGGGACACCCTGACCCCTTAGCTCTGGTTCTGGGGTCCCAGAGGGAAATTTTTGCTGCAAATTCACGACAGGGTTGTGAATCCATGACAAAAATTTTAAAATACAAGCGCAGGCCCCTATGCTTATTTTAATGAAGCCCAAGGGTGGGTCAGTTTCCGGGGGCATGTAAAAATAAGGGAGGGGGCACATGAAGCCTCCTTCCTAGGGCATTATTATGCCCCAGTGACCACCACCTCCCCAGAGCTTATACATTTCATAATATGGACCCATTCTCCCCGGACGCCATCGCCAAAGGGCATAATTTACATTGTTTGCGGGAGGTGTGCGGCCCCTCTCTCAGCCCCGGGGACCACCAACTCCCCATGGCCTAATGCACATTGAATGTGGGGGGCTTGTGGTCCTCCCACAGCCCTGATGACTGCCATCTCCCCAGGGCTAAAGACATCATGAATGCGGGGGCCCCATGGTCCCCCTGCAGCCCCGGAGAACTGCCACCCCCTGGGGTGAAGCCATTATGAATGCATGGGAGCTGCACGCCCTCTGAAGCCCTGGGGACCTTAATCTCTCTTGGGTAAAGGCATTATGAATGAAGGTGAGCCGCGACGACCCCCGACAGCCCCAGGAACTGCCACCTCCATGGGGCAATTCATATTAATTAAGGGGGGGGGCTGGACAGCCCCCCTACAGCCCAGGGGAATGCTACCTCCTGAGGGCTGAATTTTAATAATGAAGGGGGTTCTTCACAGAGCCTCGGCCCTGGCAATCACCTCCTCCCCAGGGCTGTTTAGGTTGGTGGTGGAGTTGCATGGCCTTCATCGAGGAGCCATAAATGGCCTTGGGGACTGTCACCCCCCCAGGGCTGGGTCCTGCCTTGTCCTGGGGTGCCCACCCTAGGAGGACATAGTTGTTTGCTTTTGCCTGGGGAGACCTTCGAGCTGCCACCAAGCAAAAGCAAACTTAACCCTAGCATTCTGCAAGTGGTAGCTGTCAAACAGCTCCTGTTGGCAGAAAGTAGAGTTTCCATCTGTTTCCCTGCATGCAGATATGAGTGCAGGGAAACATATGAAAACATTGCTCCTGTAAGCAGGGAGCTTCTATTTCAAGGAGTCGAGAGCTGGCAAGAACCACGGGGGCCTTGAGTCTCACCCTAGAGTCTTTTCTCTCTCGCTCTCTCTCTCTCACACTCTCTCTCACACTCTTGCATCCTATATTGGGATGGAAGAGAGAGAGATTGTTATTTCCGTGGTCTCTACATGCACTAACTTCAAAGTATCACACTAGCGAGATATTTGGTTCAAATGTTATAGTTACATTTTGAACATATAAAAAAACACAAAGTGACTTCTCACCTGCTGGTATAGCTATTGCACTGTCACTCAGTAGGTTGAAGATTCAAATCCTGGTATCTCATGCACTGTGTCTGTTTATTTTCGCTAGTGTTTTGAGTGTTAAACATTCTTAGCAATGTAATATTTAATTCTTTTCACCAACAAAATCTTTGGCTTGATGTCAAAGTTATGTCTTGACGGTATACACTAAGGGATAATCAATGGACTAGTGGTTACGGTCTCTGACCCACACTCTGAAGGTTGAGGGTTAGCTTGTCTCTGGTCATTTGCCTGATTTAATTCTTTTAAACTTTGAATGTTTAAGGTATATACTGAAAGGTGATCTCACTCTTTTCACTTAACAATTACATTTTTCTTTTTAATTTGTCCTAAACTATATCATTCTAACTATTTCATTTATTAAAATTTAGAAAAACTCTCTGGGTAGTTACTGGGAGGTGGCTGCAAAGCCTGGACAATTTAATGTGGGAGCTGCTCGGTCCTACTGCAGCCCTGGGGACTGTCACACTCCTAGGGTAATTTTAAAACATTTGGGGGGCATTTGTGGGCCGCCTCAGGCCCTGGGGGACTACCACCTCTGTGGGGCTATTGATGTTGGAGGGAGTTGCACCCCCCCTCATGGAGCCAATGATGGCCCAGGGGATCGCCACCTGCCAGGGCCGGCTCCTGCTATGTCCCAAGTTGCCCATCCCCAGGAAATAGCTGATTGCTCTGACTTGGTGGGAGCACTGGCAGCTCCCGTCAAGTCAAGGCAAACACTCTGCTTGCAGTGAGAGAGAGCTGTCAAACAGCTCTCCCTCACTGCGAGCGGAGGTTTCCTCTGTTCCCCTGCCCACAGAGATGCAGGAAGGGAAACAGAGGAAACATTGGTCTCATAGAGAGGGAGCTGCTTTAATAGCTCCCTCTGTGTGACAGCAATTCCAGCTCCCGCAGGAGGTGGGGAGCTGGCTGGGACCGTGGGGGCCTCAATGCTCCTCTCACAGTCCCCTAAAGGGCATCCAGGTCACAATTCCGGACCCTGGAGGCCCAGATTGGCCAAGTGGAGGGGGGGCCACGTGACCTCTCTCCCCAGAAAAAGTTTTAATAATTAGGCCAGGCCCCGGGGATGGGTCCCCAGGGTCAAGATTGTCCTGGGAATGGGGGGGCCATGCAGCCCACTCCCCCTACCCAATAAATATGGGCCGGGCCTCGGGTGAATGGGGTACCCTGGCTGAGATTGGTCTGGGGGGAGGGGCCGTGTAGCCCCCTCCTAAAAAAAACAATAAAAAATGTAGGCCGAGCCCTTGGAAATGGGGTCCTCAAGGCCAGGATCAGCCTGGTAACAGGGGCTGCGCAGCCTCCATTCCAAAAAAAAAGATTTAGAAGGCTGGGCCCCGGAGGATATGGTCCTGGAGCCAAAATCAACTGAGGGAAGGGGGCATGCACACCTGCGGCCATTTACCAATGTGCATGGCCAAAGGCTGTGTGCAGCATAGGGTTGGGTGGACTGGGGTGTGGGATGCATGGACTGGCCACTGGCCAGGCTTTGCGCCAACTCCTACTATGCAGAGCCAAAGGCTGTGTGAAGCACAGGGTTGGGTGGTTATAGGGGTTGGCTGAAGGGCTTGGTGGTAGTCCAGGCCCTGTGGCTAGGCCCCACTCCGCATGGCCTTTGAGTATGCACAACCCGGGGTTGGGTGGTTATAGCGCTTGGTCGCAGGCCCTGTAGCCAACCGCCGCTGTGCATGGCCAAAGGCCATGCGTGGTGGTGGTTGGATTAACATACAGTAATGAAAATTACTTTACGTTGAAAAAAAACATAGAAATTCATTGAAAAAAGCAAGAATTACAGGGACATAACAGTTAGGACACAGATTTTTTTTAAATAACAAAAATCACTTAAAAAAACAAATTCACCCCTGACAAACTCATCGTCTGCTTGCTTAATTTCTACTTTTCATTTTGCTATGTAGAGATGAAAGAGCACGTGAACCATATGATGTAGACACAAGCTGCTTGTGCAGGGAGGGATATGTTACATGTACACAGTGTCCTGCTCAGGATTACAACCATTACACACCAACACATTAGTATTAGTGTCTGGTCAACCAAAAATGTATTACCAGTGTACAGCACATAGGCCCCCCCAGACCGTGGAAGCAGGGGATTTGTCAGACATTGTCCTGTAGAATAGGCAAACATTAAAATAGATGATGTCACCAGCTTGAGCCTTATCACATACCACACCAAAGTACTACAACATCACATAATCCGGCATACAGGCAGATGGCAGCACAACAATCCCTGATCACAGGCCCATCATAATCCAGTTACTGTGCATCTGGTTGTATGACACAAACATATGTCAGTGATGTGGCACAGGCACTGTGGCCTGCAATGATGAAACACATCTACAGCTACATGCCAGTCATACAAAAAGTGTTTAGCCAATATGAAGGTAAAATGACTTGGTCGCAATCTATGACTACGTTTCATTCTGACATGTTGACACACATGATGCAATCAGCCCACCAAAGCACACAAACAAAGTCCAATGGGCACTTCTCAACCTCCACCCAAACACTGTGTAAGTTGTCTTAGCACAGGTCTCATACACCCAAACTCTGAGCCCTACATTACCAGGAACAATTCATGCCCACTTTGTGTGTCAAAACAGCATCAGATATCTGCCAATGTCACAACACTGAAATGCCCACATGAGGATGACATGGTGAAGGTATTTGTACAAAGATAAAACAAGGAGCATAGGCTTGAATACCTATTACACAAATCACATAGCAAGCATCTGGAAAACAAATTACATTACAAGGAAACTGACATAAACAAAGCAACATCATCAAGGTGGGGATGTGTCAAACACTATCTCATTAAGCAGCCTCTGGCTGAATATTGCAGAGTATCAGCTCCCAAGCTGTTTCTAAAACAATAAACTCCACAAATTCTCACATCTACAGTTCATTGTACAGTCACAGTCATTATACCACATGACATACTTACACTCATGAAAAGTAGCTGTTAATGAGATCTTCCCACATATCACCTCCTTCCTCGTCACCATTGTCATCCTCATTTGGCATTTCAGGAGTCTCACCCAGTGCCACTTCAGGCTCACCCTCCTCTGGGATGTACGGGATATTGATCCGTAGGGAGATGTTGTGGAGCATGCAGCAGGCCACAGTGATCTGACACACTTTTCTGGGTGAGCAGAGGAGGGCTCCACCAGTCCTGTCCAGACACCTAAATCTGGCTTTCAGGAGCCCAAAGTCTTGTTCCACTACCTGCCGTGTTCTTCCATGGGCCTCATTAAAGCGGACTTCTCCTGGCATAGTTGTATTCGGTACTGACATCAACAACCAAGGAAGGTTTGGATATGCGGAGTCTCCTGTTAAGGAATGGGACATATGTGCAAAAATGAGTCACTCAGTTCATGATAGTAGCACCTGACATTGCACACACGCAATCAGGACAGATGTGACTTACCAACCAGCCTGGCCCTCTCTGGGTACAGTTGTGACATCATCTGGGGTATTGTGCTATTCTACATTATGAAGGAATCATGGACTCAACCCCGGATAATGGGCACAGACATGTGAAATGTAGAGATCTGCCAAACAGACAATTTGCACAGCGATGGAATGAAATTTCTTTCTGTTACAATAAAGTTGTTCATTGGCCTACGGCGGCACCAAGCCACCTTGTGTGCCATCAACAGTGCCCACCACATGTGGGAGGCAGCAAATCCATAAAAGCCAGCCTCACATTGGCTGAATACTCACGTTGGGGAAGCCAGATATAGCTGTCAAGCTGTTTCAACATTGCTGAGAGAACATCCTTCAACACCAGACTGAACACAGGTTGGGACATACCAGCAGATAGGGCCACTGCATGTTGGAAGGACCCTGTGGCTAGGAAGTGCAATATTGGCATGGCTTGTACAATGGGTAGTATGATGGCTGGTTAACTAAAAGCTGGCATCTGATCTGGGTCCAACTGATTACATAAGTCCACTATTGTTTGCCTATCCAGGCCGGAGTACATGATAATGTCCCGTTGCTCCATGGCCTGAAGGTCTGCAGTGGATGGTAGAGAGGAGGATGTCATATCCTCCCTCTCCCTTGGTAGCTGTGTGTGACAAAATATGATTTGTAACATTAGTCAGTGTTTCCACAGCAGCATACATGATGCATGCTAATCATCTGTGACAAAGCATTCCTGACTCTATAGACATGACACCCAGTACATATCCCAGCTGGAAACTACACAAGGGTCACATGTGACCCCCATGGTTTTCAACACACGTTTCCACAACATGGATTTGGACCAAACTCAAAAATGTGCAACACAATTGCCCCTCGCAATATGACTGTATATTCCAACCGCCAAAATGACCATCTGCGGTAGTGGACTGTGCACCTCTGTTTAATGCCATCTGTGCCCTGCAACATACTACAATGGTAGTTGAGTAGAAGGACCTACATTAAAAGACAAGATAAGAATGTTTGTGAAGTAGCAAAACATCTTTTGTAGGTGTGACTCAGTTTATAAAGACCATTACAATATTTCAGGTGGCCAAAATGATACCTGCCTGACATACTCCACTGGACATTAGGAACCGCCTGTGACTGCCAGCGGAGTTAGTCATAGTGGTAGGCGGTTGATACCATGGCGTACACGTTTTTGCCAAAGGCAGTCGTGGCCTACTGGCTGTGTCTGCCAGCAGTGACGACCGCATATGTGGCAGACGTGATCGCCATGTTGTGCAGATTCACTCACTTGACTCCTGACACTGCTGACAGCAACACCTCCACAACCTGAGCTGCTGTGTGCTGCCTCTGGGAGCAATCATGCTATGTCCAGAAGCTGATAGGCCTTCTCTCCAGAGGACCTGCAGAGGCTTGTTAAAGAGAGGCTTGTTATCTGCTTCTTTGGTGAGCTCTATGGCTATGGCACATGTATGTGCATAACAGCATGAGCTGTATATGCATCTTGTATGAATCATTTAAGAATCATGTGAACAATGTGTATAGTGCCACAGATCTTTAAACCCATTTAAAACTTGTGTGAAAGGCGTGACTCACTCTGCCCTTTAAGTTGACACACAAACCGCATGCCAACTTTTTGACAGGGACATAATGTACTGTCATGCATGGTAGCGATGGAAATGGAGTGTCGTGTACGTTCTGTCTGCTCAGCCTGCAGAGACGAGGGTCTGTCAACTGTATATCCCAGTATAGGACCTAGTCCAGGCAGTGGGAGAGTCACTTTGGCAATGCAGCTATGGCACTGTGCTCACTCCCTGTATACCAGCAGATCCTAGCATGTGGAGAATATGATGCTCCAGTAGCAAAACCTGCCCGGAATGCCTCATTCCTTTGATTAGATTATGAATGGGTACTGAGGTGAATCATTCAACTAGTCCATATGTGCATTTTTCATCATTGTCAATGTGTAACTTTGACTGAGGACAGGTCCCTTACTCCCACAGCTCTGTTGTCACAGTCACACAGGTCATATTTGTCCTGTATAGACCTATAGCACAAATGACAGTCTCACAGTGCAGACAGTGTGTTGATTCCTGGTAGGTCATGATATGCGAGTCAATTGCTTGGTCACGTAGGAGAAATTGAACAATGCATGCCTTTAAATGTCAGATGTCATCTCTGTAGGATCGATGCACATGTCCAAAGGACTATTTTGAGGTACAGGTACATTCCACAGAACCCAGCCCCCTGGAGTGGCATGAGTCTGCATTTGATAGGCCACTTGTCCACACATGGATAAGGAATACACTTTCTGTATCCACCATGCCAGCCTCTTGATTATCACTCAAGTGTAATGGTGAAGTTTGTACTATGGCAGTTGCCTGTAGGGACTGTTTGCAGTGAGTCAATCTCACAGAGTGTGAATCTGTTGGCCCATTCAAGCCTAAAGAGATTACCCTTCAGAAGCCGCATAGGGTGTAGTGTTTCATTGTGGCTCACATCACAGTACATGTTGCTGGAGCACGGGCTAACTAATGTCATTAAGCTTGCTTAGTTATTGTTGGCCCTGAGCAGGATAGTGGTTTTGTTGTATAGCCATTTTAATAATGTCTCTGGGCATGTTATTTTAGCAGCTAGGCCTGCTGCTTGTTCCCTTTAGCCTAGTAAAATTTTATTCTATTTCAGTTATATTATTTCAGAATTGGCCACATTCGTGGCAACATTTTATTTTCTTTATCTGCTTGTCCTTTCACCTTTCTCATTACTGCATTTCATGCCATTTTATCTAAGACACAGCTGATTCAATAAATTTTATTGAACAATTCTCTGCCTCTGTTTGTCTTTGCATATGTGAGACTAGTGTAACTGAAAGAAAAGGATGCAATTTGATCCACCATGATTTCTCTGAGAAGTCATCTTGTTATGAGCCCGGTTGCCACAAATCATCCCTGCTCTTGGGGAGAGATGAGGCGCTGCTAGTTGACCGGAAAAAGATTAGGCCGACAGTTGTCACTAGGTGTGGGATTGGACTCCCACAATTCAGGTGATGCTGTTGCCCTAATCCAGCAGCCTCATTAGGATAATGAGAACCAACGTGACATGGCACCACCTTTGTTTGGTCAGGCACTGATTTTCAGATCCCCCTGAGTATCTCTATCTCACTACATGGTAAATGCACCTCAATACTATATACGGAGATGTCTGTGGTATTGAGGATTTTCCTCCTCAGATAGGTAGGCAATACCTATCCAATGCTGCAGGTTGTTCAAGCTTGAACCTTAAAAGGATTAATCCTGATTTTGGTGTCCTTATCTTTGAACAGGTATACCCACCATGGTGAACCTACAAGGGTTAGCATTAAACAGATGACCTCCTCTTACTGCCCATTTGTTAGCTCATGGCGTCACAGCCCAAGGGGGTCCTGTAGCATTTGTGGTTTCAAGCTCATCCAGTCTACAGAGCAAAAATATTTTATTCTTGGGTCACCTTTACAGCAGTTGATGGGAACACTAATACATTTCATTATTACACTCTTGCTGACATACCTGCATAATAGAGAATGTATGCATATTTCATGATTCCTCTATCCTTTCAAGACCATAACAACTGGCTTGATGGCGCCCTACCACACATAAAACTACAAGTTAGATTAGGCCCTCTGAGCAATGATGGTCCTACCTGGCCTATTTTGGGCACCTATACACCGTATCCTGATGCAGCCACCTTGGCTGTATCTGAGATTCGCTACTTATATGTTGAACTCACAGTGATATATAGACTATTATTACAGTTTGTAATGCAAACATTAAATACTAACTCAGTATGAGCCTCTCCAGCACAACCTCATGCAGTCACACCAGGCATTAACCCTGCAACTGTACATTCGATTATGGGTAAAGTACCCGCCAAACGAGAAGAAATTCTGTTTTGGTTAGCTCAAAAAATAAATGCACTGGCAGCAGTCTTTTCCCATGCGGGACCTCAGGTTAAACATAGGATTCTCACTAAGTGCTTGCCATTTAGGATGGTTCCAACAGTAGACAACTGAAATACTTAGGACACAGTATTCACCACACTCTATACTACTGCACACAGTTCGCCGACACTTGCCAATATACCATAAATGTTAAAACAAATTCAAGATGCAATTAAGGAACAATTTTGCCACTCTATCTTCAATAATATTAAGTAATCTTAAATGGGAAGCAGTAGCACTACCAGTGCACATTTGGCTGTGGACGTTCCTATACTGGCTCAAGAACGCGAGCTGCCAAAGATTATCGCCAAGACCTATTCTAGTATTGGTCGGAATAGGCTGGGAGCCAGACCTAGCAAACCACAATTACACAGTTAATCCAGTAAGTATTTTACCAAGCAATCACCTGAGGGTTCTAAAAATGCTGGGATAAGCAAAAAGAAACACCTAAAAAAGAAAAGGGGAGAGTATCTCCGCATTCGGAGACCCCTCAGAGTCGCTATAATCTGAGAAATAGAGATAATGTAAAAATGCTTGTTAGATATCAAAATACATATACATGCCAATCGTGTTCCTTTCAGGACTCACCAGATAAATGCAGTGAGGGAGGTGGGTGGTCAGAGAAGCTAACTGAGTACGTGAAACCAAGAAAGGAATCACAATGCTTGTCAGATGTTTCTGTTAAGGAAGAAGAGAAACGTTCCCAACAAAAACCCTAATTCAAAAAGAAAAAAGTGGCAGCGATTTCTATACAAAATGCCACTCAGGATGAGAGTTTTACTGAAGAACAATAAGTGGACTTTGGCCATGCTAGACTTTACGAGTCGAGACTGTGTGCATGTGCATCTCCACACCCGACAGGGTGAATAAACTAAAAATACAATTAGAAGGAAAGATTGAGAGCACAACAGACGCTATCTTTTGGGATTGCGTAGTTACCATTTTTGACATTTGGTAGTCTGAAAAAGTTTGGCCACCAGAATTTATCCGCAATCTCACACATGGGGAAGAGGTATTTGAACCCCCTTTCTCACCCCTTGTTCCCAAAGAGCTCAAAGAGGCTTGCGCAGTTGATTGGGCGAAAGCGCAGGCACCTGCATTATATTGTAACCATGTAGATTGGGATAAAGATTCTCCATATCAAATAATACCAATTGGATTTCAAGCCCAACCTCAACCCCAATACCCAATAAAGCATGAAGCTAGAGCACCCGTGAGGGAAATCCTCACACAGCCTGAGTACCAAGGTGTAATTGAATCCTGTGTCTCGCCTATGAACAACCCTTTGTTCCCTGTATCTAAACCGGACCATTCATGTAGAATAATATTAGATTACAGACATTTAAATAGTCATACACACACATTTGCCATTCAAAATGCACACAGTACAGCACTTATAAACAATATAGGGCCTGATGTAGGTACGTTGGGTTTTGCGACTTGCAAATTGCGAGTCAGAGCGACTCGCAATTTGCGACTCGCAAAACTTTATGCACAACAGTGTCCCTGACACTGTTTGCAACTCCCAAGGGGGGCGCAAATGCCCACCTCATGAATATTCATGAGGTGGGTCGCAATTTGCGACCGCCTTGAGAATCGCAGCACTCACAGTGATGGTGGCCTGCTGAGGACAGCAGACCACCATGGCTGTGACTGCTTTTAAATAAAGCAGGTTTTTTTTTTGTAATGCAGCCCGTTTTCCTTAACGGAAAACGAGATGCATTACAAAACTAAAAAATGAAACATTTTCGTTTCATTTTTTCAGAGCAGGCAGTGGTCCATAAGACCACTGCCTGCTCTGGAGAAATGTTTTTAATGCCATTCACAAAGGGGAAAGGGTCCCATGGGGACCCCTTCCATTTTGCGAATGGTTTAGCACCCATTTGAAATGGGTGCTAACTGCGATTGTTTTGCGACCGCGTTCGCGGTCATAAAACAATACAACATCACGCTGCAACTCGCAATTAGGAAGGGAACACCCCTTCCTAATTGCGACTCGCAATTCCATTTTGCGATTTGGTAACCAGGTTACTGACTCTCAAAACGGGGTTTGGGCATCGCAATGTGCTTTTTGCATGTCGCAAACAGCAAAATTAGCTGTTTGCGACGTGCAAAAAGTTTAGTACATCTGGCCCATAGTGCGCAAAAAATACAAAAGAATCATGGATATTTCCAATGTTTTCTTCTGCCAAAATATAGCACCTGAAAGTAGGGATTTAACAAGTTTTAGTGCTTTAGGCTCACACAACAGTTTAGCCGACTCCCACAAGGGCATAAAAACAGTCCAGGGTTGTTTTCAGCTCGAGCTACTTCAATTTTACGCGACATTGACCCTCGGGCATTGTCCTACATAGATGATATAACGGGTGAGCTTCACTGGTGTAGGATTTGCCATATTAGGCTATAAATGTAACTTAAAAAAAGCCTTCCTTAGTGTTCTGTTTTTGGGATACGAACTATCAGATGAAGGCAAGAGCCTAGCGTCCCAATTTTTATGGAAACTGTGCACAACTGCAACCACCAAATACTACCAAAAAGCTCCAGTCATTGTTGGACTTTTTATACTTTAGCAGAACATAAATTCCAGGTTATTAACAACACATCAAACCATTATATGACTTAACATGTCCTAACTTCTCAAGTAAATATTCGATAGTTGAACACACACATTCTCAGAGCATTACAACAAGACATGCTTACAGCTAAACACACAAGAAACAACAAAACACACTTGGTCATCAGAGTAATTGCTGGTGCCATTGGTTTCACCTATTTTAAGTTCAATGAGGATGATATCATCCCTATTGCATACAAATCAAATTTATGCTCCACAGCTGAACAACGCTTTGCTCCCACAGAAAAAATATTGACTGCTGTTCAGATGTCTGTCATTAAAGAGAGACCTTTGGTCCAGGGGAAATGCATCATTTTCATATCTCTTAATCCCAGCCCTTGAGGCTGTTACCAAAGCCAATGTTCCTAACTCTAATGCACTACAACCATGTTGGATTTAATGGGAAACGTCTCTGGCAGCCACTGATGTTGATTATGTTTTTGACCCAAAATTACAAACTCAAGAATTTTTACAACACAAACTTGAATACCCAGTTCCAGCAAACACATTGTCTATTGAACAATATCAAACAATCATGTACACCGATGGCCAAGCCCAACCTGCAGTAGGCACTAAACACCAATACTGTGCAGCAGGTATGATTATGACTGGATATATGAAGGATGGTGAATTCCATCTACAATACACTTACACGCAGACCTTAGGGGACTGCACCGCACAACTAGCAGTGCCCAAGGCTGTGTTGATGGCACCGGAACACATGGATCCAGGACAGTTAACATTCATTGTCTGAGATTCATATTACTGTGTCCAGTCCTTCAATGAAAATCTGCATTACTGGTGCCAGAATGAGTTTAGAGATTCAAAACGCAACACCATCAAACACAAACTACTGTGGTGGAAAGTAAAGGATCTGCATGAAATGCTACCCAATGTCCATGTCGTTCATACAATGGGACCTCAACGTGCTGGAATATACATTGATGGCACTACCTTGGCTGATGAAGTGCCAAGACAGCCATAGCTATGGCTTCCGTTGCTACAATAACTCGTTCACGGGCAAGGTTGTATTATGAAACACTGACTGCTGTGAAAGCTTCGACTGAAGGCAAGCCCATGCCAAAGGCATATCCTGCCAAATATTCCTACTGCATATCTAGCCTCAATACTGCCCTAGTAGCAATACTTGTGTTGGAGATCTTGTGATCCCCAACAAAGATCAAAGACCTGAGTTCATCAAAGTAGCACACAGGGAAGTTGCTTCTGCTGATGTTTGTGTGACGGCTGCCATTTTTCTGCTACAAGCATGCTACTGGTGGCCTGGTATATATAAACAAACCAAGCAGTATGTCCTTTGTTGTGACATCTGTCAGCAAATAAAAGGGTCCACGTCAAACGCCCACCACAGACACCCCTCCTACTTTCCAACAAACCACTACAATGTGTGTACCTGGACCATTGTGGTCCCTTGACACCTGATGGTGCACACAAATACATCTGAGTCGCTGTTGACTCATGCTCCAGATTTCCAACACTCGGATGACACTCAAAGTCTTATTAAAGATTTTTAAGTCTTTATCAGCACATATGCAGTTGCAGCATTCCACCCGGTCCAGGGCCCTGCTTTCACCTATGGGGCATTCAGGGACACCATGTCTTCGTTAGGGGTCCAACTGTGTTATTCATCTCCGTCTAATCTGAGGGAAACAGTGTTGTGGAGCAAAGAAACCAAGATTTAAAGCAATCCTTAACAGCCAGACTATTAGACAATGGCAGTTGTTGGCTTAATCACTTGTATGGAGTCCAGAAAGCACTTAATAATCTTCCCAGGAGGTCCCTGGGAGGGCGTACCCCATATGAATGCTGTTTGGAACACAAAAGTATTGTTCCAGATCTTGATGGTCCTGGAGGCGGCAGGTTCATCTTTTGACATAAATGAACATGTCACTGTCTTGCAGGACTTACAACTGTTCCATGACAACAACGCATCTGCCAGTGCTGCCTACTTGGGAATAGGGGATGCACCAATAACACCAACTGGCTGGATTCCAAAAGTTGGGGATCTAATGCGTGAAAAGATTTCTGTGAAAAAGGACTTTGGTCCTTCTTGTTGTGCACCGGTTGCAGTCCTGGAAAGACACTGTACCAGAACTGTTATTCTACCACCACTGCCTGGTTCTAAAGAAAATCGGTTTGTCTCCATTGACAATGTTAAGCTACACCATATGGCCGATCCTGCACAGCAGACCTAGTGGACTCCTGGTTAGTACCCGACTCCCTCTCACTACAGACCAGGATGTTCCTCTCCAGGTTTTGAGCACCAACGCAGATACCTCTCCGAGCTTGGGGAGTGTGGAAAATTATCTTTCATTAGTCCCATTAACTCCTTCAAGTGTTGTCAACAGTATTGAGCAATTCTACTCAGATTCAATCCAAACGGATGGAATCATCTTCTATGAACTACCAAAGGAGAATTCTGCCAGTTCTCCCCTCAAAACGTGACTCCAGTTTTTGCACATACTGCTTCTGGATACTTTGCCGATATCCAAATATCTTTTACCGACTCATCTATCTCTTCTGCAACAAGACTGTCCAGAGCATGTAAGTTGATAAATTGGTTTAAAATAACTATTTCATTCTTCCATGGAACTATCTGTGGCTTTTATTAACTGTACTTGCCTTCTTTCTTTGGATTGGGTTTGTCATTATGTTTTTCCTACTAATACATCGTCATTACCTCCCTGAACGCTCTATGGTTGAACTGGTGGATGATGTCTTAACCCCTTCCCCGCCACGGACGTAATGGTTACGTCCATGGCAGCACCCGTGGGGCGCCATGGACGTAACCATTACGTCCTGGGACTGGCAGTCGGGGGAAGCGCTAGCGCTTCCCCCGAGGGCCGCCCCCCAACACCCCCAGGCCAGGGCTGAAAGGGGAATCCCTTCCCCTTTCACGCCCACCCCCCCCCACCCCCCCCCATGACGTCAGCGTGCGATCGCGCACTGATTTCAGGGAAAGGGGGAAAGACGCGCTGGAAGCCATTTGCTTCCAGCGCGTCTAAGGGAGAAGGTGAGTTTTTCACCTTCGTGCGGGGTGGGGGTGCTCTCAGAGAGGCATCGAGGGAAAGGAAAGGGTTTTCCTTTCCCTCGATGTCTCTTTGAGCATTCCTGCTGCCCGATCGCAATGCGATCGGGCAGCAGGAATGCCCACTAGACACCAGGGATTTCAGTATGTGTGTGTGTGTGTGCTTATTAGTGTAGGGGAGCGACCCCTTGGGCAAGGGTCGCTCCCCTTTGGGGGCACATGTATTTTACGTCGTTTCTGCCCCCCCTGGGGGCAGATTGGCCCTATTTTTAGGCCGATCTGCCCCCAAGGGGGGCAGAAAGCCACTAGACACCAGGGATTTTATTGTTGCTTTGTATTTTTTGTGTTGGGGGGCGGCCCCTTGGGCAAGGGTCGCTCCCCTTTGGGGGCACATGTATTTTACGTCGTTTCTGCCCCCCCTGGGGGCAGATTGGCCCTATTTTTAGGCCGATCTGCCCCCAAGGGGGGCAGAAAGCCACTAGACACCAGGGATTTTATTATTGATTTGTATTTTTTGTGTTGGGGGGCGGCCCCTTGGGCAAGGGTCGCTCCCCTTTGGGGGCAAATGTATTTTACGTCATTTCTGCCCCCCCTGGGGGCAGATTGGCCCTATTTTTAGGCCGATCTGCCCCCAAGGGGGGCAGAAAGCCACTAGACACCAGGGATTTTATTGTTGATGTGTATTTTTTGTGTTGGGGGCGGCCCCTTGGGCAAGGGTCGCCCCCAGGGGCCCACATGTATTTTTGGGCATTTCTGCCCCCCTTGGGGGCAGAGAGGCCTATTTTTTTTAGGCCTTTCTGCCCCCAAGGGGGGCAGAATCCCAATAGCGCCAGAAATAGTATGTATGTATGTGTGCTTTGTGTTGGGGGGTGGCCCCTTGGGCAAGGGTCGCTCCCCCCAGGGGCGCAATGTATTTATTGTCGTTTCTGCCCCCCTTGGGGGCAGATTGGCCCTATTTTTAGGCCGATCTGCCCCCAAGGGGGGCAGAAAGCCACTAGACACCAGGGATTTTATTGTTGATTTTTATTTTTTGTGTTGGGGGGTGGCCCCTTGGGCAAGGGTCGCCCCCATGGGCCCACATGTATTTTTGGGCAGTTCTGCCCCCCTTGGGGGCAGAGAGGCCTATTTTTTTTAGGCCTTTCTGCCCCCAAGGGGGGCAGAATCCCAATAGCGCCAGAAAGATATGTTTGTATGTGTGCTTTGTGTTGGGGGGTGGCCCCTTGGGCAAGGGTCGCTCCCCCCGGGGGCGCAATGTATTTATCGTCGTTTCTGCCCCCCTTGGGGGCAGATTGGCCCTATTTTTACGCCGATCTGCCCCCAAGGGGGGCAGAAAGCCACTAGACACCAGGGATTTTATTGTTGGTTTTTATTTTTTGTGTTGGGGGGCGGCCCCTTGGGCAAGGGTCGCCCCCAGGGGCCCACATGTATTTTTGGGCAGTTCTGCCCCCCTAGGGGGCAGATATGCCTATTTTGTAGGCCTTTCTGTCCCCAAGGGGGGCAGAATCCCCATAGCGCCAGGGATACTATGTGTGTGTGTGTGCTTTCTGTGGGGGTGTGGCCCCTTGGGCAAGGGTCGCCCCCCCCCAAAGGGTGCAATGTAATCTGGGCGATTTCTGCCCCCTCCCCTTGGGGGTAGATTGGCCAATTTTTTTTTAGGCCCATCTTCCCCCAAGCAGAGAAGACTAGACACAGGGGAAAATGAAAAAATGGTTAGTGGCGGAGTGTTTGTCAACTGGCGAAGTATTTGCTTTTATGATAATAACAGTTTTTCTCCTTTTTGTTTTAGTTCAAAGCTTTTGCTGACTTTGCTGTGGCTTGTTGCAGTTTTGGCAGTAGTTGTCCTGCGGTTTGCGTAGTTGCATGTTTTAGGTAAGTAAATAAATTTACTCCAAGTGAGTATTGTTGCAATGCATGAATGACATGTTTGTAGGTGGTGTACTGAATGCAGGATTGTGTGTGAAATTGTCCTTAGAGTTATGCACAATGATTATTGTGTTGTCTTATGTCTAATTTGCTTTTTTTTTTCTCTTTTTAGTGGGATATCGTTGGTGATTGCTGTGGCTGTGCAGAGTAGTTGCTGGTGAGTCAAGCTTTTTCAGGCAAGTGAGCAGTATAGTTTTTGAGTTTATAATTCTTAGTGATAAACCTATACTTTGTTACTTATCTTACACAGTGCTGGTTGTTGGTGGTGTATTTGTCCAGTTAATTTTAGTAGGAAGGATCATGGCCAGCCGTAGGATGACCGCTCAGCAGGTTGTTAGTGTGCTTTTTGAGTCATCTTCTGACCATGAATATGAGACTGACTCTGCATCTGAGGGAGAGGAGGAAGTGCAGGATTCTGGAAGTGAATTTTCTGTCAGAGATGAATCATCTGATGATGAAGCCACTCTCAGTGCTGATGAAGGGCCTGTTTTAGAGGAGGACAGTGATGTGCCAATGGTGCAGGAGCCAGCGGCTGAAAGGCTTCCCATTGGAAGACCTGACGCATGGGTTGCACCAAACATGGAGCAGCCACAGTTGCCTGCGTTTACTGGTTTTCCAGGGTGTCGAGTTAATACGGAAAACTTTTTGCCCGTCAACTTTTTTGAGTTGTTTATGGACGATATATTTTTGGAAGAGATTGTTGAGCAGACTAATTTGTATGCAGAGCAGTTTTTGAGGGACAACGCTGCCAGACTTAGGCCACACTCTAGAGCTAGCCGGTGGATTCCCACAAATCTGGAAGAGTTGAAAAAGTTCTTGGGTTTAACTTTTTTGATGGGGCTGATAAGGAAGCCGTCGCTGTCTTCATATTGGTCTACTAGTCCCTTGATGGCAACTGCTATATTTCCTGCCATCATGAGTCGTAACCGGTATGAGCTTCTTCTTCGGATGTTGCATTTTGTAGATAATGCTTTAGCCTTGCCACGAGATCATCCTGATTCTGACCGTCTTTTTAAGATTAGACCTGTCCTTGATCATTTGGTAGATCGGTTTTCAGAGATCTATGTTCCAGGGAAAGAAATATCTGTAGATGAGTCTTTGGTCCTGTTCAAGGGTCGTTTGGTTTTTAGGCAGTACATTCCTAGCAAGAGGGCACGGTATGGAATTAAATTGTATATGCTGTCAGAAAGTAGTACAGGATATGTTTATAATTTCCGGGTCTACACTGGTAGGGATTCCAATATTGACCCCCCTGGTTGTCCTCCCACTTTTGGAGTTAGTGAGAAAATTGTGTGGGAACTTGGTAGACGACTGTTTAACAAAGGTCACCATTTATATGTAGATAACTTCTACACTGGAGTTCGGTTGTTCAAGGAGTTGTTCAGAGTGGACACTGTTGCTTGTGGCACAATCCGCTCTAATCGGAAAGGCTATCCAAAAGAGCTTGTCTGTAAAAAACTTGAGAAGGGACAGTGCAGTGCCTTGCGGAATGATGAGCTGCTAGCTCTGAAATTTGTAGACAAGAGGGATGTATACATGCTAAGCACCATCCATGATGAGAGTACTTCACCTGTGGCTGTTTGGGGTCAGGTTGCCGAAGTGCGCAAACCTGTGTGCATCTTAGACTATAATAAGCACATGGGTGGTGTTGATAGAGTAGATCAGAGGTTAGAACCTTACACTGCTGCTCGTAAGTCTTA
This sequence comes from Pleurodeles waltl, assembly GCF_031143425.1. NCBI lineage: Eukaryota > Metazoa > Chordata > Amphibia > Caudata > Salamandridae > Pleurodeles > Pleurodeles waltl. Next base: position 261,475,281 of record NC_090449.1, read on the forward strand.
TGTGTGGTATAAGAAATTAGCGCTTCACTTGTTCCACTTGGCAACTTTTAATGCTTTTGTTGTGTTTAAGGATAGTTCTCCAGAGTCAAGGATGACATTTGTGAAATTTCAGGAGTCTATCATAGCTAGCCTTGTTGTGCTGGAACAGGCAAGAGTTCCCAGAGAAGCAGTGGTGGAGGATGTGGCTAGATTGAAAGATCGTCACTTTGCTGAGCACATTCCTCCCACGGCCAAAAAAAACTTTCCTGCTAAGAGATGTAGAGTCTGTGCTCGAAGAGGTATCAGGAAGGAGACTAGGATGTACTGCCCTGATTGTCCTTCAAAGCCTGGGCTGTGTGTGGGTGGCTGTTTCAGGAGCTACCACACACAGAAGAATTATTGGGAAATTCCGTGAGCGTAAACTGGTGTTTTATATTTTTATATGTTCGGTTTCACGGTTGGCATTAGTCATGTATTCAGTTAGAGCTTTTGTGTTTGTAGTTTTGTACTAATTTATGATTAGTGGTTTCTTTGTTGTTTAAAAACAAAAAAAAGGGGATGGCATGTGTAGAGTGGCGCTTGGCTGGCGGCGTGGGTGGGGTGGCGCTTGGCTGGCGGTGTGTGTGGGGTGGCGCTTGGCTGGCGGTGTGTGTGGGGTGGCGCTGGGCTGGCGGTGTGTGTGGGGTGGCGCTTGGCTGGTGGTGTGGGTGGGGTGGCGCTTGGCTGGTGGTGTGGCGCTTGGCTGGCAGTGCCGGCCAAACGCCAGTCCACACACTCATCAGCTGGTGTGATTGCTGTATCAGGCATGTGGGCGTATGAAAGTGATGGGCCCTTGACTGGCGCTGTCTGTGGATGCGAGTCTTGTAATGTGCTGGGCCCGTGGCTGGCGGCGTGAATGGTCTAGTGCATGTCATGTATGAAAGGTGTGTGAATGGACTGTAAAGCGGTTGGTGCCTTGTCGTGGCTTTACAGCTCACGAGCTGTGAGTCATTGGTTCAGTTTTTTGGCCTTTCAGTTATTACCAGTGCATTTCACTTTTGTGAAATCTCTTGTTAATAAAATTTGATCTACTGAACCATCACTCACCCTCGTGCCAAATCCAACCAGTATGTGTGGTACAAATGACAAAACCTGCTCCGCTGTAATCAGGCGTCGCAGCACACTTGAGACATGCTAGGTGCCTCAGGTGGGACCCCGATGATGAAGCATGCCACCAACTTGGTTGGTGGGTGAGGGGTCTTCTTCACATAACCTAAGTGTTTCTTTTCACAATTTTAGTGTTTGGCACATCACGGACATATGTGCACACATCAAAGTGATATATTCCAAAAATACCTGTGTTTGGGGGGGAGGGCCCACCTATGTTTTTGGTCCTGGGTGCGGCCGTCATGTAGGGAAACCTACAAAACCCAGAAACTTTTTAAAACTAGGCACCCCAAGGAGTCTAGGGAGGTGTGGCTTGTGTGGCTCCCCCAACATTTTCTTACCCAGACTCCTCTGTAAACCTCACAATTTGCATAAAAAAGCATATTTTCCTGATTTTTCTTAGTAGGATCTACGCTCCAGCACAAAATTCCTACTCCCCAGTTTTCCCCTCAGTCTCCCAAGTAAAATGACACCTCACTTATGTGGGTCCCCAAAGCAGAGTCCGTCTAAAGATGTATAAAAGAATATGCCCTTATAAACTTGCTGTGCTATCCCTTCTATCCCTTCAGGTTTTGGGCCTTATTATGTTGCAGGCACCTGGGCCACCCACACAAGTGAGGTATCATTTTTATCAGGAGACTTGGGGGAACGCTGGGTGGAAGGAAATTTGTAGTTCCTCTCAGATTCCAGAACTTTCTGCCACAGAAATGTGAGGAACATGTGTTTTTTTAGCCAAATTTTGAGGTTTGCAAAGGATTCTGGGTAACAGAACCTGGTCCGAGCCCCGCAAGTCACCGCTCCTTGGATTCCTCTAGGTCTCTAGTTTTCAGAAATGCACAGGTTTGGTAGGTTTCCCTAGGTGGCGGCTGAGCTAGAGGCCAAAATCTACAGGTAGGCACTTCGCAAAAAACACCTCTGTTTTTTTCCAAAATTTAGGATGTGTCCACGTTGCGCTTTGGGGTGTTTCCTGTCGCCGGCGCTAGGCCTACCCACGCAAGTGAGGTATCATTTTTATCGGGAGACTTGGGGGAACGCTGGGTGGAAGGAAATTTGTAGCTCCTCTCAGATTCCAGAACTTTCTGCCACAGAAATGTGAGGAACATGAGTTTTTTTAGCCAAATTTTGAGGTTTGCAAAGGATTCTGGGTAACAGAACCTGGTCCGAGCCCCGCAAGTCACCCCTCCTTGGATCCCCCTAGGTCTCTAGTTTTCAGAAATGCACAGGTTTGGTAGGTTTCCCTAGGTGGCGGCTGAGCTAGAGGCCAAAATCTACAGGTAGTCACTTTGCTAAAAACAGCTCTGTTTTCTGTGATATGTCCACGTTGTGTTTTGGGGCATATCCTGTCACGGGCGCTAGGCCTACCCACGCAAGTGAGGTATCATTTTTATCGGGAGATGTGGGGGAACGCTGGGTGGAAGGAAATTTGTAGCTCCTCTCAGATTCCAGAACTTTCTGCCACAGAAATGTGAGGGACATGTGTTTTTTTAGCCAAATTTTGAGGTTTGCAAAGGATTCTGGGTAACAGAACCTGGTCCGAGCCCCGCAAGTCACCCCTCCTTGGATTCCCCTAGGTCTCTAGTTTTCAGAAATGCACAGGTTTGGTAGGTTTCCCTAGGTGCCGGCTGAGCTAGAGGCCAAAATCTACAGGTAGGCACTTCGCAAAAAACACCTCTGTTTTTTTCCAAAATTTAGGATGTGTCCACGTTGCGCTTTGGGGTGTTTCCTGTCGCCGGCGCTAGGCCTACGCACGCAAGTGAGGTATCATTTTTATCGGGAGACTTGGGGGAACGCTGGGTGGAAGGAAATTTGTAGCTCCTCCCAGATTCCAGAACTTTCTGCCACAGAAATGTGAGGGACATGTGTTTTTTTAGCAAAATTTTGAGGTTTGCAAAGGATTCTGGGTAACAGAACCTGGTCCGAGCCCCGCAAGTCACACCCTCCTTGGATTCCCCTAGGTCTCTAGTTTTCAGAAATGCACAGGTTTGGTAGGTTTCCCTAGGTGGCGGCTGAGCTAGAGGCCAAAATCTACAGGTAGTCACTTTGCTAAAAACAGCTCTGTTTTCTGTGATATGTCCACGTTGTGTTTTGGGGCATATCCTGTCGCGGGCGCTAGGCCTACCCACACAAGTGAGGTATCATTTTTATCGGGAGACTTGGGGGAACGCTGGGTGGAAGGAAATTTGTGGCTCCTCTCAGATTCCATAACTTTCTGCCACAGAAATGTGAGGAACATGTGTTTTTTTTAGCCAAATTTTGAGGTTTGCAAAGGATTTTGGGTAACAGAACCTGGTCCGAGCCCCGCAAGTCACCCCTCCTTGGATCCCCCTAGGTCTCTAGTTTTCAGAAATGCACAGGTTTGGTAGGTTTCCCTAGGTGGCGGCTGAGCTAGAGGCCAAAATCTACAGGTAGTCACTTTGCTAAAAACAGCTCTGTTTTCTGTGATATGTCCACGTTGTGTTTTGGGGCATATCCTGTCGCGGGCGCTAGGCCTACCCACACAAGTGAGGTATCATTTTTATCGGGAGACGTGGGGGAACGCTGGGTGGAAGGAAATTTGTGGCTCCTCTCAGATTCCAGAACTTTCTGCCACAGAAATGTGAGGAACATGTGTTTTTTTAGCCAAATTTTGAGGTTTGCAAAGGATTCTGGGTAACAGAACCTGGTCCGAGCCACACAAGTCACCCCTCCTTGGATTCCCCTAGGTCTCTAGTTTTCAGAAATGCATAGGTTTGGTAGGTTTCCCTAGGTGGCGGCTGAGCTAGAGGCCAAAATCTACAGGTAGTCACTTTGCTAAAAACAGCTCTGTTTTCTGTGATATGTCCACGTTGTGTTTTGGGGCATATCCTGTCGCGGGCGCTAGGCCTACCCACACAAGTGAGGTATCATTTTTATCGGGAGACGTGGGGGAACGCCGGAATTCAGAGATGTGCAAATAACCACTGCTCCTCAACACCTTATCTTGTGCCCTTTTTGGAAATGCAAAGGTTTTCTTGATAGCTATTTTTTACTCCTTATATTTCAGCAAATGAATTACTGTATACCCGGTATAGAATGAAAACGCACTGCAGGGTGCAGCTCATTTATTGGCTCTGGGTTCCTCGGGTTCTTGATGAACCTACAAACCCTATATATCCCCGCAACCAGAGGAGTCCAGCAAACGTAACGGTATATTGCTTTCGATAATCTGACATTGCAGGGAAAAGTTACAGAGTAAAAAGTAGAGAAAAATTTATGTTTTTTTCACCTCAATTTCAATATTTTTCTTTTTCAGCTGTTATTTTCTGTAGGAAACCCTTGTAGGATCTACACAAATGACCCCTTGCTGAATTCAGAATTTTGTCTACTTTGCAGAAATGTTTAGGTTTCTGGGATCCAGCATTGGTTTCATGACCATTCCGGTCACTGACTGGAAGGAGGCTGAAAGCACAAAAAATTGCACAAATGGGGTATGCCCCAGTAAAATGCCAAAATTGTGTTGAAAAATTGGGTTTTCGGATTCATGTCTGCCTGTTCCTGAAAGCTGGGAAGCTGCTAAGTTTAGCACCACAAACCCTTTGTTGATGCCATTTTCAGGGGAAAAACCACAACCCTTCTTCTGCAGCCCCTTTTTCCAATTTTTTTGAAAAAAACGAAATTTTCACTGTATTTTGGCCAATTTCTTGGCCTCCTTCAGGGGAACCCACAAAGTCTGGGTACCTTTAGAATCCCTAGGATGTTGGAAAAAAAGGACGCAAATTTGGCTTGGTTAGCTTATGTGTACAAAAAGTTATGAGGGCCTAAGCGCGAACTGCCCCAAATAGGCAAAAAAAGGCCTGGCACAGGAGGGGGAAAAGGCCTGGCAGCGAAGTGGTTAAAACCACATTTTTCCTCCCATAAGGTCTGCAGAGACTTGTCCCTAGTGAACATTGCTGATGGGATTGTTTGGGGAAAAGTACCATTTGATATAAATAGCCCCAAGGAGGTTATTCAAATTCCATATGTATTTAAGCTCTCAGTGAATGATGCAATAACACCTGGAGCCGTTTCTGATTAATGGGATATAAAAACAGTTGATTCTATGTTATCAGAATTAGAATATTTTACTGTATTTAAAAGTGCAGATGTTTATCAATCGAAAGATAATTATGGACATCATTACATTCACAGAGCAAGTATCCCAAAGACTAATTTTAATTACACACAATGAGAACATTGTCCAACTCCTCCAATAGGGAGATCAAAAACATACTCAGAAAAGATTGCATATTTTTCTGGGCATGATGTTAAAAATGCTGAGTCATATTATTTTAAATTGATAATAATGGAAATGGACCCTGTTTTATTAACTGATACAAAATTGATTTATTCTGATTCCTTTGTTTCCCGGTTGGCTATAGAAGGCTATGAATATTGGCTGAAGTCAAATGACTCAAAAGGTGTTAGGGGAACTAAAAATTGGCAAACAAGGGGGAAAGGAAGCTTTATTTAGAGCATGCCTGATACCTGTTCAAATGATATTTATAAATGAAACTGTATAACAGATAAGTTGTTTAGGCTTGGTAAAAATTAAGGATTTGAATGCACCCTTCTAAATTATACAAATGGCAAGAATACATTAATGCAACTTAGGACCAGCTCGACGGGTGGGTCCAAAATGGAACATTTAAGACAGCACTTTAACATCCTGGTGGGTGGTTATTGTGGCCAGTAGACACATATGGTTGTCATGCATGTTTTGTAAACTCCATGAGGGGTTTTAGAACAAATAGGCCAGGCTCTCGGTATGTGTCATCAAAACATTCGAGTATAGTAATAACATATAGTGTAGGGAAATTATGCCAGCAATGGTTAAAGACATGCTCGCCAGATGCTGTTAAAGAACACCACAGTCTCCTGTCTAATAACACAGACTTGCAGGATTTCCTGTTAGGACCCAGAAGACAACGTTAAAAAGTGCTTTTTATATGCAGTTTATAATGAGATTTCGAAACTTTCTCAACAAGAAGCTGCTGCCAAGTTCAGGCAAATAGATCAGGAAAACTTACAAAAAGTATTAGCCATTGTAGATAATGGGATTAACACCTTGTCTGACCGCAAATACACTTTATACAACATTGTTTCATATGCAACGGACATTGTGAAAAGTGACATGTCATTTTTGAGAAAGCAACAAATAATCGCTAAGGAGGAAGAGACTTATGTTTTATTAAACATCAAGAAATTAGAAAAGTTGCCTTTTACTGTGCCTGAAATACCATCTGCTGAATGGTTAATACAAAGGGTTATTAATCTGCCTATTTCAACACTGTAATTCACGTCCTGCTTGAAACATATTCCAGTAGGCAGATATGAAAGGCTGGGAGATAGTTACATTCATGAGGTGTGGGATATTCCCTTCTCGCACAAATGTCTCAATGGCATGAAATAGGTCTTTCTTAGCAGCAGCGAATACAAGACTTCTGTGAGCCATTTGATGGTTTGTAGGCAGCTGTTCTTGGACAGGGCGTGTAATGCTTTAGCAGCAAATTCATCTTGCTATCTGAAGGGAATTCCAGTCCCCTTGATTAGACCTGCGTTACAGGTGCTCTCTAATGGAAGCTATGTGCTTCTTAATAGTGAGAGCTGTTGTGGAATGCAAGCAGGAATAGCGTACGTTGTTTTGGTCTCCCAAATTGTCACCTGTTGTGGGAATTTTCTTTTTCCCCCTTCGCAACAGACAAAAGTAGCAGAAATTGTGCCTGATATTGCTACTTCAAATGTGACAGGGTAAGCAGTCTAAAGGCTTTATTGTTTCAAAAACATGTGGCGCTGACATCTGCATGTTAGACCTATGCACTCCAAGTGGTGAAGGCATCTGCAGAAATACAGTCCCTTTTAAATACAAACTTCCTGAGACATTTTGGTGAACTCATGGGACGAAGTTTTAACGCATCGAGTACTACGGGGATTGTACATTTATTTAAGGGTGTTGGTTTCGGTTCCGTTAAAACCTTCGCCTCTATATTTGGCTTAATTCCGTCAGTCATACACTCAATATTTTAAAGTATTTTCAGGGGATTTCCGATTACTTTGGCCTTAATCGGTGGCAGCTTGCTGTTGCTGTTTTTTATTTGCAATGGCTGCCCCATCCCAACAAGGAGGGCTAATGGCACTTCCACTGGCACAACTGTGTCATGAACGAATGATGCAGTATTTTGAAGCGCAACTCGTGGAAGAACTGGAGTGCAACTCGTCTCTGTCATTCAGACCAGTTTTGGATTGTGTGCAGCTCGTGTTTCGGTGCTTTTGGTGCCTTTTCAAATGTGCACTTAAAGTTTGACTTTCTACATGGCGCTTACTTTCATTGGGCACTGATCTGTTGATGTTGTCGCTGAGGGCTCATTGCCAGGCATGCGCGTTGAGGGTGCGTTTGCTACAGGAACCATTTATGAGCTGCCTTTGTGGAACATACAGCTCTTAACTTAACATAGAGCACAACATGGAATGCTGCTGCCTCAGCTGGAGCGCAGGCTTTGGAGCATGAGTGCTCTTTGTTTTTCCTTGGGAACGATTTGGACACATTACCACCTGCCAAAGTGGAACATTACCTTGCTTCAATTATCTCAGCGGTAATAGGAGAGTTTCAGTGGCACTAGTTTGTAAATTTGGTTTTAATGGCGTCACGGCTAAGCCTCTAAGTTGACCCTTTCTGATATGTTTTACTTGCTTCAGTATGTTACACATAACACATAAACTGACATTTATGTGTATATGTTTTTAAGCAGTACATTTTTAGTTGCCTTTATTTTTTATATTAGGGTGCTTTACCACTTCTGAACCGACAAGGGAAGGGTGTTTTGTAGCCATTTTAATAATGTTTCTGCGCACGTTATTTTAGCAACTAAGCCTGCTGCTTGTGCCCTTTAGCCTAGTAATATTTTATTCTGACTATTTTTTATTATTTTAGAATCAGGACAATTTGTGGTGATATTTTCTTTTCTTTCTCTGGTTTTCCTTTCACCTAAGAAAGCATTACGTGTCTTAGAATGACATTCTTTCACCCTGTGCTTTGCTCAAGGCTGCAGTAAGATAGGATTGTCGGCACAATTGGTACACAGCATCTCCAACGTTCACAGAAACACACAGTTTTATGTAGGAACATCTTCTCAGAACATCAGCTGTTTTATTATAAAAACATTTCTCTGTCCCACGCATGTTATAGGGAGGTTTCAGCCAGATGACCATAAATGCATGCTGTTTGACTTCGTTACAGCTGCTTGCTGAGACCACCGGTTCCCTGGACTACATGGGGATCGTGTCTCTATAGACAATGGCCTTCTTTACTACCATCACACTCTGGTATGGGGGATGATGTCTTCCTGGGGGGAATCCTGAAGGGTGGATTAGCGCTTATCATGCTGTTCTCTAACATATCTTAGGTAGGAATGACAGATATTGTGTACAGTGACAGTATGGTGGGACCTTTCATGTGTTTCACTATCCTTGTCACCATTTGCTTCTAGTATGCTTTATCATTCTCATTATTGCATTTCATTCCATTTTATCTAAGACACAGTTGATTCAATAAATCTTATTGACCCATTTTGTGCCTCTGTTTGTCTTTCAACCACGATTTCCCTGAGAAGTCATCTTGTCATGAGCCCGGTTGCCACAAATCATCCCTGCTCTTGGGCAGAGATGAGGCGCTGCTAGTTGGCCAGAAACAGATGAGGCCGACAGTTGTCACATGGTGTGGAATTGGACACAGTTCCCCCCGATTCAGGTGAAGCTGCTGCCCAAATCCAGGAGCCTCATTAGGATAATGAGAGCCCATGTGACAGGTTAGTCTTCAGACGAAAATACACATGTCTGTAGTCATGTCCCTGTACTTATTGGCTTGTGTGCTTCACATTTGTGGAGTCTTAACAAATTAAAAATTTCTAACTTGGTGTTTCTAACATGTATTTGACTCAAACATTTGGGGAAAAACTTGTCATTGTAAACTCTTGATTTGTCTTTTGCATCCATGCAGGTAAACGCCCATCAGAAGAAGGAACTATGGAGAGCCACTGCCTGGATGGAGCGGGCCCTGAAGGTCCACAGATGGCGGAGTGCCCACTGTTGGAAGAGATGGGAGGACCTGAGATGCTGGACCCTAGAGATCGCGGAGGTCCAGCTCGGGATGTCCTCCTATCGTGTATGGGGCACATGTCAGACCATGAACGCCCTAATGGCCTGCACTCTCGTGGTGGCCTACCCATATTTTGATGGGCATTTGGGGACAGTACAGCAGACACAAGGGGGTGAGTACAGGGCATATTCTTGCCTGTCACATTGGTAAGTGAATACGTTCGGCTCTGACATCTCCCCCTGACGATTAGGAATGAACCATGTGTAACACAGTAAATGAGTGATTGTTTGAGTAGACATCATGTGAAACATACTGATGTGCCTTGCTTATTGGCCCAGGGACCTAGGACACAACTGTATACAATCCAAAAACAACTTGCTCTCCAGGGACAACATATGGCTGTGTACATTTATCAATCAAGTACTGTTTGTTGTTGTAGCTGGTGTGGATTCTATGCAATAGACCACTACTCCTCAGTGTTACAGGCCAAATGAAAGGTAGTGATGGATAACTATCCTCAGCACGTGTCTGGTAAAATTAGTATATTGTCATCTGCCACCCAAAGGCTATTTGCCTTCAGCATATGACGGGTGCTAGTGCCTCACTGCTGTCTGTAATATGAAGATCACCATCATACATGTGACAGTGAATACAATTTTTTGGGTGTAGCTGTAGATCAAAACTTTCCCTTGGTAAGTGGGGAATGTCCATTAACATGATTTATGTGCCATCACTGTTGCCACCATTCCTTGTGCCTACATGTCAGCATGTATCCCATTCTCTTTTGCAAATCATTTGTAAGCTTCTGTTTCAAACATGGGCTACTTGCGTTGAAGGGATAATTTCTGTATTCCCTCACATATATATGCATGCCATCCTATGTGTGGAATAGGACATTTAAAATGGGAGTACATTTCATGTGGTGCCACAGACAGGAGTGTGTCACCATTGATTATTGCCCAACACATACCTCCACGTCATAGCATGTCATTTGGCATGTACAACTGCAGTAGCAATGAGGGAGATGACGGGTAGGCCTAGAGTTTGTACCCACAATGTACGTTTCCATGCCATTGATGTAGAATCATGTAGCAAAGTGTTTTGCATATGTGAAATGGGGACGGTTTGTAACCTGACTGTCGGCATGCATAATGGACAGACTTGCGTTTATATTGGAATCACATGTGGTTGGGTACAGCCATTCATTCACAGACATCCGGGTTTTCATGACCAAAATGGAGACAATTATTTAGCTTCCCTTTGGGCAACATGTTGAGGTCCTTCTACAAGTACTTGCAAATCTCTGAGCTTCTCCAACATCCAAGGGACTAACAGCATCTATGGATGCCCTCAGAGTATGTCATTGCAAGGATACCAAGCATTAGTGGTGATTTCCTCAGGACTTGCTGATTTATTGTGTTATGTATTTTAAAGACATATCTCCCTGTCATTTTGCATATTTTGTTGACATTGTACATTTCCATTCCAAATATGTGGCATATCTGAGCAAATCAGTACTGCCTCCATGACTCCATTGGGACATATTTCACTTGGTGAAGTGCACATTGTTGATATGTTTCCGGTGTGAAGTGAGTATTTCCATGTCACTTTCTCCAGACTATTGTATTGTTGTCAGCAACATAGCATGCTCTGGGAGAGGCATTTCTTATTGGAGATTGACTGTGTACGTGACAAATAGATGTCTGCATGACCTTATGTGGGATCTGTGAGAATGCAGTTGGCACTGGGCTACTATTGGTTGACAACAGGTAAGTAATGTAGGCTCCATGAGGCAAAGCATTGATGGTGATGTGGTCTCCCACTTGTTCAATGGTTACTGTGATTGGACAACTTCAGCCATGCAAATGTAGTTGTCTGAAATCCTGATTTTCCTTTGGGCAGCTGTTTACAGTTCATATGGCATGCATGCATATGATATGGTACTTGTATGGGCTACTTTGTTGCTGGGGCCTACTTGTCATCATGGTAGTGTTTGCCAATCAGAGCTGTTGGTCATGGACACATTTTGTATTTGCAGCATCAGCCATGGGAAGCTAAGGAGACAGGGCACAGACGAGTAGGGAAGCATCTGGCCATGGAACCTTAGGTGTTAGAAATGGGGTCTTTGGTTGGCAGTCAGGTTACCCACTGTCCAAGCAAGGACTCTCACTCTAGTCAGGGTAAGTCACACACAATCCAAATTATCCTGTGCCCACCCTCTGGTAGCTTGGCATTGAGCAGTCAGGCTTAACTTAGAAGGCAATGTGTAAAGTATTTGTGCAATAAATCACACAATAACACCATGTAGTACCACAAAAAATACACCACACAGTGTTTATAAAAATCTATAATATTTATCTGATAAAATGCAGGTCAAAACGATAAAAATGGAATAAGTGTATGTTAAGTTATCACTGTAAAAGTGATATAGAGGGGGTCATTCCGACCCTGGCGGTCCATGACCGCCAGGGCCAGGGACCGCGGAAGCACCGCCAACAGGCTGGCGGTGCTTCCTGGGCCATTCTGACCGCGGCGGTAAAGCCGCGGTCAGAAATGGCAACCGGCGGTTTCCCGCCGGTTTACTCCTGGCCCAGGGAATCCTCCATGGCGGCACTGCTTGCAGCGCCGCCATGGGGATTCCGACCCCCTTCCCGCCATCCTGTTCCTGGCGGTTTTTACTGCCAGGAACAGGATGGCGGGAACAGGTGTCGTGGGGCCCCTGGGGGCCCCTGCACTGCCCATGCCACTGGCATGGGCAGTGCAGGGGCCCCCTAACAGGGCCCCATAAAGATATTCAGTGTCTGCTTTGCAGACACTGAAAATCGAGACGGGTGCCACTGCACCTGTCGCACCCCTAAAACTCCGCCGGCTCCATTCGGAGCCGGCTTCATTGTTGAAGGGGGTTTCCCGCTGGGCCGGCGGGCGGCCTTCTGGCGGTCGCCCGCCGGCCCAGCGGGAAAGCCAGAATGGCCGCCGTGGTCTTTTGACCGCGGTGCGGTCATTCGGCGGTTCACTCCAGGCGGGCGGCGGGAACCCCCAGAGTGTCTTAAGTCTTTTAAAAGCAATCAAAGCCTCTTTCAAGCACAAAGTACTTGGTTCACATGAAAAATCTCCGCAAAAAACTGCAGAGGAGGAGATGCGTGGAAACGAAGGGGTGTGCGTCGATTTCTTAGGCTGCACACGGTGATGCGTCGTTTAGTTTTCACAAAGTGATGGCTGGGTGTCGATTTCCAGCACTCGGTCGTGGATCCTCTTTGGGTTCCAGGGTTTTCAGACGCCACAAGGACGATGTGTAGATTTCCTGGGCTTGCAGGACGAAGTCACAGGAGCTGCGTCAATTCGGTTAGCATTGTGTCAAATTTTTTACCGCATGGCAGACGCTGCTTTGATTCCTCTCTGGACGTTGGGCTGTGTCATTCCGGGTCGGCTGTGCGTTGATCCAGCGGGCCGTGCGTCGAATTTCCTGTCAGTACGCTGTCGCTGCGTCGATCTTCTCGATGCCTAGTCGAACTGCATCGTTCTGCTTCGACGTGCGGGGACATTTTCACAGTGGTGCAGGCTGTGCGTCATTTCTGGCAGGCTGTGCGTTGAATTTCGCCACACAAGGAGTCCTTCTTGTAGAGATTAAGGGGGTCATTCCAACCCTGGCGGTCGGTGTTAAAGTGGCGGCCAACCCGCCAACAGGCAGGCGGTAAAAAAAATTGATTTCTGACCCTGGCGTGAACCGCCAACACAGCCCGCCACTTTAACACTCCGACCGCCACGGCGGGACAAACAAACAGCGCGGCGGTCACCGCCAACAGACAGGCGGCAGACAATGTACCACCCACCCTATCACAACTCACCAATCCGCCACCTTTTCCGGGGCGGGAGCCCCGCCGATAGAAACACGGCGGAAACAGACTACGAACGGTAAAACGCTCACCTCTATACACTCCACGAGGAATCTCGACAGCATGGAACCCAAATTAAACATCCTACCAGCTATTGTCTACCTGCTCCTCTACCAGGAGCACGAATGCCGGCGCAGACGACAACGGTGAGTACTGCACCTACGACACAGGGGAGGGGGGAGGAGAAAAGGTTACGGGCACACACATACGCGACACACCCACCCCCCCACCCCCCCCAAATCCCTAAACACCAATGCAGAGCAACAAGTCAGAGTGACACCCCCCAAACCCCACGGAATAATGCAAAGACAAAATAAAATGATCATTAAAATTGAAGTATATTATAGCACATTTGAAGTTAAGTGAAATAATAAATATATAAATAAAATAAATAACAACATGAACAATATATACATAGCCCAAAAGTCCGGCACATTTTGGCAACCTTCCATTGTTCGTGGGCCAATGTGCATAAACACATGGGCAAACCCCACACACGAGACCTGATTCCATTGGAGAGAACACTGCTGGGGCATCAGATAATAAAACTACAGGCACCTCAGGGGGAAGGGAAGGGGGGCACCTCAGCCACATGAGTCCACGACGCCAGATCCACGAGGGGCCTCCATGCCCACTGTACCATCCTGGGGAGTGCAAAGCCACAGTCTCTCAAGTCTCTACAGTGGGTGGATTGGCCACTGCTGTATCCTGGGGAGTGCAAAGCCACAGTCTCTCAAGTCTATACAGTGGGTGGGTTGACCACTGTTACATCCTAGGAAGTGCAAAGCCACAGTCCATCAGGTGGATTACAGACTCCACTGGTTATGGAGGAGGCATGTTGGCCAGAGTGCTTCGTGAAGCCCTGCCCGACACAGATCCGGCCCTGCCAATGGGCCAGCGGTGCTTGAGATGATGGGCCCAGCGGAGCAGTTGAGAGACGGCGGTGCCCAGCGGAGCGGTGCTTGACAGGAAGGGCCCAGCGGAGCAGTTCAGAGACGGCGGTGCCCAGCGGAGCGGTGCTTGACAGGAAGGGCCCAGCGGAGCGGTGCTTGAGATGAAGGGCCCAGCGGAGCGGTGCTTGAGATGAAGGGCCCAGCGGAGCGGTGCATGACAGGAAGGGCCCAGCGGAGCGGTGCTTGACAGGAAGGGCCCAGCAGAGCAGTTCAGAGACAGCGGTGCCCAGCGGAGCGGTGCATAACAGGAAGGGCCCAGCGGAGCGGTGCTTGACAGGAAGGGCCCAGCGTAGCGGTGCTTGACAGGAAGGGCCCAGCAGAGCAGTTCAGAGACGGCGGTGCTCAGCGGAGCGGTGCTTGACAGGAAGGGCCCAGCGGAGCAGTGCTTGACAGGAAGGGCCCAGCGGAGCGGTGCTTGAGATGAAGGGCCCAGTGGAGCGGTGCATGACAGGAAGGGCCCAGCGGAGCGGTGCTTGACAGGAAGGGCCCAGCGGAGCAGTTCAGAGACGGCGGTGCCCAGCGGAGCGGTGCTTGACAGGAAGGGCCCAGCGGAGCGGTGCTTGACAGGAAGGGCCCAGCGGAGCAGTTCAGAGACGGCGGTGCCCAGCGGAGCGGTGCTTGACAGCAAGGGCCCAGCGGAGCGGTGCTTGACAGGAAGAGCCCAGCGGAGCGGTGCATGACAGGAAGGGCCCAGCGGAGCGGTGCTTGACAGGAAGGGCCCAGCGGAGCAGTTCAGAGACGGCGGTGCCCAGCAGAGCAGTGCTTGACAGGAAGGGCCCAGCGGAGCGGTGCTTGACAGGAAGGGCCCAGCGTAGCGGTTCATGACAGGAAGGGCCCAGCGGAGCGGTGCTTGACAGGAAGGGCCCAGTGGAGCAGTTCAGAGACGGCGGTGCCCAGCGGAGCGGTGCTTGAAAGGAAGGGCTCAGCGGAGCGGTGCTTGTCACGGCAGGGCCCTGTTCAGCGGTGCTTGTCACGGCGGGCCCTGTTCAGCGGTGCTTGTCACGGCGGGGCCCTGTTCAGCGGTGCTTGTCACGTTGGGGCCCTGTTCAGCGGTGCTTGACAGGAAGGGCCCTGTTCAGCGGTGCTTGTCACGGCGGGGCCCTGTTCAGTGGTGCTTGTCACAGCGGGGCCCTGTTCAGCGGTGATTGTCACGGCGGGGCCCTGTTCAGCGGTGCTTGTCACGGCGGGGCCTGTTCAGCGGTGCTTGACAGGAAGGGCCCTGTTCAGAGGTGCTTGTCACGGCGGGGCCCTGTTCAGTGGTGCTTGTCACGGCGGGGCCCTGTTCAGCGGTGCTTGTCACGGCAGGGCCTGTTCAGCGGTGCTTGTCGCGGCGGGGCCTGTTCAGCGGTGCTTGTCACGGCGGGGCCTGTTCAGCGGTGCTTGTCACGGCGGGCCCCTGCTCAGCGGTGCCTGTCTTGGCGGGGCCCTGTTCAGCGGTGCCTGTCTTGTCGGGGCCCTGTTCAGCGGTGCTTGTCCTGTGTTCCTAGGGAACCAGATCTGGCCAATATTTCCCGCTCAGTCGCCATCCGACCTTTCGCTTGCGGGGCCCTCCTGTGCTGGAGTCCTGGGCCCGTGGGTGTCCTCCGTCACACCCGAAATGGGGCTGGTGGGGCCCTCCTAGGCAGCTCGCATGCTGCCGGACTTGTTCGCCCTGCTGCCCTTGCCATCCTTCGCCGAATCTCTGGGGCCCTTACTTCCCTTTGTGGATGTGCCAGGTGACGGTGCAAGGCTAGTATCCTTGGGGGCAGCCATCTCAGGCCTGTCGCGCCGGCCCTTCCCTTTTTTGGTTCTTTTCCCAGGGGGTGGGCTGGCTGTCCCCTTGCTGCTGGCCGATGTTCCTGCCCTAGGAGCTGGTGGACTCCAATAGCCCTGAACTATGGTCCTAGTAGGTGCAGGGCTTGTGGTGGCTGAGGTGCTGTTTGGACTCTTACCAGATGGAGGGGGTGGGTCAGGTGATGCAAAGAGGTTAATTTTGGAGAGGAAAAGTTTTTTAGGAGCAATGGGAAGGGTAGGTGCAGTGGGTATGGGAGTGGAGGAAGAGGATGTGGTTGTAGGAGAGTCAAGTGTGCTGTCTTTGGGTGCAGGTGCTTGTGACGGAGGCTGTCGTGAGGTGGATGGCTGTTGGGTGGGTGGCTGCCTGCGTTTGTGTGGTTTGGAAGAGGGGGTGACAGACACAGTGGGAGAGGACACAGGGGACGTGTAAATGGCAGTGGGGGTGGTGTCTGCACGTGTGCAGAGTGTTCTGGTGGGTGTGCTGGTGATGGACGTACTGGCTGATGGTGGTGTGCATGCAGGTGTGAGTGGAGACGTCACAGGGAGGGAGGAAGGAGACGAGGAGGGGGACACAGAGGAGGCAGTGGCTGTTGGCATGTCTGCATGTGGATGTTGCTTGGGTGAATGCTTGTGTGATCTGTGGTGCTTATGTCTGGATGAGCTGCCCTTGGGTGTTGAGGTGTGTGCAGGCTGGTCTGTAGGTGTGGCTGGGATAGGCAGAGGAACAGGGGAGTGGGACTGGGTGGAGGGAGTTGGAGGAGGGAGGCTGGAGACAGGGACAATGGCTGCCGTCAGTGCTGAGGCCAGAGCATTGAACGATCGCTGATGGGCAGCCTGACCCGAATGAATGCCCTCCAGGTATGCATTGCTCCGATGCACCTCCCTTTTTGCACCCTGGATGGCATTCAAAAGGGTTGACTGCCCAACAATGAGCGTCTGGAGGAGGTCAATGATCTCTGCACTGAGGGCAGCAGGGGTAACTGGGGCAGGGCCTGAGGTGCCTGGGGCGAAGGAGAGGCCCGGCTTCCTGGCCGAGTGGGCATGGGGCGAACGCTGAGGGGCTGCTGGGAGGGTGGAGCTGGTGCGCTGGGTGGCGGCTGTACCTGTTGTAGCGGTGGGCACGGATGTTGCCGCCACCACAAGGGAGCTCCCTTCCGAGGACGTGTCGGTGTCGCTGATGTCTCCACGGGTCCCCGTTGTGGAGCTCCCCTCGCCCTCCGTCTCACTGGTGAACTCGGAGTTGGTTGCATGGCCCTCCGGGGCCATGTGAGATGCAGCTCCCTCGTGCGCCGATGCCACTTCTCCTCCGCCTGATGATGCTAATGCACACATGAACAGGAAAACCAAAAAAAAAGGGGGGGAGAAGAAAGAAAGACATGTTGAGTGCATGCATTGTCGACACCGTTGGCGGAGAGGACAGACACAGAAGCCCCCTGCACTACGCCGCGCACTCGGGGTACACTACTCAATTATTGTGACTTGGCCTACAAGTCTATGGATGACAAATGCACACATAGGTGAGTCCAGGCCATGGATAGCTGTACTTAGCACCCTACAGAGGTGGGGGGGCGGGGCACAGGGCCATGCCTTACGGAGTGGCCTAGCCTACAGAAACCGCCCTGGCCTAGAGATAGCCACAGCCCTCCTCCCCCACCCAGACACCTCCACTGTGCGCTAATATAGCAGAATGTGCTGATACTCACCCCCTTGTGTCTGCTGTGATGTCCTCACGCGCCCATCCAAATCGGGGTAGGCCACCGCCAGGATCCGGGACATCAGGGGGCTCAATTGCCGTGTGGCACCCCTCCTAGGTTGGGAGGCCATCCCCAGCAGAGCCTCAGCGGTCTTTCTGCTCCCGCGGCGGATGTCCTCCCACCTCTTGCGGCAGTGGGTGCCCCATCTGTTGTGGACCCTCAGGGCCCAGACGTCCTTGGCGATAGCACGCCAAATGTCTATCTTCTGATGGGCGCTGACCTATGTGACATGTACAGGGTGGGAAAAGAAACATCATCACTTTTCTGCATGGTCGATGTGAGTGGCCCCCTATCCCCAACCTTGCCATGTGGCACATGCTCTCATCTGTTGTGCGATGCATTCCTCATTCGCTCCCCTCCCCACCATTGTTCATTCACCCCACTCAACACAGGCATTGCCCACTAAGCATGGTCCCAGTGTACTCACCTGTTGGTCTGGAGGACCGTAGAGTAGCGCATACTGGGGGAGGACCCCATCCACAAGTGTCTCCAACTCTTCTGAAGTGAAGGCAGGGGCCCTTTCCCTAGTCGCAGCAGCCATTGTCACTTCCAGACCGAGGCCACAGCAGCACTTGCAGTATAGGTCCTCTCCTGTGGATGATCAGGTCTCGAGTGATTAAGAAGATAGAAAATGGTGGTCACGCCCGCGGCGGTGCGTACCGCGGTGGTGCGTACCGCGACCGCCGGCGCACATCCTCATTGGCTCCTGAAACCCATAGGGTTCAATGTTAACCAATGCGGCTTTGCACCGCGGTCTTCGACCGCCTACCGCCACGGTGTGCCACGACATCGCAATGAGCTCACATCCCATTGTCCCACTTCAAAGGTCAGGCAGCCGCCATTTCAAAGGCCCACATGGGTTAATTTCTACTGCGTCACACAGGCCTAGGCCTTGCATTGCCACTCATACAAGCCATTCAATGCATAGAGAATCGTGTACAGTGCAAGCTGTGTGAACGTACCTGTGGGTTGATTTACTCTGTGCTCCATGTTGTCCTTCCTAGGCACCGTCCGCAGGGACTTGTGAGGAGATGGAGGGCTGTTCCCGTGTTCAGACCGCTGGTGGACCTGTCGACAATGGAAGAACGACATGTCATACTCACCTACAGACTTGACCGTGCACTATAAAGGAACTGTGTGCCCAGCTGGAGCCAGACCTGATGTCACCCATCCGCCAACCCACAGGGATTCCCCCTCTAGTGCAGGTTCTGTCAGTACTCCATTTTTTGGCAAGTGGATCATTCCAAACAACAGTGGCCATTTCATCTGGGATGTCTCAGCCTATGTTTTCTAAGGTTTTATCCAGAGTGTTGTCTGCCCTGATGAAATACATGCAGAGCTACATTGTTTTCCCTGAGGTGGAGGATTTGGCTACAGTAAAGGGTGATTTCTATACCCTTGGACATATTCCCAACATCATTGGTGCCATTGATGGGACCCATGTGGCTTTGGTACCCCCCCAGAGGAAGTGAACAGGTGTACAGGAACAGAAAAAGTTATCATTCGATGAATGTCCAGGTGGTCTGTTTGTCAGACCAGTACATCTCCCATGTAAATGCCAAGTTCCCTGGGTCAGTGCATGACGCGTACATCATGCGAAACAGCAGCATCCCTTATGTGATGGAACAGCTACAGAGACACCGTGTGTGGCTAATAGGTGACTCTGGTTACCCCAACCTGTCATGGCTACTGACCCCAGTGAGGAATCCCAGGACCAGGGCAGAGGAATGGTACAATGAGGCCCATGGGCGTACTAGGAGGGTGATCGAGCGGACCTTCGGCCTCTTGAAGGCCAGGTTTAGGTGCCTGCATATGACAGGTGGATCCCTAATGTACTCACCAAAGAAGGTGTGTCATATCATCGTGGCCTGCTGTATGCTTCACAACCTGGCTTTGCGACACCAGGTGCCTTTCCTGCAGGAGGATGGTCCAGATGGTGGTGTTGTGGCAGCGGTGGAACCTGTGGAGAGTGAAGAGGAGGAAGACGACGGGGACGACACAGACAACAGGGACACAGTGATACTACAGTATTTTAAATAACACACTGGTAAGAATCAACACCGGCATTTTACAATTACTTACAGTCTCCTGCCTCTCTACTGTCTGTCCTATTCCCGCAGTGTATGTTAACTGAGTTGTGACTTTCCCTTCAGATTTCAGAGATGTGGCCCCCACTGCGTGACCTCTGCTTTGTTTCCCCATGGACTACAGCTGTATGACAGTGGTATGTTTTCATCACTGTGTAACTAGACATTTTGGCAGCATTATGTTTAATACATTTGTTCACAATACAAGCAGACTCCAGATTGTTTTTGTGCAATACGTGTTTTTATTAATAATCTGAATTTAGGGACATGGTGGGAATTCGGTGATGGGTGATGGTGGAGGAATGTCCATGGCAGAGTCCAGCTTTTCAGTCTCACAGGTGCATTGTCCATATGCCTGTGGAAGGTGGAGCAGGGGCAGTTAAAGGTTGGACAGGGTGACAATGTGGGACAGTGGGATAACATCAGGGGGTATCCTTTGCTGGCGGGGGTCTTGACATCCTACTCTGTCTTCTTACGAGATCTCAGGCCCCGCTTGCGGGGTGGTTCTTCTTCTGCAGGAGGTGGGGTTCTGGTGGCCTGTTGTTGTGTGGGGGCCTCCTGTCCACTAGTGCCGGCGGAGGTGGTAGCCTGTTCTTGGTCCCTGCTAGTGACAGGGGCCCTTTGTGGTGCCACATGGTCCCGCAATGTGGTGACAATCTGGTTGAGTGCCCCTACGATGGTGCCCATTGCGGAACTGATGGTTCGAAGTTCTTCCCTGAACCCCATGTACTGTTGCTCCTGCATGACCTGGATCTCCTGGAACCTGGCCAGTACCGTTGCCATCGTCTCCTGGGAGTGGTGGTATGCTCCCATGATGGAGGAGAGGGCCTCGTGGAGAGTGGGTTCCCTAGGCCTGTCCCCCCCTGTCGCACAGCAGCCCTCCCAGTTCCCCTGTTTCCCTGGGCCTCTGTCCCCTGGACCGTGTGCCCACTACCACTGCCCCCAGGTCCCTGTTGTTGTTGGGGTGGTGGGTTAACCTGGGTGCCCTGTAGTGGTGGACACACCGCTGATTGACATGTCCTGGAGACAGAGGCATGGGCCCGCTGGGTGGGAGCTGTGCTGGTGTTCCCAGAGGGGGTTGGGTCTGCTGTGGCCAGTGGCTGTGTGAGGGGAACCAACTGTCCAGAGGTCCCCGATGGTCCGGGCTGGTCATCTGGGTCCAGGGAGACAGAGCTGCTGTCATCACTGGTGGCCTCTTCTGGGGGAGGGATGGACATTTCTGGACCCTCCTGGGCGGTGTGGTGGCGTTCGGGTCCTGCAGGGGTATAGAGGTATGGTTATTGCTTCAGTGTGTGCCATATCGGTCAATGGGAGGGTGCCCGTGTACCCCAGGGCTGGTATTCCTGTGTGTGGGCGTTTGTGACGGTGGCTTGTGGTGGAGATGTGTATGTGCAGTGGGCATGCTTTGGTGATGGGTGTCCATGCTTTGTGGACGCATGCAGGTCTAGGTGTTGGGATGGGTGGGTTGTGATGGTGAGCCATTTGCAAGGAGTAGGTGTGATGGGGGTGGGGGTGTGGGTGGGGGTATGATTTGGGATGCAGGTGGGGTGGGGGTGGGCAGAAGTAGTTAAGATTTGACTTACCAGAGTCCATTCCTCCGCCTACTCCTGCGAGGCCCTCAGGATGCAGGATGTGCAAGACTTCCTCCTCCCATGCTGTAAATTCTGGGGGAGTAGGTGGGGGTCCGCCACCAGTCTTCTGCACCGCGATGTTGTGCCTTGATACCATGGAACGCACCTTCCCCCGTAGGTCGTTCCACCGCTTCCTGATGTCATCCCGATTTCGTGGATGCTGTCCCACAGCGTTGACCCTGTCGACTATCCTTTGCCATAGCTCCATCTTCCTGGCAATGCTGGTGTGCTGCACCTGTGTCCCGAAGAGCTGGGGCTCTACCCGAACTATTTCCTACACCATGACCCGGAGTTCGGCGTCTGAGAACCGGGGGTGTCTTTGGGGTGCCATAGGGTGGTGTGGATGAAGTGTGGGGTGGTGTATGTGTTGTAGAGTGTGGTGAGTGTGGTGATGTGTGGTGTTTTGTGCATGGATATTGTGTGGGTGATGGTGTGGTTTGCCTCTGTGTGATGGTGTTGTCTAAGCAGTGCTGTCTATCTCTGGCTTTCTGTCGATTTTATTTTCCGAAGGGGTTTGTGGGTGATGTGGGTGGGTGTTTTATATTGTCTTGGGTGTGTGGGTGTGTTTGTGTATCAGGTGTGTGTATTTCAAATTGTCCAATGTGGTTGTGTTCTGTAAGGGTGTGTGTATTTTGACCTCAGCGGTGTGTACCGCCAATGGAATACCACGGTTGAAAGACCGCCGCGTGGATTCGTGGGTCGTAATGGCATGGGCGTATTTCTGTTGGCGTGACGGTGGAGGTTTGGTCATCGCCAGTTTTTCGCTGACCTTTGGTGTGGCGGACTTTTGTTGATGTCGGGTTTTTGGCGGTTTGCCAGTTGCAGGTCAGAATGACCGTGGCGGTTTACCGCAGCCGCGGCGGTGTTATGGCAGTCTTCTGACCGGCGGTAAGCGCCTTTTACCGCCGAGGTCAGAATGACCCCCTAAGTCTTTTTGGTCCTGAGACTTCAGGGAACAGGAGGCAAGCGCTATCCAAGCCCTTGGAGAACACTTCTTCACCACAGCCAGAAAGCAGCAAGGCAGCAGTCCTTCACAGAAAGCAGATAGGTGAGTCCTTTGAGCAGCCAGACAGGGCTTCTTGGCAGGATGCAGGTTCTGGTTCAGGTTCTCTTCTCCGGGAAGTGTCTGAGTTGGTAGGGGCAGAGGCCCTGATTAAATACCCAAATATGCCTTTGAAGTGGGGGAGACTTCAAAGAGTGGCTTAGAAGTGCACAATGTCCCCTTTCAGTTCAATCCTGTCTGCCAGGGTCCCAGTAGGGGGTGTGGCAGTCCTTTGAGTGAGGGCAGGCTACTGTCCTTTGACATGCAAGTGTCAGGCCCTCCACCCTCCCAGCCCAGGAAGACCCATTCAAAATGCAGACGTATGCAAGTGAGGCTGAGTATCCTGTGTTTGGGGTATGGCTGAGGGAATGCACAAGGGAGCTGTCAACTAAACCCAGCCAGACGTGGATTGTAAGGCACAGAAGGATTTAAGTGCAGAAAAATGCTCATTTTCTAAAAGTAGCATTTCTAAAATAGTAATATTAAATCCAACTTCACCAGTCAGCAGGATTTTGTATCACCATTCTGGCCATACTAAATATGACCTTCCTACTCCTTTCAGGTCAGCAGCTACCACTCAAACAAATGTGGGCAGCCCCAATGTTAGCCTATGAAGGGAGCAGGCCTCACAGTAGTGTAAAAACGAATTTTGAAGTTTTACACTACAAGGACATGTAAACTACACAGGTACATGTCCTGCCTTTTGCCTACACAGCACCCTGCCCTATAGGTTACCTAGGGCATACCTTAGGGGTGTCTTATATGTAGAAAAAGGGGAGTTTTAGGCTTGGCAAGTACTTTTAAATGCCAAGTCGAATTGGCAGTGGAACTACACACACGGGCCTTACAATGGCAGGCCTGAGACAAGGCTTAGGGGCTACTTAAGTGGGTGGCACAATTAGTGCTGCAGGCCCACTAGTAGCATTTAATCTGCAGGCCCTGGGCACATGAAGTGCACTCTACTAGGGACTTATAAGTAAATTATATAGTCCAACTGGTTATTGTGTAGGAGGATGGCCTGGCTTATAGTGGGTACCTTGTGGTACTTACACCTTGTGCCAGGTCCAGTTATACCTTATTAGTAGATTAGTAGTGTCTAGCAGCTTAGGCCGATAAAGGTAGCTATAGCAGAACAGCTTAGGCTGAACTAGGAGACATGCAAAGCTCCTACTATACCACTTATATCATATAGCACCATATCTTAAGAAACACAATACTCAGAGTTACTAAAAAATAAAGGTACTTTGGGGGTCATTCTGACCCCGGCGGTCAAGGACCGCCGGGGCCAGGGTCGGCGGGAGCACCGCCAACAGGCTGGCGGTGCCCCGCAGGGCATTCTGACCGCGGTCAGAAGAGGAAAACCAGCGGTCTTCCGCCGGTTTTCCGCTGCCCACATGAATCCTCCATGGCGGCGCAGCTTGCTGCGCCGCCATGGGGATTCAGACACCCCATACCGCCATCCTGTTCCTGGCAGTTCGCCGCCCACCAGAGTTAGAATCACCCCCTGGCGGGCGGCGGAGGCCGCCCGCCAGAGTTCCCCCCTCCAGAATACCGCACCGCGGTCAGAAGACCGCTGCGGTTATTCTGGGTTTCCCACTGGGCTGGCGGGCGACCGCCAAAAGGCCGCCCGCCAGCCCAGTGGGAAACACCCTTCCCACGAGGAAGCCGGCTCCGAATGGAGCGGGCGGAGTGGGAAGGTGCGACGGGTGCAGTTGCACCCGTCGCGAATTTCAGTGTCTGCAAAGCAGACACTGAAATTCTTTGTGGGGTCCTCTTACGGGGGCCCCTGCAGTGCCCATGCCATTGGCATGGGCACTGCAGGGGCCCCCAGGGGCCCCACGACACCCCATACCGCCATCCTGTTCCTGGCAGGCGAACCGCCAGGAACAGGATGGCGGTATGGGGTGTCTGAATACCCATGGCGGCGCAGCAAGCTGCGCCGCCATGGAGGATTCATCTGGGCAGCGGAAAACCGGCGGGAGACGGACGGTTTTCCTCTTCTGACCGCGGCCAAACCGCCGCGGTCAGAATGCCCTGCGGGGCACCCCCAGCCTGTTGGCGGTGCTCCCGCCGACCCTGGCGGGTCAGAATGACCCCCAATATGCCAAAAGTATCTCAGAGGATATACTCCCTTAGGAGGTAAGTAAAATACACAAAATATACACACAGACCAAAATCAGGTGAGTAAACAGTTAGAAAAGTAGTGCAAACTCTGTGGAATACAATAGAATGCAATAGGAGACAATAGGCCTAGGGGCAACACAAACCATATACTCTGAAGTTGAATGCGAACCACGAAGAGACCCCAGGCCTAGTGTAGTGTGTAGAGGATCGCTGGGAGTGTAAGAAAACACTAAGGGTGTCCAAGATACCCCACTCCAAGACCCTGAAAAGTGGGAGTAAAGTTACCCTACTACCCCAGAAAGACAGTAAAGTCGAGATAGGGGATTCTGCAAAGACAACAACTGACTGCAAAGCACTGAAGACGGATTTCTGGACCTGGGGACCTGCAAAGAAAGGGAACCAAGTCCAAGAGTCACGCAAGTGTCCAGGGGGGGCAGGAGCCCAATAAACCCCGGATAAAGGTGCAAAAGGACTGCCTCCGGGTGGAAGAAGTCGAAGATTCTGCAACAACAGAAAGTGCCAGGAACTTCTCCTTTGGTCAGAAGATAGCCCACAGTGTGCTGGAGGATGCAGATTTATTTCCACGCAAAAAGACCACAAACAAGCCTTGCTAGCTGCAAGAGTCCCGCTTGAAGGTTTTGGGAGCTGCCAGGGCCAAGGAAGGACCAGGAGGTACCCCTTGGAGGAGGTGACCAAGGGGGCGCTAAGCAACACAGAGTGCCTATGCAGAAGCAGGCAGCACCCACAGAAGCACCTGAACAGGCATTCAGGAAATCTGAGCACGGCGTTGTCTCAACACTACAACAGAGGGTCCCACGAAGCCGGTGTTCAACTCAGCGAGTTGAGCAATGCAGGACAGAGTGCTAGGGACCTGGGCTGTGCTGTGCACGAAGGAATCCTTGCAAAAGTGCACAAAAGCCCTAGCAGCTGCAGATCACGCAGTACACAGGATTACTGTCTGGCGTGGGGATGCAAGGGCTTACCACCACCAAATTTGGACAGAAGGACCACTGGACTGTCGGAGTCACCTGGATCCAGCTCCTGTGTTCTAGGGACCACACTCGTCAATATGAGAGGGGACCCAGATGACCGGTGATGCAGAAGTTTGGTGCCTGCGTTAGCAGGGGGAAGATTCCTTCGACCCACAGGAGATTTCTGCTTGGCTTCCAGTGCAGGGTGAAGGCAGACAGCCCTCAGAGCATGCACCACCAGGAAACAGTCAAGAAAGCTATCAGGATTAGGTTCTACAGTGTTGCTGGTAGTCATCTTGCTACTTTGTTGCGGTTTTGCAGGCGTCCTGGAGCAGTCAGCGGTCGATCCTTGGCAGAAGTCGAAGAGGGAAGTGCAGAGGAACTCTGATGAGCTCTTGCATTTGTCATCTGACAAGAAACCCATAGGAGAGACCCTAAATAGCCCTTAGAGGAGGATTGGCTACAGAGAGAGGTAAGCACCTATCAGGAGGGGTCTTTGACGTCACCTGCTGGCACTGGCCACTCAAAGGTGTCCATTGTGCCCTCACACCTCTGCATCCAAGATGGCAGAGGTCTGGGACACACTGGAGGAGCTCTGGGCACCTCCCTTGGGGAGGTGTTGGTCAGGGGAGTGGTCACTCCCCTTTCCTTTGTCCAGTTTCACGCCAGAGGAGGGCTGGGGTGATCCCTGAACTGGAGTAGACTGGCTTATGCAAGGAGGGCACCATCTGTGCCTTTCGAAGCATTTCCAGAGGCCAGGAGAGGCTACTCCTCTCAGGCCCTTAACACCTATTTCCAAAGGGAGAGGGTGTAACACCCTCTCTCAGAGGAAATCCTTTGTTCTGCCTTCCTGCCTTCAAGATACCACCAACACAGAGGGACTCAGTGGCCTGGAGGGTGAGGGGAGACCGGATCTACATCCTCGTCATCATCAGATTCTTCCTCCAGTGGCCACTCCCTAGTGGTGGCGGACCTATTGGGACATACTCCTGTACCATCTTTGTTTGCCACCCCCAGTTCTATTATTACAAAACAACAAGGACCCCCTAGGGACCACTTATAACCAGGAACAATCCCATCCATCATATCGACATATGCAGCATTTATGAGAACATCCTTTATTATTTAAACAAAATATATACTTTCCTCATATATATATATATACACACAATATATACAATACCCCATCATAACAAGAAGAAAAAAAGTGCTTGTGATTCAAGAAAGAAAATAAAAAGGATAATAATCTCCCATTACAACAATCCAAGATTCATTTGCACTTTGTTCTGGCCTTTTTCTTTCTTGTTATGATGGGGGATTGTATATATTGTGTATATATATATGAGGAAAGTATATATTTTGTTTAAATAATAAAGGATGTTCTCCTAAATGCTGCATATGTTGATATGAGGGATGGGATTGTTCCAGGTTATAAGTTGTCCCTAAGGGGTCCTTGTTGTTTTGTAATAAATTCTACCCAGACCCCTCGGGTTTTCTTGGGTTACCCTCTGTGGCTAGTAAGATACCCCCAGTTCTATTGTCACCAATGTTCCCTGTAAAGTGCGTGCACAGGCGCGAGCGCACCCTTCTTCGCCCACCGCGCAGGCCTCTCTGCTGAGCGTGCAAGTTGTTTGCCACGTCGCCAGTGCCTGCATGACACGTTACTGCCTCACTCAAGAGAGTGAAACCGTATGTCAGCGCTACGTTTTAAAAAAGAAACAGCGCAAAAACACGGTCATTCTCTTCGCGGAAGAGCAGGACGGGGCAGAGCAGTACAAGAAACGGCGACTGGAGGAGAACCCACTGCACCAAATGCAAGCAGGTAAGTGTGCTTCCTTGTACCTACAGCGTTCTGATATCACGGGCACAGGTCTGTGTCAGCACGCCATGGACAATGGCACCTCTGACTCTCCCTTGTGAAACACAGACGTGTTACCATCCAAAGCAGTTAACTTAGTCATGGTGCCAGTCTGTTTTTTGTGTGGGACAAAGAAGGGTTTTGGAATCGTAAACAAAGCGCAGTCAGTTTTCCACCAGGCCTGGCTCAACCACTGTTTTCCTTGGTTCCATTGTGGATCTTAGTGACGAGGTCTGTGGATACCAACAAGGAGTCGTCTATGGGCCCGCTGGCAAGTAATCTCGACATGCCGGACTTTCCTGCTCTGAGGCGCCTTGTTTACCGAGCAAGAACAATACCTGCGTGCAAACTGCGGAGCGAAATGTCAGCCTGAGCACAGGCCTGTTTCTTTATTGTGCTCCACAGAGCGCCAACACCTCGGCCTTTGTGACGAGGCCAGTGGGTACCAACAAGGAGTCCTCTATGGGCCCGCTGGCACAATGGCAGGCAGGAAATCTCGACATGACAGACTTTCCTGCTCTGAGACGTCCTATTTACCGAGCAAGAAAAAATACCTGCGTGCAAACCGCGGAGTGAAATGTCAGCCTGAGCACGGGCCTGTTTCTGTATTGTGTTCCACAGAGCGCCAAAAGCTCAGCCTTTGTGCACTTCAGAGCGCTTTGAAAGATTCAAAACACGCAGAAGCCAAATAATTGCCATATACTGGTGTCAAAGGAACATTCTTGGAGAAATTTGCACTTTCAGGCAAACACTCTCTGCTGCTTTTGAATGCAAGTGTGTATGGCTAGGTGTAACTTCAGCAAGTCTAAGAGATGTTTGTTAAATGAATGACTCGGACGATCGTGAAAGAAACGCCTGGCCTGGAGGCCTCTTATCCCTAAAGAAAGAGACACAGTGGTGAAAGGCAGAGAAAAATAGGGAGGAAAAGTGAAGTGATGGAACGATGAGAGAGAGAGTGATAGGAGAGAAAGGGAATGGAGCTGGTTTGAAATGTTTACAAGGGCTGCTTTTGTTACCCAGTTTTACAGTAGGTGAATGTATGTAGGAACTGTGGGAATGTATGCTCTTCTAGAGGAACTGTCTCATGAGAGAAGCTCTTATCGCCAGTTTTGACCGGTTATCTGAGTGTGTGGGTGTGTGAATGCAGTCAGCCAGGGAGACCCGCTAAGGAGCCATGTTAAAGATGAGACCTGATCCAATCCTTGATACGTTCTCATAGTGTGTCTTACAGAATGGCTCAGGCCTCTAAACACTGCCCTGACAGATGATGTAATTAATAACGTCAGCGGTCCACATTTGATCGACCTCGGAAAGATGGAAACTGCATTGTTTACGTCTAAGACGAGCCTGCCATCTGCAGGGTTCGCACAGATTTTTGCAGAGTAAGCAGCTTTAAGTACAGCTATTTCCCTGAGTCTTGGTGTTTGGTCACAGGTTTTAGATGACCCCAATACCCAAAGCGAACTTGCTGTGGTTAACACCGTTTCAGCCACACAGGCCTATCCAGACTGTAGAGGACCGGCCTGGCCTGACTAACTCTGCTCCTACCCCTGCCCATTTTCAGAGGGACCGGCTTGGACTGATGAGCCTCTAGCCCGATCCACCTATTCGAGGTATCACACCTACTGACCCTGGCCCAGATCTACCCCTCTTGCAGCAACATAGGTGACATGAGATGGACTTTCCCCGAGGATACCTGGCTTTCGCGGGCAGAAGCTTGACCCTGTTGTAGCCCGATAGGTAATAGACTCTACCCCAGACATTTCTGCCTTTCAGTGCCACAGCTCTACCCTGCGACAGAGCATGCTGTAGCTAGGGTGACCAGACGTCCCGGATTTCCCCGGACAGTCCCATTTTTTAGAGGACTGTCTCGGTGTCGCAACGCTTCTCTTAATTTTAACAAATGTCCCGGTTTTTGGGACAAAGGTCAGATCATTACATAAATGTCCCGGTTTTTGGGACAAAGGTCAGATTATCAAGGGAAGCATAAATTCAAGGTATGCTCTCCTTTAACAGACGCCTACAAAGGTTGCAATAATTAAAGTAATTTATCCGTTACTGTCAGGCAACACAGTCCTCTGTCTGCTCCCAGCAGAGAGACGAGTTGGGAGCAGAGAGAGGTGGGCGGGGGTGGGTTGGTGGTGCAGGGTGGGAGGTCAAGCCGTAGCTAATTTTATATGTGTAGTCTTGTGTGTGTGTGTATATATATATATATATATATATATATATATATATAAATAAATATATAAACACACATGTATAGGCACCAATGTTCCCTGTAAAGTGTGCACGTTTATCATTCTGAAAAGCTATTGTGGGCAAAATGGGTACTATCTATTATATGACCTTATGAGCGTATGGTGCTATATAATGTAATACATTAACTGTTTATTGAATATAAATTTTTACTCTTTTATTTGATGTCTCTCACAATCCAAAATGTACACATGTTTAGAAAATATCAGGTATACAGGTGCTCGTGCTTTATTTGTAAAATAATAGGTTGCAATGGCCAATGCGCTGCTTAGACATCCCTGGTCAGCACTATTAAAATGTCAGCATGCTGAATACCAAAGGTACGTTGTCATGAAGCCATGTCAGGTCTCTTTAATTCTCTGCCAGACAGTCCCGTAATCTCACACTTAACAGGGTTCTGTTTTCTACTTTGGTGATAGATTTTCTGTCTTTTCCTTCTTCCATCTATTTATGATGTGTGTTATTCACTCATGGGAAATGTCTCATGAGGGTAAATAAGTGCTGGTCCCACAGAATAAGTAGTGCCAGTAGCCCCCAACTGGTATCAACCTGCTCAAATCAAGTAGTGGATGTGCTTTCCTACCACACATTTGCCCCAGAATGGATAATCTAAGGCATCCAGAAGTTTGCAGAAAGCTAAAATTTTAAGGGACCAATTAGTGGCAATTGTTAGACCTGGCATCCTTAGAGTGGTCTTTCCCCAGACCTTTTCCCTTTCACCTCCTGTTTTTGCTGTTTTTTTGATGGCCTTAGCACTCTGAGCACTTTACCAATGTTAACCAGTGCTAAAGTGAATGTGGGTCTCCCCTAAACATGGTAACCTTAGTGTATTCACAATTAGCATATTTAATTTACTTGTAAGTCCCTTGTAAAGTGGTATACCACTTACCCAGGGCCTCCTACTAGTGGGCCAGCAGCACTGATCGTGCCAGCCATTCAAGTAGCCCTGTAAATATCCCTCAGGCCTGCAACTGCACCTTCACTTGTTGCCAACCCATAAACTCACCTTTTATTACACATAGGTCACACCTAAGCTAGGCTCTAGGTAGCCCATAGGGCAGGGTGCTAAGTAAGTAAAAGGCAGGACTTGAACTATTAAGTTTTAAATGTCCTGGTAATGAAAATCTCCCAAAGTCGTTTTTCATTATTGTGCAAACTACTGCTCTCATAGGCAATGTTCCCTGTAAATTCCTTCCTAGCCCACCCATATAAAATCCGATTAGTCATGGCGAGTGGGAGAGCAGATAACTTGAGGCATGTAAAGGGGCCTCAAGTGGTAGGGACCTGGGCTATGCTGTGCACGAAGGAATCCTTGCAAAAGTGCACAGAAGCCCTAGCAGCTGCATATCACGCAGTACACAGGATTACTGTCTGGCGTAGGGAGGCAAGGACTTACCTCCACCAAATTTGGACAGAAGTACCACTGGACTTTTGGGGTCACTTGGATCCAGCTCCTTTGTTCCAGGGACCATGCTCATAAAGACGAGAGGGGACCCAGAGGACCGGTGATGCAGAAGTTTGGTGCCTGCGTTAGCAGGGGGAAGATTCCGTCAACCCACTGGAGATTTCTTCTTGGCTCCCAGTGCAGGATGATGGCAGACAGCCCTCAGAGTATGCACCACCAGGAAACAGTCAAGAAAGCCAGCAGGATTAGGTGCTACAGTGTTGCTGGTAGTCTTCTTGCTACTTTGTTGTGGTTTTGCAGGCATCCTGAAGCAGTCAGCGTTCGATCCTTGGCAGAACTCGAAGAGGGAAGTGCAGAGGAACTCTGGTGAGCTCTTGCATTTGTTATCTGACAAGAAACCCACAGGAGAGACCCTAAATAGCCCTCAGGGGAGTATTGGCACAAGAGAGAGGTAAGCACCTATCAGGAGGGGTCTCTGACATCACCTGCTGGCACCGGCCACTCAGAGGTGTCAATTGTGCCCTCACACCTCTGCATCCAAGATGGCAGAGGTCTGGGACACACTGGAGGAGCTCTGAGCACCTCCCTTGGGGAGGTGCTGGTCAGGGGAGTGGTCACTCCCCTTTCCTTTGTCCTGTTTCACGCCAGAGCAGGGCTGGGGGGGATCCCTGAACCGGTGTAGATTGGCTTATGCAAGGAGGGCACCATCAGTGCCCTTCAAAGCATTTCCAGAGGCCAGGAGAGGCTTTTCCTCTCAGGCCCTTAACACCTATTTCGAAAGGGAGGGGACATCCTTTGTTCTGCCTTCCTGTGACTGGGCTGCCCAGGCCCCAGGGGGGCAGAAACCTGTCTGAGGGTTGGCAGCAGCTGTAGCTGCCAGGAAAACCCCAGAGAGTTAGTTTGGCAGTACCCTGGTTCTATGCTAGAGCCCCGGGGATGCATGGGATTGTCCCCCCAATACCAGAATGGTATTGGGGAGACAATTCCATGATCCTAGACATGTTACATGGCCATGTTTGGAGTTACCATTGTGACGCTACACGTAGGTATTGACCTATAGGTAGTGCACATGTGTAATGCTGTCCCCGCACTTACAAAGTCCGGGGAAATTGCCATGAACGATGTGGGGGCACCTTGGATAGTGCCAGGGTGCCCTCACACTTAGTAACTTTGCACCTAACCTTCACCAAGTGAGGGTTAGACTTATAGGTGACTTATAAGTTACTTAAGTGCAGTGAAAATAGCTGTGAAATAACGTGGACGTTATTTCACGCAAGCTGCAGTGGCATTCCTGTGTAAGAATTGTCTGAGCTCCCTATGGGTGGCAAAAGAAATGCTGCTGCCCGTAGGGATCTCCTGGAACCCCAATACCCTGGGTACCTAGGTACCATATACTAGGGAATTATAAGGGTGTTCCAGTGTGCCAATGAGAATTGGTAAAATTAGTCACTAGCCTTCAGTGACAATTTTAAAAGCCGAGAGAGCATAAACACTGAGGTTCTGGTTAGCAGAGCCTCAGTAATACAGTTAGGCACCACACAGGGAACACATACAGGGAATACTTTATGAGCACTGGGGTCCTGGCTAGCAGGATCCCAGTGACACAGGCAAAAACAAACATACACACAAGTCAGAATGGGGGTAACATGCCAGGCAAGATGGTACTTTCCTACAGTATGATCCAATGTTACCATGTTTAAAGGGAAAGAGCATATGCACTTTAGCACTGGTTAGCAGTGGTAAAGTGTGCAGAGTCTTAAAACCAGCAAAAACAGTATCTAAAAAGTGGAGGGAGCCAGGCAAAAAGTTAGGGGTGACCGCCCTAAGGCTGTCAGGTTTAACATTGGGTCAAGATACCACCAACACAGAGGGACTCAGTGGCCTGGAGGGTGAGGGGAGACCGGATCTACATCCTCGTCATCATCAGATTCTTCCTCCAGTGGCCACTCCCTAGTGGTGGCGGACCTATTGAGACATACTCCTGTACCATCTTTGTCTGCCACCCCCAGTTCTATTATTACAAAACAACAAGAACCCCCTAGGGACCACTTATAACCAGGAACAATCCCATCCCTCATATCGACATATGCAGCATTTAGGAGAACATCCTTTATTATTTAAACAAAAGATATACTTTCCTCATATATATACACGATATATACAATATCCCATCATAACAAGAAGAAAAAAGGAGAGAACAAAGTGTGAATGAAACAAGTGCTCCTTATTCAAGAAAGAAAAGAAAAAGGATAATAATCTCCCATTACACCAATCCAAGATTCATTCGCACTTTGTTCTGTCCTTTTTAGGTCGAGCATTCGAGACCTCTTGTAAATACTTTAGTATATACTTCTTTGTGGGCTCTCTGCTTTTTCATTGGTTTGTTTCAGTGTCTTTACAAAATCCTTGATTGCTAGTGGTCAATCCTACCTATTTGTCCCACCTTTTCCTCAGGTGTACACTTCCCTGGAGCATGGCCACAGTACTTGTACCCTTCCACTTGTGCCAATGTAGCATGTGCTTGGGGACTACTTTTTCTTAGGCTAAGAACATTTGACCAGAGCGCTGAATGTGCTCAGTGGCTCCAGTCTGTTTCTGTAAACAGGGCTCTAAATCATGTTCTTCTCTGGTTACATGTGGTGTGCATTCAAAAACCGAGGTCAAATGTTAGAGGGCACCTGTTTCTGCCTTCTGCCACCGCTACAAAAAGACGATCGCGAGCACAACAGTGTTCACACTGATTTCCTTACGCGCTGTCGATGCGTAGAGAAAATCGCTACCACTACAAAATGTAATGCATATTCCTCCAATTTAAGATGGCTACTGCACATTATGTGCGCTGACGTTATTAACGTCATCACAGCGCCGTGTCTTTTCCTTCGCCATTGCTTGTTTTTTATGGGTTTTGACTACTGTTGATAGTTACAGAGATGTGATCCAGCCTCCTATCACCAGGTGACACTGCAGGTCACTCTGCTCTCCCGAGAATATCTTTTCCTCCTCTATTGTCCCCTAAGCTCCAACATGGCATTCTGCGGCTGACTAAAGGAGGCAAGAACGGCACTAAAAGTATGTAAATTCCCTCCTTTCATGGTGTTGGGTTTGAATGCCTGGGATGAGAGTTAGATGGAGTTTCAAGCCCGCACTCTTCCCGTGGCAGTATGGCGGCGGGCGCAAGGCACGGAGGCCGGTGCAGCTTTACTGTGAGCAAGCAACTCAGTGAAATGTCCCAACCAGCGTGCAGTGTGAAAATACATTTCTTATTGCATTCTTCGTGTTTAATGTGGTCAGAACATAAGCAGTCCTGGTTTGCTTGCTGTTCAAAAGCAGTTATGGTTAAATCCTACTCACCCCCAAAATGAGTGGGCATTAACTTTGTACAATGTCAGATTTCTTACGCAAGCGTATATTATTGTCTTAGCAAATATATAATAAATGCAGACGTTCTCATCAATAGTATGTTTATCTCGGGCCATGTTGATGTTACTGGTCTAACAAAAACATGCCTTGCTGTCAAATATTTTATTTAACACAATTTTGTAAAAGCAGTTATCATTTTTGCCTTTACCATTTGAAAATGTATTTCCTGTTTTAAGGGCCCTCCTTGGTCTTATTTGCATGGGAGGTCTCATAATTTTTTTTAGATCTGTTGCATCATGGTGTCAGTAAAGCTTTCTACGATATACAATAACATCTGCCCAGATTCTCTAAACGTTGGTATTTCGCTTTTTGTAGTCTTAAAAGTAATTGGTGTGAGGCTGCTCCTATTGCTACTTTGGTGTTAGGACTTGAAATGTTGGATAACATACCCCCATCCTTACATTATAAGAATATAGCAAGTTACAGAGGAATTGCATGACTATACAGAGCAACAAAGCCGAAAGCAGGGCTCCTTTATATCATAGGTACTCACAAACATTTTCCCAGGGAACACAAAGTTTGGTCAGTGATGTAAATATAATAAATAACGGCAATATTTTCATTTTTGCTTCAGAAAGAGGAACAGTGTAAATGCTTTAGTTATGTGCAAGACCATAGGAATTATCTGGCAGAAAGGACCAAATTATGCAGCAGGGTTGACCAATTTATGTGGCAAGAAAAGTCCAGTTATTCATTTACACCAATAGCTCTAACTCAAGCAAATGCGAGACCTATTGCATTGCAAATGCTTGTTTCTTCTTGTTATGATGGGGGATTGTATATATTGTGCATATATATGAGGAAAGTATATATTTTGTTTAAATAATAAAGGATGTTCTCCTAAACGCTGCATATGTTGATATGAGGGATGGGATTGTTCCAGGTTATAAGTGGTTCCTAGGGGGTCCTTGTTGTTTTGTAATCAATTCTACACAGACTCCTCGGGTTTTCTTGGGTTACCCTCTGTGGCTAGTAAGATACCCCCAGTTCTATTGTCACCAATGTTCCCTGTAAAGTGCACGCACAGGCGCGCGCGCACCCTTCTTCACCCACTGCGCAGGCCTCTCTGCCGTGCGTGCACGTTGTTCACCACGTCGCCAGTGCCTGCATGACACGTTACTGCCTCACGCGAGAGAGTGAAACTGTATGTCAGCGCTACGTTTTAAAAAAGAAACAGCGCAAAAACAAGGTCACTCTCTTCGCGGCAGAGCAGGACGGGGCAGAGCAGTACAAGAAACGGCGACCGGAGGAGAACCCCCTGCACCAAATGCAAGCAGGTAAGTGTGCGTCCTTGTACGTACAGCGTTCTGATATCACAGGCACAGGTCTGTGTCAGCACGCCATGGACAATGGCTCCTCTGACTCTCCCTTGTGAAGCACAGACGTGTCACCATCCAAAGCAGTTAACTTAGTCATGGTGCCAGTCAGTTTTTTGTGTGGGACAAAGAAGGGTTTTGGAGTCGTAAACAAAGCGCAGTCAGTTTTCCAACAGGCCTGGCTCAACCACTGTTTTCCTTGGTTCCATTGTGTATCTTAGTGACGAGGTCTGTGGATACCAACAAGGCGTCCTCTATGGGCCCGCTGGCAAGAAATCTCGACATGCTGGACTTTCCTGCTCTGAGGCGCCTTGTTTACCGAGCAAGAATAATACCTGCGTGCAAACTGCGGAGCGAAATGTCAGCCTGAGCACAGGCCTGTTTCTTTATTGTGTTCCACAGAGCGCCAACACCTCGGCTTTTGTGACGAGGCCAGTGGGTACCAACAAGGCGTCCTCTATGGGCCCGCTGGCACAATGGCAGGCAGGAAATCTCGACATGACAGACTTTCCTGCTCTGAGGCGTCTTATTTACCGAGCAAGAAAAAATACCTGCCTGCAAACCGCGGAGCGAAATGTCAGCCTGAGCATGGGCCTGTTTCTGTATTGTGTTCCACAGAGCGCCAACACCTCAGCCTTTGTGCACTTCAGAGCGCTTTGAAAGATTCAAAACACGCAGAAGCCAAATAATTGTCATATACGTGGTGTCAAAGGAACATTCTGGGAGAAATTTGTACTTTCAGGCAAACACTCTCTGCCTCTTTTGAATGCAAGTGTGTATGGCTAGGTGTAACTTCAGCAAGTCTAAGAGATATTTGTTAAATGAATGACTCGGAGGGTCGTGAAAGAAACGCCTGGCCTGGAGGCCTCTTATCCCTAGAGAAAGAGACAGAGTGGTGAAAGGCAGAGAAAACTAGGGAGGGAAAGTGAAGTGATGGAACGATGAGAGAGAGAGAGTGATAGGAGAGAAAGGTAATGGATTTGGTTTGAACATTTCTACAAGGGATGTTTTTGTTACTCAGTTTGGCACTAGGTGAATGTATGTAGGAACTGTGGGAATGTATGCTCTTCTAGAGGAACTGTCTCATGAGAGAAGCTCTTATCGCCAGTTTTGACTGGTTATCTGAGTGGCTTAATCGCGACGGGTGGCACTGCACCCGTCGCACACCAGCAACTCCGCCGGCTCCATTCGGAGCCGGCTTCATCGTTGCTGGGGCTTTCCCGCTGGGCGGGCGGGCGGCCTTTTGGGGGTCGCCCGCCCGCCCAGCGGGAAAGTCAGAATGACCGCCGCGGTGACCACGGTGCGGTCTTTTGGCGGTCTCCGCCCGGCGGGCGGCGCCCGCCGCCCGCTGGGGTTGGAATGACCCCCTATATGTTTTGTTCAGTTTAGCTGCCTATTGGCTTTAACATGGAGTTAGCCATTACATTCTGTATTCAGTTCAGCTGCCTATTGGCTTTGACATGGCATTAGCATTACTTTCTGTATTCAGTTTAGCCGCCTATTGGCTTTAACATTGCATTAGCCATTACATTCTGTATTCTGCCTATTGGCTTTGACATGCTGTATTCAGTTCAGCTGCCGATTGGCTTTGACATGACATTAGACATTACATTTGATATTTAGGTTAGCTGCCTATTGGCTTTAACGTGGAGTTAGACATTGCAGTTGAAACATCGCAAATGTCTGTATTCTTCCAAGCTGTGTTTTTCCACAAGATGAACCAAGCTGTTTTCTTCACACCAGACTAGACCTGATAAGAGAGATTACATTTGGTGTTTTCCTTTCTGCTCAGGCTTGGGAATAGGAGAAGTCTAGGAGATCTTGGCAGTCTCCAAAGGCTTGTGTAGTTTTCCCGAGTCTGAGAGGAGTGGGCACGCTTTTGTAAGGATGACTCTGGGCTACAGTGAGTTAGATTCGAATCTGCTTGACTTCAGGCTGGAACTAGGCACCAGTTGGCAGTCTCCCGTGTGGGTAGATAATCTCTTTCTCGCAGTTGACCGGAGTCATCAACTTGCAGACCCCAGAAAGATGAAGCTGAAGATAGGTCCTACTTGCTCATACGGTGATGAATTTTAATTTTTATGCTTTGCTAATATAATCTGCTGTGTACATTGCAACTGAGAAGTACTGTGATATATTTTGTTTTCATTGCTGCGACTACTTTTACTCTTTTGAACGTGTGCTTGAAGTCTATTAATTCGTCTCTCAAAAACTTGTGGGTGGGGAAGAATTAATAACAATAAAGGTCTTCTTTGAACTCAGAAGTGCATTCCAGAGAGGTTCTGTAAGCTCTGATAGGAGATAAGTAGGAAAGCAGAACATTTTGGTACCAGGAGTGGGGTCGAATTATAGATTTCTACGTGCTCAATTTAAAAGTGTAATTGTTTTTTGTTGTTTAGAGAATTACAGAAGCACGGCAGACCATGTTTGAAAATGCATGTGTAGTTAAGCGGCCTGATGGTGCTGTGAGAAACATGTTTTCTTTCTGTGATAAAGCATATTTAGAAAATGTGCCTTTTGGAAGCAATGATGTTCATTTTGTTCTTGACAGAAGGGTTTGGATACTTTTATCTGCTTACAAAAAAATGCAGGAGAAATGTAGGCAGTTGGAACATGAAAATAAGAATTTACGTGAGCAGATTAGCCAGAATACATTAATGCAAGATAATGCTGAAAGTTATAAAACTGCTGTTTTAGAAGAATCTGTCTTTTCCCATTCCAGTAATGAGGGGGTTAAGACAGCTGTGACCCAGTCTGAGCCTCCGTGTGAGCCAGGTTTTTTGGCAGTCAAAGTGCATTCCTTAACTGATAACATGGAGAACAGAGCTCAGAGTGTGATTTACGAGGTACCATTGCAAAATGTGCAAGTTAAACGAAAGATTTTATAGTTTCTTACTGTTTGTACTAAGCAAGAGACACAGAGTTTCATTCGCTTGTTTGATTTTTGAAAACAGAATAGCCCTCATCTGAGTGAAATCTTAACACTTTTGTTTATGGTCACTAGGAAAAATTATATGCAGCTGCGCGCTTGTGATTTGGCAAATGAAATAATGCAGACTTTAGGTTTCTGCACAATGGAAGAGGGAAACACTGATTTATATGTAAATCAGGAACAGGGGAAGAAAAGAGTGCACCTAGCTAGGATCATACACTGGATCTGGTACCTGCAAGACAGGGCTAGAGTACCACAGGTAAAAGAGTCACCAGTGAAATTGAGTGCACCATTCGTATTTGTGTCCCCTGAGGATAAAAAGCATGTTTGTTTGACTAATGATTCATTGACTGAAATGTTGTTTTCTAGCACAAGAGAAGGAACAGTGTTGTACAATGTGTGTCAGATTTTAAAGCAAGAGCTGCGTGAGATGAGTCATTTTTACAATGATTCTTGGTTCACTGCCAATGGTTTAGCCGTTTGGTTTTCCACATGGCTTGTACATAACTGGTTCAATTCCCTTGCAGATGTTAAAGAGAAAAAATCAAAGTCTGAAGTGTTCACCCAGAATTCTGACTTAGTGGGGATGGCTAAGTGGGTGCACCAGAAATGTGAACAGCTGGGAGAAAAAGCCACTTATAGGTGGGCAGAGATGAGAGAGAAGCACATTCCCCTAGATTTGATAAAAACTGTGCAGCACGCACAAGAGCAATCTGTCCCACAAGCAGTCGCAGAGCAGTTGGGGAGAGGAAAGTTACCAGAACAGAAATGGCATATTGATCAGGTTTTAGGGGGAATGATTGCTGCAGATTACCGAGGAGAAATCAAAATTATACTGATACCTTGAAAAGAATCTGATTCATTCATACAAATTGGAGACAGAATGGCCCAACTTGTCAAAAATGCAGTGAATGGAGGTTTGGTAAAGAATGAGTCTGCCCCACCCCTTCTGACAGTGCAAGAAAAGGGAAGCTGTGGTGCAGCAGATAAAAACCTCAGTGCTGAGGTGTGGGTTGAAGCCCCAAGTGACCCTCCAGAACCTGCAGAAATAATAACAAAGGGCCCCAAAAAAGTCCTGCTGATTATAAAACAGGGAAAAGAGGAATGGTACATTTCAATTGACAAATGTTATTTGCCAGAAAAGTCATACTTTTTTCATTTGCAGATCCTACCACGTATCGCCACTGTCCCTGAGTGTGCTGTGTGGTCCCCCTTCGGGTGTGTGCGTGTGGGGTCGGGGAAGGGACCGAACCCCAAAACCGAACCTGACTGAGTAAAGTGCAAGCACCATGAATCCATTTTGCGCAAATGGAACCTTCAGTTCAAGTTCAACTTGTTTGATTACATTCTTCCACTGGAACTAAGCAACCTTAAAAGCTAACTGTCTGGGTTTTTTCGTGTGGAACTCTGACTTTCACTTACCTTCCAGCAAACCTTTCAAGTGGACTGTGCACCTTTACATGAGTAGTAATCATGCTACATCAAATTGCTGTTCTAGAAACACTGTTGAATTAGAGACACTATAATCTCATTCAAAGTATAAAAGTTTCAGTCTTTTCAGTGTAGATGTATCTGATGTGAAAGGTTATGAGATCAATATGTTAATCCACTTCCATTGCTTTACAGTGATTGCTTTTATCATTCAAATCTGATTTGCTGATAATGTTTTTTTTGTGTTGATGTTTTTTGTTTTTCTTTGAAACAATAGATATGTGAAACCAAAATGCATTGGTCATAGGGTGGAATGTGATGCTATTAATTGTGTTTGACCAATGACTTTGTGTTTCACCACTGCGCATATTAGTTGCTCAATGTTCACTAGTAGCACATTATGGGCCTGATTACAACTTTGGAGGACGGTGTTAAACCGTCCCAAAAGTGGCAGATATACCACCTACCGTATTACGAGTCCATTATTTCCTATGGAACTCGTAATACGGTAGGTGGTATATCCATCACTTTTGGGACGGTTTAACAGCATCCTCCAAAGTTGTAATCAGGCCCTATATGTTTTGTTCAGTTTAGCTGCCTATTGGCTTTAACATGGAGTTAGCCATTACATTCTGTATTCAGTTCAGCTGCCTATTGGCTTTGACATGGCATTAGCCATTACTTTCTGTATTCAGTTTAGCCGCCTATTGGCTTTGACATTGCATTAGCTATTACATTCTGTATTCTGCCTATTGGCTTTGACATGCTGTATTCAGTTCAGCTGCCTATTGGCTTTGACATGACATTAGACATTACATTTGATATTTAGGTTAGCTGCCTATTGGCTTTAACGTGGAGTTAGACATTGCAGTTGAAACATCGCAGATGTCTGTATTCTTCCAAGCTGTGTTTTTTCACAAGATGAACCAAGCTGTTTTCTTCACACCAGACTAGACCTGATAAGAGAGAGTACATTTGGTGTTTTCCTTTCTGCTCAGGCTTGGGAATAGGAGAAGTCTAGGAGATCTGGCCAGTCTCCAAAGGGTTGTGTAGTTTTCCTGAGTCTGAGAAGAGGGGGCACGCTTTTGTAAGGATGACTCTGGGCTACAGTGAGTTAGATTTGAATCTGCTTGACTTCAGGCTGGAACTAGGCACCAGTTGCCAGTCCCCCGTGTGGGTAGATAATCTCTTTCTCGCAGTTGACCGAAGTCATCAACTTGCAGACCCCAGAAAGATGAAGCTGAAGATAGGTCCTACTTGATCATACAGTGATGAATTGTAATTTTTATGCTTTGCTAATATAATCTGCTGTGTACATTGCAACTGAGAAGTACTGTGATATATTTTGTTTTCATTACTGCGACCACTTTTACTCTTTTGAACGTGTGCTTGAAGTCTATTAATTCATCTCTAAAGAACTTGTGGGTGGGGAAGAATTAACAACAATAAAGGTCTTCTTTGAACTCAGAAGTGCATTCCAGAGAGGTTCTGTAAGCTCTGATAGGAGATAAGTAGGAAAGCAGAACAATCGGGCTAGAGGCTCATCAGTCCAAGCCGGTCCCTCTGAAAATGGGCAGGGGTAGGAGCAGAGTTAGTCAGGCCAGTCCGGTCCTCTACAGTCTGGATAGGCCTGTCGGGGCTGAAATGGTGTTAACCACAGCAGGTTCGCTTTGGGTATTGGGGGTCATCTAAAACCTGTGACCAAACACCAAGAATCAGGGAAATAGCTGTACTTAGAGCTGCTTACTCTGCCAAAATCTGTGCGAACCCTGCAGATGGCAGGCTCGTCTTAGATGTAAACAATGCAGTTTCCATCTTTCCGAGGTCAATAAAATGTGGACCGCTGACGTTATTAATTACATCATCTGTCAGGGCAGAGTTTAGAGGCCTGAGCCATTCTGTAAGACACACTATGGGAACGTATCAAGGATTGAATCAGGTATCATCTTTAACATGACTCCTTAGCGGGTCACACTGGCTTAATGGGGCCCTGTTATGGGGCCCCTGCAGTGCCCATGCCAGCGGGAAAGCCCCAGCAACGATGAAGCCGGCTCCGAATGGAGCCGGCGGAGTTGCTGGTGTGCGACGGGTGCAGTGGCACCGTCGCGATTTTCAGTGTCTGCTTTGCAGACACAGAAAATCTTAATGGGGCCCTGTTAGGGGGCCCCTGCAGTGCCCATGCCAGTGGCATGGGCACTGCAGGGGCCCCCAGGGGCCCCACGACACCCGTTACCGCCAGCCTCTTCCTGGCGGTGTAAACCACCAGGAACAGGCTGGCGGGAAGGGGGTCGGAATCCCCATGGCGGCTGCTGCTTGCAGCGCCGCCGTGGAGGAT
Source organism: Pleurodeles waltl (assembly GCF_031143425.1). NCBI lineage: Eukaryota > Metazoa > Chordata > Amphibia > Caudata > Salamandridae > Pleurodeles > Pleurodeles waltl. Next base: position 261,517,676 of record NC_090449.1, read on the forward strand.
ACCCTGGGGCAGGGGAAAACCGTCGGGAAACCGCCGGTTTCCCTTTTCTGACCACGGCGGTACGGTGCTTCCTCCGTCCCCGGCCCTGGCGGTCCATGACCGCCAGGGTCGGAATGACCCCCATAATGTGCTACTGGTGAACATTGAACAACTAATATGTGCAGTGGTGAAACACAAAGTCATTGGTCAAACACAATTAATAGCATCACACCGATCCACCTATTCGAGGTATCAAACCTACTGACCCTGGCCCAGCCCTACCCCTCCTGCAGCAACATAGGTGACATGAGATGGACTTTCCCCGAGCATACCTGGCTTTCGCGGGCAGAAGCTTGACCCTGTTGTAGCCCAATAGGTAACAGACTCTACCCCAGACATTTCTGCCTTTCAGTGCCACTGCTCTACCCTGCGACAAAGCATGCTGTAGCTAGGGTGACCAGACATCCCGCATTTCACCGGACAGTCCCATTTTTTAAGAGGACTGTCCCGGTGTCCCGATATTTCTCTTAATTTTAAACAAATGTCCCGGTTTTTGGGACGAAGGTCAGATCATTACATAAATGTCCCGATTTTTGGGACAAAGGTCAGATTATCTAGGGAAGCATGAATTCAAGGTATGCTCTCTTTTAACAGATGCCTACAAAGTTTGCAATAATTAAAGTAATTTATCTGTTACTGTCAGGCAACACAGTCCCCTGTCTGCTCCCAGCAGAGAGACGAGTGGGGAGCAGAGAGAGGTGGGCGGGGTGGGTTGGGGGTGCAGGGTGGGAGGTCAAGCCATAGCTAATTTTATATGTCTAGTCTTATGTGTGTGTGTGTGTGTGTGTGTGTGTGTGTGTATATATATATAACACACATGTATGGGCACCAATGTTCCCTGTAAAGTGTGCACGTTTATCATTCTGGAAAGCTATTGTGGCCAAAATGTGTACTATCTATTATATAACCCTATGAGCATATGGTGCTATATAATGTAATACATTAACTGTTTATTGAATATTAATTTTGACTCTTTTATTTGATGTCTCTTACAATCCGAAATATGCACACGTTTAGAAAATATCAGGTAAACAGGTGCTCGTGCTTTATTTGTAAAATATTAGGTGGCGATGCCCAATGCGCTGCTTAGACATCCCTGGTCAGCACTATTAAAATGTCAGCATGCTGAATACCAAAGGTACGTTGTCATGAATCCATCTCAGGTCTCTTTAATTCTCTGCCAGACAGTCCCATAATCCCACACTTAACAGGGTTCTGTCTTCTCTCTTGGTGATAGATTTTCTGTCTTTCCCTTGTTCCATCTATTTATGATGTGTGTTATTCACTCATGGGACATGTCTCATGAGGGTAAATAAGTGCTGGCCCCACAAAATAAGTGCCAGTAGCCCACAACTGGTATCAACCTGCTCAAATCAAGTATTGGAGGTGCTTTCCTATCACACATTTGCCCCAGAATGGATAATCTAAGGCATCCAGAAGTTTGTAGAAAGCTAAAATTTTAAGGGACCAATTAGTGGCAATTGTTAGACCTGGTATTCTTAGAGTGGTCTTACCCCAGACATTTTGCCTTTCACCTCCTGTTTTTGCTGTGTTTTTTGATGGCCTTAGCACTCTGAGCACTTTACCACTGCTAACCAGTACTAAAGTGCATGTGCTTCTCCCCTACACATGGTAACCTTGTTATATACACAATTAGCATATTTAATTTACTTGTAAGTCCCTTGTAAAGTGGTATACCATTTACCCAGGGCCTCCTACTAGTGGGCCAGCAGCACTGATCGTGCCAGCCATTCAAGTAGCCCTGTAAACATCCCTCAGGCCTGCAACTGCACCTTCACTTGGCATTTAAAACCTCTTGAGAACCCTTAAACTCCCTTTTATTACACATAGGGCACACCTAAGGTAGGCCCTAGGTAGCCCATAGGGCAGGGTGCTAAGTAAGTAAAAGGCAGGACTTGAACTAATAAGTTTTAAATGTCCTGGTAATTAAACTCTCCCAAAGTCATTTTTCATTATTGTGCGAACTACTGTTCTCATAGGCAATGTTCCCTGTAAGTTCCTTCCTAGCCCACCCTTCTAAAATCTGATTAGTCATAGCGAGTGGGCTGGCAGATAACTTGAGGCATGTAAAGGCTGCATCGTCAAAGGTCTAACGCATGATGTAGGTTTCTAAATGGATGATAATATGGAACCATAGTTCATCTAAACTGAAACCCCAGGTAACTCTTCGATAGCTCTGGAACTGTCATGCATAATGTTTTTGTAACTCCTAAAACCCTATGCTGAATATCTTCTCTCCAATTACAAACAGTCGGCATTTGGATTTGAACAGGCAGGCTTGAGTACCAAGGAAGACCAGGTAATTCTGTAGATGTTCCAGGTGGGATTAAGGGTCTCTAGATAAATCACCTTCATGATCCACACCTTTGCTTCTATTACAGGTTAGTCGGACCGAGCAAGTTATAGATTTAAAGGGTCCGACATGCGTAGAAGCATAAGGACCATGTAATTATTTGGTAGGTCCCCCATCTGGGTCACCTGGCACATTATAACATGGCAACATGCTGTAACCAACTGTTAACCATCTTTTCTTTTGTTGCAGTTATCTCAGACAGAACTGGTCATAGAGGAAGACGGGCAGACCGGAGTAGCAGCAGAGAGAGCAGGTTATTATTTGCTAGTTTTTCCTTCTGGTGAATATGAGGCATTGAAACGATTAGGAGATTTAATCAATTTTTCCTCTTTTACAGGCATCTTGGACCTTGCTATACATTCATTTGAACAGGCACACATGAGTAGAAGGAGAAAGACAAGGTAATAATTTTGCAGATTTCTATTGTGGTGCGCCTAGTACAGGGAAATCTGACAACCTACCGTAATCACCTTTTCTTCTCTTGCAGGCATCTCCAACAGCACTACTCATCGATTAAAAAAGTCACATGTGAGTAGAAGCAGAAAGACAAGGTATTTATTTGTAGATTTCACTTGTGATGCACCCAGTACATTATAATACAACAACATTCTTCAACCCCTGTTTTTGTTCTTTTGCAGGCTTCTTAGACAGTGCTAATCATAGATTAGAAAAGGCAGAAGTGACTACAAGCAGAAAGACCAAGTGATTATTTAGTAGTTTTTCCTTGTAGTACATCTGAAACATTGGAACTTAAGCATGTGCTGTAACCATTTTTTTCTTCTATTGCAGACATCGCAGACAGTGTTACATCTACAGGCAGGTGTAAGAACAGAAAGGCCCAGGTAATTACTTGCTACATTTTCTAAGCGATAGCTCAGACTTGTCTGGTAGCCTGCATTCAATAGCTTAAGAACCAACTTTAAATAATGTTTCTCACTTTAGAAAATGTTCCTCTGTTTTTTTTTTTTTTAGGCTTTACGGCATAGTAGACTCAGACTGATTGCCACCAAAATGTTCAAGTGCAAAGATGTGACTTCAGCAGAGAGAAGTGCTTCACCACAAAGGAAGAAAGGCTGTCTTGTGTTCAAAGAAGAATGGCTGAAAGAAATTGTGGAGACTGAGACACAGAAGTCACGAAGCAAGGTTAGCGTACAACTGGGAGAGCTATTTTTATACAATCCAGAAGTAGGCCTGATTTGCAAAGTATGTACAGAAGCAAAGATCGCAGGGGACGTTTCTACTGGGAAGAAATGGAGTGATGGCTGGAAGCTGGACTACTTGAATCGCCATCTATGTAGCAAAGTTCATGAATCTGCTTTGGTGACCCTAAGAAATAAAAGTGCAGCTGCCAGGCTGGGTTTTGGAGTGCACACCATGCTGACGGAATCTGCCAGTGACAGAGCAGACGGACTAGAAGTGATTGAACGGCAAAGATCTCTGCCTGAGAAAATAAAGATTCTCATCAACAATGTGTTGCTAGCAACCAAAATGAACACTTCTGTTAACACGTCCCTTTATGTTAATTTATTACACATTAGGACTCGTTTTAGGCCAATTAATCTTTTGACCCAGTTGAGAGACACCGTAGGACTAGATAGCTAATCAATATGTCAATCAATATATCAATAATATCATCAATATTTATCACAACCACACATTTCACTTTAGTCAGAGTCATTCATCAAATTGACGACGCAACCATGATTTTTCAGCCATGAATAACCACACCTGTTTAGTAGAATTTCATGAGTTTTATTCCCTATTAGTTACAATCTAGCATAATATACGGTAATCTCAAAACCAGGAAACTCAATAGTATAGTCACGATATGACAGCTTTGATAAGATTTTAATAACGCAAGAATCACAAACATCAGAACATAGCATGACTTAAACATAGATTAAAGTATAGCAGAGTATTGATATCACGTCAGTTCAACAAAGCATAGTCCCGGTTGTTTGTCTATTTGTGTCAATTTGGTAAACACCTGTCCTAACCACTGATTAGCATTCGCATGTTGGGCTTCATGCAAAACAATTTAGAACACCAATTTGGAAAACATCTAGCTATGGTCTCTGTCAAAAGCAATCAGTTGGTACCTAGAAAGGAAAAGCAAACAGACAAATTACAATTTGTATTGTCATAATTACCCTCCAAGGATTAGGTCAGCGCACAGGTTCAGTCTTCGTCTTCAGGACATCAGTCAGATCACCATCAGTCAGGACTTAACTAAAGGGCAAAAGGGACACTTCCCTCTTAAGGAGGAAAGTGTAAATGGGCTGTCTATGGATAAGGATGGTTCTCAATAAGTCTGAAGTCACCAGAGTGACAGAGTTTCTGGATAAAAACAATACCATTCCCTACCTATTTCTCTCCACCTTTCTGTGACATGAGTTTTTATCCTTTTTCGTACTACATTGCCCCAACATTTTATTGGACATTTAGTTTACCCCACTATTTTTAACCTATCAAATTTCATTCGATAATCCCAATTGTTAACCCACATTAATTCACAGGTCTTTGATTGGTCTTCATAATTGACGTCTTCAGAGGTAGCACATCCGGCGTTATTTCATAATTTGGCATTCCTTGGTACATCCTTTGGGTCAGCAGATTTGTTGTTCACTGGTGTAAGTGTCCTTGTACATTTCATTAATCTACATTTGTTTCAATTCATTTATAACTTTTAAACCAAGGCACCGAAGATGCGCTTGGGAACGGATCTAACATGGTTACTTTCATCTTCCAAGTTTGAAGAAAAAGGACATTTGCAAGGTCATGGCCCCTTGTGAGTCAGCACACTGAAAAACAGAAAAATGCATTTAATATGAGAGCCAGGCAGCTAAACTGCAGCTATTATGACTGTTGACAGCTCTCCATCCTTTTTCGGACGAAGAGCCGCCAACAGCCATTATGGCGGGCGGCGGGGAAGTGGAGGTTGCTCCACCTCCACTTCAACAGAACACTGCCCACCGAATCACGTCCTGTAATTCGGCGTGGCGGTGTTCTGTTGACGGTGTGGTGTTGGCGGAGCAGCCCCCATGGCTCCCGTCCCCTCCCGGATGATCGTCGGACCAGGTAAGTCGATCGTCCGTGAGGGGAGGGGGGTGTGGGGGTGTTGTGTTTTGTGTGCGTGCATGGGGGTGTGCATGTTTGTATGTAGTGGGGATGTCTGAGTGCCTGTATGCTTGCGGGGGTGTCGTGAGTATAGGAATGAGTGCGTGTATGTCTGCGGGTATGTCTGTATGGATGTGTGCGTGTATGTTTGAATGTGGGTATGCGTGTCGGACTGTGTGTGTGGATGTTTGCATGTATGTCGGCGTGTGTGCGTGTATTTGTGTTGGTGGTGCCTGCGTGTGTGTCGTGTGTGAGTAAGTGATGTGCTGTTGTGGCAGGGGTGGTTTAGGGTGTAGGGGAGGGAGTCGGGTGGGGGGACCCCTATCAGTGCCAGGGAAGGAATTCCCTGGCACTGATAGTGCTTACCGCCATGGTTTTTATGGCGGTTTCAAACCGCATGAAATCCATGGTGGTCAGCCGGGTCCAAATACCGCCGGCGGTATAGTGACGGCCGCTGGGCTGGAGACCCAGGTCTCCAGCCCGGCAGTCGTCTCCACCCTGGCAGGCGGAACGGAGAACCAGCGGATGACCATGGCGGTAACCGCCATGGTCATAATTCGAAAAAAAAGACCGTCAGCCTGTTGGCGGTCTTACGCCGCTTTTCCGCCTTCCGCCAGGGTCATAATGACCCCCTGAATGTGAAGCAGTCTCCTGACGGCCTCTCAATGAAGTGCGGTGGCTTTCAAGGCATTTTGCTGTTGGTGCACTCTTGCGTAATTATGAGGTTGCTCTCAAATACTTTGATCATGAAATAGCTGAGGAGAATGACCCAATTGCTAAATATTGCTACAAAAAAACTATCTGATGCCAACTACCATATTTTCTTTGCAGCACTGAATGACATTCTGGGTGAACTTGCATCTTTGTGCAAGTTGTTTCAGAAAAGCTCTTTGACCACTGTTGAAGCTGTACAATATGCAAGAGCAACAATTGGTCAAATAAAGGAACAGTACTTGGGCGACACTGTCTTTTAGAGCAACACAGTAAGAGATCTGAGGGCTTTGAACAGAGAGGACCGAGAGTTTGATAGTGAGCCGATGTTATCTTTCATTAAACTTCTTTGTGAGCACATGGAAAGAAAGATGAATTGAAGGAATGGACAAGCTTTGATTTCCATGCAGTAAAAACACAATCACAGTTTGATTTTGGAACTGAGAATGTGCAAAGACTTGTTGAAAAGTATAGGAAGGTCTTGGTCCTGGGTGATTGTGACACCCCTGAGGATGTTCTTCAGCAATACAGAGATTATAAATATGTGGTGGCAGAACATATAAAAAGCGGATTGTTTAGGACCTTTCAAGACATGGTGAATTTCACTGTGCGGAATGCTGCACAGTATAGTGTTGTATCTCAGCTTGTTGATGTCTGTGCAACTTTCCAGGCTTCAGGTGCAGACTGTGAAGGAGGATTCAGCCTCATGAATGAAATCAAGTACAAATTAAGAAACAGACTCAAGAAGAGTCACCTAGATATGATGATGAGGACAAAGGCCTGCCTCTCAAATGGAAAGGTTGACATAGACCGAGTTTATCAGCACTGGAAGAATGGCAAGGACCGATTAGAGAAACAAACATGTCACACATCTACTGTTGGCACCTGACTTGTCTAAACTCTGATGCCGCTCTTCTTACAGTCACTATGTGGCTTGGGTAAGAGCATTTCTCAGCCTGTCTCTTTGCAGGAGCCTCATGGCATTTATCAGTAGTGTGTTTATCAAATTGTAAATGTTAACTAATTGTACAACATGCTTTATTTGATGTACATGGCTCTCTGTAGCACACTGAGAGTATTCATTAAAGATTCATAATGGTTCAACCTCCTGATTTCTGTTTTCGCTAAATGGGGTGTAGGTGGCACTCAACAGGTCAGGTCTTTGGGGTGTGCCACTAGGTCACAAAACTGCTGTAATGCCCATTTACATGGAGCAATGTTTATACAAACATCCCTTTTTTGCTTTAGTGGTAAAACAAAGCTATGGAGAGGCAAATGGCAAAGATCTTGATAGTTATGCGCTGCACTTGCGTGTATGGTCAATTTCTTGGCGTACGTACCCTTGGCTGCAGCGCACAGAGACCTTACACTGCCGCACACAGTGGAAATAAATGAGAGGGAACATTGATTGTCACCCTCCCTGTTGCTCTCCTCCCAGTTGGCCATGCCCCCTCACCCAAGAGGGTGTGTGTGTCTCCTTTACTGCAGGCACCTCTGCCCCTGCCCCTGTTGCCCCTGCTGCCCTGAGTGAGGAGGCTATAAACCTCCTGAGGAGTATCTCTGTGGGTCAGACTGCCACTGTGAATGCCATCCAGGGGTAGTCCACCCAACTGCAGCAGACAAATGCATTCCTGGACAGCATTCCTAGTGCCATGTCTGGCTTATAGAAATCTTTTCAGGCTTTAGCATCCTCACTGACAGCAGCCGGTCACCCTCCCCTTCAGTTCCCCCTCCACCTCCCTTTTCCCCTTCCCAATCCCCCATTCCCCAACCTATCCCAAGCACACAGACAGATCCGCACGTACCCACACTAACACACAAAAGCAGCACACAAACACGAACACCACAAACGGCGCAAACATACAAAATTCAAATGTTGTGCTTGCACCTCTTTTGCGTCAATAATTGTTTAGTACTGGCTTGCACCTTCTCTGTGCACCAGCCGGGCACCATATTTATGGAATGGTGAAACCAGTGCAAAGGGTAGGCTAGCGTAAAAAAATATGACGTTAGTCGGGTGGGGCTGGCTGTATGGAAGAAGGGGGTTTTGCACCAAAAAATGACGTTAGGCAGGTTAGAGTAAAAAAAAACTACTCTAACCTGCCTAGAGTCATTTTCTGATGCAAAATCATCCATACCATCCTGTCTTAGAAAAGACAGGAGTCATGCCCACCACCCCAATGGCCAGCACAGGGGACCAGGGTCCCCTGGGCATGGTCATTGCACTCAGTGCCATGTAGGGTGGTCCATTTCAGGGCCCCAACGGCACTTTAAAAAAAAGAAAATACTTACATGTACTTACCTATACTTACCTTGGATGGGGTCCCCCATCCTCGGCTGTCCCACTGGTGTGGGTGGGGGTGTGGGTGGGGGTGTGGGTGGGGGTTTCCCTGGGGCCTGGGAAGGGCACCTGTGGGCTTATTCCATGGTGTTCCACCATGAAAATAGGCCCACAGGTCCCTAATGCCTGCCCTGACCCAGACGTTAAATATGGTGCAAAGCAAGCTTTGCACCATTTTTTGACCCCTCCTTCCCCCATTGCGTGATTTTTGCATGGGAGGATAAATAAGGCACTAGGGCCTTAGAGAAATTTTTTGCACGGGAAGGCCTACTTTGCATCTCATTGACGCAAAGTGGGTTTCCACGTATAAAAAATGACTTTAACTCCATAAATTTGGCTCTAGACAGGTCTTGTGCCAAAGTATAAATATGGAGTTAGTTTTGCACCGAATGTACGTAAAAAAAAAATGACGCAAATTCGGTGCAAAACATATATAAATATGCCCCCAAGTGTCCAAGTTACAGTACAGCTTCAACATCTCATGAAAACCGCAAGTGGTCAAATGTAACCTCAAATGCCAAATTACCATTTCAAGATCCCAGCAGGCTCAAATCCCAATTACACACTCAAATACCTCAAAAGAGCTTAAAAAAACTAGGAATCTTTTTTCATGGCAATGCACAGCCTTAACAACCAAGACACAAGCACAAACACTATGACACAACTATTATATACTCCTGTATACTTTACTTCAAATGTCAAGTGCACACTCAAACACTGAGGCATTGATTTAAAGATACAAAGGCAGCTCTACATTCTCCGTGGTATCCAAAAATCGGTTGCCTTAACTATTTATTGCATGTCCCGTAAAGCCTCATATATACAAGTATGGCCCCATTTTTCAGTGCGGCCCAATAAATTAAGTTGTAGCCCAACATAGTCACAGAATTAGCAACTTGTTTTCATGTATAGCCCTATATGATTACTGCTGTCTCATATGTCCAGTTATAGCACTATGTCCTCAAGCATAACTCTCTATGCTTACTGCAGCCCAAGAATGCATGTATGGCCCTAATAAACCAAGACACATATGATTTTTTGCTCAGTGTAGCCCTGAAATAACCCTTTCTGTTCAGCTGTAGATTGATATGCCCCATATATTTACGAACATTGAAGTTATCGATACCTGGCATGCATCTTCCTTTCGTGCCACATGGCCATTGAAACATTAAGGCAGGCAACTGGACAGAAGAAATCAAACAGATCTGAGTGCAGGTCTATCTCTTGCAGGCGTACATCATAGAAAGACAAAAACTATTGTCTTTGAAATTGCTTGTTTTATCAGTTGGTCAGTTTTGCAGTTACAGGTACAAGAACATGTCAAAAAGATTTAATTTATATGCGTTGATGAACATATCCCATGGTGGATGTCTGTAGCCTCATCACCTTTACAGAGGAGCTTCTTCAAAGTTCAGTGGTACCAACTGGCAAGGACTGTGTCCAGCTTGTCTCAGGAGCTTCTCAACAGCAGCCTGAGTATGAGGTGTGTATTCTTCACCAAGGGGCATGCCCAGGACAATGGTATCGACTCTAGCATAAAGTTGAAAAAGAGACGGCCAACAGGTAATTATCAGTGAAGATAAATAACACAAAGGGCCTGAAGCACATGTTTGTTTGTGCCCTAGTGCAGCCGTATTCACACTCAAGGCATACACACATTAACCTTATTCATGAATAAAGCATGACTAACTGATAACTAAGATATGCTAAAGTACAAACAAACAAATTGAATACCACCATAAAGCAAATGAAAGAGTAAGGTATTTGGATTTACTGTGAAGTTGCCAGGATCCACATAAAGGTTTTTTTATGGTGGATGTTACTTAGATCTTCATAGTATGCCTTCAGGTTGTTTTGGCCCTGCAGGGGGGAGCGCCATTACCAGGTGAGGGCAGCTCTCCTTATAGAATAATACAAACACTGGGACACAGTGGTATAGGGGTAATAGAAGATAGTGGTGCGAAGACCAACCCTTCCTTTCATTCCCTCTGCCCCTTACCTCAGGGGCATACCATGTGTTGCTCAGGATGAGGGAAAACGACTGGCCGTGGGAGGACAGAAACTCCTCACAATAGCACGGCCCAAAAATAATATTCCTCCTATACCCACAGTAATAAACTGTAAAACTGGAAACTGGAAAAAAACAAAAGATAGTACTAACTCTGACCAGCATCAAAGAAAATGAAAACTACATACGTGTAGCAAACATATAGAAGATACAAGAATACACTTCCCCGCCTCCCAACAAAATCGGTCCTCAAACAGTTACGAAAATACCCAGCAGACTGTCTTCAAGAGCCTGATCTGTGTCTCCTCCTGCTGAGCTACCAGATAGTCCAACTTCTCGAGGATTCACAACAACGTCCGAAGAGTCACTGGTCTCCTCATCAGGGGCGGACTCCATGGACAGATATTGTTTTGAAAATGTCATATTCCGCATTAAAGATGCACTTCCTTGCTGAGCCGTGATTAGAGTTTCTCTATCCAGACTCACAGTCCATGGGACAGGTTCAAAAGGTAGCCAGAATTTTCCCACAGCATGTCGATTCTTGATCAACACGAGATCCCCTACTTGAATATCCTGACTCTTGGCCCGCCTCTTTTGGGATATGCGACTGTTACGCACATGACGTTGCCGCAAATTGTCAGCTACATGGTTGCGCAACACCGAGGGACCTTCATGAGGAGGGATCGTGTCACACACCAGCTGGTTCATGCCCAAGACACTGGGGGCTACCTTGGTGGTGGTATGGGGAGTGAGCCGATATTCTCATAGAAAAGCATACAGAGAACATTCAATGTCACGTCCATTCGCCACAGCGATTCTCAAGACCTCATTCAGTTTCGCATGAACTGTTGAGCCTCCCCATTCGCTTTTGGCTAGCAAAGAGTGATCTTAATATAGTGGATACTACGAGAGGCTAGGTAACTCACAAAGTCTTGACTTGAAATAGGTGGGCCATTATCCATCTGTAGCTCTTTAATAAGACCATGGGTGGCCATGATCTTCTCGAGGCGTGGCACAGTGTGGGCATGGTGATGGAGTCAAGGATTTCAACCTCGGGGAACTTTGAAAAGTCATAAATGGCGACTAACATGTGTCGTCCATCTGGCAGGCTTCCAAAATCCACACTTGTGCAATGCCATGGAGCAGAAGGAATGGGCTCAGTGATGATGGGCGTCGGAGCATCTGCAGGACCAACCGTTTGGCAAATATGACAATATCTCACAGTACGCTCCACATGTTCGTCGAGGCCAGGGAACCATACATTGCACCTGAGGCGTGCTTTGGTTTGGACAATCCCTTGGTGCTCGGCATGAGCAAGATCCACCACTCGCTGCTGCAGTTACGACGGGATCACTAATCGTGGTCCCCCTAGTAAGCATTCATCTGGAGATAGCACCAATTCTTGCTGAACTGAATGAAGTGATGACAACATCAACTGCGCCTCTTCGGTCCATCATGAGAGATGATGTGTCAAAGTGTGCCACTTCCCTGCAGTGATGGCAGAGATGACCAACTGCAGGCACTCATCAGTCTGAGTCGCTGTTCTGATTTCCTCTAGTGTGATGGGTAGGGGCCAGGATTGTATACATTTTGCATATATTCTTCGAGCTCCCCGACATCTGCTTCTTCACTCGTAGCAGCTGGTCGGGTATGTCGAGAGAGATAGTCTGCCGGATTTTGGGCTCCTAGTCGATAAACTACCAAGAACTGGTATTCTTGAAGTTGGAGAATGGTGTGCGCTGACAACGCCTGCTTGGAGGCTCAAAACGCCGCTTCCTGTGCAGTTCCCCACTCCCAGCTGACATTAGATTTGGTTTACTCCTGAAGAGGGGTGGTGAGGGAGGTAATGTTCTGGATTAACCTGCCACAATATGTAACCGTACCCTGAAAACTCCAAACTCCAGTTACGGAGCAGACTGAATGTCTCTGACCTTGTCGGGGCGCGGCATGACTCCATTTTCTGGGAAGTGATACCCACAGAAGGCAATTTCCAGTTGTAGGAATGTACACTTCTCCCTATGAAGTGTCAAACCATTGCCATGCTGCTGCGTGAAAGTGGCTCGCAACTTCTCAACACGATCTTCAATGGTACGGGAATGTATCAGAATGTCATCGCTAACATTGATGACCTCCTCCAACCTGGCTAGCACTCCATGAATGATATCCTGAAAGACCTCTGCTGCACTCGAGATGCCAAAACTGAGGCACTTGTACCTGCGGAGGCCCACATGCATTGAAAATGTGGTGATGGCTCGTGATTCCTGGGCCAGCAACACTTGGTGCCCTGAGATCCACCTTTGAGAACCTTCACGATCCATTCACCTCAGCCACAATGTCATCAATGGTCGGTGTCAGGTGACATTACCTTTGGATTGCTACGTTAGGCAGTCTCATATCAATGCATATGTACTTCGCCTGGTTGTTTAGGCTTGTGAGTGATGACGATGGGTGAGACCCATGGAGTCGGCCCCTTCACCTGTTCAATGATATCCGCTTGCCGAACTTCAACTCAACTCCTCTTCTACTTTGGGACGCAAATTAAACGCAACCTGATGATGCCTCAAAGGTTGAATGGATTCATCTGTGTGGAGGTTGACTAACCACCCCTTCAGACATCCAATACCTTCAAAAAGCTGTGAGAATTCTGAGGTCAAATCATTGACCGTCCTCAAGTGCACAGTGAATGCGAATGACACCAGGTGGAGCTTCTCCGCCGTCTTGCATCTCAGCAACATGCCGGATCCAGACTTGGTGACATACATTTTGGCACTTGTTGTCTGCTGACCATGCGCAATGTCAGTTGTGAAAATTCCCGCAAGGGAAAGTGGAGTCGATGACCCAAATGCATAGACCTGAGTGTTGGTGGGACAAAGTGTTCGGTGGATAGGTAGAGTTTTGAGAACAGATTGTGGCAAGATGTTTATTGATGCTCCTAAATTAATAAACGTTACCCCATCGACCCTAAATAAGTACTGTGTTGACGAAGTACTAACATTCTGCCCAATTCTAAATTAGGTGGGAAGATTGAGTGGCGAACTGGGTACCCTATTACATCTGTGACAGAGTACTTTTTCTGCAAGTTCTAATTCGGGCCCTTTGAGTTATTTGAAAGACACGTAAGGTAAAATATGTATAACTAATTACTTTTGTTATGCAGCATGATTGCTATCAAATAATGCTGTCTTGGTGTTCATTTAAAATTTAAAGCCATTTTACAAACCCCTGATATCAGTAATAAGTAAAAAGAAATCTAGATGATTCTTCTTTCAACGTTACTGTACTTATCTTTCTGCATAGTTTAGTAATTTTTGTGCATGTGATATGCATGCTAGGTGTGCAAGATATGGTTCCCAAAGCTAACCATAACTAGGGAATATGAGGGTGTTCTGTGTTGTATTATAACCACACCTGCACTTTCACTATGGTTTTCAAATGAAAGAATAATATGCTATTTATTACATTTATTGAGTGTTGGAGGGTACCATAACTCACGAGAGACAGCTCTTCATTGGGCCATGATTCCCCTCACCATATTTATAATAATAATAATATATTATATTATTATAATATTTAGCAAGATATTACGTTCTGCACATATGCTTATATGATTTATGCCAGGGCAGTTTACAATCATACTTGTTTTTTTACATCCTGCTTGACAGTGCAGCTATCGGCATCCTTATGTGATTAACAGAAAAATAAGTATTCAGGAATTCTATAGAGAGCAGAACAGTTTCCACACCCTGATGCTGGTTTGAACAAGTACAGCTTTTTAGTTTTGGCAAAAGCTGTGGGCTTCCACAGGAAGAGTGCTTCCTCTTCAAGCTGCTGTCACCATTTGTTTGTCCAGCTGAATGAATCAACCGCTGGGTAGCCAACTAAAGATGGCTCACTAACACCCATACAATCTAAAGTCAAGCTATTGTGTAACACTGGAATGGAGCTTGCCTTGTCGGTCGCACAAATGCCATTGTAATACTGTGAAATAAAGTTTTCTAGATAAATAAATAATTAGTGTGTTTGTTCTTCTCTGGCAGCCGCACAGATGGATGGAGGTCAGTCATGATATGTTGCTGCTTGCCACTCCTACCATCCTCCCCACTTCCCTTTTCATCACTATCTAGAGTGCTGGTCTGTGTTTGAGGTCAGTATGGGAAGGTCACGGCTATACTAATGCTTTTACAATATCCTTTAACAGGGAATAATTTGAGAAAATTGTGTTTTTAAACATTTCTAGTTTGTCTTTATTTCATTGTTCAATGTAATAATAGGAAAGAATAAAATACAATTATTTTATTAAGACACTTGTCCATAGACCAAACACATAGAATTAAAGTTAAAAAATGTCTTTCACAAATACTAAATCAAGATTATTCAATTTCATTACTGATCTTAACCCCTTCTGTGCCCAGGCAATAATGGTTACGTCCTCAGCTGCAGCGCTGCTGTACCAAGGGCGTAACCATTATGTTTTGGGCCGACCCAGGGGAAAAGGTACCCCTGTGGGCCACCCACCCACAAGCTCCTACCGGGAATGGCAGTGGAACACCTTCTGCCGCCACCCGTGCCCCCCCCTCAGCGATGTGATGATGTTGGCATGCGCACGCCGAACCCTAGTCATCAGAGCAGGGAATTATATATGTGGTGTGTTTTGTGTAGCACGCACAAGGTTTACTTACCTAGGGGCACTTATAAGTGCTTGATTTATCAATGCTATTTAGGGATCTAGGGCCAGATGTAGCAAATTCCAGCTTTGCGACTCGCATTCCCATTTTGCGAGTCGATAACCAGGTTACCGACACGCAAAATGAGAATGGGCATTGCGATGTGGGTTTTGCACCTCCCAAACAGTGATTTTCGCTGTTTGCGAGGCACAAAAGCCTTGCTACATCTGGCCCTTTGTTTCAGAAAGTCATTGGTGAATCAAGTTATTTTTTAGGAACCATTTACTTACCCTTTTGCCAAATCCAACCAATATGCCTGAGATGGACTAGTGGATGGGTGTGCAATAATGTTTTGGTGTTTTCTTTGCTTTTTACCGTCCATGCATACTCTTCCCGGTAGCGAACACCTTGCCGTCACATCTTATGGGAAACTGGTCACTAAAGGAATAATATATGGTGTGTTTTGTGTGGATCCCACAAGGTTCACTGACCTAGAAGCACTTTTAAATGGTTGATTTATATTTGTGGATTGGCAGACTGGAGTGGGCGCTTCCACCCATGGCTAGCCACAGCTTTCACCTGGTGCCCCATCATAGCTTCTCCACCCAGCCAGGCCCAGTCATAGCTTTCAGACCCAGCCAGAGGCACTTAAGAACCAGAACTGACACTGGGAAGGTTTTTGTGTACCTTTTGGACTACTTGAACTGCTTTTTTTGTTCACCTCCATCCAAGTGAAAAACCATAAATCTTACCATACTCTGAGCTCCATACCCCTGGGTAGAAGGACTGACTTTGTCTCCTTGAACCTGAAAATCTAAAAATGTAGAAAATATCACTAAAACAGGTGCTGGGAGGCTAAAAATGGGCAATAGGCACTGGTGGCTCAGTACTAACTCTGGGAAGGAGTTTGTGTACCTTTTGGACTATGAGAAGTTGTCTTTTGTTCACCTGCATCTAAGGGAAAAACCTGGAATCTAACTCAACTTGAAGCTCCATATCCCTGGGTAGAAGTAATGGTGTTCTCCCCTTTAACCTGAAAATTTCAAAATTTCAAAAATATCACTAAAACAGGTGCTGAGAAGCTAGAAATGGACCATACACACCGATGGCTCAGAAATGACACCAGGAAGGAGTTTGTGTACCTGTGGGACTATGTGAAGTGTTTTTTATTGCTCACCTCCATCCAAGGGAAAATCTGGAAATCTTACCCTACTCAGAGCAAAATGTTGAAAATATCACTAAAAAGGGAGCTGGGAGGCTAGAAATGGACCAGAGGTACTGAAGGCTTACAACTGACACTGGGAAGGAGTTTGTATACCTTTTGGACCAAGTGGAGTGTTGTTTTTTGTTCACTTCCATCTAAGGGAAAAACCTGTAATCGTACATGACTTAGAGCTCCATGGCCCTGGGTAGAAGGAATGACTTTGCCCACTTGAACTTGAAACACTCAAAATGTCGAAAATATCACTAAAACAGGTGCTGTTAGGCTAGAGATGGGCCAGGGGCTCTGAAGGCTTAGAACTGACACTGGGAAGGAGTTTGTCTAAATTTTGGACCATGTAGAGTATTTTTTAATTCACTTCCATCTAAGGGAAAAGCCTGAAATCTTACCTGACTTGGATCTCCATAGCCCTAGGTAGAAGGAATGACTTTGCCCCCTTGAACCTGATCACTCAAACTGACAACAATATCACTAAAACAGGTGCTGAGAGGCTGGAAATGGGCCAGAGGCACTGAAGGCTCATAATTGACATTGGGAAGGAGTTTGTATACCTTTTGGACCATGTGGAGTTGTTTTTTTGTTCACTTTCATCTAAAGGGAGGAACCTGAAATCTTAAATGTCTTGGAGCTCCATAGACCTGGGTGGAAGGAATGTCTTTGTCCCCTTGAACCTGAAACACTCAAACTTTTCAAAAACATCACTAAAATGGGTGCTGGGAGGCTAGAAATGGTCCAGAGTCACTGAAGGCTCAGAACTGACTTTAGGAAGGAGATTGTATACCTTTTGGACCATGTGGAGTGTTTTTTTTTGTTCACTTCCATCTAAGAGAAAAACTTGAAATGTTACGCAACTTGGAGCTCCATAGCCCTGGGTAGAAGTAATGACGTTCTCCCCTTTAACCAGAAAATTTCAAAATGTAAAAAATATCACTAAAACAGGTGCTGAGAAGCTAGACATGGACCATACACACCGAAGGCTCAGAAATGACACCAGGAAGGAGTTTGTGTACCTGTGGGACTATGTGAAGTGTTTTTTATTGCTCACCTCCATCTAAGGGAAAATCTGGAAATCTTACCCTACTCAGAGCAAAATGTTGAAAATATCACTAAAAAGGGAGCTGGGAGGCTAGAAATGGACTAGAGGTACTGAAGGCTTACAACTGACACTGGGAAGGGGTTTGTGTACCTTTTGGACCTTGTGAAGGGTTTTTCGTTCACCTCCTTCCAAGAGAAAAAACTAAAATCCTACCCTACTATGAGCCCCATAGGCCTGGGTAGAAAGAATTACTTTGTCCCCTTGAAATTGAAAAACTCAAAATGTCGAAAATATCACTAAAACAGGTGCTGGTAGTCTAGAAATGGGCCAGAGGCACTGAAGGCTCAGAATTGACATTGGGAAGGAGTTTGTTTACCTTTTGGACCATGTGGAGTATTTTTTTTGTTCACTTCCATCTAAGGGAAAAACCTGAAATCTTAAATGACTTAGAGCTCCATAGCCCTGGGTAGAAGGGATGTCTTTGTCCCCTTGAACCTGAAACACTCAAAATTTTCAAAAACATCACTAAAACGGGTGCTGGGAGGCTAGCAATGGTCCAGAGTCACTGAAGGCTCAGAACTGACATTAGGAAAGAGATTGTATACCTTTTGGACCATGTGGAGTGTTTTTCTGGTTCACTTCCATCTAAGGGAAAAACCTGAAATTGTATAGGACTTGGAGCTCCATAGCCCTGAGTAGAAGGAATGACTTTGCCCTCTTGAACCTGAAATACTCAAAATGTTGAAAATATCACTAAAACTCGTGCTAAGAGGCTAGAAATGGGCCAGAGACACTGAAGGCTCTTAACTGACATTGTGAAGGAGGTTGTATGTCTTTTAGAACATGTGAAGTGATTTTTGTGCACTTTCATCCAAGGGAAAAACCTGGAATCTTACGCGACTTGGAGCTCCATAGCCCTGGGTAGAAGGAATACTTTGTCCCCTTAACCCCTTATGTGCCCAGGGCGTAATGGTTACGTCCTCAGCTGCAGCGATGCTGTCCAGTATGGGCCCTGCTAAGGGCTTCTCGGATCTCTCCTGGGCTCCTCTTCCAGCTCGTCACCTGAAAGGAAGGGGGGGAGCTAAGCCTTCATGCAGGGCTAGTCACTACTCTAGGCCTGAACCAGGTAAGGGGAGCACAAGAGCCCTCTCCGGTCTGCTGCCACCCTGCCCTGGGTAGTGACTGCCTTCACTTTACTGTGGGCTCTGGGTGCTGCCTTTGGGCGGGTACCTTCCACTTTCCTGGAGCCCATGCACGGGAAAACCAAGAGGCTTAAGCCCGGACTGCCCCACACCCTCCCCCCACTGGCCTGCCCATTTTCTTTGACTTTGAATCTCTCATGAAGTGGGGGCTTACAGAGCCCCGGGGAGAGACAAAAGTCAGAGTTAGTCTGGCGGCCTGCCCCACTGGACATTTGGTCACCCAGCCGGTGAGCCATCTGGTTGGCAAGCCCAGTGACCAGATGGCCTGCAAAGACCCAGCGGCCAGAGTGAACCAGGCAGCACGACAGTCACCCCGGCGAAGACAAGATTGGCCGTGCACTCTGAGAAGCTCCTTTTTGGGACAGCTTGCCTCCCGGTGATGTGTGTGAACCAGGGATTTCCACTCGGGAAATCTGGTCACCATGCTGACCTGCAAAGGATTGTGGGCCCCGTCCCGGCACCCGAGGGCGCAGGGCAGGAGAGGGAGGCCCCCGTGCCGGGTGGCACATGGTGGGAGCAGTCTCTCAAGGGCCCACAGCCCCCTCCCTCCCTGCCAGCCTGGCGGCAGAGGGACCCCCAAATCACAAAAGGTGAAACTCTCCTATCTTATAAGCAAAAAATGAACATCAATCGTTCTGATATACACTTGAGATAAAATACTTTATTTAAAGAATACAAAATTAAATGCTAAGCCTGACTCTGAACAACAAATGACATATATCAAATGATAAAATGTTCAAAGGACGAACAACATAAACCCAACAGTCAACAATCAACAAGACATCAAACAACCATACAGTATATAGACAAACACAGACCAAACAATTGTCATATAATCAAAAACAACATATGTATATCTGAAAAAATCTTTCAATAAACCTTGACAGAAAATTCCACAAAGGTAATAACAAATAAACACACAAGCACCTCATATATTTCTCATATAGAAGTAGATGTAATTTCTCAATGGTGGCAGTTCCACATATATTGCCCACATAGGGTACTAAGAGTTTATATTCTGCCACTTTCTGTAAGTCTCTTAAGTTTTTATCCAGATTTGTGCATATTTTTTGTCCTTTGTTTTTTTTATTTTTTTTATAAAAGGCTGACAATTCTTAGCTCCCATATTTGCATTGTTTGTCTTTTTATAAGAAAATCAACATTCAGTACTCCCTCACCGACACGCGTTTTGATGGATCCAACTCTCCAATATACTTGTAATCTCTCAAGCCACCTTCTTCAGGGCAAATACATTTAGAGCACCAAAGCAAACAATATAAACTTAGATAAGGGATTAAAAGGATATATTACTTAATTGCATAGTTATCTATGTTAAACATTACAGAAAATCGTTCAATGCCATCCAAAAATTGCCAGTGTACTATATAGGTGGATGTGAATATTAACAGCATGAATAGCTTAGAACACCCAAAAAGTGAAGGAATGATAGAAACACCTGCACAAAAAACATTTCCAATACACCACACAACATAATCAACTAAAGAATACATTTAGTGCCAACACCAATCGTGTAGACAATACCTAAAAAAGACCCACACCAGATAATGGGGAAATCTATTTCCAGGGAAAAAACAATGGGGGTCATTACGACCCTGGCTGCCGGCGGTAAATTGGCCATAACACCGCCAACAGGCTGGTGGTGTTCCGCCAGCAATTATGACCGTGGCGGAAAAGCCACGGCCATACCGCCGGCCCCTCCACTTTCCCGCCAGGATACCGCCTGGCGGTCATAATCCCCAGGGCAGCGGTGCATGCACCGTTGCCCTGGGGATTATGAGTCCCCGACCGCCAGCCTGTCCGTGGCGGTACACACCGCCATTGAAAGGCTGGCGGTAAGGGGACTTGGGGTGCCCCTGGGGGCCCCTGCACTGTCCATGCACTTGTCATGGGCAATGCAGGGGCCCCTAGACATAGCCCCGTCGCGCATTTCACTGCCCGAATTTCGGGCAGGGAAATGCGCGACGGGTGCTACTGCACCCGCTGCACATCAGCATTGCCGCCAGCTCTATTATGAGCCGGCAGCAATGTTGATGTGACATTTTCGCTGGGCCAGCGGACGGTAACACTGTTACCGTCCGCTGGCCCAGCGGAAATGTCATAATAGGGAGCCAGGAATACCGCCTGCAATGGCGGTATTCTGTCTCCCGCGGCCTCGGCTGTCTTTTGAAAAGACCGCCGAGGTCGTAATGACCCCCAATATGTGCAAATTGGTTCCATACCTAGCAGGACTTTCACATTTGATTAACTTAGAATCTATTCTTAATCAAAACCCTAAAAAAGAATAGATCAGATCTCATTGAGGTGAGAGAGCGCAGCTTACATAACATATATTAAAACGAAATGCTTATATTAATGTGTAATGATGCTGCATAGAAAACAATAATAATAGCGAATTTGCTTAAACGTGCACCTGAATTGTGACCACGGTAAAAGGCCACCAATGTTTACGCAAACTAATAATGATGAGTAAAATGTTCATGTTATGATTAATTAAGTTTATACTAACATTTATGTTACTGCATCTACATTGAAAATCTTATAGGCCTTAAATTAGCGTGAGCTGTGGGTTTTAGTTGCCCAGCTCTCATATTAAATGCATTTCTCTGTTTTTCCAGTGTGCTGACTCACAAAGGGACATGACCCTGCAAATGTTCTTTTTCTTCAACTTGGAAGACGAATGTATCTATGTCAATTCCGTTTTCAAGCACAAAATTGGTGCCTTGGTTCAAGAGTTATGTACAAACTGAAACAAATGTAGATTAATGTAATGTATAAGGTCACTTAGACCGATAGACAATGGATCTGCTGACCCAAAAGATGTGCCAAAGTGTGAAGTAACACCGGACGTGCCACCTCCGAAGACGTCAATTATGAAAACCAATCAAAGTGCTATGAATAAATTTGGGGTGACAATTGGGATTACCTAATGTTAAATTTGATAGGTTAAAGATAATGGGGTATAGTAAATATCCAATAGAATTTTGGGGGATGTACTACGAAAAAGGGATAAAAACCCATGTCACAGAAGGGTCATTGGAACTAGGTAGGGAATGCTATTGATTTTATCCAGAAACTCTGTCACTCTGTTTGGTGACTTCGAGACTTATCAAAACCATACTCACCCATAGACTGCCCATTTTACACTTCTCCTCCTTACGAGGGAAGTGACCTGATGCCCTTTAGTTGAGTTTAGACTGATGGCGTTTTGACTGATGTCCAGAAGACTAATCCTGGGTGCTGACCTAATCCTTGGAGGGTAATTTTGACAGTAATTTCTAGGTACCAACTGCTCATTTTAATAGAGACCATAGCTAGATGTTTTTCATATTGGTGTTCTAAATTGTTTTGCATGAAGCCCAACATGCTAATGCTAATCAGTGGTTAGGACAGGGGTTCACTTAAACTGACACAAATAGACAAACAACTGGCATTGTGCTATGTTGAACTGACGCATATTTGACACTTGCTGTATTCTGATCTATGTTTACGCCGTGCTATGTTCTGATATTTGTAATTCTCGCGTTAATGAAATCTTGTCACAGTTGCCACATTGTGACTATGCTATTATGGTTCTTGGTATTGAGATAAACTCTTTTGCTCGTAGATTGTAACCAATAGGGAATAAAATTCATAAAATTCTATTAAAAGGTGTGGTTATTCATGGCTGGAAAAGTCATGGTTGCGTCTTAAATTTGATTAATGTCTGTGACCAAAGTAAAGTGCATTGTTGTGATAAATACTGATAACATTATTGATATAATGCTTGACATATTGATCAGCTATCTCGTCCTACGGTGTCTCTCAACTGGGTCACAAGATTCATTGGCCTAAAACGAGTCCTATTGTGTAATAAATTAACATAAAAGGACGCGTTAACAGTTCTGGCAGCAGAGCGACGGTTTTGGCCCTTTGGGGCCCTAGGACGGAGAATCATTGTTTAAATTGTTTTTCTGTGATAATGCAAATTGGAAGTATGATGGGTTTCTAAATTCACCATGACTTTCCCGGGATCTCGGAGCCTGCCTAAGTGAGTTGGGGATGTTCTCGGCATCATAATGTGTGTGGTATAGGGTTTTTGCGCTTGCTCAGCTTATGCCTTTTTGCAGGCGATTGTGAAATCTGCATGTATCTAGGTCAGATAAATGTTGTCTTAATAAGGAGTGGGCGTACTCCGCAGTATGAGAGTAGGGAAGTCGGCGTACTTCACATGAGTGTGGCGCTTTGTGCTCAAAATTATCCACGTGGTTGGTTGTATTGTACGGACCCGTCGTGGTCTAAGACTCTGGAGTATATTGACAAGTATAGGGGACACTTGAATTTATGTTGTAATCTGTGTGGTTTAATAGGTCAATCGGGTGTGGTTGACAAGCCAAGTTTGAGCCAAAATGTATGTGTGAAACCTTCGATGGAGATTTGGCAAGTTCTAAAGTGCACTAGGATAAACCATTGACAAGTCGAGAGTAGAATTTGTGGGTCGAATTCTGCTTGCGTATGCGGGAGCTGAGAAGGAGAGAGTAGCGGGCGAGGCTTCAAGTGAAATCTCTATAAAGTTCTGAAGCAAATGGGTTACCCTTCCTGTAGTAAACCGGCAGATTTGTGTTGTCATTAAAGGTGCTCACAATAATTTTGCATTAGTCTGTGTGAGTTCAGCAAGGGGCGGACGAGCCGCAAGACTTTTTCAGCTGCAGTGTGTGAGTGTGACGTCAGTGGTGCCGCGCTGAGATAGGTCAGTTGTCGAGAGGGGTCGCGCACGGATTGGCCGCCGTCCGTGAGAGGCAATAGGTTGAGAAAGGTGGGTGAAGAGTGTCCTGGGAACTAAGTCACTTTCTAATTAGAATACAAATAAGAGAAAATCGCAAAATGAATTTTGTCAAAGCATTCAAAAGCGCTCTGAAAGGAGACGCATATATTATGGCAACTGATGGGGAGCCTACACCGCCTGAGGATACTCCAGCCTACCTGGTTATGGAGGAGAAGTGTGTTGTGCCTTGTTTATAGATGAAACAGTGGCGCAAATTAACAGAGAAGGAGGGATGTTTAGCGTTCCCAGAACTTGGGACGTTCAATCCGAAGGTGCTGGAGAACTTAACGTAGATGTTAAGTACACAAAAACCACCTCCGAGACCAGCTCAATATGAGGCTTTAGCGATTTGGGACTTGATGGCTCTTAAAAACATAGGCAAGAAAGGTTTCAGAGAAGACTGAAAAGGGCAGAAAAATCTTACGCAGAGGCTAGATGGGATAACGAGAACAAAATGTGGAGACGGGGAATTGTTGACGGATTAAAATTGTTCCCAGCAATAGCACAGGGAGAAGAGACACAGGGAAAGAAAGCCTCCTGTAAAACAGATAAGGACTCTAGTAAGTCTAAAGAGAATAAAAGACCTTGGGAAGAAGAAGATGATTCAGACAATGATGAATTCATGGACAGATTATTACATGATCGCCCGCCACCTTATGCGGTGAGCGACAGTGCTCCAAGCACTAGTGTGAATCCTGGGAACCAGACGCAGGAGAGGGGAGTTACTGATACAGTACAGACTAGTGATACGACTTCGATACAGAATGGTGTCAGTGTACCTACTGCACCAGACATGCAGATACAGTTGCAACCTCCACCGCAGATACAGAGAATCTATCCAGACCTCCCAGTACTTGAGACTACTACAAATCTGTTAGTACCACCAGACCCGATATATACGAAATCAAGGTTAATGCAGATTGAGTCAACTCCGAAATTGCTATCCCAGCCACAACCACAATTGATACCAGGGTATAACCCAGTGGCTGGTCCTCCATTAGAGCCTGTCCCGGGTACTTTGGAACAGACCTATGGAGTTACTGCTCCACGGAGTTTGGGACCAGGTCAGACACCTGCTGCCATATCATTACCAACTACTGTCGGTCCACCAGTGCCATTGTATGCACAAGGCAAATCTGGCGTATGTGATCAGGGAGTAATGACCCAAGATGCGATAAGAGGAGGGTCTATAGGAACTCCCCAGATAATGGCCCCAGGAGAACAAGCAGTTGAAAAGCCGAGGTCCTTAATAGACCTTAGCCCAGTAGAAGCACCTATCGAAGCAATGTGTCAGGCAGGATTAGGGGATTTAACTCCACAGACGATGAGTACGAATGCCTCACAGTCACCAATGATACATACAGGGAACATTTCACTGCAGGGTTTTACAGTGCAACAGCTGAATGAATGGCTAGAAAAGACTTATACTTCATAAAAGACTACAGTGACTGCAGCGGAACCAGAGAAGGCAAGGCAAGATGACTACCTAAATCTTGTAAGACTGGGAGCGGAAGCTGCTGAACTAGTGGAAGGTATGATGGGAGTAAATAAATTGAAGTCATACACTGAAGCAGAACTGAGATTCCTGTACCCCAAGATTACCAAAGAAGTGGGCAAGGTGCATCAGAGATTAGCAAACCTGGCAGACAAATATAATATTGATATTGAGAACACTAAACATTTGAAAAGAAGCTACAGATTAGACTTTGATTCGAAAGATTTTGAGCACATGAGGTCTGCAGGAATGAAGGCGCATTTAAAAGAATTATTGCAAAGTGCTCAAATTTGGGGTGCATTAGAAAAATGGGAAAGCAAATGGGGAAAGAAAAGAGATAAGGAAAAAGGTGACAGTCCAGGGTCGAGTCAGGCCAAAGTCTCACCCGATACAGAATCAGTAAAAATACTACCCATGAGAGAAACAGCTGGTGGTGTCTTAGTCCATGCGCCGTGGTCCAGAGGAGACATCCTATCCTTTACTAATGATTATCCCAGGTTGAGGGAGAAGCCAATTGAGTGGTATCAGCAAACAGATAGGTTTGTGAAACTTGCGAAGTGTCTCTGGGAAGACTTGAATACTTTGTTCGAGATCATTGTTCCACCTGATTTGTGGCTCGAGTGTAAGAGAGGGGTAGACTGGCCGACGAAGGAGCCGGCAAGGGATAAGGTGACCGGAGCTCCCTCTGAAGAGGTGATGAAATATTATCACAAGGTGATTGAGTTTTTGAAACAAAAGGTGTCGCCGAAGGTGACTGATTGGCAGAAGATTGACCGGACCTCTCAAGAGGTTAAGGAATCAATACATGCTTACTATGAGTGGTTGCTGAAGGCATTCAAACACTACAGCGGTACTGAGACCATTGAGCCTGAAGGACATGAATCATCTTGTGTTCAGATTTGTTGAAGGGTTAAGACCAGAAGTTAGCCAGATGATTAAGAATCATTTGATCTGTTGGCAAGCGAAGCCGATTGATGAAGTGTTGCAGTATGCAAAATACTGTAGTGATGAGATTGAGCTGAAGCAGAAAAAGCTGAAAGAGAACGTAATGGTGATGCAGATAAGGGCTGCACAGGCAGGAATACAGGGAAATTGAGTTCAACAGATGATACAGCAACAACCGCAAATGAATGGTGTGTTTCAGGCGCAACTGAGAAGTCGAGGTCGAGGGTTTGTGAATCGTGGTCCAGATTTGAATACCGTTATGGTTCAAAATGACGTACAAGGGGTGAAAAAGATGTCACCGTGTCACGCGTGCCGGGGCGTGGGGCACTGGAAACGGGTGTGCCCGAATGTGGTGCAGGATGGTGTTGTTCAGCAAAGCACTAATGTCTGTACATTGCAAAATGTGAGATGTCCAAAACTGAGACATCAAAACCCGAATTTTCAAAATAACCTGGTACAGATGCAAAGGGTACAGCCCATGCAGCAGATACAAATGCCGCGTTTTCAGCCAGGGCAAATGCAACAAGTACAACAGCAGGTTCCCATGGTACCTAGACAGCAAATGCAATTACCAATGGCTCCGATGGGTCAGCAACAGGTGATGCTTCCTCAACAGGTCACAGGCCAAGTAATGAGTCAAAATAAAACAGTGCAGCAATTCCCATTACGAGGTGAAAATGGCATGAATGAAGAATGGTCGGATGATAGCTCAGATAGTGAAGAATGCAGGCTTGCAGCATGCCTAGAGGTTGATCAGAGGGGTCCCTATGTCGAAGGAAAGGTAATGGCCTATAAAGTTTCATTCTTGGTCGATACTGGAGCTACATGCTCTACAGTCAGAATTGCAGAGGTTCCAAAGTTACCACTTTCGGGGCGTACCACAAGGGTGGTCGGAGTAGCAAACCAGTATCTGACAAACCCGATTACAGATCCAGTACAGGTTGAGATCGGCAACTTCCAGGGGCTACATTGGTTTGTAGTCTGTGATTCAAGTCCAGTATCCTTACTGGGAAGGGACTTACTGTGCAAGACAAAATGTTTGATTACCTGTTCCAATGATGGAATTGAAGTACAGACAAATAGTGATGAGGAAGGAGAC
This sequence comes from Pleurodeles waltl, assembly GCF_031143425.1. Taxonomy (NCBI): domain Eukaryota; kingdom Metazoa; phylum Chordata; class Amphibia; order Caudata; family Salamandridae; genus Pleurodeles; species Pleurodeles waltl. The sequence goes on from NC_090449.1 coordinate 261,544,751, forward strand.
GAAGGTTAGTTCTCAGAAGAGGAGACAGGGATGACAAATGAGGATTATCCTTTAATTACCTTGTTCCCAATGCTTACAATGATTGATCTACCTGTCGAGTTACAGGGAACAGTGACAGAGAAAGTGTGGGATCTGACAGGAAAGGAAGTGGGACTA